>NC_068277.1:36863844-37530719 GCF_025860055.1 Xyrauchen texanus
CTTGACATAAATTACTGGGAGCGACTGTTAGTCTGTCCTCAGGGTTTCATCCCCAGAGCAATGGTCAATCTGAGCGAGCCAACCAGGATCTGGAGAGAACGTTACGATGTTTGGTATCCAAGAATCCTTCCTCATGGAGTCAACAACTGTCGTTTGTTGAGTACGCACACAACACGTTACCAGTATCATCCACGGGCCTATCTCCGTTTGAGTGTAGTGTATGTACACTTGACATTGCGTTTATTGATGCATATGGGGAACAGAATACCATCACGTCGCAATACAGGACATAACCTCCCAGAAAGGAAGCATGACACCGCAGTCTCAAGGGACAGTGACCGACACGAGTATGCCGCAGTGAGTGAACCTTGTGTTGGGCCAGGAGGGCACTCAGGACGGATATATGAAATATAGTCTTATAGTATGAATTAACTCCTTCACGAACCCATTTGGGAAAGGAGTTTATTTATAATAACATGGTAAATTACAATGGCCTAATGCAGGCGGTTGTGTAAAAGGAAGGAGCATACGTATATATATTTGGCCAATGGATAGCAAGCACTCTAAACAGAGAGGACTTGTGAAGAGGGAGACATTATATCTAGGTTGTAAAATCTTGCGAATGTGTTTTGAAAGGACCATCCTGCTGTAAAACATATGTCCAGTAAGGGCACATCATTCATCCATGTCCATGAGGAGGCCATGCCTATAGCTGAGTGTGCTTTAACACCAATTGGGCAAGTCTTACCCTGCTACTCACATGCCAGGGCAGTTGCATTGACAATCAGTGAACACCTTCCATTTTAGCACATAGAGGCGTCTCGTGGACAGAGCTCTGGCCTGTAAAACAGTGTTCATGTCTAAACGCAACAGTTCTGGCAAGTCTAGCGTGCTCCATTCAGGGGCCATGTGACAGAGCGGAGGGTGGGGCCGGGTCATGATTTTACACACCTGGCCCCTTATCAGGCTAATCTGGGGCTGGGGATGCCAGATTGTGCCTTGCACCTGAGAGAGAATATCCCGCTTTGGTGGTTTACATATGCCACACAAAGTTAGCTATATCTGACTGAAAAGCCTTTAAGGCTAGAAATAGAGCCGATAGCTCTAGGCTGTTGATGTGCCACACTTTCATCACCCCTGTCCAGGTGCCGAAAGTCAGGCATATGTTGCACACCACCCCCCAACCTGTGTTGGAAGCATCCGTGGTCACCACTTTCCACCTGACATCTTGCCCCAGTGCAACACCTCGCTGGTAAAACACAGGAACTGTCCATGGTGCTAAAGCAGCTATCTAGTGGCGGGATATAGTGATGCATATGCGCCCTTGGCGCAAAGCATGTAGTGATGCACACAGCGCTTCAGCCAGCACTGAAGAGGTCTCATGTGTAAGAGACCTAATGGAATGACATTGGATGCCGCCACCATAAATCCCCATGCTCTCTGAAATGGCTTCAGTGGAAATGTTCTTCCCAATTTGAACTGAGACAGACTGGCCAGAACATGCTCGTGGAGTCAAGGCGGACTCCCAAAAAGGAGATTTGTTGGTTGGGGGAGAGCGTGCCCTTCACCCAGTTCACATTGATGCCCAAGCTGTTTAGATGCTGAAGCAGTAAGTCTCTATGCTGGCATAACAGCTCAGTCTCAGATGGGCGAGAACCGCATCAGTGCACTTTGTGAATGTGCGAGGAGCCAGAGACAATCCGAAAGGCAGGACTTTGAATTGAGACACAGTTCCCTCAAATATGAATCTCAAAAAAACACCTGTGATGTCGTACAATTTGGAAACGAAAGTACGCATTCTTCATATCTATCGACGCAAACCAATCATGTGGGTGAACATGTAATAAGATCGGTTTCTAATTAATCATTTTGAATGGGCGCTTTGTGAGTAATTTAAATGTCTCCGATCATGGATTGGCCGAAGTCCACCATCTTTCTTTGGAACAAGAATATAATGGCTGTAAAACTCTTTTTGAACTTGACAATATGGCAAAATCTCTATCGCGTATTTCACAATGAGATTGTGTATTGGGATTGTGCTCATAACACTGGCACGTTAAACCGTGGAAGACAGAACACAGTTAAAGCTTGGTGGATCGTGTAACCATGTTCGATTGTTTTCTGCACCCATTCTGAAATACTCGTTAGGGCTCACCACACGTCTGCGTAATGGGACAGAGGGCAATTTGGTTTGCTCACTGTATGATATGATGCAACGCTCACTATAGGGAAGCAGTTGCACATAATGTGTGTGCTTTGAAGAGGAAAAGGGCTGTTTTTTTTGAGAATGTGTGGGCATCTTGTGCATTTGCAACGAGTGCTGTATTCTTTTTTGCACGGAGGGTGGGGCCGGGTCATGATTCTGCAAACCCGGCCCCTAATCAAGCAAATAAAGCCTCAGAGAGGGATAAAGGCCGACTGGAAGCTGCAGTACAAAAGAGAGAGATTTACGGACAGCTGTCTGACACCTTTGTGTGTTTGTCTTTTTATTTAAGTTCTTCATTAAACTATTAATTATATCGTTAAGCCGGTTCTCGCTTCCTCCTTTCCCTTAACCCCTTTACACTGGTGCCGAAGAGATGTGCCTTAGTAGAGTCCTCACCACTACCATCCACCCTAACGGAGCAGCAGTGGCCATTCACCAGAGCCCGGCCACCTGGAAGTGGAGGAATGGTCGCCGACTGGGAGGATGGGAGTTACCGCTGCCAGGGGCGGTGGAGACCCCTACCATCCACCAAAAACGTGGTGGGGCGTTCCGTCCACCAGGGGCCGGATGTCTGCCTCCGATCCGTCTGGGGAGGCCTGATGCAGCGAGAGACATAACATGACCATTATTATCCCCAGCATCAAAACTGCTGTACGAGATGAGGCCACCTGCTCTTTCAGAAGGCTCGTCTCGCACATAGCTTATCGGAAAACATGCGATTGAGGAGCTCGCGGGGCGTGTGCTGCTTTAAAAACCACCTCAAAGTTATCCTGCTCGACCTCGCAGGATAATATAATATAATAATAATAATAGTAATAATAATATTGAGTTAAATCAAATTCTCCATTAAGCCCAGGATAAATGGTTGCTTTGAACTGAAGAATCCAAAAGGCTTCCCTTTGTAAAAGTCTTTTCAATATAACACCCTTTCTAATAGAACCAGTTATTGTTTCCAAACCAGTAATTTTTAAAGTAGATGGATTCGAATCATGTACAGATGCATAATGTACTGCCATCGGTTAATCTTTGTTTCTTGTCTGAATTGCATTTTTGTGATCCCTTAATATATCTTGCAGTCTACGCTTAGATAGAAACAATTACAAAGACATTGAAGCCTGTCGATTACATAAGTGATCTTACAATTAATAAAGGATCTGATTGAATACAATTTCTTTGTGCAAACATCTAACTAATCCAGATGTTAAATAATATCTTAGGGCTCAAAGACCTTCATCATGGTTAATGTTGGTGTATAAAGCCTCCACATCCATGACCACCAACAAAGAAACAGGATCAATGGACCCAATATCCTTGATCTTTTTAATTACATCTGTTGTCTCCTGAAAAAAAGATGAACTGGTGGGTACCAAAGGCTTAATGAAATAATCAATATACTGTGAAGATGGTTCTAAGGGAATTCCATTATTAGAAATTATAGGACATCCAGGAGGTTTATTAAAATTTGTATGAATTTTTGGCAGCATATAGAAACATGAAACACGTAGATTTTTTACATAAAGGAATTTAAATTCATTATCCGTAATCCACCTCTTTTCTCTTGTATCAGTTAATAAAGATAACAGTTCTTGTTTCATCATCTCGGGATGGATCATTCTGTAAAGGTTGATAAAAGTCCTTGTTTTTAAGTAGTCGATAGGCCTCTTCTGTATACAAATTTCCACTCCATATTACTACAGCTCCACCTTTATCCGCTGGCTTAAAGTCCTTGTTATTAGATAAAGAAATCAATGCATCTTGCTCTTTTTTGTTAAATAATTTTTTAATGGTTGGACATCTTTCTTAAACAGTAATTCTACATCAATGTTAAACTTTTTAACAAAGGTATTGATGGTAGTATTCTGTATTGTGGCAAAAAGAAAGATTTTGATTTAAACTTTGAGGTTCCTGATTCTCTCCTCACACATTACCCGGTGTGTGTATTGTTCATCCATACCAGGCTCTCAACTTTATTTAAATTTTGGTTTTAAATTCTGTCATTTGATGTGTAGGGGCAAATGCCTTTTGATAAAACTTGTACAGCATCATCTGTTAATGGAAAGCTTGACAGATTGACTACAGTGTACATTATTATGATTATTATTATTACTAGTATTCAATATTTTATATATATATATGTATGCCATATACTTTATAGTGGTTAACAATATTAGGTCCCCCTGCAATGTTTTTTTTTTTTTTTTATTATTATTATTTCTACTGAGCAACAAATTACATCTACACCTGCGACTCATTTCTACCTGACACGCTCTGAGGAAGGCTGAATGCAGAAATGCATTAATGTGCAGTATTTTAGTCATTTTAATGTTTGTATTGTGATAGCCATTATCTGAATAACAGCTTTTAAATTTTCTGGGACTGGAAGATGTGCCTTGGACTTTCTTCTAGAGTAAACATTTTCTTTCATCTTCATATCACGTAAAAAAAAATTATTTAAAAATACTATGAAAACAATAAAAAGTTACACTTAACTGAAAAAGAATCTGAATGAATAAACATTTGTCACAATGCCAACATTGTTCTGTTATTTTGTGTATAATTTCTGTATTACATAAATACATAAAACATTTTAATTATGCCTATACATTTTCAAACCATACAAAAACAGAAGGATGAAAAAATAAATAAATTAATAAAAATGTATACTGATGCAGGAGCAACCCCTGGGCATGAACACATTGCAAAGCGAATCCTCCATTCATCTGTACTTAAGTAGCAGAAAGTTTTTCTCTCAATGAAAACATTTACATCAAATAGTATATAATTGCAAGGATAAAATATACCTGTGAATGTTAATCCGCCTCAGTATCTATAAAAGCATTTTTAAATTTCAGTAAACTAGTAAGAATAAACGACTGTGATTGGCCCATCCTGGTCAGCGCTGACAAAGGTTACAGATATTTCAGCGACAAGACTGAGGGATGAGAGGATGGTGGTAGGCAGCCCAAGTTTCAAAATCACCATACAAATCGTCCTTAACTCTTGTGCCTTATATAGCAATTATTCTGAAGTCATTCGATAGTGTTATGTGAGGGACCGTCCGAAATATCAGTGTTAATTATCGTTTTCCCCGCGTTGTTTACATAAGCACAGCTGAGAGCGCACCTGACACATGCTTTGTGCAGTTTGCCCTGCGGTGCAGCCACGAAGACCACCTCAAAGTCACTCTGCTCGACCTCGCGGCCATGCCGAAAAAGCAGAGGTGTAGAAACGGCACACATTGGTTCTTGCGTTTATTGTCACTGTTTTTACTGAATGTGTGAAAGCGATTTGAGTATGGTTCAGTCTTCCGTACCTACTGGCATAATGCAGAAACGGTGACTGAACGACCCTTTTAAAACAGATTCAAAACTCACTGGGATTGATCAAAATCTCCATGATATCAGTTTTTAAATCACTGTTGTAGAGTATTATCACGATTACTAACTGAACAACAATTTATTTTATTTAGATACCCCTCCCATTAAGGTGCTGTAGGCGATGTTAGCCATTCTGGAATTTTCACAATATGTGTGGTTTGATTAGCCACGCCAAACTTTGTCAAAAACAACAGAAGCAAAATACTGACAATTGTTATAAGCAATATGGTATAAAATGCCATTACGGCTCAATAATTCTGCAAAACTGCAGCTACAATACAATTAACATACGCAAATGATTGACAGAGTAAAGAGTCAGAGACCGCGTCTCGCGGACACATTTTGAGTCTAGTGCTGTCTCAGATACCGGTGAGATATATCAGGACATTTATTTCAATAATATCTTCCCTATTCACTGAACTTTTTTGCATATCTTTCCATGAATAAAAATAAAAACGTTTACAGCTCCTTTAAATGATCTTCATAAACTTTTGCTTTCATTTAGGCTATGTATTTGTTTTTTAATATATAAACACGTATTACTTTTAAAAACTTAAAATTTCCATAACATCAACTGGGAATTGCCTTGTTACCTTATTTATTATTCTCTGGTATTCTTGAGTGATCTCCTATCTTGTTGCTTGAAAACGCCCCCAAACTAACAACTGCGACCTGATTGGTTTAAAGACATGTCAATCTAAGAGGGTACTGCTCATCTCTCGCCGCCCTGATTTGATAGACATTTTACACGTTCCGTGTTTTGGAACGCGGAAGTAAACCTTTGCAGGATAAACTTCGACAGCGCTGAATGAGAGATCACGGCAAATATTTTTTTCAGTTACCCTTACCCATTTTCTCCAAGAGCAAAAGATTCCACTCAAAAAAAATCCACTATTACGTTTGGATGACTTTCCAGAAGAGTAAAAAATATATAGAGAGAGAGTTGTGGATTAAGACTCTCTCAGCAACTGTGGTAATTCATTTTTTAAACTAATTCCAGGGTAATATAATAAAGCATAATGTTTTGAATTGACACCCATAAAAAAGTATCATATAAAAACATTTATATAGATATACTCTGATAAACAAGTCGGAAACGCGTCATCACTGTCAGTGAATAAGAGCAGGTTGCCATACATGGTCACAAGATTTCGCAATACTGCCAGGCGCCGCTTTACCAAACAATAATACATCAATCCTTAAATTCTATTAACAAAGAGGACATTATTCTTTATTAACTCAAGCGGATGACTCATAAGTCTCGAAAAATTGCCAGGTAAGTCGTCTGAGAGATATTATAAAATAACTATATAGACAGTGGATTTTCATTTTTGCCAGTCAACCGATGGCTCGCTTACTGAGAGGATCCTTGCTCCTCACCCGACTGCAAACAAGCTGTAACTACCTGATCTGAGGCCAGCGGTAGCTTAATTTTCACGAATAAACATGATCACAATCTTCCGTGGACCGGTATCCGTCTTTCGAGTCACATTTGTCGAAAGCGGTCTGTATGAGCTCTCATTTAGTATTGTTAGACGCCTGTCGTCATGGACAGGAATGTGACAGCTAATTAGCCAGCCTGCTAACCTGCAGTTGATCTCACTGCACGAAGACGGATTTAAAGTTACACATTTAAAGTGGCTTTTACATCGGCCATCGTGTTAGATTACAATACTATTTTATTTCGATAGCCTGCTGCCATCTTGATTGTAGGCATGTTCTCACAGTGTAAACCAGCGGTATTCCCCTTCATTCCCACATAGTTCCGTGTATGATGTAACCAGCCTGCCATGATACAAAACACCATCCGGCTGTCAAATAGTCCTTAATACACGTTGATTTGGCTCGTAACTTCACTACTGAGATTCTAGTTTAAAATGTTAACTTTGCTCGGCTAAGTTGTGCATGAATACGGAGCTTCCCTTTTCCCGTGGCACAAAGGAGCGGATGGGAGATCGAGCGATGATGCAACCGGCGGCAACACTTGAGCTCACACTCATAATAGAGAAATTTTGCCACATATGCATACATTGACATGGCAGCTCGGTCGGACTACAGCAACATGATGCTTAAGGATGAGCACAAGTTGTTGAGCTGACGTTTTGGTGTTGCAGCATTTTTCTGTAATGCTCTGCGGTGAGCATCTGTTCAGATGGGGATTGTGGCATCCAAATGTGCCATCTGATTTACGGAAGCAAAATGCTGATGTGTGTAGAGTACTTTGTCTAACTACTTTTTCTTTATTCTTTCTGGCTTTAGGCACAAAGTTGCATTTTGTGGCATTCTGCCTTTTCAAAAGGATCTAACACCAATTCTAGCTCTGTGAAGCCCCACAGAATAGGTCGGAGAGGGTGACTGAGTGGCAGATAGTGGAAGTGGATCCAAATGAGCAAGCAGCTGCTACAGAAGATATCCAACACAAATCAGAAAGGTGTCAGTGTTATACAGAATCAGTCTCATTATAGTGCACTGAACCCCGCAGGAGCCACAGGATTACAGCAGGTACACACATGAACAACCTGAAGTATTTGCTTATGTTTTTATGAATATTGGTGTCTCCAAGACCAAAGCATTGCACTCTCACTTTGCAGTGTACAAACCACAGTACATGTTAAAATTAGGTATGTGCAAGAGCAATCGACTAATCGAGTACTCATTCTGCACCGGATAGTTGGCCATTAAAATACTACTTGAAAATCACAAATGTATAATCCTTTGCGGATTTACCCGCCGTGGGCAATGCTGAATCTCCGAGTTACAGTGGTGTCAGCTGAGGGGCGCTGTGAATGTTTGTTGTTGAGGTGTTGGATGAGTGAATTGGGCGATATGCAAAAAATATGTTCACAATATTTTTTTAAACAAAATGTTGCGATATCCAGTTATTGTCAACCCCCCGGTTAAGGAATCTATGAATATTCTTACTTGGGCTGGGTGATAGGATGATGTAATCTAGGGCTGCAACTAACGACTATTTTAATAGTCGACTAGTCACCGACTATTGAAACGATTAGTCGACTAATCGAAAAATTATTAATTTATTTTTAAATTTAGCATGAGATTGCTTTAATTCTGTGGAAAATGATAGTAAACACAAGAAAGAAGGGGTACTTCAATGAAAAATGCATATTTTATTGAACTTTGCTGCTGATAGGCCGATTCATACTAAAAGTAAATAAACTGGGCTATCATTTGTTGAAACCCAGCACCATCGACCATGGAGAGCGGCCTCATATCATAGATCAGCATCTGCAATACTGACTCAGTGAGGGCATTGGCCTGTTGTGGGGTGCACGTCTGATTCTTTTGCAGAAAGGGGTCCATGGTGGCTCTCCTCTTCAGACTGCATGCATTTAATTTAAAATACTTTTGTCAGGCACAGTCGGGCATAACGTTAAATCCTTTTTTTTTTCTTTTTTTTACCGAAAATACGCTTATAAAATGTACAATGTATATCCAAAACAAAACGTATTAGCTTCCATGTTATTTAAATCTTACCGAGGCGAGTCAAACTCCGTTTCATTCAAATGTCCGGCGTGCTTTCTCTTTAAATGTTCGTGCATCACCGAGGTGCTGCCGTGATACGCAAGGACTGCTTTGCAAACCATGCAGGTAATCTTTTTATTCGCCGTATCCAGGCTAAAATGCTCCCAAACTTTAGATGTTTTGGTACGCGCAGCTGCTGCGTTGGACCCCGCCATTTCTGTATGTTATCACTCAGCAGAGAAGCTAATGCGCATGTGCGACTCTCGGCAGAGATTGTAATGAAGAGAGGTGCCTCGGTCGGAAAAAAACATGTCTGGCGACAACTTCGACAATGAAATTCATTGTCGACTATTTCTATTATCGATTTTTGTCGACAACGTCGACGAATCGTTGCAGCCCTAATGTAATCTGATACCAACGATATCTTACAAAGATCCCAGTGCTGATTGCAAACAGATAATGATTGACAATATTGGGAAATGGCAATACAATGGATCCAGGAAGTTGCCAAATATAATTACAGTGGCCAGGGTTTGAATTATCGCCCACCTCCCGCAAAATGTGACCCAGCTGAATCCAGTTTGCAAGCAGGTATTTCATGCATGGGTAATCTTACATATCTACAGGTGGGCGACATCTCAGAGTGACGCATGACAAGAAATGCTGTTATTCACAAAGACACGCTTGAAGAAACATTCATCTGAAAACTGTTTGCAAGAATAAAGACATCTATGAGAATGCTGCAAATTATCTCCGATCATCTCAGGAGGTGCTTTGAGTTTAGTTTGCTTTATTTCCACTCTGCAGGTTCAGTAATAAACTCAGCAAAAAAGAAACATCCCTTTTTCAGGGCTCTGTATTTTAAAGATAATTTTGTAAAAATCCAAATAACTTTATAGATCTTTATTGTAAAGTGTTTAAACAATGTTTTCCAAGCTTGATCAATGAACCATAAACTATTAATGAACATGCACATGTGGAACGGTCGTTAAGACACTAACAGCTTACAGACGGTAGGCAATTAAGGTCACAGTTTTAAAAACTCAGGACACTAAAGAGACCTTTCTACTGACTCTTAAAAACACCAATAGACATGCCTGCGTGAACGTGCCTTAGCCATGCTGCATGGAGGCATGAGGACTGCAGATGTGGCGAGGGCAATAAATCGCAATGTCCGTACTGTGAGATGCCTAAGACAGCACTGCAGCGAGACCGGAAGGATAGTGGTGTGCCACTGTGAGGACAATCAACATGTAACGACACCTACACAGGATCTGTATATCTGAATATCACACCTGTGGGACAGGTACAGGATGGCCACAACAACTGCCAGAGTTACACCAGGAATGCACAATCCCTCCATCAGTGCTCCGACTGTCTGCAATGGGCTGAGAGAGGCTGGACTGAGGGCTTGTAGGCCTGTTGTAAGGCAGGTCCTTACCAGACATCACAGACAACAACGTCACCTATGGGTACAAACCCACCTTCGCTGGACCAGACAGGACTGGCAAAAAGTGCTCTTCACTGACTAGTTGCAGTTTGGTCTCACTAGGGGTGATGGTCGGACTGACATTTATCGTTGAAGGAATGAGCATTACACTGAGGCCTGTACTCTGGAGCGGGATCGATTTGGAGGTGGAGGGTCTGTCATGGTCTGGGCAATCTTCGGCAATCATCGTCTTGCAGGCAATCTCAATGCTGTGTGTTACAGAGAAGACATCCTGCAAGACAGGAATGTCCGTGTTCTGCCATGGCCAGTGAAGAGCCTGGATCTCAATTCCATTGAGCATGTCTGGGATCTGTTTGATCGGAGTGTTAGGGCTAGGGCCATTCTCCCCTAGAAATGTCAGGGAATTTGCAAGTACCTTGGTGGAAGAGTGGGGTAACATCTCACAGCAAGAACTGGTGAATCTGGTGAAGTTCATGAGGAGTAGATGCACTGCAGTACTTAATGCAGCTGGTGGCCACACCAGATACTGACTGTTACTTTGGATTTTGGTGTTGACTATGTAATATGATATCACAGTCTTTTTTTAAGGCGATTATCGATAAAATAATTTACATGTTGCCCAACCCTAATTCTTCTTATTTTGCTTTCTATAAATAATTTTATATTTTAAACGCTTAAAACTCCAACCAAAGGCATTTTAAAATCCATATTGCTCTTCAAACTAAACTAATAAGCAATTTAAAAATAACAAAGTGGTCAAAAAATCGTATATAACTTGCCTTCCATTTTGTGTAACGCAAGGATCCATCTATAATGGGTGGAAAAATACTAATACAAATTAAGATTTAAAGACTATTATAAATGTAAACATAATGATTATGATGATGATAATATAATAATAATAATAATAATAATAATAATAATAATAATTGAATATAAATAAAGTTCAAGGTGAACTTGATTACATTGTATACAAATGTAAATGCTCTAAAGTGAACCTGCAGAGTTGCGTTCAAAATGCTTGTTAAGTGCGACTGTAGAATAAAGCTTCTATAAAGTAACAAAACTTCGAGCACCTGAGATGGTCTGAGGTCATTTGCAGCATTCTCATACACAACACTATTCTTGCAAACAGTTTTCAAATGACTGAAACAGAAAAGAGTGCATCTTTACATGCATGTGTTTCACTTGACACGCTCCCTCTGAACAAACAGGCTCATAAGAGATTCACATCGACAGCTTTTCTTTTGACAGTTCTTCAAAATATAATGAAGTGTGCTTCAAGCGCGTGTCTTTGTGTCTAACAGCATTTCTAGTTATGTCATTCCAAGATGTCTTCCAGTTAGGCCACCACATTGGCAGGTAGATGACCCCCTATATAGGCTCCCGCATTTGGCGGGTACTAATTTCACACCCTGGGCTACTATTTAATATATTTGGAGACTACCCAGCTTCTGGTTATCGTCCTATCGCCCAGCCCTAGATCCGAGACATAATGTTGTCTTTGTGTGCTTTCAAGATAAGCAAATTATGGCTTTACTTGTAATATTTTGATTCTTATTTAATTCTACTCTATTGGTATTTTGGTACTTTTTAGAGTAATGCATACCAGCGGACAAGGATATTTTTTTATGGTGGAAAGGAAATGCTAAGCGGTGTGAGAAAATCGAAAGCTTATCAGTATGTGTGGATGTACGTTAAATCTCTTTACATGTGAAATTATGAAAATGTGAGTGTTTATGTAGACTCTTGAGTTTATATCGGTTCATTATCATAATGCCATCAGTATTCGTTTCAAATGTCAGTGCAAATGTTTTTTTTTTTGTATTTAAATCATTAATGTATATTGTTAATTAAATTTGTTCCCAAAAGAAAAGCATAGTTTGTTGAAGTTATCTTTTTTTCAAACCGTTCTTGGTAACAAAATATAATTTTGTGTGTCATACTTGACACACAAGTGTCACTTGGTATGCTGTTGCTCATTAACATGTATGACTTTTTTTTTGTTATTTTTTTTTTTCTGGCAGGTTCCTCCGTTAGTCCCAGCAAGTCCAGGAGGTGGGGGTAAGGCCACACCACCCAACAAGATGAAAAAGACTGGTATGGAGAAAGACAGCGACGAGTACCGCCAACGGAGAGAACGCAACAATCTTGCAGTAAAGAAGAGTCGCATGCGCAGCAAGCAGAAGGCACAGGACACCCAGCAGCGTGTCAACGAGCTGAAGGAGGAAAATGAGAGACTGGAGGCCAAAATCAAATTGCTAAGCAAAGAACTGAGTGTGCTTAAAGACCTTTTTCTAGAGCATGCTCATAACCTTGCAGATAACGTGCAGCCCCCTGCTTCAGGTGGAGGCCCCGGAGACCTCTGCCACAACAACAACAGTGGCAGTAACGGCAGCAGCCAGTGAGAGCCTACTCTTGGTATGCAGTGTGCTATACAGAGGTTCTCTAAGCAAAGCATTTTACTTAATCAAACATTTACTTTGTCACTTTTTCACCATTTCTGGAATTTGTATTGTCCTCAGCATTTAACTTGCGTGTCTTCTGTTTATACACTCAAATTCGGTTTTGATCTCACATGTAATGTCTCATGCTGAGACTGATGACATCATCGCCATTGCAACCACAGAATGTCATGCCCACGCTCTGATTTGATGTGCTGGAAATAAGATTTATATCCAGCTTTCAATTTTAAAGCATGTTTCAGTGTCTTAAAACTTGACATTTCTTTCCAGTTTAGAGGATTGTGAACCATTCTCATTAGAGAATTTTTATATTTTATCAAAGCTGGTCTCGAAGATTGAAGATGGAACAGTATGTATAACAATATGTATGCTCCATCAGTGATCAGTAGGTTCAAGAATGAAAGTTACAAAACTTACTCTTATCCAAAAGACCCACAATAGGATATAACAGACAGAACTGTACAGTACAATCATTTATTGGGACTTGGAATTAGGGGTAACTAAAAAGCCCTGGAAGAACTTCTTCCAACAGAAGTCAAGAAACTAAGTTACTATTTTGTATTCTTGCTTTTTTGCAACTTTGCCTGAGTTACTCTTTACTTGTTGACCATTTCTTTAAAGAATAGCAAATATACTGTTGTATCCATGGCAACAGACTACAGAAACGTGTTGCATCAGACTCCAGACAGTGTCTGCATTAACAGTAGCCCTTAAATCCCTAAAATCCTCCAATTCTGACAAGAGTGGAGGAGGAGAAATGGAGTAGATTATTAGCTCTAGTCGTCGTAGTAGTATGTTAGGGCGTTGGTAGCTAAATTAACACGTATTTCATCACAGTAGCTCTTGTGACTGTAAATACTGATGAAGGTGCAGATAAGATTAAAATGAGAACATCCCTAAATCAGTGTTTAAACATTTAAATGGCATCACTCATCTGTCAACTGACTTTAGATTTTTTCCTAAAGTTGATTTTAAATTATTTGTATTGCAAAGTACAAACTTGGCATAAAGCTTTAAATAAGTCCCTTTCCTTGCTAATCTTCACTCTATCTCACAGCATCAAATTGTGGCTATTTTGTTTCTCTTACCAGTCTCAGTAAAGGGTAGTATGTGTGAAGTTTACATCTGCAGTAGCAGATGTTACTTAAGGTTATTGGAGCAGGTTGGTATTGTAGTCCAATGACCTTTGCCCTCATTGGTTCTCATGGGGCTGTTTGTCCTTCAAGTCACTGTAGATAGACGTTTGTACCTCAGGCTATGCCTCACCAGACAGCCTTTAAGATCTATATTCCTGTTTAAGAGAAACTTAAAAAGAGGTGGGGGAAAGGGGTATGAAAAGACAAGGGATCTTGTTAATGTGTGAAGCATCTTTAATTCTATTTCATATTTTCATTTTCTACATTTTAAGTTTTAAACGTAAAAAGCATGACAGGTAATGCATGATTAGCACTATTTAAACTACTAAAAGGTATGTTCTGTAAATTAAAGGAACATCAAATCAGCGACTGCATAATTATGTAGTTATGTTTTGTAAAGAAGTTCCAAACTTAAGTTCGGGAGGAGCTTGTTCGTGTAGGCCTGCCAATCATATCCCAAGGATATTTAAGCAGCTGCTTCCCTCACACTGGTGATGATTTTTCTGGTATCCCTCCAACTCCCAAACTCCACCTTTTATATTTTGTGACACCTAATCAAATTATTATTCCATATAATCTTTCTTTTTCTCTCTATAGTCAGATAGTCTGGGTAGGGGGTCTCAGAGCTCAAGCCCCTCTATTATGGACCTCATGCCAAATCCATTTACATTAATGCGATCCAGGACGGTATGTACCAGTTAACTCGTGGTGTCAGGCTGTGCTCAAATAAAGTTATTGAGTAGAACTTCTTAAAAAAACACACACACAAGACTACGGTCAATATTTCATGAATATTTGAGTGGCATATTTAGCTTAAGTATGAGGGTTGCTGGGCAACTTGGTTTTTACATGATGTATACTGGGGTTTTTTGTGCATTGTAAATTAAAAATTGAATATGAAATGAATTCTTTGTAGGTTGTGTGCCGCTCCTTTCTTCACAGTCAATAACAAACAAACACTGAGTGTCTCAATCAGCTCCCTAGCTCCCTATGTCATGAAATGGTAAATCATGAACACAAATTTCAGCCACTGGCAAGGGTGTTGATCCTGAACGTTGGGACACTTATGACACAACTGCGAGCTTGCGCATTAAAAACAGCTGGAATTATTCAACAACATCGCCATATAAATGACACTCATGCATTTTCGTCGGAGATATTCAAATATACAGTGTAATTATGAAATTACATAGTGTAAATGGCATAAATAAAGGAAATAATTTTGAACCTAACAACTTATTACTAACAGACATTACAAACTACATCTCTTTTAAAGAGAAAAGAAGGCTTTGACTTCAAGGTTTTACATTTGTGCTCGTCTGCTTATGAATTGAAAGACTTCAGAAGACATGACAGCGTCTCTGGTAAGGGATCGACGATGCTCTCTTGTTTTTACGATCCATTCTGGTCATTTTTAGGGAGCAAACTTTTCGGTGTACTGGAACAATTTTGCAATTAAGAAAGCCCTACAAAAGGCAGACTCCCTGATCAGTGCTCTGACTACTGAACTAGGGAGCTCATTGAGACATAGGCCTACCCATGGATATTTATTT
This sequence comes from Xyrauchen texanus, assembly GCF_025860055.1. NCBI lineage: Eukaryota > Metazoa > Chordata > Actinopteri > Cypriniformes > Catostomidae > Xyrauchen > Xyrauchen texanus. The sequence goes on from NC_068277.1 coordinate 36,879,515, forward strand.
ACTCAGTCAGCTGAGGTGCCTACATGGTGTCTTGTTTCTAGAGAAAGTGGTTTCTCTTTTTAACCTAATATTGACCTTAAGACATGCCAGTCTATTGTATACTGTGGCAACAAAAAAAAAAAGACAATGTTAAGCTTCATTTAACGAACCAAAAAACTTTCAACTGTGCAATTTAGCATGATTACTCAAGGATAAGGTGTTTGAGTGATGACAGCTGGAAATGGGGCCTGTCTAGATAGGAACAAAAATCGCCTCGTGCCCGCAGCACACATCGCACCTCGCTTTGAACGTGCAGGAATTCTGTCTGTTCGCGCTCCAGTTGTCAATCACGTGAAGGACAGAGTATGGATTTATACAGTTAATAAGAGCGAGGGCACAGGGTAAATCCGTAAACACTGCTCATGTCTCAAAGCTGCATAAACTTGTACAGAGCAGGGTGCAACTTAGTCTCTGGAACACTGAAACCCAAGGCCCACAATGTTAGTATAAATCAACATAAAAGGCATAGTTAGTTTGCACAATGAGTTTGTTATGCTTTGAATTCATTGTACAGTTGCACATAACAGTGCATGATGAAGCCCTAATTGGGCTTCAGGACTGCACAGAAATATATTCTCAATTTCAGAGAGGCTATCCTAAGGGCATCTTGGATTAGAATGACTCCTTAAGACAAACTGAGCTGGCAGATCTGAGATACTTAAGAAGAACTTGTTGAAAGTTCCTCCATTTTAAGGTGACATTTTCTCATGACTTAACCTTTGTCATAAATAAAAAATAAAAAGTAAAATAATTGACTTCTCAACTTGTCAGTCTGGTCTAGCTGGTAAGAGAACGATAGAGAGGTTTCTTTTAAAATTTTGAGGACATACATAAAGAGAATTCTGTACTTGGACCCTGAAATAATGTAGGTTCGTGCATGTGTATGTAACCTGTTCAGGAAGATAAGATGTATGACATTTTTTGGAATGCAGAGACGGTTTCCCAGCAGAGAGGATGGACGCTGAACACAAAGTACTAAACATAGCTCACACATTTCTCACACCCTCATTGTGTTTTACTCACTTTTTTTTTTTTAATCCTCCTCCATTTCTCTAGTGTATATTACCGTCCTTTTCACAGGAGATACAGAAAGGCATTTTATGAGTTATCTTAAGTAACTTTACAGCCCTGTCAGTAACTCCAGAGGAAGTACATATTTTCCATTATACTGCATTTCTTGGCCCTTAAAATTCTCTTCAAAGCCAATAAGTTAGCCAGAGGCCAATGTAATAAAATTGCTTTAGAGATGCTGATGATATGTTTGTTGACCTGGTTTAAGTGGACAAGGCCGTAGACACTGTGTCAATCCAGCTGGCACAGGTGGCTAGAGTCAAGAGATAGTAAAATGCTGATTCAAAAGTGTGGTCAATTTACAGTGCTGAGGTTACTGTAATAATCTGCCACGGCTCATTCGTTCTGTAGTTAATCAATAACTGACTGAAATAAGTATCATCCGATAGGTGGCAAGACACCAAGGTATAGGTAAGCACATTAACAGACTTGGTAAGACAGATTCAGATTTGGATTTACTGATATTGTGAGGCAGACAGGCAAGTAGACAAGCATTCTGGGGCTATTGCCCACGACACTCTCTAGGATAAAGAATGTAGTAGGGATGTGCCTGAAGCCGAATATCTTATACAGAAAGGCACGAAAAATGAGTTCAAAACGAATAATGAATTCTACCGAATAATAGAAAAAGTATTTGTTAGACTGATTATCCAACAACAAGGGATAAAGCAATATGTTTAATAAATACATCTAAATTTACAATGCAGTGATGAGTCTGTGACCTTAAAGGGATAGTTCACCCAAAAATGAAAATTCTCTCATCATTTGCTCACATTTCATGCCATCACAGATGTGTTTGACTGACTTCTACTGAGCACAAACAAAGAGTTTTAGAAAAATATTTCAGCTCTGTTGGTCCATACATGGGTACTAAAATTTTGAAGCTGCAAAATGTCATTAAACACAGCATAAAAGTAATCAATAAGACTCCAGTCGATAAATGCATGTCTTCAGAAGTAATATGGTAAGTGTGGGTGAGAAACAGATCAATATTTAAGTTTGTTTTTACCATAAATTCTCCTCCCAGCCCAGTAGGTGGTGATATGTTTGAAGAATGCAAATCACCAAAAACAAAAGAAGAACAATGTGAAAGTTTAAGTGGAGATTTATAGTAAAAATGTACTTAAATATTGATCTGTTTTTCACCCACACCTAACATATCGCTTTTGAAGACATCGATTTAAAGGTGCTGTAAGCAATTTTAGCCGTTTTAACTTCCACAAGACTGAGCCATTGATTTAGCCATGGCCCCTTTTTCAAAATCACTGCAGAGCATGTTACTGTTGTTGTCAAACACAACAGTAGCGAAATAGCGCCCTCAACTGTCAAATTATAAATAAGAATATGGCATTAAACCTCAATAATTCACTGCAAGGACAACACTATGAGAATGCAAAATGATTGACAGGTTGAAAGCATCATTGTCCGTGGTTTGCAGACACATTTTTGATTTCTGTTACAGAGTCTAGTGCTGTCACAGAGACTGGTGAGATATATCAGGACACTTATTTCAGTGATATCTTTTAGGGAGCAGGAAAATGTTTTGCATACCTTTTCATGAAAAAATCACTTACAGCACCTTAAAACCACTGGATGGATATGGATTAATTTTATGTTGCCTTTATGTCCTTTTGGAGCTTCAAGATGTTGGTACCTTGTTCACTTGCATTATATGGACTTACAGAGCTGAAATATTCTTCTAAAATCTTTGTTTGCGTGCAGCAGAAAAAGGAAAGTAATTCACATTTGGGATGGAATGATGTAAGAATTTTCATTTCTGGGTGAACTAACCCTTTAATTTGACTAAAGTGTAAATGTTCTGAATGAAAATGCACACAGTGTGATCTCAGTTTTAAATCAGATGGCAGCGTTGCAGTCTCTGTTTATTTTGCACGTCTCAGAAATCTGCACTTTTCAAGTGTAACATTACCTAAGATACTGTATCATACACATTTTCCACTATGCAGTGCTCTTTTACTTGTAAGGCAGAACTTACTTTTCTAAATCCACCTGTGATGAGGAGTAGGGCATGGCCGGTCCGTGATGGTGCACGGCCGGCGCTGAATCAGCTGATCAGCAGGAAAGCGAGATAAAAGGGAGCCAGAGGCGCCTGTTCGAGAGAGAAGCACGTGGTCATGCTGCATGTGTGTCTGTGTCCTTGAGCTTTATTTTGGTTTAAGTTAATTTATATAATTAAAATGTATGTTGACTGTTCAGCCGTTTCCACCACCTCCTTGCCCATCCTTATACTGTTAAAGTGACACTGAATCCCGGGTGGGAGGAGGGATGCGAATTTGCGGAATCCTCGCCACTGCCATCCGCCAGGGGAGCAGCTGCGGCCTTCTGCCTGGGGATGAAGGGGTTGCTGCCGGCCAACCAAGAGACCTGTCTAGAACTATGATGAACTTGGCTGAACTCCACTGCACTCAACAAAGTTTAGATGAAGTAATGTTTATTCATCCTCATAGACTGTTTGCATCCACCATATCGACAGGATTGATGAACTCTATGTTAGCTGTCCAGAGGTGAAGCCTGTGAGCTTAATAGTACTCTATCACACCCAGGGCCATTGTCAAGGTTTCTGGGAACATTGTCCTGGGCCCTGTGAAAAGGGGCAGGAGTTTTCTAACTGGAGTCTAGGTGAAAAAATGTAGGGGAAAATGTTTTTAAAAAAGAAATAAAATTAAGTTTAAATGTAACAAATTTTACATTTGTTTAAATTTTTTTTATAAACGTTTTGTGCTGTTGTTGTTTTAGGTTTAACTCCAACATTGATTAGGAAAAATATAAGATGTCAACTTAACACAAAATCATTTTAATTTTAATAATTTCTCTTAGCTATATGTAAAAAAAGCCAATTTTTTATTTAATTTGGCAAACAACATGTATTCGTTATAATATCAACTACTACTACTAATAACACACAATTTTTTTCACAGAGTGTAAATGGGTCTTTATACATGAAAATATATAGCTGCCTGAATATTTAAAAAGGGGCTCCCTTGAAAGCGATCATCATATTTGGGGGTCCTTTGTTTAAAGCCTCTGCTCTCTTGTGTAGCCCACTCACTGGGCCCACCAATAAAATGTTTGTCCCTGACTTTGTGAATTTAATCGATGGCGATGTTCACAACACAAAGACTGATCACAAAGATGCTCAAAAGCATCTGCAATGGGCATTGTAATTACTAATAAGTCCCTGTTGCTCATCTGGTAGAGCATGGCGCTAACAACGGCAAGATCATGGATTAAATTCATAGGAACATACAAACTGATAATATACCTCAAATGCACTGTAATTTGTTTTGGATAAAAGCATCTGCTAAATGCTCGGTTAATGAAAAAGAAATGGGTTTTTTAAGGTCAGAGTTAGATTAATGGCACAATATTTCTTTTTGGGGGTGTTTTTTCCCCCAGTGTTGATATCATGAACTATGAATGAGTGCAGTTCTTTATCCCAGTAAAAGTCTGGAGAGGGTCTGTGTAAGGGGGAGACAGAGAAAAAGCAGGGCTAGGGCCACAATTTTCTGATTCATGTCGAGGAGTGGAATTCTGGGGGTTTGCTTTTGGAATTTCAGCAATGCTCAGTTTTGTTTATGCTTTTGCTTCTCTCTCCATCTCCTATTTTAATATGCTCATCATTATCAACCACCACATCCTCCTCCTACCAAGCTCAACTTTATCTAATGCCTTGGACTGATGCCGTTATCTCCCTGTTTACTGCTTCACAGAATTCACCCATCGTTATCGCTATACAACAAATTCATAAATCAATCTCATTACCTCGCATTGTTAAGTGTCAGATGTTGCCAAATAAGAGCTTGTTGGATTCCATTTAATGACCTTTTGAAAATGGTGATTCACAACACAGGTTTAAAAATATATATTTTAATGTATAAGAAGCTGTTCTTGTGTGGTTTTCAAGGTGAAGTGTGTAACCTTTTCAATAATCTATTCTATCCCAGTTTAACATGCAGAGACAATAAGTAAAACCCGGTTCACACTGTACGATTTATTTCTGTCCTTTATGATTGCTGCATGTCAGACTGTACAAGATGACCCCAGTAAAGATGACAAGACAGACTGTACAACATCAACTGTCCTCTATGTCAGGCTGTACAGTATTGAGCTGTTCAGCCACGACATCAATTTGTAGGCGAACCCGGAAGTCTAATTCGCCATGAGGTCCCTCAGAATTTTCCTCTGGGTTTTTATAATGAGGTTTTTGAACTTATTAGTTAAATAAGGTCTATTGTAAACATTATTTGACGAAACATGGACGTTTTGTTCTACAACATAAATTTCACACTTTCATGCCTCAAATGTGAATTTTGAAGCTGCTGAGTTATTTATAATTTTTTTTTAAATATGCAATTCAATATGGCTTCAAAATTTGCGTTTGATGTATGACTATGTGTAATTGAAGTTGTAGAACAAAATGCCCACATATTGTCAATTAATGTTTATCACAGACCTTATTTTACTCATAAATTGAAAAATCCCATTATAAAAACCCAGTGGCAAATCCCAAGGGAACATGACGAATTCTCTTCCGGGTTTCTGGACTACAATCGATATTCAAATATCTATAACAGATATTCTACAGAGCTATCAACCTTCACACTTTTACCATTGTAGAGAGTGTTATGGTCAACTTTTTTACAGTTTTCATTGCACTTTTTCTTGTGGTAGGTTTTGAGCTATGTCTATGTTAGTTAATATATTTTGAGAATCCAACGTTTGTGGAATATGTTTCAGTGAGCGGGGAAAACAGCATGAGAGTCTTAATATATTTAAAAAATATATATGTATTTTTTTTTCTATTTATTTTTTCTTTTATTAGAAAATATACAATATTGTACAAAATGTATCATATTTTAATACTAAATAATTATTTTAATTCAGTCATGCAATTTGTGCGAGCTGGAGACAGTAAATAAAATAATCTCTAGGTTGGTGTTAATGCCATTCATGAGTCCTACCTGTTGCTTCATTCTCTACTCCGATATCTCTTATAAAACAGCAATTTTATCATAGTAAACTCCACACATAGTTCATCTCAAAAGGATTGTTTTACGTTTGTATAATTTGTAAAATATCATGTTAATCTATAGCCAATACTACGAGATGAGATATTGCAAATTGATATCATTAACTACTTTAAGCTGTTATGACAGCTTAAAGCCAACAACAGCACAAGTTGAGAGTGAAATAAATTTTATTCCAAATAACTAAATTGTTGTTATTCTCCATCTGGATCACTCATTTCAGTTAGTATTGTATCTCTGGACCAGAAACCAGAAAACTGTGGATGCCTTTTACTCATGATTAACAGCATTAACTGGGCAGTCTTCATCTGTCCACATCACGTTGTCTCATCCGCATAAATGCGCAAAATAAAAATAATGCCACGCAAGGAAAAAAAAATCTATATCGCAATTCTTTTCCATATTTTGCCTGCAACCCCCAAATGGAAAACAATGGAATGCCCATTCTACAATTAACTTAAGTTAATTTTGATAGTATGATCATAATGTGAAGATAACGCTAGCTAACCCCGTATTTGTGCTGGCATATAACTTAGACAAGCTAGTATCAACATTTTTATTTGACCATTTCTCTCTCTCGCTTACACACCCACCCTCACACATACCCACTACAAGTTGTGCTCCTTTCCTTCCATTATTGTTGTTGATTGCAGTTGACACGTTGATTGCATCATCAGATGCTATGTTCATTTGGTTCTTTATTAAGGCCTCGATATACTTCCAGAGAAGTTCTTATTCATTCTTCGTTCAGGGGTAAAAATAAGTTCCAAACAGCCGAGCAACGGTATACTGTTTGCGAATATTCAGACACCCCCACACCGCTGTGGGAGACGTTTAGAAGTGCATTTACTGTGAGGATGCTACATATAAACTAAACTAATGTGGCATTAAAATGTGTTATCAATGACTTTATGCCTCATTATATGAGTAGAATTCATACTAGATCCATAAAAGAAGATGTTTTAACCACTCGATGATGATTTAAATAATATATATGCAGTAGAAAATCTTTGAATTTGTCTTGTTTACATTTTTAATCCATGGCACTAATGTGCTAACACGCTATAATATGACATTTTTGTAATTTATGATGACACTGATAATGCTGCAAAGATCAGTGTATAAATGTGTTAATGTGCAGAATAAAGACTAAAAGAATGATGGTAGACTTATATTTGTGCAGATGTGTGATGGCTTTTACTGCAGATTGCACGTGAATGAATGGGCACTTTAGAGTATTTGAGTAAATTTGATTCCTTTTGTAGAATAATTAAACAAAAAACACAAATTTCTCTACAAATTTGCACCAGCTTGCTTATAACTTGCTGGAGGACGGATAACTCTTGTTGACGGATTTTAACTGACTGAACAACATAAATAGAATGAGCTGTTGGCATCAAGTTAGGTGAGGCATCAGGTCACACCTACTGATGATGTGGACCAATGGCATTAAAAAGGTGTTCAGCCCAGTTTGCCCAGGCTAGCTGTTGCAAACCACCGAAACATACACAAAAACAGTCTTTTTGGCAAGATTTTATTCTAAATTATGTCACACCTGTTCGTTCTTCGATTTCGTATAAGCATGTTTGGGCCTTTAGTTGGGCATCGTAAGAGTAGGCACACTGCAGGCGACAACCCAAAAGGAGTCTTAAGATCATCGTAAGGTCAGTTAATCTGTATTTGTCGACAGATATCCCTTAGGATTTCCTAAATTTATCTCAGAATTGTACTGAATATCATACAGTGTGAGGGTTTAAGCCATTCATAGGTTAAATGTGTACTCAGTAATTCTTTCCTTATTAAAAAAGTTGTACTCCTTATTAAATTAATTGTAATTGTGAAGTAAAATCTTATGACCACTCACATGAGATTTAGACTTCAGTCATATCAGTAACCTTATAAAAGTTGTTATATTTTACATAGAAAGGGTTCCCTCATGGGGGCTGCCATGTTAGAATCACATAACCTACTCACATAATTTCAGTAGGCACCCTGTTGGACATTTTCACACTTGTGAATAGTGAATTTTTACAATGGCATTTGTAACTGAAAACTGTTGATTTTGAATGATGCTGCATCCATGCCACTAGGGCCACATTCACACAGCAGCATAATACCTGTTGTCAGGTTGTCAGACCTGTTTTGAGTGCTTCATACAGTTACGTTCACACACAGGACGGTAATTTACTAGTATGACAACCGCATTCTATAACCAAACTGACACCTGCAAAGTTTCAGGTCTCGCAAACGCTTTCTTGGAAAACCTGTAATGTGTGTACGGAACCATACAGGACAACTAACTCTCTGTAACATCATGCAATGTACACGAGCATGTCTCGTGTGTTTCATGTGGGGTTTCATTAACTCACACTGTCTCTGTAGGGCTATAAAAGGAGCTCTGTTTGTTTAGAGTGACCTGTCCAGCCAAACAAAACGAAATTGACTCAATCAATGGGGTGAGATGGGGTATGCCTGTTTGTTCGATCAACAGAGGACAAGGGGTGTATTTGGAAAAATGTTTGAATACAAATTTTTATATTTTTCCAATTGGCATTTGTGATGCAGAATTACACATTTTAGCAGTCAAAATAAATTATTTTTGATAACTAACCACAATTGCCCAGTACATGTAAAAAAAAAAAAAGCATTATAATCCTCATTGTCTTGCATTTTATGGGGGTGTCTACTATTGTAACCTCCGTTCCCTGATGGAGACATTGTGTCGAATGAAGCGACACTAGAGGTCTTTCTCGAAGGCCTTGGTTACCTCTGAACTTGAGAAAAGGCCAATGAGAAACTGGCATACAGAATTTGCATGTCCCTCCCCCGGGCATACGTGTATAAAAGGAGGGAATCATGCATCTGTCCATTCAGTTTTTGCACTGAGGAGCCGAGAATGAGTTTTGGCCATTACAGTGGCTCGGTACAGCGTAGTGGCCGGGAAGACACAACGTCTCGTTCCCTCCATCAGGGAATGAAGGTTACAATAGTAACCTAGATGTTCCCCTTCTGTCACTCACTCGACATTGTGTCGAATGAAGCGACACTAGGGGTCCCTATTCAATCACGGCATGCGCTGAACCATGTACGTCAACTGCTGATGAAGGTGCAGGCAGGCAATTGCGTGCCAAAGCAGCAGGCTGCATCAGACTGCACGTACCCTTCCCCAACGGCCCACAAAAACGTCATAAACTTTTTAGGTTACCTACATCCCAAAGGGGGGAACAAGTAACATGCCAAGCATGGGAGCAGGCCATGCCAGCCACGCCTTTTCTCTCTCTATATTCCTCGCATAGAGTTAAAGCGGCTGGGGCCATTTAACGCTATAACATGCGTCGGGGAAGGCATTCTTTTCCAACTCCTATTCTTTCAGGGGGTAAAGACCCCACGGAGACCACATCCTGCTGGGTGGGGGAGGTTAAATGTGGTGAATACGTCACATGGGTTTTCAGGCCATATGTGGAAGTGGCGCAGGGGTAGATCCTACCTAGCAAGAGAGGAGTTGGTACATACACAACGACCGGGGGCAGAACGGACAGCCAAAGGAAGACGCGGGTCTACCGACAGGGGGACCGTACTGTGGAAAAAACACACAGGGTGATTATTCCATGAAGGCCAACCCTGTGTAGGCAAGTAGGCTCACTGGGTTAAATGCATACTTGCACAGCCCCCAGGGCCAGCTGTGTGCCAGCACGTCTTTCCTGAGGGGAGCCTCTGCTAGGGAGTATCAGAGCGGCCAGTGGGAGTTTTCTTGGGAAGCGAACAGGTCAGCTGGACCACCTGGGGTTGGAGCCTCCACTCTCCGCTGAGCTTGCCCTGTTGCGAAAGTTCGTCCGCTGCCATGTTGAGTTTGCCCCGGACTTGAGTCACTGCTGACTCTAAAGGAGGAGATAGCGGGCGAGTTGCGATATGTGACGACAGCACATGCCGCCTTGGCAATTTATGAACGCTATCGTGGGGGGTGCTGTCTGAGTGGATCAAGACGTGCTTGCCCTGAAGTAACAGGAGAAACCACTTCAGGGCAAGAATTACAGCCAGCAACTCTAGGCAGATGATGTGCCAACCCAGCCGGGGCCCCGTCCAGGAGTCAGCGGCTGTGTGCCCATTGCACAAGGCGCCCCCACCCCGTTTGGAGGCATCTGTGGTGACCAGAACGTGTCAGGACACCTGCTGTAGGGGGACTCCTGTCCGTAGAAAACAGAGGTCTGTCCAGGGGTTGAAAGTCTGGTAGCAGGTGGGGTGCCGCTGCGCCATGCCCATCTCGTGACTCGAGTCTGAATGGAGGATGCCATATGCCCCAGGAGCCTCTGGAATTGTTTTAGAGGAACAGCTATGCCTGGCTTGAACAAGGTGAGGCATTTCAGCACGGACTGCACGTGCTCGTTTGTGAGACGTGCTGACATTGAGACCATGCCGAGAAAAGAGATTCTCTGAACCGGAGCGAGCTTGCTCTTTTCCCAGTTGACCTGAAGCCTTAGACGGCTGAGATGCCTGAGCACCTGGTCCCTGTGGGTGCACAGTAACTCTCGAGACTGGGCTAGGATAAGCGTGGTAGTTGAGTAAGCGGATTCCCACTTTCCTTAGTGGGGCAAAGGCTGCCTCTGCGACCTTCATGAAGACACGAGGGGACAGGGACAGGTCAAAGGGGTGGAACGCGAACCGTAGGAAGGGTCGATGTGGAGGCAAGATAGAGACGTGGAAGTACGCGTCCTTCAGTACTGCTACGATCCAATCCTGATGCCAGATGCATGTTAGAATGTGTTTCTGCATGAGCATCTTGAACAGGAGTTTGTGCAAGGCCCTGTTGAGAACTTGCAGGTCCAGGATCGGTCGCAAGCCACCACCTTTTTTGGGAACGATGAAGTAAGTGCTGTAGAAACCCTTCTTCATCTCGGCTGAAGGGACAAGCTCTATTGCATCTTTGAGTAAAAGTGTCACGATCTACGCACATAGGGTGTTGGCATCTTTGCCGTACACCGTGGTAAAGCGGATACCACTGAAAGGGGGTGGGGCCTGGCAAACTGAATTGCATAACCAAATAGGATGGTCCTGGCCAACCAACGCGTCTGGTTAGGAAGTGAAAGCCATGCTTCCAATCTCTGCGCGAGGGGCACTAATGGGACGATCATTTTCGACGTACCTGGCAGGGCTTTGCAGCAGGTCAGAGCAGGTAGTGTTGCTTTGGGAGGCAAAAAATGCATCCTGAGGCATTGGTGCTGAGAAAAGACTGAAAGCACTTACCTTCCTCTGCACACCCGGCAGGGAGCGGGTTAGTGACTGAGGAGGAGGTCCTGTGTAAGCGTCCTCTGGTCTTGCCAGAATCGGCGGGCCAGGGGACAGCAGTCGGGGGTCCGGAAGCAAGGGATCCGGGGTGCCGGGACTACTGATGTTTAGCGCCGGGTTGCCGTGAGAACGACGTTTGCGGCCAGATGACCCAGGGAATGAGAAATTTGCTCTTTTATTGAGAATGTGGGTACCGCAGCCCGAAGGGGGTGTGGCAAAAGAAATAAAGGAAAATGAGGATTCTCCTCCCGGCTCTCCACCATGGGACAGAGTGGTCTGCTTACCAGCTCTGGAGCAAACGTCTCATTCCCTGGGTCATCCATCTCAGGAACGCTTGGGAGCCTTCCAGGTCCTCGAGGACGTCCGAGAGATGGGGGGGCGTGCGCTTCCTGCGGGGCACTCAACGCTGGGGCTGAGAGCTGGGCCCAGGTTGAGGCAGAGCTGTCTGACGTTTGGAAGCTGCAGGGGGACACCCTCGGTGAGCAAACGGAGCACGGCTCATGCTGGAACGGTGGCGAGGCGTGATGTGCGAGATGGCCTTCGCCTGTTTCTTCACCTCTGAAAACTGCTGGGCGAAGTCATCGACGGTGTTGCCGAATAGGCCGAGCTGGGCGTTGAGAAAGCGGGCTTTGTTGCCCTCCCGCATCTCATCCAGGTTCAGACACAGGTGATGTTCCTGGACCACGAGGGTGGCCCGAGTGCCCGCGCTGTCACCTTCATGGCCCAGAGGGTGAGGTCGGTCGTGGAGCGCAGTTCCTGCAGCACGTCAGGGTCAGGACTACCCAACTGCAGATCTTTGAGTGCCTTGGCCTGTTGGACTTGCTTGTTGGGTGGGTGGTACGTGGGGATTTACCCGGTGAAACTGAGCCTGGTTCATCCTCAATCCGTTGGTAAGAAGGAGCGATGCGAGGGTGGGGGTGGGGGAGGGCTGATGTGCGACTGGAGTAGCGTTCCTTTTTAGGAAGGAAAGCCACGACTGCAACGTTGTCATGGTTAAGTTCTCGCAGTGAGAACAAGAACCATCCACATACGCTGCCTCAGTGTGATCACGTCCCAGACACATGAGGCTTCACACGCTTCCTGAAAAGGACGTTCAACGCCTGCTGTGTGTAAAAAATACAGGAAAATAAACTCTTTCAGAAGCGCCCAGAGGCAAGGCTGCACTGGCATGCAGAGAATGAGAAAGCAAACGTTCTGCAGAGGTGAGCGGAACAGAAGTGATCTCAGCTCGCTGATCGCACAACCGCTCGTCTCTGAAGAAAAAATCTGAATGGACAGACGCATGATTCCCTCCTTTTATATCTGTATGTCCGGGGGAGGGACATGCCAATTCTGTCTTCCAATTTCTCATTGGCCTTTTCTCAAGTTCAGAGGTAACTGAGGCGACAGACGAGGAACAGGGGAATATTCTTCAAAATATCTTTATATGTGTTTCGCAGTAGAAAGTCATACTGGTTTGGAAAAATTGCATGAGGGTGATTCAATTACTATAGAATTATAATTTTATGGTAAACTATCCCTTTAATTGGAAATTGATATATATACAAGCTCCAATGCCAATGAGTTAATTGGCTGGTGCAGGCTGGTCAACAAAAGGTCATTGGCTCTTGGCCCCTGTCAGACAATGTTATTAACTGTTAGCCCGTGTGGGAGAAGGTCATTGGCTGGCCATGGAGTTTTAATTGCCAGGTGTCTCTGGCAGAATCATCTCCTGATAAACAAGCATATCAGATTATGCTTCATTCTTCTCCACATCACACGACCATGTTCAACTAGACTTAACAATTTAAACCACCTCAACAGCACTCAAAGGGCTTGATGTCACACTGCTAAAGACCTCATTCAACTTTTTTCAATAGTCTTTGCTTGTAAAAGACTGGGATTTCATTGATTAACTTACATTGTTAGAACAAAGGCATATGTTTTGGTTTGACATTCGTTAATGTCCACATATGTCACAGTAATGGTCTGTACCACAGTCTTTGGTATTTATAAATTACTTTAAAAAAAAATGTGTGTGCCATTCTAGTTGTAATGGAAAGAGAAGGAGACCACAAGCGCATGAGTAGTTGATAATAACACAGATATGAGATTTTTCCTCAGCAGAGTCAGATAAAATATATTTTCCACAAACTGCAAATATTGACATTATGTTTCACTTCTCGTTGCATGTTTCCTAACAGATGGACAGTCGAAAGCATCCAAAACTTCCACATAAAAATGAGCGATGAATCTTTTGTAAAGACACCCTCCTCTTTCTTGGTGAGCATGCCAAGATACGTTTGTTTAAAGTAAACCTCCTCGAAGAACTTGGAGAGAAACATCCTTCAGCAGCACATCTGGAAAACATGCCCTATGGAGAGAGATTTTGTTTGTCTTTTAAGAACAAAAGGCCCCTAATGGTTTTCATAATTTAGCATAAAGTAAAGGATATTAGCTTCAATAATCTCTTATTCATACAATCTCCCAATAAAACACAGAGTTGTGGAGATCTCAGCTGTTACTGAGCACTACACATGAGCCAAGAACATTCGGCCACATTATGACAGATCAGATAACGCAACAGTGAAGGAAAAGAAGAGAACCTTTTGTGCCTTTTCACTTTTCCAGATTTGTATGCAGTCACACATAATACAGAATTCAGATACTAACAGCATTCATCCTTTAATATTTCCTGTGAGTGTGTGTGTGTGTGTGTGTGTGTGGGGGCGGTGTACTGTATTTGTGTGTGTGTGGGGGGTGGTGTACTGTATTTGTTTTTTAAAATAAAAGCATAAACAACCCATCTTTATAGGGTGACCAGATGCCCGATAAAACTGGGACAGTTCAGATTTTATTGTCCCGCATCCCAATGGAGTAAGATCCAAAATATAATTCTCTTAGAAGCGAACACTAGGAGTTCATGGAAGAATATAAAAATGTTTCATGGGTCAAATCTTCTGAAGGCAAGGCAAGATTATTTATAGAACACATTTCATACACAATGGCAATTCAAGATGCTTTTCAAATAAACTTGTCACGAAAAGAGAGCTGAGCCGGAAGGCAAAGCTCTCGATCTACCGGTCAATTTTTGTTCCTACCCTCACCTATAGTCATGAAGGTTGGGTCATGACCGAAAGAACTAGGTCGCGAGTACAAGCGGCCGAAATGGGCTTCCTCAGAAGGGTGGCGGGCTTCTCCCTTAGAGATAGGGTGAGGGGATCAGTCATCCGTGAGGAGCTCGGAGTAGAGCTGCTGCTCCTTTGCGTCGAAAGGAGTCAGTTGAGGTGGTTTGGGCATCTGGATAAAGGATGCCCCCTGGCCGCCTCCCTAGGGAGGTGTTTCAGGCAGGTCCAGCTGGGAGGAGGCCTCGGGGAAAACCCAGGATTAGGTGGAGAGATTACATCTCCACACTGGCCTGGGAACGCCTCGGGGTCACCCAGTCAGAGCTGGTTAATGTGGCTCGGGATAGGGAAGTTTGGGGCCCCCTGCTGGAGCAGCTGCCCCCGCGACCCGACTTCGGATAAGCATTTGAAGATGGATGGATGAAAATACAAGATATATAAAAATTTTTAAAAAGAATCAAAATAAGGAGAACAGGTATTAAGAGCACGACTTCAGCAAATTGAAAAAGCAGAGAACACGAAATGATCCAAATCATTATTTAATTTATTTCCCATTAATTTTATTCTCAAAGGCATATCTCAGTGTAACCATGATCAACCAATGCCTACATTGTGTATATAAAACAAGAAAAATTTGTATCTAATCTGAACTAAAAGAATCTGCTAACTATCTTTTCCTAAACTTGGGGCACCCCTGTCTGAGTGGAGACACCAAGAGAGACGAGGCTTTCCCATTCAAATTCTACAGCAGGGGTCGGCAACCTATGGCATGCGTGCCAGCATTGGCACGTGGAGGTGTAGAGGGTAGATAATTTTATTTGTATAAATTCTGCACTTGCATTCCAATCTACATCTTGATGTAATCCCTCCTCATGATCACACAGTGTGTTTTCATGAACTGAATGGGAGGCTAAACAAAACGTTCAAATGAG
This sequence comes from Xyrauchen texanus, assembly GCF_025860055.1. Classification (NCBI taxonomy): domain Eukaryota; kingdom Metazoa; phylum Chordata; class Actinopteri; order Cypriniformes; family Catostomidae; genus Xyrauchen; species Xyrauchen texanus. The sequence continues at coordinate 36,894,992 of NC_068277.1, forward strand.
ACGATATCCAACAGACTCGTGCAGTGCGTGCAAGCCATTTGTGCATCACAAGCCGGCATTAAATTAGAAAAATGCAAAATAGAAACATTTTCGCACATGGACTTAATTTTTGTTGGTTGATCAAGTTCAATCTGATAAAATATTCCCGCATTCTTCCACCATAAGCTGCAGGGGGCGACAGCTGGCTCCTCAATATGGATATTGAAGAATAAAAACTCTTCAAATGAGAGAGAGTTTACTGATTGTTCCCTGTAGGATCAACAGGCATTACAAGTCTATGAGATACTAAATAGTTTAAATGAAAAAAGACAAAAGCAAAATGATTCAGTGAAATCAATAATTGCAGCACAATGCTCAGTCAGAAAATGCACACCTAAACAGAAGTGTTTTCGGTCTGGATTTAAATGTGGCTACTGATGGGGAATATCTAACCTCTTCTGGAAGCTGGTTCCATCTGCGGGTGACATAATAGCTAAATTCTGTCTCACCTTGTTTTGAGTGAACCCTCGCTATTTCTAACTGACTTGATCCTATGATCTGGGAGGTTTGTTAGGTTTATATTTAACAAGCATATCTGAAATGTATTTAGGTCCTAGGCTATTGAGCAATTTATTAATGAATAATAGTACATTAAAATAAATTCTAAATGTAATTTATTCTGATTTATTTATTGCTTTTATTTGACTACTGAAACTAAGTTCTGACTCCAAAATGACACCAAGATTTCTTAATTGATTTTTTGTTTTTAGGTCCTTGGATACAAGCTATGTATTCACCTTTGGAATTTCACCTTTGTTGCCAAATACAATGACTTGAAGAGAAAGTCCAGTATGCCATAGCAGTTGTAGCACACATGCTCCAACCACCTGTGTACACGCACACAGTCAAATGAAGTATACTTTGAAAGGCTGAGTGTTCTGATCAACGCAGATGCTAAGTACTTGCATCAAAACCGAAAGTATACTTTGAGCTTTAGAGTCGGGAGGGCACAGTAACATTTACCTTTGCACAGCAAAATTCCTCAAGCGAAGAAGGCATGGGCGGATATTGTGCACGTGTGAAACTGGCAAAAATCAAATTGCCATGCAGCCTCTTTTTAATGCTGCCCTTTAAACTCTGGTAGAGTGAAGTTTCAAAGAATATTGCAGCTAAAATTACATCCATGTCAATTGTGAATATTCAGTTTAGCTCTGTAGGAATAATAGTGTCCTGCTTTTTTATTTATTTTTTATTTTATCTTAGTCTTCTGGTCACCCTACATCCTTCATCTGTCTTAAAAAGCTCTTTTGCTCTCACACATGGCTACACAAACAAAACCTTCACACGCATTTGTTGATTTGAGGAAAAACATGTGCACAAAGACACACACTCAAAGGCCATTGGGCCTCTCCTCCTACATTTGCATTGCCAACAATGTCAAATTGGTGCAGGCATAGCAAAAATCCAGGGATGGATGGATAAATCAGATTTAAGGAGTTACTATCTCAATCCTTTGCTTTTTTCTGTCTTTTTCTGCAAGTTTTAACACTGCAGTAGAAAAGAGTCTGGTCTTAACAATGGACACAAAATAGAAGATCGAGAGAGAGAGAGAGAGAGAGAGAGAGAGAGAGAGAGAGAGTGTAAGAAATGGATATGTGGAAAATATCCAAAGTTAAAAGAAACATTTGATTGTCCTTTCACATCTGCTCGTCACCCCCAAATGCAAGTTTGTCTTTTCTATCACAAATATTATTTTTGTTTATGTTTGTGTTTAAGGCTGCAGGGATGTGAAAGACACCAGAATAAGTGTGCTTTTAGATCACTACACATACACACATTCACAGAATATGAGTTTAGCGGTTAATTATCTACTAGTTAAGCTAATTCCTGTTAAAAATAAATACAGTGTTCTTTTTGTGGCAGGCAAGCCTCTCAATCATGGGGAAAGGAGGAAGCAGGAACCGGATAACAATCAATAGACTTTTAATAAAACACTGATGAAGAGACAGCAGTGACTCCTCCATCCCCTGGTGGATGCAACGGCTCCTCCTCTTCCTGGCGGACAGCACCGGCTCCTCCGTCTCCTGACGGACCACTCCAGTACCATCAAACCACTCCTCTCCTCAGCATCACAACCATCCATCTCTCTGACGGTGCGTCTTCCTCCAGTCCCAGGTTTTGGCACCTGTGTTGCAGACAATCAAAAAGACTTTAATTCAACATAAAACATTGAACTGAAACATAACAAAAGCGTGCGCGCAAAATACTACTGCGTGCGTAGTCTGTCTCTCTCTCTCCTCTCTCTCTCTCTCTCTCTCTCTCTCTCTCTCCTTTTATCGCTCTCCCACTGATTGGACAACTCAGCGCCGGGCATGAATCCTCTCTGCCTGGCCACGCCCTCCTCCTTGTCACACTTCTTTTTTTTTGTGGACATAAGATTGGATGAGAGAATTGATCTGCATTACAATGCCATTGCCAACTCAATCACAAACCTAAATGTCTTCCTTCAGTGTTCCGCCAAAATAAAATCTGCCACAAAAATAAAGGCTTGAGGGTTTAATCGAAATGCATAGAAATGCTGCATGCAATTTAAGAAATTATTACATATGTAAATATGGTACTGTTGTACTACAATGATAATAATTATTATTAAACTTATTGTTGTTTTTAATATTATCCAAAAATATATTTCTGTAAAAAAGTATTAATCATTTATTATTATTGGGTTTCAAAAAATAATGATAAAAAGTGGGCTATCACAAAGTGGACAGAAACCACTACAGAGTGAACAGATACAATGTGAAGGTGATGTGAATCTGTTTTTTTTTTTTATTATTTATTTAGTCTGGTTCTAATAAAGAGGACTCAAGTCTTGAACAGTATTTCTATTGGCAGTAGAGCATCTTTGCCCATGACTTACTTTCAGTCAAATGGAAACATTAACTAGTTTTTATATTATATTTTTATTTTTAAATTTTTTCAAGAACCATTTTTCACTGTACACGGGGCTCTTCACTTTGCTATATGATTCTTTGGAGATTACACTGTGTTATATGAGGTTTAAATCAGCAATTGGGTTTTATATATTTGGCTAACTGACCTTCTTGGCACACATTTTATCAGAACATTTGTTATCTGGGAATCAAATCCATGACCTTGGCATTGCTAACACCATGCTCTACTACTCTTTGCAGCACCAGTACATAGATGTAAAAAAACATTTCTTTAGCAAATAGCAAACAAACTCAAATCACTAACACAAAAGTGTGGGTTTATTACTATAATATGAGCTGTCCAGGTTTCTCATGGCATTGGTCCTGACTGAGTAATCTCTCACCAAAGTAGAAAAAGGGTTCCCTTTACAAAAGGCTTCACTACGATGTTGCGCTGCTAAGCGCTACGGGGAACAGCTTTAGCTGTGAGCCGAGCTGAATAAATGTGTGGAACACGTCAATGAACATTGACCGGAATTTATAGCCTCGGCTGATGTAATCATTAGATGCACCTGAGGCCAGGCTATAAATGGATACGTCACCAGGTGTCGTCAAAACTCTTTTTTCAGAGCGATTCTGTTTCTGTGTGTTTCACACACCCTGTCAAAACTTTCTTTCCTCTGTTAGGAGATAGATTCAGTTAGGCAGTGTGCAGTGAACGTTGTTCTATTTTTCTCTTCTGTTTAGAAAATATTATATATATGTATATATATATTTCTAAAAAAAAAAAAAGAAAGAGAGAATGACTGAAAGCAAGCGGTGCGTGTTCCCTCTTCTTGCTCTATAGCTGAAGACGGCACACATCAGTTTTTGCTGTTTGTTTGGGGGTAAAGCACGCTGCTCTGGCGTTGCAGCAGGGCGGTTCGCGAGCACTGCGATTTGCTTTAACAGGCAGAGTGCGTCGTGCTCGCCTACGCTTGCTTCGGAGTCAGCACTCACGAAAAGATTGTTCGTGGGGCTCGTGCATGGATTTGGCTGAGGAGCAAGAGACGGGTTGATCCCTTTCTCACTCTCTCCCCAAACCCAGCTGGTCCTTCACATGATCTCGAAGCTGCTCCGACGCTTCTTCGGATCATGAGGTGGATCGCTATTATTTAATTCTCTGCTCGCTTTCCGTGTTTCAATGGTGTGTTCTCACTATCAGTAACCGGATTTCTTTTTGTAAAAAAAAAAAAAAACTCTCAATCTCCTGGTTAAAGGGGCCATGGTATGTGTTCCCCTTCCAGAGAGAGAGTTAGGTTATTACACTAAATACTTCCCGTTTCCCATGGAGGGTGAGGGGTGGTGTCTGGCTTAGCTCTTAAGCTTGAACTACCCGTGGGTGTTCAAGTGCAAGATGATGCCTGTCAAGACGGTCGTGTCTCAAGCCCTACAACTCGTTTGGCTGGTCACCATCGATCTTATGACGCACTTCTATACATCATTTAGAAATTCTGCCACAACATGGAAAGTTCCTGAGGTTCACTTCCAGGGGCGAAGTCTTCCAGGGTCAGGTTCTTTCACTCAGCCTAGCCCTTTTTACCCGCACATTCACAATGCATGATGTAGCTGGCTCCTTGCGACTCGGGGCATCTGCATTCTGAATTACGTAGACGACTGGCTGATCCTAGCGCAGTTCCAGGAACTGGCAGTTCAGCACAGGGACATCGTCTTAGCTCATCTGTTTCTCTGGGGTTGAGGCTCAACGCCAAGAAAAGCGTCCCTCTCCCACTCAGAACACTGTCTATCGGGGCATCGTATGGAGTTCAATCACTATGCAGGCACAACTGTCTCCGCTAGGATTGAGTCCATTCAGATCACCCTGAGCAAAGTCAGGCTAGGTTGCACTGTTATCAGTATCAACGATTTCCAGGTCTCAGGGCTGACAGCGTCCACGGTGATCCCTCTGGACCTTCTGCTCATGAGACCGTTTTTGTTGTGGCCAAAAGCCAGGGATTTCTTCCAAGGGCCAAAACCCTGGGCTAAATAGGGTTATGCGCCTCAGGCTTCGTTCCCTTTCTATGTGGTTCAGACCCGGTTTTCTGCCTTGGGTCCCACTCTAGGTGCGTCTTGTTGTCGCAGACTGCTAACGACAGACGCCTCCCTGACGGGCGGGTAGCGGCCTTAAGTGGTCGTCCAGCTTAAGGGGATAGGAGCGTCGTCAGCTCGGTTGTCACAGTCACTGTCTCGGGTTGATGGCTGTATTTCTGGCCCTGAAATACCTCCTCCTGAGGCTGCCATGTCTTGGTGCGGGTGGACAATACAGCGGTAGCCTCTTACATAAATCATCAAGGAGACCCACGTTCTTGTCAGCTGTATTTCTGACACGTCAGATTCTCCTTTGGGCCCAGGGCAAGCTCCTGTCACTCAGGGCAATTTACATCCCTGGACGCCTAAATGTGGGAGCAGATTTGCTGTCCAGACAGAACATACCGAGGGGCGAGTGGAAACTCCACCCCGAGGTAGTACAACAAATTTGGGAGAGATTTTACAGAGCAGAAGTGGACCTCTTAGCCTCTCAAGAGACTGCGTAATGTCCCTCTACTTCTCTCTGAGTCACCCAGCCCCCTGGGTCTGGACGCTGATGGCGCATACATGGCCCAGAATGTGTCGGTATGCTTTTCCCCGGTTTCTCTGCTCCGGGAGTCTTAGCCAGAGTTCAGCCAGCAAGGGTCTTGCCTCTTACTGATAGCGCCTCACTGGCCGAACAGGATTTGGTTCTCAGAAATTATATCTCTCCTTGACGGCTCAGCCTTGGGCGATTCCGGACAGGAGAGACCTTCTGTCTCAGGCACAGGGGCGATATTTCATCCCCGGCCCGAATTGTGAAACCTTTCATGTCTGGTCCCTAAGGGTACCAAATGAGGTTCACAGGGTTTTCTCTTGAGATTATCGAGACCATTTCAAGTGCTAGGGCTCCCTCCACTTGGAACTGATCTGGGTAGATTTTACAGGGCAGAAGAGGACCTCTTAGCCTCTGTTGATAGCGCAATGTCTCCTCTACTTCTCCCGAGTCGCCCAGTCCCCCTCCCCTCCCCTTGGGAGGGGCTGAACGTAGTAACGCTAAATGCACCTGCATGCGTTTCCTTCTACTAAAGTTCTTATTACAGAACCAGCTAACTGCCAGTTTGTTTCAGTTCTGGATTTTCTGTAGAAAGAACTGTCAGCGGGCACTTGCCTCGCCACTGCCAGGTTCTATGTGGCCACTGCGGTTTGCCACGGCTTGGTGGGCGGGGTGCCCTCAAAGAGGCATCCTCATTATTGCCCGGGCCTCACGAGTAGCGGTCAAGCTTCAGCCAGTAGGTTTGAGGGCGCACTCTACCAGAGGGCTCTCCTCCTCTAAAACCTTGGCTAGAGGTCTCCATCTGCAGCAAGTTTGTGATGCGGCAGGTTGTCCTCTCCGCACACATTCATTGGATTTTTATAGTTTGGATGTTTTGCCACTCCGGGCTCTTATGCCCTTGAGTCGACATCTCAAGCTCATGTCTGGACAAGTTTGTGATGCGGCAGGCTGGTCCTCTCCGCTCACATTCATCAGTTTTTATGACAAGTTTGTGTTGCGATAGGGTTCTCTTCGCACAAATTCATCGAACTTTATGGGTTAGATGCTTTGCTACTCCGGACTCTTATGTCCTTGAGTCGACATCTCAGCCCATGCCTAAACAAGTTTGTGATGCGGCAGGTTGTCCCCTCCGCACACATTCATCAAAATTGAATGGTTTAGATGTTTATGCTACTCCGGGCTCTTATGCCCTTGAGTCGAAATCTGAAGCTCATGTCTGAGACCTCTCGCGTTTTTGTGAGTACACTGCACAGCCGTAGGGGTCCGGACAGCCCCAAGTGCGGCGGCGTGGGTATTGCGTTCCCCGTAGCGCTTAGCAGCGCAACATCGTAGTGAAGCCTTTTGTAAAGAGAACGTCTCGGGTTACATGTGTAACCCTTGTTCCCTGAAAAAGGCGGAACGAGATGTTGCGCTGCTTTGCCGCACTGGGGCGTCCCAGGACTGCTCTTCAAAAAGAAGTATCTGACGACACCTGGTGACGTATCCATTTATAGCCTGGCCTCAGGTGCATCTAATGATTACATCAGCCGAGGCTATAAATTCCAGTCAATGTTCATTGACGTGTTCCACACATTTATTCAGCTCGGCTCACAGCTAAAGCTGTTCCCCGTAGCGCTTAGCAGCGCAACATCTTGTTCCGCCTTTTTCAGGGAACAAGGGTTACACATGTAACCAGAGACGTTTTCAATGCCTCAGTTTCATTCAATTATTCAGCTTTGCTTTTTTTCTGGCTCTGTCAGCTTGCTTGAATTGAGAAGCTTGAAACAAATTATTCAGAACAGCTGGTACAGAGAGAAAGGAATGTCCACTTGCAGTTCAGTTCTTTGTTTCCTGTACGTAAAAATTAAACTTTACTGCTGCCAAAACACTCAATGAAAGACTTTAAAATAAATGATTGTAGTGAAACTTCTTACTAGAGAAAATACATACAGTATGTGCATATTACCAGTTCAGAGTGTTTGTGTTGAAATGAAAGACTTTCCTTTTCACAGAATACAATAAATCCCTGTGTGAGTATATTGCCTTAATCCCTGAGTGACTGTTTATATCCTAAAGGTGTTTTATGGTTGACCATGAGTGAGAGCCTTTTAAAACAAACGTTTATTCACACATTTTATTACATATACAGGAGAAATAAAAGCCAATATTAACATTATGGGTAAAACTTTACAATAAGGATACGTTCATTAACATTAATTAATGCATTAGGTATCATAACAATAAACAATATTCTTTACAGCATTTATTAAATTGTTCATTGTTAGTTCGTGTTAGTTCATACTGCATAAATTAATGTTAACACATATACAACTTTTGATTTTTACAAATATATATCTGTATGTTGAAATTAACATTAACCAAGATTAATAAATAAAAGTATTGTTCATTGTTAGTTTATGTTAACTAAATTTAACAAAAGGAACCTTATTGTAAAGTGTCCCCACATTATGTAAAGTCTCCTTTGTAGCCCATTAGAAAACATATCAAATGGTATATAAAGGAGAGGCCAGAAAAAGTAACAATTGTGTCTTTAAAAAAGCATGAAAAGATTTTATAGGGGTCACATTATGAAAAAAAGAAAAAAGATTTTCCTTAATCTTTTAAATGAAATAAAACTGTATCTCTCAGAACTCAAAACAAGTCCAAAAAGATAATGGGTACTTTCCAATTGTCCCCAATGTATATACTGTATCTGGAATACTTGATTCTGATTGGTAAATCAATGCATTCTGTGGTCACATCATAGCTGTGCTTGTCCCATATCTCTCAAATATAAAATTTGTATTGCCAAATTTACGAGCTTTGTGCCATTGAATCTTTTAAAGATATTTTCAACAATATTTTCAAGTAAATGCGATATCCCAGCATATTTGCCAAATTACCCATTTTGATGCATGCCTGCATATTACCCATCCCTTAAAATCATGTAAAAACAAGCAAAATGTGATTGGTGGTTTACTGCAACATATCAGTAGCCACTTCATATCTGAATGGATGGTTCTTGGCCCGAATAAACTATAATATGCAGCTGACTTAATACCAATAGTCAAAACTATGGCAAGTCAATCTAATCAGTCTGCCTTGTGTGCGAAGCGGCTCCAGTGTGCAGTGGCAGCTGTTAAAAAAACAAACTTCATATATCCACCACTAGTGGGGTCAGTATGAAGTTCAAGACCTCTGGGACGAACAAGAGCCAGCAAAACATAAAATAAAAGCTTACTGAGTGCACTTTTAACATGTGCTTCTACTTGTTTATAAGAATATACACAATGACACAGACAATCAAAGGTTATTATCTTTTCTTCAATACAGTGCTAAATGTTGTGTGTGTGTCTTTGTGTGTTAGGCCACATCTTTTTCTCTACTTTTTGGCCTTCCGTCCACACTGAGACAATGTTTTTGAGTTTTTCGAAAATGATCTCCCAAGTGGATAAATTTGAAACTGCCGTCTTCGTGTTGTAGTTTGGATGGGGATGATTAAGATATCTGAAAACGATTATATATTTGTTGTCATATGACACAGTCATGTGATCCATTAAATCTAAAACAATCAAGATGGCGGCCAACATTGTAGAAGCATCATTGTGCTTGTTATTCACTTTGATAGCATTGTTAAAGGTTAATCTCACATTTTACAATATTTTCAATGCATTCCTTCAGAGGCAACGTGAAGTTTACTTGAAATTGCTGTCTGGCAACAAAACACGAGGACAACTGCATTTCAGCTCGTACAATGGCAATTTTTTGCATGTGCAATAAGGGGATTTAAGCATTTTCGTACGTTTTAGTATGGACGAGCAACTTGTGGAAAACGCTTGAAAATGGCAGTGTGGACGGTTAGCGTTTCGAAAACTAAAACTCTGTTTTCAAATGTATCCTGATTAATGTGGGCGTAGCCTTAGTGTATGTTTGAATCATGTACCTCAGGGTAATGGCCTTTTAATCCTTAACCCCCGATCTAGTGCTCAGTCGAAGTTGTTGTTGGCTGCACTCTGCATGCACACCCCCAATGGATGCACACATGTTTAAGGATATACACACAGACCCACTCACAAATGCATACATTTTAGCAAAAAAGTTTTTAAGACAAAACCACTCAGGAATAAAACCCAGTGGCAGAGAACAACAGAATACACACAAGCAAATACATTCATTATAAAATATAGTCATGCACATCTTCCTCTCAGTCTCACACACAACACACGTAATGTTCTCCCACACCCTGTGGTTGTGCACATGCGAGTATAATTAGAGATGTTCTCTGGAGATTTGAATGTTCCAGAGATTGTGAGATTTACTGTTTGAAGAGTATTTGGCCAAATCTGGGCTCTTAAACCCCTTAGAGAGCAAGAGAAAGAGCAAGGGTCTAGAGATGCAGGAGGGGGAGACCTTGGCCACTTCGGCAAAAATAGCATCAGTATTCAATGTTCTCCTCTCTTGTGTGAGTGCATGTCCACAGGATTGACTGATCTGGAAACCTAGCTAGCTCTAACGAATGTCCAAGTGTCTGTTAGCAATCACAACTGACTTGATTGACACACCAGAGCAAAACAATTCATACTGATTGTCAGAGTGAATTATATTATGGGTTGGTGGGGCAGGGGGAGAGAAAGAACGATAGAGAGCAAGAGAGGCATATACTGTCAGTCGAAGGGCAGCTGGTGTCTCTAATCATTAAAACATGGATTTTCTTTTTCTCCCCAATTTGGAATGCCCAATTCGCCAAGTCCTCATGGTGGCGTAGTGACTCTGCATCTGATACCGTCAATCCGTGCATCTTATCATGTGGCTTGTTGAGCATGTTACTGTGGAGACATAGCACGGGTGGAGGCCGTATAACCACACATTATAGCGACCATGAGCAGGTTACCTCATGTGACTCTACCCTCCCTAGAAACCAATTTGGTTGCTTAGGAGACCTGACTGGAATCACTCAGTATGCCCTGGATTTGAACTCACAACTCCAGAGGTGGTAGTCAGCATCAATACTCGCTGAGCTACCCAGGCCCCAAAAACATGGATGCTTTAATGATTTGTATTAGCTCATAATGAGCTCTGATCTGGTGCTGCATGTTATCTCTCTGCTCTGTATGTTTACATCTCTTTCCAATGATTTACACAACACATATGTTCTAAAACGCACATGCACGCATTCACTTACACTCTGGCACTCTTCCATTAGCCAGCTGCTGATATGGTCCTTTGCCTGTGCTGTGCTGAGGTTGTTTAAGGTCTTGTGCTCGCTGTGTCAGTTTAATTGTAAATAAACTTCAGCCTCACAGCTCCATGTTCAAGAGCTACACCCAAGTTATACACATGAAGACAAGTATCTCTCCTCTATAGACATTAGGTTTTCATATAATTCTCTGCTAAACTTTAATATCAGTAAACATGGCAATCCAACTTAGAGGTAATTTCTCAGACATTTTCCTCTATGGCCACATCCTCATATCTGTTTTTCTTTGAAAACAAAATGTTCAGTTTTCTAACGCCAAGATTGCAGTAGTGGATAGCGTTTTCCAAAGCTCAAATAAAAGCATAAACTAAGTGTAAACGTAGCTAAATCAATGCGCTTTCAAACTAAATCGAATTAGTCTGGCCATCTTGATTAACACAGTCTCATGACAACTTGTAAGAATTTGTATGACCTGTTGAAATCGTTAGATAATTTATTAGTTGGCTAGTACGAAAAGGTACAACTTTTATTCCCAAAGAGACAGGGCCAGTTCTTGACAGTAAGAGGCCCTAGGCAAAACATATTTCTGATTTGGAAACTAAAAGAATGTTTTATGTTAGAGCAGTAATTAATATTTATTTTTTACTTCTTAGTAGTTCCCACAGTTAAAGGAATAGTTCACCCCAATATAAAAATTCTCTCATAATTTACTCACTCTGATGCCATCCTGGATGTGTATGACATTCTTTCTTCAGCAGAGCACAAATGAAGAGTTTATTTACAAGAATTTCTCAACTCTCTTGGTCCATACAATGCAAGTGAATGGGTGCCAAAATTTTGAAGCTCCAAAAATCCAGTGTTTAAGTTAATGTCTTCAGAAGCGATTTGATAGGTGTGGGTGAGAAAAGTCTCGGGTTACGTATTGTAACCCTTGTTAACTGAAAAAAGCGGAACGAGATGCTGCGCTGAGAAAAGCGCTTTGGGAACAATCCTACATGTTTGTGACCAGCTGAAATATGTGTGTAACACGTCAATGAACATTGACCGGCATCCCAGTGTGGCAAAGAAGTGCAGCATCTCGTTCCACATTTTTCAGGGAACAAGGGTTACAATACGTAACCCGAGACGTTCCCTTTACAAAAAGCTTCACTAGGATGCTGCGCTGAGAAAAGCGCTTTGGGAACAAGAATACCCACGCCACCGCACTGAGGCAGTCCGGACCCCTACGGTTGTGAAGTGTGCTCACAAGAATGCGAGAGGTCTCAGACAAGAGCTTGAGATGTCAACTCAAGGACATAAGAGCCCAGAGTAACATGAACATCCAAACTATAAAATCTGATGAATGTGTGCGGAGAGGACCAGCCTGCCGCATCACAAACTTGCTGCAGAGGGAACCCTCTAGCCAAGGCTTTAGAGGAGGCGACCCCTCTGGTGGAGTGAGCCCTGATACCTACTGGCGAAGCTTGACTGTGCCTCGTAGGCCAGGGTAATTTTATTAGCATCCCTCACCCAGTGCGACATAGTATGCTTGGTGGCAGCTTCCCCCTTGTTTCAGCCCTCATGGCAGATTAATAATTGCCCTGACTTACGCCACTGGCTAGTGCGGTTGACGTAGGTCTGAAAGGCACGGACTGGGCAAAGTCTGTGAAGTTTTTCCTGCTCTGGCTTTAAAAACGGCAGGGAGCAGAAAGCTTCAAGAGTGACCAGATGTAATGTCGAAAAAGGCACCTTAGGAAGGTAGTCAGGATGAGAATGCAAAATTGCTTTAGCCATACCTGGGGAAAATTCTAAAGAGGCCGGCAAAACAGACAGAGCCTGTAGATCCCCAATCCTCTTTAGAAAGGTGATCGCCCTAAGAAAGACCATCTTGGGAGTCAGAAGTCTGTCAGACGCTGACTCTAGAAGTTCAAAGGGGGTCTCAACCAGACCCTCCAGGACTATTGCTAAGTCCCAAGAAGGAGTCTTGATCCTAACAGGAGGCCTCAATCGCATGGCTCCATGAATGAAGCGAGCGAGTGGAGGATGCCTCCCCAAAGGCACCCCGTCAATCAAGGTGTGGCAAGCCGAAATGGCGGACCTGTATGCGCCACCCGTCCAGCCCCAGAGGGGGGGGCTGGGTGACTCCGGGAGAAGTAGAGGAGACATTGCGCTGTTCATAGAGGCAAAGAGGTCCTCTTCTGTCCTGTAAAATCTCACCAGATTTGTTCCACTACCTCGGGGTGGAGTTTACACTCCCCCATCTGTATTTTCTGTCTGGATAGTAAATCTGCTCCCACATACGGGCATCCAGAGATATAAACTGCCCTGAGTGACAGGAGCTTGCAGTGAGCCCCAAGGAGAATCCGACTTGCCAGAGATTCAGCTGACATGAACGTGGACCTCCTTGATGGTGTATGTAAGAGACTGCTGCTGTATTGCCCACATGCACAAAGACATGGCAGCCTCTGGAGGAAGAATTTCAGGGCCAGAAATACAGCCATCAACTCGAGACAGTTACTGTGACAACCGAGCTGACGACCCTCCCATCCCCTTGAGCTGGACTACCACTTAAGACCGCTACCCAGCTCATCAGGGAGGCATCTGTCGTTAGCAGCCTGCGACGATGAGACACACCTAGAGTGGGACACAAGGTAAGAAACCGGGGTCTGAACCACATAGAAAGGGAACGAAGCATGCGTCGCGTTACCCTTATTAGCCCTATGGGACTGGCCCTTGGATAAAATCCCCTGGCTTTTAGCCACAGCTGAAATGAGAGAGAACGCTCTTTGACGTTGAGTCTCAGACCAGGAGAAACCAGATGAGCTAAGACAATATCCCTATGCTGAACTGCCAGTTCTTGGAACTGCGCAAAGATCAGCCAGTCGTCTATGTAATTCAGAATGTGGATGCCCCAGAGTCACGAAGGAGCCAGTGCTGCATCCATGCATTTCATGAATGTGCGGGTTAATAGGGCTAGGCTGAATGGAAGAACCCGATACTGGAAGTCTTCGCCTCCGGAAGCGAACCTCAGGAACTTCCTGTGCTGTGGCGGAATTTCTATATGAAGATATGCGTCCATGAGATCAATGGTGACCAGTCAAACGTGATGTTGGGCTTCTGACATGATCGTCTTGATAGTTAGCATCTTGGACCTGAACACCCTGACTGGGCAATTCAAGCTTTGAAGATCTAAGGTCGGACGAAACCCCCCACCCTTCTTGGGAAACAGCAAGTATTCACTGTAATAACCTGACTCTTTCTCTGGAAGGGGAACATGTTCTATGGCCCCTAGACCGAGATATTTTGCAGTTCTTTCCACAGTAGAAATGCCTGCTCCGGTTTATGGTAGTGGGAACCACACCGTTGAAACACGGAGGGAGGCGAGCAAATTGAATTCTGTAGCCCTTTTCTACTGTTCTTAGGACCCACATAGAAGTATCTGGCAGAAGTTTCCAAGCTGCCAGGTACTCTGAGATGGTATTAATTTAAGACTTCCTGTTGAGGGGGTGTTGAGTGTTCCGCATCCTGGATTAAGGCAGGAAGCAACGGTACACCCAACTCTTTGTTGGAAGCCTCTGTCACCCAAAACACCAAAGGCGGCGGGAGTGAAGAGGTTTTGTGAGGGTATCGGGAGGGCCGAAGTGGATGGTACACGCGCCCCGTCCCGAGGGGAACTACCCTCACAAGGCTGGGTACAAGACTGTCAGGGTTTCTTTCTTTTATAAATCACGACCCTGAGGTCCTGCTTGGGGGGCTGCTGAGGGAGACAAGTCTGTCCCCAGTCTTTACGAGGGGGAGCACGACTCGCCACACTCTGTTTCTGAGCCTCCCTCCTAGCAGAGTCGGGGCGGGACTGGGTGGCCGACGGCCCCACCCCCTGAGTGCGGCGAATAAAAAACTCCCCTAAGGCTTCCTCATGGATTTTCGCCTCCTGGAATCTGGAGATAACGTATTCATGGCGTCTCCGAAGAGACCAGAAGGCTAAACCGGGACATCGAGTAGGAAAACTCTGTCCTTATCCTTGATGCCCGAAAGGTTAAGCCATAAATGTCTCTCCGTGCTGACTAAAGCGGACATAGACCAACCAATAGCACGGGCTGTCTGCTTGGTTGCACGGAGAGATAAATCTGTGGCCCGACGAAGTTCAGAAAAGGCTTCTTCATCAAGCGTTGCAACCTCACTCAGGTCATTCAGTAGGTCAGCCTGGTAAGCCTGTAACACAGCCATGGTGTGCAGCGCAGCAACAGCCTGACCTGCCACTTGATAAGCCCTCCCCACTAGCATGGAGGTAGTCCAGCATGGCTTAGTGGGGAGAGCGGGTTTCATCTGTGATGACATCGAACCCGATAGATAACCCGCAAGTGTCTCTTCGACCAGCGGCATCATTGAATACCCTCGCACCTGAGCACCCACGATAGTCAAATATAACGGCGTCGAGGGCACGTAAACGCGAGAGGTATAAGGCTTCCTCCACGAACAAGAAAGCTCGTAGTGGAGGTCATCAAAGAAGGGAAGGGACTGATGAGGCGTTCCCTTCCCCTGGCCACCAGACTGAAATCTGTCCTCTAATTTGGAGCGTTTGGGGGTCTTTTGATCGCGTGGCCAGTCTAACTGGAGTCTAGCCACCGCACGAGTAACCACATTGAGTAACTCCTCAGAAGATTTTCAGTCGTGTTGATGTCTTGGTCTTGTACCCATATCAACATGTGATTGATATCCCTCCGCTCCTGACGGTCATAGACACTACCTCGTGTGTCTGGGCCACGATCACACTGATGCAGCATTTGTGGATGCTTCTTGTTCTCACTGTGAGAAATTTACCTTGGCAAAGTTGTGGTCGTGACTTTCCTTCCTAAAAAGGCTGCCACCTTTGGGTCGGCCCGCCCAGACTGAGGCTGATGCCCAGATGGCCGACATGCTTGCCTGGGCCACCGTGAGCATGGGGTTGGACTGGAACCCTCCGTCATCCCCACAGCCCTCACGGCTAGATGATTGATTCCCCGGGTCCGGGTGCCACTCACAGCATGCCCCCCAGTTCCTTTCTTCCCAGAGGTGGACGATGAGCTGACAAGGTCATGGAGGGCATCTTCCACTGCCCACAACTGACCTCCTCACTCGTCCATTCTCACTACCCTTGACGGAGGGCGGCCCATGGGTACTCGGAGGTCTCCCAGGTGGACAGAGTGGTTGCGATCCACCTATGTCCTGAAAAAGCTGCCACCTGGTGGGATCGCCCAGTGCTCCCCTCCAAGGCCTGTAGGATAACGTCATCACTTATCGCCGAAGCCTACAGCGCCACCGGACAGGCCGCCTCTGCCCTTTATGCCATGGCCCTCCTGCAAGTCCACCAGGCCAAGGCACACAAAGATCTGCACTTGGGTAGTCCTGACCCCAACGTGCTGCAGGAACTGCACTCTGCAACCGACCTCACCCTCCGGGCCACGAAGGTCACAGCACGGGCACTTGGGTAGGCGATGGCCACCCTTGTGGTCCAGGAACGTTACCTGTGTTTGAACCTGGTCACGATGCGGCAGGTAGACAAAGCTCGCTTTCTCAACGCCAGCCTCCGCTAAATGGGCACTAAGTCACTAGAGGTCGACCGATATAAGATTTTGCTGATACGATAACTAAGTTGGGAAGACAAGCCGATAACCCATTAATTAGCCGATAGTTTTTAAAATTGATACTGAATGAAAAAACTACATTTAAAGTAGGGATGCACCGATACCACTTTTGCACTTTTTCTCTTCCATTACAATATCGGAAATCTCAGTATCGGCCAATACCGATCCCGATCCGATACCAGTGTTGTTTTTTTTGCATGATCAGTTTAGAATATCTTTACATATTTTGTGGAACTAATTGTGAGTACTCTTTAGTATGTATAGAAAACACAAACCTCTAACTACGCATTATTTCAATATAAATGCATAGCTTATTAAGAAACACTTTATTATTAACTAGTACACTGGATCTAGTATATCAGCAAAATGAATAGTAATACCAGTATTCAAGTCTTCAGTAGAAAATAAACCAGTGTTATATTTTTTATTTTAATTTATTTATTTTTTTCCCAAAAAAATTCAACTTATATCTGGACTTTAAAGGATTCAGATCACTTTTTGCTCAATTTAGTTGTAAGACATCAATCCAATTTTCATTCACATATTATTTTTTTGGAACCCATTCAATTTAAATATTGATATAATTTGTGAACAAATACTAATGATGACAATAATAATAATAAATAGTTATTATTATTATTATTATTATTATTATTGACTTTTAATATATTTAAAAATAACAGTAATATATTTATGTTGTGCACTTTTTAAACCCTCACACTTTTATTTTGACATTCCATCCAAACTCTCCAGGAAGTCTTCTATGTGTCTGTTTGTAGGCAAGTTCACAATAGTTTAATTTGCTTCTTATTCAAATTCTGGTCAAATGCATATTATAAGTGAGTTGAACTATTGAGCATCTACATCTGGGATGTTGATGGTGAGTAGCGCTCAAATATTGCGCTATGCGTGAAGGCTAAAAATAGCTGGGGGTGTGTGTATGTAAACAGAGCAGTGCCATTCACTGATGCGCTGGAGCTGTGCATACTATATATTTACTTATTAAACACAGCCTTTTGTGATTCACAGAGCTATTTCACGTCTTCAAGTGTCTGATCACTTCACTTCTGGTGAGGGGTCTTTAATGTGAAACTAGGGCAAACTTGTGAATTGCAATGACTTGTGCTTTTTTTAATGCTTCTATAAGATTCAGTGATATTTTTGTTTGTATTTTGCTCTGTTATGTTCGTTTAAATTCTCGAAGAAACTTGTCTCTCTCACACACACACACACACTGATCGCTTGAAGATCATCTAATCAAAATGACAAAAATATGTATTACTGTGAGGATAAAAAACTAATTAAAATCAGATGCATGCACACCTGGCCCCTAATCAGGCTAATTAGCCCTTCAGAGGGACGAGAGAGAGAGAGAGAGAGAGAGAGAGAGAGAGAGAGTGAGTGAGTGAGTGAGTGAGTGAGTGAGTGAGTGGGTGAGTGAGTGAGTGGGTGAGTGAGTGAGTGGCAGGCTGGAGGGCGGGGCTGGGTCGTGATTCTGAATTCAATTGAATGCACTTTGATATAATTATAAAAAGAAGATCGTTTTTTTAAGCTGAAAGAGCTGACCAGAATTTTTGTGCATTTAAAGACACTATAATTGGGGAATATAATTCAGACACTATATTTTATGGGGCATTTAATGGCTTTTGGCTAAGGAAAGATACTGTAAAGGCAAATAATCTGTATATATATATATATATATATATATATATATATATATATATATATATTATTATTATTATTATTATAAAAATATATATATATATATATATATATATATATATATATATATTCTCCTTAATGTGAGGATTTACCAACAACAACAAAAAGCACAATTTACACCACAACTGTGCAGCATACTGTTTGCAATATTTCCAGACTGTTAAATAATGGAAGAATTTGTTATTATATTTTTTCTTATAAGGAACAGTTCTTGTTTAGGTTTACGCACAGGTCCATATTGCGCTCAAGTTTGTTTACAGTGCTGCACCTAACAAAGCATCTTGACATGTTTTATTTTTTATATTTTTTCAATGGTAAATAAGCAACCTCAGATTTCTTCAGTCACTGCAGAGTCATACTGTCTCCTCTGAAACTTCATCTCTGTTTTATAGGCTCACAAGGGCTTTCTGGGAAGAATCACTGCTGCGATCGTTTTTCTGCTGTGAGTATATTTTTGCTGTGCAGCTAATGGTGAATTGTAGTGACAGTGTACTATTGATTGTACTGGACATTATGAATATGAGTTTACATGAAAAATTTGAAATTGCACTGAATAAGCATATATTTGTGGTCTAGAGTGCTTTTGTAGGAATTGAAGCATGTAGGAAAACAAAAAGATAGCAAAAACAAAATGAAAATTTTTTTAAATTATATAGCTTTACCAGAAGTACAATTTTATTATTTAAAACTACAGTATACTACTAGTCATAGGCTCAAACTAACTCCCTATTAAATTGAATTAAATATAATGCAGGTCTACAGGCTTAACAACATTACCCCTATACTATGGCAAGCCAAATTGGCTTTTAGAGCTCAATTCTCGTGAGCACCAAAAACCCAGCGCTACGCGCTAAGACTTTACGTAATGTCTTATCCCATTTTCGTGACAGTGCTAATTAAAAGTGCAATTTTCATGCCAGTGCAAAGCTTAAGTGGGTGTGGGTGGGCATGTTTGCTCTATCTGCGGGTGTAAATGTGCGCAAGCTGTGGGTGAACTGTATGGTAATTAAGTGGTTAAAAACCACAATTTGCAATTTTCCTGAGAAATTTCGCAAAGACGTTTAAAAGGCTGGCCCTTTTTTAAGAGTTAAGCACAGCGCTATGGTTTATGTCATAAGTGCAAAATCCATGGGCATGGTCATGAAGTTTGGTATTTTCTTGATTTGTGTGTCATTAGATGAAAATTATTTAAAAAATCCTTACATTCTCTATAACTTAACGGAGTAAAAATCCTGATGAGAATCACATGCTCCATGTGTATAAAAAGGAGTGTGTCACTGTTAAATAAAAAAGACCACATTTTGGCAATGTATCCATTTATTTATCTGTATAATGCTTATTGTGACAAAAAGAAAATAACAGCTTCTCCAGCGGAGAATATAACCTCTTTAATCTGTAAAAGGCTATTTGTGTTTAAAGGGGTCATATAATGGTACATGCACTTTTTCAAGTTGATTGTACTGAAATGTGTGTTGGCTGTGCCTGTACACAACCATCCTATTATGATAAAAATCCATCCAGTGTTTTTCCTTATATATTTTCCCCTGCCTCAAATCGAGCCGTTCGACCGTGTGACGTCACATGGTCGGACGACCCTCCCAGGATTGTTGATTGACAGCAGTGTTTCAACACAGACCCGCCCTCGCTCGTGAGCGAGCTGTCAATCATAGTCCGTCATCATTGTTAATACACTGGAGCAGAATGGTGCCTAAGCGATTGTGGTTTTCTGTTCTTCGGTGTAATAACGAACACAGCAGTCATTTTGATGTTCCTAAATCTGAACCGCTGAAGACGCAGTGGCTGAGTTTTGTTTACGATGGGAATATTCCCCACGAGCAACGTCAATGCGTTCATGTTTGCGCGAATCATTTTTCACCAGACTGCTTTATAAACGAGGGTCAGTATAAAGCTGGTTTTGCTAAGAAGCTGCTGCTGAAAAAAGATTCGGTACCAACTATTTATATTCCCTCTGCACCTCCAGAAGAAGTAAGTGTAACGTTTTATTAACCTTTATATTAATCTTTGCAAATCGCTTGCACGCTTCACAATGAATGTGGCTAATGTTTACACTCAGGGTACATTACGGCATGTTTTCCATAACGTTACGACATTCTCAATATAATTCATAATCCCACGTTTATAATGAACAACGTGTTATGGTTATTGTGTTATTTAAATCTGTGTACGCAGGTGTTACAGTTAACATGGTAACACTAAGTTACACCTGGTTTACTTGTATGTTACTGATTAAGAAGTAATGTCAAAAAAACAGTTATACGGAGAATAACTCCAGAACGGAGGGGCGGGGTGACCAAAGCTCATTATCATTTAAAGTCATATGCTCTGAAACGGCGTGCTGAAAACAGAGCTGTTTTTGAGCAGGTAAAATTTGTGTTTTCTTAAAATACTAATGAGAATTTTTAATAAAAGTATATTACAAAGTTTTCATTTAGACCCTAAAGATTCATATTAACTTGTACAAAAATGGCATTATATGACCCCTTTAAGACAGTTTCAGTTCATCCCCCTGAGTTTGATTCCAAATAGAGGTGACACAGATGATACACACACACACACACACACACACACACACACACTAGCTGCAGTTGGAAAAGATCTGATGCAGGCTGTGAGGAAATAGAGGACTGGGTTTTGCCAGACTGAACTTAATAAATTATTTCAATTACTTGCCTTTCTGTCACATAAAAAACAAAAGCTGATTTTGATGGTTATTAAAGGAGCAAACATTTCAATATGTTTGAACTACATGTTGAACTTTAGGATAAACCTGTTACCTGAACACACTCTCTCTCTCTCTCTCTCTCTCTCTCTCTCTCTCTCTCTCTCTCTCTCTCTCTCTCTCTCTGTGTGCATGTGCGAGCGATTGCGGAGCGAGTGAGAAGCGTGTGGTGAGTTTGAGTGTGATTTCTAACTTTTTCTGTAGTTTGTTTGTTTGTGTTTTTTGTGTGTTATTTTGGTGTAAAAGAGCAGTTTTCTTTAGAGAAAGTTGTGGGAGTGCTCCCGGCGTCTTTTTTTGCCGGGAAGCATGGCTGCTTCAGGTGTTACGAGTAGTGATGGGCTAACTCGGCATCATGGGATTAAGATTTTGGGTAAATGCAGTGTAGAGGAATGCGCTTTAGCGGTTGGCAATGTAGTTGGTTGCAACGCTATTGTTTCTGCTTCTAAAATGAACAACGCGATTGTTCTATTTTTAAACACGATCGAAAAAGCTAGTGAGGCTGTTCAAAAGGGAGTCGTGATTAATGATACTCTTACACCTGTACTTCCTCTTAGTAGTCCTTCCAGAAAGATTGTTTTGTCAAATGTTCCTCCTTTTGTTTCTGATGCAAGTATCGCTAAAGCATTGTCTGCTTTTGGTAAGATAGTCTCTCCCTTTAGGAAAATTGCCCTTAGCTGTAAATCACCCTTGCTGAAACATGTAGTATCTTTTCGGAGACAGGTCTACATGATTCTGAAAAACAATGCTGACGAGCTGAACCTGTCTTTTAATGTTAAAGTCGAGGATTTTAGCTACACTGTTTATGCAACGTCTGAAAGCATAATGAAATGCTTTGGCTGTGGCAAAATTGGCCATCTTATACGTGCATGTCCTGATAAAGCGGATAAAAATGCGACTGTACAGACAAACTCTCAGAGTAATGTTGCTGAAGCTGTGTCTGTCACAGAGGATGTTGTGGCTCCTGCTGCTGTCGAGTCAGGTGCTGGTTGGTCGGTTGGGAATAAACCCACTATGGCTGAGGTTACTGCGGGTCGTTTCTCTGTACCTGGTCTCATGGTTTATGAGACGGGTAATCTAAGCAGTGATATCACTGTAACTAGAGATAAAATGACACCTACTGATAAACAGGTCAGTGAGGGTGTTGGTGAATTGGAGATGGAAACAGAATCAATCTTCAAAGTCCCTATTAAAAGGAAAAAAGTCTATCAGAGCAAAGACATTAAACAAGTAAAAAAAGACAAAACTGAGGCTGAAAGCTTAGTCTCCGATAATGACAGTGATTCCACGGATTCCAATATTTCTGATTGTTCTTATCTTTCATCGCAAACTGAAAATGAAAATCAGACAATAGTATATAAAGTTGAGGAAATTAGCAAATTTTTGAAAGAAACAAAAGGTCTACCTGGAGTTCAAGTTGAAGATTACTTCCCTGATCGCTCAACTTTTATTAATGATGCAAAAATTCTAATGAAAGAAGGAGCTTTTGTAGATAAAGAAGTTTACCGTCTCAGAAAAATTGTGAGTAAACTGAGAAAGCAAAGCCTTAATGATGAAAAACAAGATATGCTGTAACTTATTTTTCTGGTAGAAATATTAGCCTTGCTGACTGTTTCTTTTAATTACTTAAGCCCATGTCTTTTAAAACATCATTTTTTATGAGAGATTTTAAAATCGGAACCCTCAATTTAAATGGTGCTAGAGACAGTCAGAAGAGATTGTGTTTGTTTGAATTTATAAAACAAAAACATTTTGATGTTACCTTTGTTCAAGAATCACATAGTGACTTAAAAAATGAGGTAGACTGGAAAAAAGAATGGGATGGGCAAATTATTTTGAGTCATATGTCTTCTAATAGTGGAGGAGTAGCTGTTCTGTTTTCAAAGAAATCATTACCAATTTCTTATGAAATAGAAGAAATAGTTAAAGGCCGTTTTTTAAAAGTTAAAGCCAAGTTTGAAAACACTATAATGAATTTTTTAAATATTTATGCTCCCACAAAAGGGGCTGAAAGAATAGCTTTTTTTGATGTAATTAGTGTTGTTATGAAAGATTTAAACCCAGATGAATTATTGTTCCTTGGTGGAGATTTTAACTGTACTGAAAATGATAAATTGGACAGGAATCACTTAGAGCCACATATTGCCTCACAAAAAGCTCTCACACAATTGATGAGCTTTTGATTTATGTGATGTTTGGAGGAATGTGCATCACAACCACAGACAATATACTTGGGCACATTGTAGAGATAATCTCATTTCTATGGGAAGGCTGGATAGGCTTTATGTGTTTAATTATCAAGCAAATTTTGTTAGAGAATGTAAAATAATTCCAGTTGGTTTTTCAGATCACTGTTCTGTTGTCTGTAATATGTTTATTAATTCTGTGCATTTAAAGAGTGCTTATTGGCATTTTAATACATCTCTTTTAAATGATAAAAAGTTTATTGGAATTTTTAATTTGTTTTGGGAAAATTTTAAGAAACAAAAACAGTTTTATACTTCTTTGCAACAATGGTGGGATTGTGGAAAGGTCCACATTAAACAGTTGTGTCAAGAGTATGCTCTTAATGTCACTAAAGAAATGGCTCAGTCAATGAAAAAGCTAGAAAATGAAATCATAGAACTTTTGAGTACAGCTTCTACAGGTGATGGTGATTGTTTTGAAAGCAGCAAATCCAAAAAGAATTGCTTGCAGACTTATTGGGTATGAAAGCTCAAGGGGCGTTAATCCGTTCCCGTTTTCAAAACATTTCACAAATGGATGCACCATCTAAATTTTTTTTCAATTTTGAAAGAAAGAATGGCCAAAGTCGCATCATTCATTCATTACGCTCTGATACAGGGAAAGAGCTTACTGAGCCTAGTGAAATACGCAAACATGCTGTTGTTTTCTACTCAAACCTGTACAAATGTGAATTGTCTCAAAGAGAAGATGATGACTTCACTTTTCTTAATGATCTTCCGAAGATTGATGAAGAGTCCAATTCTATGCTTGAACAATCTCTGTCACAAAATGAATTATACACTGCTATGATGAGTATGGAAAATGGAAAGACTCCTGGCATTGACAGGATTCCTGTTGATTTTTACAAAATTTTATGGCCAGTGATTGGTGAAGATTTCTTTTTGGTTTTTAATGACAGTTTGAATAAAGGATTGTTACCGTTAAGTTGTAGAAGAGCTGTTATTACTTTGTTGCCTAAGAAGGGAGATCTCCAAAACATAAGTAACTGGAGACCGATTTCTCTTTTATGTACAGATTATAAAATTGTGTCAAAGGCTCTAGCTACAAGGTTAAGTCAAGTTCTGAGTCAAGTTATACATTCCGATCAGAATTATTGTATACCCAATAGGTCAATCTCTGACAACATATCATTGGTCAGAGATGTTCTAGAGGTTTCAAGGTTATTTGGTGTTAATGGTGGTCTAATTTCGTTGGACCAGGAAAAAGCCTTTGACCGTGTAGAACTTGCATATTTGAGAGATGTTTTAGAAGCTTTTGGTTTTAGTCAGAGTTTTATAAATATGATTGAGGCCATGTATCGTGACATTGAGAGTATACTCAAAGTCAATGGTGGTTTGAGTGCTCCTTTTGAAATTCAAAGGGGAGTTAGACAGGGATGTGCCATGTCGGGAATGCTATACTCACTGGCCATTGAACCTCTGCTTCATAAGTTAAGAACTGAGCTGAGTGGTTTTACTATTCCACACTGTAATGTCACGTTGCACCTTTCTGCTTATGCTGACGATGTAGTTGTTTTTATATCTAGTGCTGATGATATTGAAAAATTAGAGATTATTGTTAACCGTTTTAAAATTATTTCTTCTGCAAAAGTTAACTGGGGAAAAAGTGAGGCCCTTTTAATGGGTAATTGGAGTAGAGAAACTCCCAGTTTACCTGGAGGTTTAATCTGGAAGAAAGACGGATTTAAATATCTTGGTATTTTCTTAGGTAATGAGGATTTTGTTCAAAAGAATTGGGATTGTATGTTAGAAAAATTCAAAGGGCTTTTACAGAAATGGAAATGGCTACTTACCAAAATGTTGTATCGAGGTTGTACGCTTATAATTAACAATCTGGTGGGGTCCTCGTTATGGCATAAACTTGCTTGTGTTGATCCTCCTGTTGGACTTTTGCCTAAGCTTCAAGGAGAAATGGTTAATTTCTTCTGGGACAATTTGCACTGGACACCCTAAAGTGTTCTTTTCCTGCCAAGGGATGAAGGAGGTCAAGGCTTGGTAAATCTCGTCAGCAGAGGAGCGACTTATCGGCTACAGTTCATTCAGCGTCTATTGATGGGACCTCAGAATTTAGTGTGGAGACCATTAGCACAAACTATTTTAGGTGGAGTGAACGAAATGGGACTTCATGCTGCTCTTTTCTTAACGGATAATACTCTTCTGAATTTGACTGGACTACCTTCTTTTTACAAAAGTCTTTTTAAAGCGTGGAGACTTTTTAAAAATAAATGGACAGAGTCAGCTACATCTCTTTTCTGGTTGCTTGAGGAACCTGTGGTGTTTGGGAGTCGCCTTGATGTGTCAGGAGATGACTTGCCAGGGCTAAAAGACTTGCTTGTGTCAAAGAAATTACTACAATTGAAAGATATCATTGACAAAGCAGGACCTGAACTAAAAATGCAGAAACTGTTGCTATACATCTGGACATAAGATCAGTGAGATTTGTCAGAAAGTTTCTGAACAAACTGGACTTGAAATTAAACCCCAAGGAAAGAGCTTTACTCGGGAGATACAGTATGGGTGACATTTCCCCTGACGTTAATGACTTTTTTCCAGACATCAGAATTACACCTGATCTTGAAAACACCTCGTATAACAGCCCACTGTTGTGTTTAAATAAAAATGAAAATGTTGATTTTTGTACAGTTAAAGGAAAGGTGATATACAGATGTATGGTGAAGATAATAAATAAACATACGTTAAAAGACAGAGTTGACACAGTATGGAGAGACAAGCTGGGAATGATAGAGGAAATTAAACCAGAGTGGAGAGTACTATACAAACCACCATTGACTAAAAGAGCAGGAGATCTCCAGTGGAGGATCTTACATGGTGCAATCGCTGTTAACGCTTTTGTGACGAAACTGAATCCCACTGTAAATGATTATTGTCCTTTCTGTTCAGAGAGAGAAACAATATTCCATTGTTTTATGAATTGTGACAGACTTTCTCCTCTCTTTGATCTTTTAGAATTTTTATTTTCTTTATTAGGGATTTGTTTTACAAAGCAATGTTTTATACTTGGCTTTAAGTATAGTAGACTACAGAAATATAGTCAGTTAATTAATTTTATTGTTGGTCAAGCCAAATTAGCGATTTATATCTCCAGAAGGAATGAAATAGAACAGAGGAATGCACAACAACTTGTATCAGTTTTTAAGAATATGTTTAAATCAAGAATTCTTGTTGATTTTAATTATTACAAAATGATGAATGCAATCAATGGTTTTGAGATTGAATGGTGTTGTGATGTTGGTATGTGTTCCGTACTAAATGATGAGTTATTTTTTATAGGTGAATTAAGGTAGCTAAAATCATGTAGTGTTTTTTGTTTTGTTTTCTTGTTTGTTGTTTGGCCTTGAAATAACAGTTTTTTTTTAATAAAGTGTTTTAAAACTCAAAAAAAAACTCTCTCTCTCTTCAACTCATTAATTGTATTATCTTATTTTCCAGTAAAGACAATAAAGTAAAATACATGCCTTTAAAGCAATAATCACTCTTTTTGTTATTATATACTTCCCTAGGCACTGAGTGCACTGAGAACAAGGCATATCAACTGCACTGTATCATTTCACAATAGTCACAAATCAAACAATGTCACTTATATTTAAATTCCAGCAAGCTGCAATCAACAGCACAATATCATAAAATTGATTACTGAGTGACAAACCTCACTGGGATGATTTTCTTACTGCTGCCTCTGAAATGTGGAATGAGGCCGCAATTTACCGTGTGGCCCACAGGATCCTACTCTTTATGCGGCTTTCAAGCAGAGTTTGAGCACATGAATGACCAAAGTCATATTTACCAGTGAGAAACTCAGAATTCTCTATAGGTGCAGAGTGTCGTTGTTACTGTTGTAACCTCCGTTCCCTGATGGAGGGAACGAGATGTGTCAAATGTAGTTACATAAGGGGTCCTTCTTGAGAGCCTCACGTACCTCTGAATTTGAGAAAAGGCCAATGAGAAACTGGCATACAGAATTTGCATTTTCCGCCCTGGACATACGGGTATAAAGGGAGGCGGATGTGCGTCTGTTAGTCAGGTTTTTCAGTGAGGAGCCGAGATTAAGGTTCGGCCGTTTGCAGTGGTAGGTCTAGTGTTGTGGCAAGGGGGACAAAACGTACCGTACCATGGAAAATACATCACAAGGAGTTGCCTGAAGAGGGAATTAGGCCTGTCAAGCTCTACCCCAGTACAGAGCACTTGATGTGGGTCTGGTCGCAAATTCCTCCACTGAATTTGCAGGCCAGAGGGAGGAGTCATCCAGGGAGCCTAGTTAGTTAGGATAAGAGTACACGTGTTTTCCTCAGTGGAGGGGAAAGTCACTGAGTGCAAGCGGTACACCCAGTCAGTTGTTCCGCGTTACCGAGTTCTACCGGCTCAGACCTGATAAAACACAGGACAAGACCGACTCAAACCAGAGATTATAAAATCTCACAAAGGTATTGGGTGTTGCCCAGCCCACTGCTCTGCAGATGTCTGCTAGGGAGGTGCCGTTGTCCAGTGCCCATGAGGATGCCACACTTCTCATTGAGTGTGCTCGAACCCACAAGGGGGTGGGCACGGCCTGGGTCGGGTAGGCCATGGAGATGGCGTTGATGACCCAAAGATACACAAAGCACGTACCGGACACAGCAACGAAAAGGTTGGGTCTGTCTCCTCCCAAGGCAGCGCTTGTAGGTTCAAGACCTGGTCCCTGAAGAGGGTTATAGGAACCTTGGGCACGTAGCCTGGTCGCAGTCTTAGGGTGATATGAGTATCTACCGGACTGAACTCCAGGCAATTGTCACTGACAGAGAATGCTTGTAGGTCCCCAACCCTCTTGATGGAAGCTAGCGCTATCAGGAGTAGAGGGCCTTGAGCTCTACTGAGTCAGTGCTCAAAGGGGGTTCTCTGAAGGCCCGAGAGGACCACTGAGAGATCCCAGGAGGAGAACAGACTTGGCCAGGGAGGATTCAGTCTCCGGGTGCCTCAAAGAACCTGATTATCAGGTCGTGCTTACCCAAGGACTTACCGTCCACTGCGTCGTGGAGGGCTGAAATAGCGGCTACTTGTGGAGTAGTGGTCTAAACCACAGTACCTGTAAACTGGTAATCAGAAGGTCGTTGGTTCGATCCCCACAGCCACCACCATTGTGTCCTTGAGCAAGGCACTTAACTCCAGGTTGCTCCGGGGGGATTGTCCCTGTAAGAAGGGCTCTGTAAGTCGCTTTGGATAAAAGCATCTGCCAAATGCATAAATGGAAATGTAAAATATACAAATAGACAGAAGAATCTACAATAAATGCAGAATCAGTTCTCTCTACAAATCCACAAAGCTGTTCGTCATTCATCCATAAATACATTGCATCCAGAAAGCATTCACAGCGCTTCACTTTTTCCACATTTTGTTATGTTACAGCCTTATTCCAAAATGAATTAAATTCATTATTTTCCTCAAAATTCTACAAACAATACCCTATAATGACAATGTGAAAGAAGTTTGTTTGTAAATGTATTACAAATAAAAAAAAATCACATATACATAAGTATTCACAGCCTTTACTCAATACTTTGTTGAAGCACCTTTGGCACCAATTACAACCTCAAGTCTTGTGTATGATGCTACAAGCTTGGCAAACCTATTTTTGGGCAGTTTCTCCCTTTCTTCTTTGCAGGACCTCTCAAGCTCCATCAGGTTGGTTGGGGAGCGTCTGTGCACAGCCATTTTCAGATCTCTCCAGAGACGTTCAATCGGGTTCAAGCCTGGGCTCTGGCTGGGCCACTCAAGGACATTCACAGAGTTGTCCGTAGCCATTCCTTTGTTATATTGGCTGTGTGCTTAGGGTCATTGCCCTGTTGGAAGATGAACCTTCACCCCAGTCTGAGGTCCAGAGTTCTCTGGAACATATTTTATCAAGGATGTCTCTGTACATTGCTGCATTCATCTTACCCTCGATCCGGACTAGTCTCTCAGTTCCTGCCGCTGAAAAACATCCCCACAGCCTGATGCTGCCACCACCATGCTTCACTTTAGGGATGGTATTGGCCAAGCGATGAGTGGTGCCTGGTTTCCTCTAGACATGACGCTTGCCATTCAGGCCAAAGAGATCAATTTTGTTTCATCAGACCAGAGAATTTTGTTTCTCATGGTCTGAGAGTCCTTCAGGTGACTTTTGGCAAACTCCAGTTTGGCTGTCATGTGCCTTTTACTGAGAAGTGGCTTCTGTCTGGCCACTCTACCATACAGGCCTGATTGGTGCTGCAGAGATGGTTGTTCTTCTGGAAGGTTCTCCTCTCTCCACAGAGAAATTCTGGAGCTCTGTCAGAATGACCATCGGGTTCTTGGTTACCTCCCTGTCTAAGGCCCTTCTCCCCCAATCACTCAGTTTGGCCGGGCGGCCAACTCTAGGAAGAGTTTGGTGCTTCCAAACTTCTTCCATTTAAGGATGATGGAGGCCACTGTGCTCATTGGGACTTTCAATGCTGCAGACATTTTTCTGAACCCTTTCCCAGATCTGTGCCTCGATACAATCCTGTCTCAGAGGTCTACAGACAATTCCTTGGACTTCATGGCTTGGTTTGTGCTCTCACATGCACTGTTAACTGTGGGACCTTATATAGACAGGTGTGTGCCTTTCCAAATCATGTCCAAACAACTGAATTTACCACAGGTGGACTCCAATCAAGTTGTAGGAACATCTCAAGGATGATCAGTGGAAACAGGATGCAGCTGAACTCAATTTTGAGTGTCATGGCAAAGGCTGTGAATATTTATGTGCATGTGATTTTTGTTTTGTTTTTTATTTGTAATAAATTTGCAAAGATTTCAAACAAACTTCTTTCATGTTGTCATTATGGGGTATTGTGTGTAGAATTTTGAGGAAAATAATGAATTTAATCAATTTTGGAATAAGGCTGTAACATAACAAAATGTGGAAAAAGTGAAGGGCAGTGAATACTCTCTGGATTCACTGTATATCTTAAGAATACTAATAATTTACTTGAAAGCTGTGAAAGCATAAAGTGATTTGTACATTTATAACTTTCTAAATTGCATGTTTGCCATTTGTTCGTAACAGATTGTCTCTGGAATGCCACAAGATGTGATATTTTTTATAATTAGGGATACAACTGAATCAAGGTGATAGCATAGCATGAAGACATTGTTGAAATTGATATTAATGTTTGACAAATGCCCTAGCTGGCAGTGCATGTGCACCGATACATTTAAGATATGGTGCTCATGTAGGAGAAGTGGGTTTGAGTGTGGCTTGCCACATATTCCCATTTCCCTTCTCTTTCACCATGAACCAACAATGGCAATCTGGTCTCATAGTGAAAACATTACTCTATATTAATTTTTGCAACTTGTTGTACGTGTCTCCAGGTACAATTCCTTGCAGTTTCCAGGTTAAATGAATACTTGAGGCTCTACAGCAACTGTGTTTTATTCACTTTCACTCAAATCTTGACTTCAATGGCTGATTATGACTCTTAACACTTAATTTTCTCTCTGTTACTCAGACCCTGCCATGTTATGATATCGAGACACTTTTACTCTAATGCATCTTTTGAAAACATTATACATTTTAATGCTTGTATTTACAGGCCCGCATACATATGTAGACTTATTCCTATATGATTAGCTTGCAGGGTAGCGCACCTCATTGAGTGTTTTTTTTTCTCCCCAATTTGAAATGCCCAATTCCCAATGAGCTCTAAGTCCTCATGGTGGCATAGTGCCTCAATCAGGGTGGCGGAGAACGAATCTCAGTTACCTCCGCATCTGAGACCATCAATCCACGCATCTTATCACGTGGCTTGTTGAGCCTGTTACCGCGGAGACGTAGCACGCGTGGAGGCTTTGCGCTATTCTTCCATGGCAATCAACACACAACTCACCATGTGCCGCCACCGAGAGAGAGAACCATCATCCCTAGAAAATGGGCAAATTTGGTTGCTTAGGAGAACTGGCTGGAGTCACTCAGCACACCCTGGATTCGTGACTCCAGGGGTGGTTGTCAGCATCAATACTCACTGTGCTTCTCAGGCCTAGAGCGTTGGACTTTTGATTCTGAGGACCACACCAGAACTCAAGCTGACACGTGACACAACAGAGACATAGAAGTGACACAATTTGACATGGTTTCTTCAGAAAATGCGCATTTTATTTTGATTCTGCATTTTAAAACACAATTGGTTAAGGCAGGGGTTGGCAACCTATTGAACACGGAGGGGTAATCTGTGGTACTGAAAAGTAATGGCGAGAGAGGATATAAATTCTGCACTTGTATTCCAATCTACATCTTGATGTAATCACTCCTCATGATCACACAGTAAGTTTTCATGAGCTGAAAGGGAGGCTAAACAAAACTTTAATTTCAGTCATTTGTGCATCACGAGCAGTTGTTTTTTTTTCTTCATCAATGAATCAAGATTCACAACACTGTGTATGCGGCACAAATGATACATGCGCACTCTGATTTAAACAATTCCGATGTGTACAAAAGCATGACTGAAGGAGGAATGCAGCTGACCCTTTACATTTTCCTTCTAATAGGGTAAAGTCGGAAGTGTGGAAGTATTTTTGGTTCCATAAAAATGCAAGATTGTTAGTTGTAGATGGCTTCCCTTTGTGTAAATCATTTGGCAGAAAAGTGGCAACGAAACCCAGGAACAACTCCAACATGTTTAATCATCTGCAGGTCAGTCAAGTTATGACATTTCTGTGCATACCCTGAAAACAACCCCATTCAGCCAAATTCCTGACAAGCACCCCATCAGACATTTTGTATCAATTCATTCGTGAGCACATTTCCCTCTAGCGCAACTCTTTGGGGTTGCATTTTCACTAAAACATATTTTTTAACTCCACAGCCAGTTAGGTTTAGGGTTGGGGTTTGGGTTTGGGTTCGAGTTAATGAACAAGAACTTCAAAGAGGAAAAAAGGAAACTACTGTATCTTCCGGAAAATAAATAGTGTGTATATTCATCATCTGAAAGTTCCTGTGACTTATAGTCAGAAGCGACTTATTTACATAATTTATTGATGTCAGCCGGTCAAGCACACTGCACACCAAAACTCATATGCTTACACTTACAATATGCTGCTTTCATGTGCAATCGGAATTATCCTAGTTCCCACTTCTGAAGTGGTAATTACGAGTATGTCACATTCAAGTGCTTTGTTGTTGGAAAGAACAGGAAACATGGACGATGCCAGGTTCATTCATACCTGTTTCTGACTGAAACAGCGAGTGCTATAATTAGCTGTATTTAGAAAAACAAATTAAACCTGTCATTCACTACAGAAACTGTACTCTCCACCACCATGTAGAAAATGTATGTCTCCTCCCAACTGGGAAACTCGGGTATCAAAATTATCTCCGAGATTCCCAGTCGTAATTACGACTTGAGGGGTCGTTCATGTGCATCCTGCGAGTGGGAAACCCGTATTTATAATAATTTCAATAGCAAGTCATGGCAGCATTACACACAAAAATGTGAAAACTTCAGTCATAGAGATGGATAAGGTATTTAAAAGTAGCCTTTACAAAGTATTTTATATAACCAGTTTAAATATTCTGTCCCATCATAACAGTATTGTTCTAATAAACTCTAGACTGCTGTCAAACGCAACTCTTCACATGCCCACAAAATGTAGTTTAATCACGCTCATAGTAAAAACATTCAGTCAATGAAAGAGGGTTGCAAATATCAGAAATATCCAGAGATAGTAAGTCACTAACGTTAATGAATAACAGGCATATTGTTTAACTCACAGACTAAAAGATGTTTATATGTATACAGCAAAGAGTTACATACTGTATGTTATAACCAGATGTGGCTTATTTATTGCATTTTTTAATCATGAAACTTTAACAGAATGTGAAAAATTGTCACACACGATTACTTTAAGAAAATGCTCCCAATTAAAACACTGTAAAATACTGTGTGATACTGAAGTAGTCTTGAAGTGAAGTCGGGCGTCTACTCCCAGGTTCTAATATCTGCCGCATGCAACCTCTGACAGTACAAATTATACAGAGATGCAAATTATCTGTGGTTTTTTTTCCTCTCAACAACACTATTTTATATTCGTGACTTACATTCAGGTGCGACTTCATTTTCAGAAAATACAGTAATGTGCTTGACACATTATGGGCAAAGAGAACTTGAGTCAGACTAGAGACACAACTCATGTGACATCGTAAAATCACAGTTCACAGACCTAATAAATAAACACTATTATCTGTGCAAAGCACATTTACACATAAACCTGTATTCAAAAAGCATTTTAACTGTAAGGTTTAGCAGATATCTTGACTAATGTCCCATTCCCCGCAGAATATATGCCCCAGTACTACACTAAAGTTAGGGTTAGGTTAATGAATTTAAAACGTAATCAGTCAACTGAAGTTGTTGATCAAATGAAAACTTTAAGTATACTGTATATCTATTGATAAGAGCAACAGCCAGGTTATAATGCTCTTCTCCATCATTAGATCATTACTTGATGAATAACTGCTGATATGATCTACAGAAAATGTACACAGACAACACTTTTAAATAAAATTAATTTTCCCACCTGCATTCATCTGCCAGTAATAGTGCAAAGTTAACTGTGCCTTGCAATTTTTGTGAATTAAATGCAATCTATAATTAGCCTAATAGTAATTGGCATTGAAAGGATGCATGTTTGCGTGGAAAGGAATGACAGTGACTTAATTTAATCACTGAAGACACAGCACAATTTCAGCGCTAATTGTGCCTGCTTAAATTAGATTGCACGTGGTTAGTAAATAAGACACAGTTTTTTGCGCTGACGTGGCACAATTTTTTAGTGAACTCACCCTTGAATGATTCAGAATGTTTGATTACAGGATGCTGTCTGTGTTTGCTCTTTCATCACTACCAAAATCCAAAGCCAACAAAAAACTGTACACACTTGGCCTCTATTATCCCCTCAAAGTCCCCTTAACCTCCCCACCCCCATATCACACCATCACCGTCAACTTACATCTTTAATTCCAACTGGACGACCTCATCGTGCTTCCCAACAGGCCTGTTGTGAGTGCTGATTGGGTAATCAGGATTTGTGTTTCTGACAGATTACGCATATTATCAGGAGAGTCTGTGGAGTATTCACTTTATTAAATGAAGCTTTAGTGACAAAAGATTTACCAAGAAGAAAAAAAAGCTGTTACAGAAACACTGAGTCAGACTTTTTACATCTGGGTTACCAAAAACGAGGGTCATGGGGAACAAAAATGGGGACAAAAAGAGTATGATGGAGGTACTAGAGAGAGAGAGAGAGAGAGACAGAGAGAAACGGTGAAACACAATACATATACACATTGATTAAGCAAACAAGGCTAGCAGATAGTAGTGCTTGCAATGATCTTTGCTCTTCTCTATGAAATCAGAAAAGCCTGACTAGACTGAAGTTTCCTAGATTACAGCTATGTGCTAGAGAATTCCGATATGGAATTTCTGAAAATGAATCATTCACAGCTCATTGTGGCTGATACTGATAACAAATAATGTATTTATTTATTTATTTTAGTTTACATTTTTATCTTTTAACCTTGAACTGCTAGCTAATTTGTTAAACGCAACACATTCTTTAAATAGGTGTAATTTTAAAGCTTGGAATTTGGATTTGACAGTCTTACCAACTCTTAACTGCTGCTATTTAAGCTTTGGCAAATGTAACATGAACCAGAAATGTGTCTACATTACAGATGTATGCTGATTTGAATGAGAAATTGTATGTAATCCTTCTACGTGCCCATTCATATGAGTAATTTACACAAACCCTGCTGAATCGCTAAAAGAGATAAATTAACTTCTAACAGATGTAATAATACATTAAACCAAAGTTAGGCGATACATTAACAGCATGTAATGAAAATTAAGCAACAAAACACACAATACAAACCTAATCTCTGTATACACCGCAAAAAAATATTTATTTAGACAATTATTTTTGTCTTGTTTTCCAGTAAAAATATCGAAACTTTCTGAAAACGTCATTAATTTACTTGACAAGCAAACAAGTCTTGTTTTGAGAGAACTCTAATCACATTTAGTGAGATTTATGCTTAAAGAAAAAGCGGTTTGCCAATGGGGTAAGAAAAATAAAACTTTATTCAAAGCTAAATCAATTTTTTTTTTACTTTAAAGTTTATTTTGCTTACCCCACTGGCAGATTTTTGTCTTATTTTAAGTCTAAACTTCATTAAATTGTCAGATTCATCTTAAAACAAGACTTAATATTTTATCCCATTTTGCTTGAAATGTAATTAAATCACATTTTAGGAAATGTTAAGGTAATTTTATAAGAAAACAAGCCAAAAATACTTTTTTATTATTTATTTTTTGCAGTGTACATGATATAACATTTATGCTAGTGTAGCACGCCCGCCGTCCGACTGGCGTTGCTGCAGTGAATGAATTCTGTTTGGTAAAACAATGAGACAGACAAAGTTGTGCTGTTATCAGTAACGAGTCGCTCTTGTAATGGCTGCTTTTTCTCAGCGACTCAAAGTTACTCAGATAATCTCCAATCAGCACACTGTCTCCCCCTACTGTCCACTGAGTGTATTACTCATCACAAATCCAGCATAATAACAGTAATTGAAACAATATCATAAACATAATAAAATAAATCAAATACATAAAGAAAAATAGAATTATTCCTGTGACTATACATACAGGGTGTCACACTCTCCCCGACAAAAGAAATGGCTCCAAACAACACTGACCCTTTAACTCTTATAAACAGTTTACTCAATAACACAAACCTTCTCCTCCCATTGTAACCAATTTCAAGATTTCTGTGTCATTGTGTAATATATGTGTTCACTGTTCCCATTTGTGTGTGTGTGAGTCTTAACCCTGTTTTCTTGTAGGCACTAATTCTCTAGTATCCACTAAAGGCAGCATAAGGTGTTAAAGTAGGATAGGACCCTATTTGATAAGGAAATGAAGGTGGGACGTGAGCACAAGTCACACATACTGGCCTCTGTACCCCAGAGTAATACGGTAACTGCTGTGTCTGCATAAATTGAGCAGCCCCTATCTCCGTAGGCAGTTCATAATTGGGCTGACCCAATGAGGGGTAAGTGAAGACCCGTGTGGGTTTTCTTTCTCTGCTTGATCTTCTCACATATCCATCTCCTGCGGCTTTTGCCATTGGACTAACCATTTGTCTTTCTTTCAACACAGGCACCATCCCCAGCTCATCATTCATCCCCTCAGATTCTGTTGCAGCAGGTAAGTCATTCAATGAGTG
The DNA here is from genome assembly GCF_025860055.1 of Xyrauchen texanus. NCBI lineage: Eukaryota > Metazoa > Chordata > Actinopteri > Cypriniformes > Catostomidae > Xyrauchen > Xyrauchen texanus. The sequence goes on from NC_068277.1 coordinate 36,931,268, forward strand.
AGTTGCCACTGGCTCAGGTAAGTATTCTTCCTCTATTCCTAGAGTACTCTCTCCATGCCTCGCATGTCCATCCTCACTGTCTCCAATCTCCTCTTTCTCCTCTTTCATAAGTGTCAGGTCTAGTCCTTCTCTGCTTAGATCTCTGCTGTTCAGAGGAGCGCAACCAGTAGTAAGCTCTCGGAGTGTCACTGTCATCCGAACATGAATCACTCGAATTTGCTTCTTCAGGCTCTCTTGCTGATTTTAACAATCTTGGTTTCCTTCCCTTAGGTCTACATGACTCATTAGCTCCCGGAGGTGGCGGGTCTACAGGTAGGTCATTAACCAGGTGAAGCAGGTTTCGATGCAAGGTACGTGTCATTGCTGGATTTTGGCCTCCACTGGACTCAGGGTACACTTTATAGACCGGTCCGTCTCCTATTCTTTCTTTGACCACGTGCAATGATCTCAGCTTTCCAGGCCCGCCCCGTTCACTTAGGTTATGAACCAGAACTCGATCTCCTGGTTGCAGCACAACACCCCGAAGGTGCTGGTCATAGTATTTCTTGTTCCGTGCGCTCGCTTGTTTGCTGTTGTCAGAGGCTAGTTTATATGCATCAGCCATCCATTGTGCCCACTTCTCTGCATAATCTCGAGGTGAGTATTGGTCATCCTCCGATCTTAGAGCAAACAGCAAGTCAACGGGCAAGCGAGGGTGACGTCCATACAGGATTAAAAATGGAGAGAACCCCGTCGCTTCATGCTTAGTGCAATTATAAGCGTGCACTACCTTCGGGAGGTGGTCTTTCCATCTATCCTTTTCCTTCTCTTCCAGCGTCCTCAACATTTGTAGCAGAGTGCGATTGAAACGTTCCGCTGGGTTTGCTTGGGGGTGATAAGGTGTTGTTCTGGAGTTACTGACACCTGTTAACCACTGCAAAGTCGCAAAGAGGTGGTTCTCGAATTCACGGCCTTGGTCGTGATGAAGCCGGCAAGGATAGCCAAATCTTGGGATATAGTCGTTAAATATCCTCTCAGCCGCTGTCCTTCCAGACTTGTCTCTTGTCGGGTACGCCTGGGAAAATCTGGTAAAATGGTCCACCAGCACCAGAATATATTCATATCCGCCCGATTCCGCTCCAAGTGCAGATAATCGATGGACACCAGGTCCAGTGGACAACTTGAGGTAAGACTTCCCATCGGAGCCTTGATCCGCATCACAGGTTTCTTTTGCTTCACGCATCGGCACTGCTGGGTGACATAGTGCTCGATCTCCTTCTTCATAAAAGGCCAGTAGAATCTGCTCCTTGCTAAGTCTGGAACTCGTTCCGTCCCTACATGACCCATGTCGTTGTGCAACTGTTTCAAGGCCAACTGCTTAAACTTAGCTGGAAGAACAAGTTGAGATCTGTGATTGGTCTTACGATAGAGTCCTCTTCAAGATCCAGTTTTCTCCACTCATACAACAGTCTTTTTAGGCCTCCTTTAGCAGTTTTCGTCATTTCAGATGTCAGTTCTCCACCACTCTCCTTTAATTCTATCACCTTACCAACAACAGGATCTTCCCTTTGGGCGACTTTCAACTCAGAGCGATCAAGTGTCATGAGACTCCCTCCAAACTGGCACTCTGAATTCTCTTGACGTGCATTAAGAGCCGCAACCCAGGCAACTTCATTCTCTTGGTCAGCTCGACTTCCTTCCCATGTAGCCCGGACCACCTCCTCTGCGAGAACTTCTGTACATGCGGTCATAAACTTATTGATATCGAGGGGACAACGAGAGAGCATGTCCGCGTCTGCATTCATTTTGCCTGGTCTGTAGTGAATGTCAAACCTGAAGTCCGACAATTCTCCCACCCACCTATGTCCAACAGCGTTGAGTTTGGCCGTTCGGAGGACATACGTCAACGGGTTGTTATCTGTGAAGACTGTAAAGTGTGGTGCATAGAACAGATAATCGCGAAACTTCTCGCAGACAGCCCATTTAAGTGCCAGGAACTCCAGCTTTCCAGAGTGGAGTCTATAACTTCTCTCGGCAGGAGTCAACGTTCTGGAGCCATAGCCAATAACTCTGAGTCTGCCCTCTTGATGTTGGTACAGCACAGCCTCGAGCCCCTGTTCGGACGCGTCTGTATGGAGCACAAATGGGAGTTCAAAGTTTGGGTAAGCAAGTACCGGGGGGGTTGTTAGAGCCCCAATGAGTCTCTCCAACACACCTTGGTGCACACTCATCCACTCTACGTTCGCACGGGATGGTAACTGGTTCCCTCTTTTCTCAGTTTTACCAGACTTATTCTGCCCCGCAGAGGCTACTGATCCCCAAGACTGGAGGAGTTCGTACAGTGGCTTAGCGATCCGTGAAAAGTCCTGGATGAAAGTGCGGTAGTAACTGAGGAACCCCAACAATCGCCGCAACTCCCCGACAGTAGTGGGCTTTTGGTCTTTCAGGGAGAGGACAGCTTCTAGGTCTTTTGGGTCGATGCGGACACCATCCTCCGAAACTAGCCTCCCCACATATCTGACCTCTTTCTTGAAGAGCTCGCATTTTGCTGGCCTCAACTTTACTCCATGATGCCGCAGTACTCTGAGGACTCTTCTTAGCCCCTGAACGTGGTCACTGAATGTTTTACCAAAGCAAAGTATGTCGTCGAGATACGGGATACATAACTCGTCTCTCAGCGAGTCCAGTATCCCCTCCATACTCCTCTGGAATTCCGCTGGTGCATTAGCCAATCCGAAGGGTATGCGCACCTACTCATATAGCCCCCAAGGGGTTGTGAATGCTGTAAGGTGCCGATATCCCTCTGCCATGAATCCCTGATGGTAGGCCTTCCCTTGATCCAGAATTGAAAACCATCGGTAGCCTCCCAGTGTGTCAATGAGGTCCTGGATTCATGGAAGTGGATGTCGGTCTGGGAACTGTCTTCTGGTTTAACAACCTATAGTCTATGCACAGTCTCAGCGTGCCATCTTTCTTCCGAACTCACACCACCGGGGCTGCATATGGAGACTTCAACTTGACCACCCAACCTTGAGCTAGTAAGTCCTGAACGTATTCCTTCACCTCCTTATATAAGGGTTTTGGGATGGAGGCATAAGCTTGCTGAACAGGGATGTCGTCCTTCAGGTTAATCGTCATCTGTAAGCTTGGGATGCACCCAATATCATCATCTCCGCGAGCAAACACGTTGGATTCTTCATAAAGTATGTCTTTGACTAATTCCTGCTGTTCTTCTTCCAGATGGCTTACATCGACCGGCGGATGCCACAAGCTGTCTGCCCTGTGGACGTCCTCATGTCCTTGGGAACCTGGTTCTTCCCCATGGCTCACTGGTAAGTCACCTCTGTTTACCAAGTCTTGCTGCTCCATTTCAATAATGCTTGATATTGGCTGAATACTTCCTAGAGGTGTACGTTGTCTGATAGTGACTTCACAAGCAGTAGGGTTTCCCAGGGGAATCCTAACTCCATCAGACCTTCCCCAATGGGATGGGGGCATCTTCCCCATGAGGAAAGGCACTTGAATAGCCAAGCTTGGATCATCATTCCCGGGCAGGTTCACTGTCAATTCTACCCATCCCTCGAATGGCAATGGTTCTCCATTAACAGCTGAGACATTGAAGTCACCCCCATCGACTATTTCTGACAGTGGTCGCAGAGCTTGATCTGGTAAGTATTTACTCTTCCAGTTGCAGTCGATTATACTAACTTGTGCTCCTGTGTCCAGTAGAGCGGTTACTGCGAACCCATGAATGTGGCACTTGAGGGTGGCTTTCTTTCCAATGAGCTGGGCTACTCGGTCACAGGGACTTTGTCTTTGATTTGGCAAATCAGGTGTCCTACCCATCCAAGCTTCTCTTTCCTTAGGCTGGGACTGTGGTTGCTCGGTCACTGTTCGCCCCTCATCAGTGGCCGCTGGTCGTTTCCCGACCACTTTTCCCTTCTTAGACAGCCCACCGCACGATGTCCCTCCTCACCACATACAAAGCAATGACTGCAAGAGGTAGCATCCTGGCTACTACATTTGGGACACATTCGTTGACGTTGCCTTCGCTGCAGCTGGGAGTCGATGACTTTGCACTAACCTTCTGTCATTCTCGCCTTTGCAAGTGATTCAACGTTCTTGGTAAGAGCTTCAACTTGTGCACTTAACCAACGAATCGTCTCAGTTTGGTCGTTTTGTCTACTGCAATCTGCATCTTTACCTCGACTGGACTCCCATTGGGCGCTGAGGGCATTCGACACTCTCTGCCGTGCAGCTTGTCCCAACCGACGTTGTGTCTCACTTTCGTCACTGGCTATCTGGGTTACTTGACGCAGGAGTGCCTCATCTGTCACCAGGCGATTCGTAAGCAGAGGTTTCAATTCATTGCGTAACTGGTTGTATTTTGCACCCATGCCCTGATAAATCGTCCTCAGAAACACATTTTGAATTGTTTGTTCATCATACTCCAGGTCTGTGACAGTTTGTTTGGACAGAAAAATGAGTTTCTGTTTCAGTCCAATCAGTCTATACAGGAATTGTTGAGGAGTTTCATTGTCATTCTGTTTACCGCACATTAACTCCTGGAAGAGCTCAGAGCTACTTCTCTCATTCAGATGCGACTGAAGGAAACTCTTTAATTCTAGGATTGTCAGTCCCTCCTTGTTTACTAACATGTCCTTAAAGTTTCCTGGCTTAATGACTCTCAAGACCCCTCTGATGATGTCATTTACACTGTGGTTAGCTGCCAGTCCCTCATCTATTTGCTTGGTTACACTGGTGTAACTTATATCAGAAGTGCTGTCACCAATCTGCCCCCCTTGAACTTTGAACTCTCTGTGCTGAAATGGCAGTAGCTGAAGGTCGCGGAGGGAGATCATACTTTCCCTTTTTCACTGCTGGGCTCACCAGCTACATTCACAGGTAAGCTACCGCTACTTTTGGGAGATTCTGCTTTACTTGGGTTAACCTCAATCTTGTATTGTGCTAATTTTCGCCCTAACTCTTCATAGCAGTCTACCAATCAGTTATACTCCATCGGATGTGTCTGGGTGTCAGGGGTGTGTGTAAGTTGTTGTGGTGGTGTAAGTGACACAGTGTCATGCAAAACCGTTTTTACATTCTGTTTCTGGATTATCACATCGACATTGTCTTTTAACAGTAACAATTGAGACAACCCTCCATCTTCTAACTCCAGCAGAAAATCCCCGTTCATGTACTCAACAATGTACTCAACAATGTACTCAAAGCAACACTCCTTATCAGTTATATCCAACCTGTGCTTTCCTGGTACTGCAGTTGGCTCCAGACAATCCACCAGGCTGATCAGTTCATCATGGGTGAGTTGATGAAGTCTTTTCTTGATTTCCCAAACTGTTGCTTTTCTCTCGCTCAACGTCATCTTATCGACAATCCAGCTGCTGATGGGTTCACACTTGGCTGGCACCACACTGCACTACTCCTCCTCAGCCAGGAAAGCCTTTCACCACCATGCTTTGGTTCTCCTGCCGCCGTTGAGCTGCCCTTCGTGGTCCTCACGCTGATCACCCATCACTCAGCCCTTCTGTGGTTTATTTGAATTGGATCCGCATACCAGCAGGTGGCGCTAGATCCCGGACGAGCCCCCAAAATCTGTAGCACACCCGCCGTCCGACTGGCGTTGCTGCAGTGAATGAATTCTGTTTGGTAAAACAATGAGACAGACAAAGTTGTGCTGTTATCAGTAACGAGTCGCTCTTGTAATGGCTGCTTCTTCTCCGCGACTCAAAGTTACTCAGATAATCTCCGATCAGCACACTGTCTCCCCCTACTGTCCACTGAGTGTATTACTCATCACAAATCCAGCATAATAACAGTAATTGAAACAATATCATAAACATAATAAAATAAATCAAATACATAAAGAAAAATAGAATTATTCCTGTGACTATACATACAGGGTATCACACTAGCAGCCAGACTACAAGTGCAGTGGTGGTTTTTGCTTGTTATGTGTGTGTGTGTGCATTGTGCTCATGTGTGTCTCCTTCACAGATGCTTGTTACAGCACTTATCCATGACAGTTCCACTGTATAACTTACTAAATGTGATCACAATAATCATTATGGGAATATGTAACATCATACAAATAGAATGCTCATGAATCATAATGTTAGAAAAGTCTCAACTTATAAAATACATAAAGCACATTCACAAACTTGTGTTTTAGCCATCTCATGTCGCTCTGTGAGGATTATTTCAAGATATATGCAACTACTGTATGCTCAGAAGATGACATGTAAGGAAACAAAAGTGCAATGCTCCCGTTAGCTTAACAGGCATTCTACTACCACCAGAGATTTCTCCTAGCAACCCAATTGATAAACAATGCTGCAATACTGCAGGTGAACGATTGTCAAAAGACAGTATAATTTACCATGTTCTGGTAAATTTAAACGTATTTTAAACATTTGTTAAACTAGCTTTAATAACATGTAATATATGAACTTCGACTTGATTGATATTTTTAATACAATTTAATGTTTATAACTAACTTTGTACATCTCCCTGGGTGCTATATGTTGTGTGATGTCACACACCTGCATCTCAGCGAAATCGGCATTGAACATTTCTGCACAAGTTTCAAAAACTGAAATCATGAGCCCCTGCCTGAAGTGAGAAGGCGTTATTGCCAGACATTAATAGCTGCAGGCAAATAAAAAGTAGCAAATAATCTGCAAATTTATCAGAGGTAATTCCACTATTGCGCGATAATAATATTTGGATTATTTTCCAGTTATGGGCCAATAATATATTGGCCACCAAAATATTGTGAATACTTACAATGTGCATTGGATGAACTCATCACCTGAGATTAGCAGATTGTGATGGGAAGTGACGAGAGAGTGATGATCCAAACACAGAACTTTAATTTTAAACAAAAATGTACACAAAGATGAAGGTAAACATTCAAAAAAGAAAATAATAATCTATATAGCAGTATGCTGGCTAATAACGCACAACATACAAACAAGAACCGAAACAGGAACAAATAACAAGAAGGTAAATATACACACACATGGACTAACAATAAGATGAGGAACACCTGGGATACAATCAGGAGGGAAACCAGGATAACAGACATGACAATGTCTACAAAACACTTTCAAAATAAGAGTCCTTGGGGGAAAACATAAGAATGACATGACATAGCCACCCCACTAAAAGTGCAGCTCCTGAAGCTTGAAAGTAATAACAGTCTAAACAAAAGAAAACAGGAAATATAGGGGGTTATGGTAGGAGACACAGTAGACAACGAAGCAGGGCCTGAAGACAGGCATAGACCAGGGGACCAGGGCAGATCCAGTGGCCAGGTAAGTGGCTTCAGGAAGGGAGCGGGGTCCGACGGTTTGGGCGGCGGCTCCAGGAAAGGAGCAGGGTCCGGCGGAAAGGGAGCCGATGGATGGTTAGGAGGCCATGGCAGAGCTGACAGAAAATTCAGAGGCCAAGGTGGAGCTGACGGATGATTCAAAGCCCAGGGTGGAGCTGCTGAATGGTCCAGAGGCCAAGGCGGATTTGGTGAACTGTCCGGAGGCCTGGGCGGAGTTGGTGGAATATCTATAGGCCAGGGCGGAGCTGACGGAGAATCGGTATCCCAAGATGGAATTGGCGGCGGATCAGGAGACTAGGACGGAACAGGCAGATGTTCAGGAGACCAGGGAGAAGCCGCTAGAGTAAATACTCAGTTAGTAACTCCGTAGGTGGAGACTCATGTTGGGGCTCAGAGAATAAACAATCAGGCAAGGGCTCAAAAGGCTCGGGGGGCAGAGCCGCAGGAGGCGGAGGCTCAGGGGCAGAGCTGCAGAAGGCAAGGGCTCAGGGGGTTGAGCTGCAGGAGGCAATGGCTCAGGGGGCAGAGCCAAAGCAAACAAAGCCACAGGAGACTCCAGAGATGGAGCCACAAGAGTCTTGTGGAATGAAGTTGCAGAAGGCGGAGCCAAAGGAGGATCAGGAGGAGAAGTGGGCAAAGCCTCAGTAATCTCAGAGTATGGAGTCGCAGGACATGGAGCTGAAGGAGGCGGAACCACAGGAGGGTCAGGAGGAGGAGTGGGTGGAGCTGCTGGAGGAGGAGTGGGCGGAGCCGCAGTAGGCTCAGGGAATAAAGTCTCAGGAGGATTAGTGGACAGAGCCGCAGCATTATTGGGAGGCAGAGTGGTTGGAACCACAGTAGGAGTCTCAGGAGAAGGAGTGGGTGGAGCCACTGAAGGAGGAATAGTTGGAGCAGTAGGGGATTCAGGGAATGGAGTCTCAGGAGGAGGAGCGGGCAGAGCCACAGGAGGCTCAGGGAATGGAGTCTCAGAACAAGGAACAGATGAAGCCGCTGGAGGCTCAGGGAATGGAGTCTCAGAAGAAGGAGCGGGCAGAGCCGAAGGAGGAAGAGTCTAAGAAGGAGGAGCGGGCAGAGCTGCAGGAGGAAGTGCGGGAAGTGAAAGGACATTAATTGAGGGGGCCTCCGGAACCACTGGAGCTAGGAGCAGAGGGACTTCCGTTGAGGGGGTCTCTGGGACCATCAGAGCTAGGAGCAGAGGGGCCTCCATCAAGGGGATCAGTCCTTATCATTTCAGTGACAAAATAATGAAGAGACAGACAATCACAGTCTAAAGCAGTGGTTCTCAACCGGTGGGGCGGGGGGGCGCGAGTAGGCTACGATGGAAGGGAAAAAAAAACTGTAAAAAAAAAATTTTTGGGCACATTTTTTTTATCACTAAACTACTGTCATATTACATTTTGTATATACATAACTCCTGAATAAAAATGAAAATGTGTTTGGACTGATTTAAAAAAAAAAGTTTTGAACAAATTTGATTGGTTTGTCGATAGTGAGCGCAAATGCAGGTGATGAGCGGTTTCATTAAGCCAGTCATTGAGTCGTTCATTCAAACGATTCGTTCAAACGGCCGATTCATCAAGAATGAGACGGATGTTTGTGAATGGGTCATTGAATCTTTGACTCAACCGATTCGTTCACAACACTGAATCATTCAAAACACGATTGAGTATTGCTGTGAGATGCGCTATGGCTATGCTGTGATCTTTGTTTGGATTCATTGGATCTATTTTCGCTGCTAAAATAGACCAAAACTGTCATTATTTAGTCTAAAATGTAAGTGACTTAATATTATTAACTTGTTTGTTGAACTGTCATATGAAATCAGTGTCACATTTTCAATCGTGAGGTGATGGTAAATTAAGTGCTGGTCAATTGTCAGCTCTCTTGGTCGTCAGGTCGTGTGATGTATGTTGCTGAACTGTATTCAAATGTTATAAATATAAAAACACCACATTTTGAAATTTAACTGCAGTATGTCAGTTTAGTTTATTTGTGTGTGCTGCGCTCATAGACTTTAGGAAACGGCGCTCATTTGTTTGATTTCAACCTGTCTTTGCAAGACCGCGAAACTCATATTTTGCTCCTTGCAGACAAAGTGCACGCCTTCACACAAAAACTAGACCTCTGGCATGGCCGCATCAGTCGAGGGAACTGTGCCATGTTCCCCAGCCTTGCTGACTTTATCACTGATGCAGGCACGTCACACGATTTCTCCTCCCTGTTTCAATCAGCGTCTGAGCACCTGTCAGCAATGAGAAAACAATTTGCGACGTACTTTAAAGAGGATTATCGCTCTTTTGCGTGGGTTCGAGATCCGTTTGTGTGCACAGCAAACGAGCTATCAATTGATATGCAGGAACAGCTTATTGAGCTGAAGAGCTCAAGGAGCTCAAGGTAGACTGAAGGAACTCTTTAGCTCCTGCCCTCTTTCGTCATTCTGGGCAGCATTGATGCAGGAATACCCTGAACTCTGTGACGTCGCCTTGAAGATTCTCCTTCCTTTCGCGTCGACATATTTGTGTGAGGCAGGATTCTCAAAAATGACTGCACTCAAAACAAAATACCGCACTCGTGCACAAATCGAGGATGATTTGAGGCTATGTTTATCAAACATTGAGCCAAGAATTGAGGATCTTTGCAAGGCAAAGCAGGATCAGGTCTCACATTAACATCACCTACCAGCAAGCTTCTGTAAAAATGCAGATGATGCCTACTATTAGGCCTAGTAATAATAACAATAATAAAGCATAAATTAATATCAGAGGTCTGGTGCCTATTCCCAATTATAGCAATAGCCTAGTAATGATAATAGGCCTACTGATGATGATAATAATAATAATAATAATAACAACAATAAAGCATGTAACCTCATATAATTATATAGCAATAGCCTAGTAATGATGATAGGCCTACTACTACTCATAATAATAATAATAATAATAATGCCTGCAAGCTCACATTATAAGTCTGGTGCTACTGCCAATTATAATAATAATAATAATAATAACAACAATAAAGCATGGGGCGGGGCAGGGGGCACTGGGGCCCCAACTGCAATGAACCAGCTTTGGGGGGGCCCAGCTTGCAAAAGGTTGAGAACCCCTGGTCTAAAGGGACCAGCTTCCTCACAGGGTCATAAAGTCCAAACCAGAACATGGTTCGGAGGACTCTTTTATGCCAGGTTAATTGAGTGGCCAGTTTCTAAAAAATTAAGCAGTTCTCCACTGCGGGAGTGGACACTTGGGAAAGTTTCTCGATCTGTTCTGCTTGATTCATAATCTAAAGGTTGGTTCTTCTGTCAGGGTATGTGAAGGGAAGTGACAAGAAAGTGTGGATCCAAATTCAGGATTTTAATTTTAAACAAAAGAAGAGGATACAACGATCGTAAGATGATAAAACGAAGGTAAACATCCAAAAATTAAGTAACAAATTCTACAGCAGTGTTCTCAATAATAACACACAACACACAAACAAGAAATGACACAGGAACAAAGAACAAGAGGGTTTATATACACACATGGGCTACCTTTTTATTTTATCTAAATGAATTACTAAAAAACATTGAATTTGATTTATCGCCAGCCCTAATGTAGAGTCTGTTACAAAACCTAGTGAGCTTCCTCCAGAGGCAGCATTTGAAGGCATCATAGATGTGCTCCCAACATTAAGGCTGTTCCAAAAGGTAGGTATCTTTATCATGTTGCCTCATAAGATATCTTGTTTTGGCCAAATTCTAAAGTTGTATCATATGTATCCTTCCCCGGGGAGGCAATCCCAGAATGCAAAATTATGAGCTCAGTGGAAAAATACATCCAAGATGGCGGACAAAGCAAGAGATATTTTTATTATAAATATAATCTATTCAATGCTGAAAGTATTGATTATTTTATATATATATATAATAGAAAACTGACTATTTTAACCAAAATGTGTGTGTACCCTGCGCATTGAAGTGTGACGTTGCCACCTTTGTAAAGGGTTCCCATTTAAGTTAGGATTCTGCCATAGAAGACAGCTGCACATGTAGGCAGGAGACGGCAATGCAGCTCACTAAATTTTGGAAAAGACCCACTTACAGAATGCTCTGTGATTCATTTCAAAGTTTTGTGTTGGGTGGATATTAGTAGTCTCCACATATTAAATCAATGTACATATAACGTCATCAATAAAACCATCACTGATTAATATTAGGCCATTATATACCAGTTAATTAGAACTATGAAACATAAGTGTTAAAACATAAACTGACAATACAATACAGCACTCACTTTAATGTGCAGGTTGCGGGCTACATCTAGTGTTATAGAGTGACATATTGACATCAGTTTGACAAAGATAGCTTTTCAATTGAAAGGGGATGTAAGAAATGAATATGTCTCTTCTTCTTTAATAATGAGTGGTATACATATATATATATATATATATATATATATATATATATATATATATATATATATATATATATATATATATATATATACAGGTGAAACTCGAAAAATTAGAATATCGTGCAAAAGTTCATTAATTTCAGTAATTCAACTTAAAAGGTGAAACTAATATATTATATAGACTCATTACAAGCTAAGTAAGATATTTAAAGCCTTTATTTGATATAATTTTGATGATTATGGCTTACAGCTTATGAAAACCCCAAATTCAGAATCTCAGAAAATTTGAATATTGTGAAAAGGTTCAGTATTGTAGGCTCAAAGTGTCACACTCTAATCAGCTAATTAATCCAAAACACCTGCAAAGGGTTCCTGAGCCTTTAAATGGTCTCTCAGTCTGGTTCAGTTGAATTCACAATCATGGGGAAGACTGCTGACCTGACAGTTGTGCAGAAAACCATCATTGACACCCTCCACAAGGAGGGAAAGCCTCAAAAGGTAATTGCAAAAGAAGTTGGATGTTCTCAAAGTGCTGTATCAAAGCACATTAATAGAAAGTTAAGTGGAAGGGAAAAGTGTGGAAGAAAAAGGTGCACAAGCAGCAGGGATGACCGTAGCCTGGAGAGGATTGTCAGGAAAAGGCCATTCAAATGTGTGGGGAGCTTCACAAGGAGTGGTCTGAGGCTGGAGTTACTGCATCAAGAGCCACCACACACAGACGGGTCCTGGACATGGGCTTCAAATGTCAAACGTCTTACCTGGGCTAAAGAAAAAAAGAACTGGTCTGTTGCTCAGTGGTCCAAAGTCCTCTTTTCTGATGAGAGCAAATTTTGCATCTCATTTGGAAACCAAGGTCCCAGAGTCTGGAGGAAGAATGGAGATGCACACAATCCAAGATGCTTGAAGTCCAGTGTGAAGTTTCCACAGTCTGTGTTGGTTTGGGGAGCCATGTCATCGGCTGGTGTTGGTCCACTGTGCTTTATTAAGTCCAGAGTCAACGCAGCCGTCTACGGGACATTTTAGAGCACTTCATGCTTCCTTCAGCAGACAAGCTTTATGGAGATGCTGACTTCATTTTCCAGCAGGACTTGGCACCTGCCCACACTGCCAAAAGTACCAAAACCTGGTTCAATGACCATGGTATTACTGTGCTTGATTGGCCAGCAAACTCGCCTGACCTGAACCCCATAGAGAATCTATGGGGCATTGCTAAGAGAAAGATGAGAGACATGAGACCAAACAGTGCAGAAGAGCTGAAGGCCGCTATTGAAGCATCTTGGTCTTCCATAACACCTCAGCAGTGCCACAGGCTGATAGCATCCATGCCATGCCGCATTGAGGCAGTAATTAATGCAAAAGGGGCCCAAACCAAGTACTGAGTACATATGCATGATTATACTTTTCAGAGGGCCGACATTTCTGTATTTAAAATCCTTTTTTTATTGATTTCATGTAATATTCTAATTTTCTGAGATTCTGAATTTGGGGTTTTCATAAGCTGTAAGCCATAATCATAAAAATTATATCAAATAAAGGCTTGAAATATCTTACTTTGCTTGTAATGAGTCTATATAATATATTAGTTTCACCTTTTAAGTTGAATTACTGAAATTAATGAACTTTTGCACGATATTCTAATTTTTCGAGTTTCACCTGTATATACACACACACAAACAATGGTGGAATTTGTACAGATTTTGCTCTAATGGAAAGAAAATTTTACTTTTATTCACCAAAGTGGCATTCGACTGATCACAATTTATAGTCAGAACATTAATAGCATGAAAAAATTACTATTACAATTTAAAAACAAATTTCAGAACTTCTTAAACTATAAAGAGTTCTCATAAAAAAATCCTCCACGTGCAGCAATGACAGCTTTGCAGATCCTTGGCATTCTAGCTGTCAGTTTGTCCAGATACTCAGGTGTCATTTAACCCCACACTTCCTGGAGCACTTTCCATAGATGTGGCTGTCTTGTCGGGCACTACTCATGCACCTTACAGTCTAGCTGATCCTACAAATGCTCAATGGGTATAAGATCCATAACACTCGTTTACAATTATCTGTTGTCCAATGTCTGTGTTTCTTTGCCCACTGTTACCATTTCTTATTGTTTTTCTGTTTCAAAAGTGGCTTTTTCTTTGCAATTCTTCTCTTAAGGCCTCCTGAGTCTTCTCTTTACTGTTGTACATGAAACTGGTGTTGAGCGAGTAGAATTTAATGAAGCTGTCAGCGGAGGACATGTGAAGTGTCTATTTCTCAAACTAGAGACTCTGATGTACTTATCCTCTTGTTTAATTGTACATCTGGCCTTACACATCTCTTCTGTCCTTGTTTAAGCCAGTTGTCTTTTGTCTTTGAAGCCTTTAATGAACACATTTGTATTAAATCTTTTTTTTTACAATTTCAAGCATTGCAGAGCCTTCATTCCACAAAACAATGATTGATGAGTTTCTAGAGAAAGCTGTTTCTTTTTTGCCATTTTTAATCTAATATTGACCTTAAGACATGCTAGTCTATTACATACTGTGACAACTCAAAAACAAACTCAAAGAAGTTAAATGTTAAGCTTCATTTAACAAACAAATAGATTTCAGTAGTGTTTGATATAATGGCAAGAGATTTTCTTGGACCAAATTAGCAATCTAATCATTTGAATAGAAATCAATATATGGTGGAATAACCCTGATTTTCAATCACAGCTTTCATGCGTCTTTGTATGCTCTCTACCAGACTTTCGCACTGCTGTTGGTTGACTTTATGCCACTCCTGGTGCAAAAATTCATGCAGCTCAGATTTGTTTGATGGCCATCCATCTTCTTCTTGATCACATTCCAGAGGTTTTCAATGGGGTTCAGGTCTGGAGATCAGGCTGGCCATGTGAAGGTCTTGATCCAGTGGTCCTCCATCGACTCTTTCATTGACCTCGCTTTGTGTCATGGAGCATTTTCCTGCTGGAAAAAACAATCCTCAGAGTTGGGGAACATTGTCAGAGCAGAAGGAAGAAGGTTTCCTTCCAGGATAACCTTGTACGTGGCTTGATTCATGCGTATTTCACAAAGACATATCTGCCCAATTCCAGCCTTGCTGAAGCACCCCCAGATCATCACTGATCCTCCACCAAGTCGTCTAATGGTTAGACGGAGACCTGGAGAGGCCTTCAAGCCACAGTGTCTTGCACCTACTCTACTGTGAAATTTGGTGGAGGATCGGTGATGATCTGGGGGTGCTTCAGCAAGGCTGGAATTGGGCAGATTACATTTGAAATGTATTCCACTACAGATTACATACTGTAAAATGTCATTTGTAACGTATTCTGTTAGATTACTCAATGTCAGTAACGTATTCTAAATACTTTGGATTACTTCTCCAGCACTGATAGATTTTTTTTCACTTATTTTGACTATAAAAATCTGCCAGTACATTAAGACAAAATACACATGTTAAAATTACATTCTCTGAAAAACCCAATCTTATGCAGTGTTGTTTCTAAAACAAGATCAAATTGATCTTGTTTTAAGGATTTTTAGATATTTTTACAGGAAAACAATAAAAAAGATTATTATCAAGGAATTTTTTTTGGTAACATGTGCATGTAAAATGGCTAGAAATAGCATTTTAGTTTAGCGTAAAGCTGAAAATTGACACAAGTTTTACTTCTGCTCCAAATTCACTTCTCTTTCTGCTCGTATGAGTGTAACACATCATAAGAGTGTTTCACTGCTGTTCAAATGCCCTTTGGATCGCATCATTTATATGTATAAATGTTTTTCACCTGAAAGGATTAAATATTAAATGAATCAAATGACAAAAGTAATCTCTTCAGTAATCAAAATACTTTTTGAATGTAACTGTATTCTAATTACAATTATTTAAATTGTAACTTTAGTGGAATACAGATACTTATTATTTTAAATACATAATATACCGTTACATGAATTCCATTATTCCCAAACACTGTATATATATATATATATATATATATATATATATATATATATATATATATATATATATATATATATGTAAAGTTGATGAAAACATTAACATGAAAGATCATGTGCATCATTTACAGTGAAGACAGTGTGTTGGAGGACTCTGTCTTGCTTAGAAATTCTCAATTACACCCAAGTTCACCAATTTGGCCTAGTTGGGCTACAACTGCTGTAAGGCTAGACAGTGTCTCGCACACAAACACACACTAGACATACCAGACACGCAGCAATTCAAGAATTCCCCACTTTAGTCAGGGTCTCTAAAAGTCTAATGTCTAACCTTTGACCATGTTGCTGAGATTTACATGTAGGAGAAACGTCTCGGGTTATGACTATAACCCTTGTTCCCTGAGAAGGGAACGAGACACTGCGTCGTTGAAAACGACTCTTTGGGGAACGCTCCTTAGCGTGCGCCTCTGAAGTATGAATGAAACTATTCCAATCTTGATTGGTGTTGCGTCATGACGTAACATGTGACGGCATAACCGGATGCATAAAAGTGACGCCGGCACACATACACATTAGCCTAGCGATGAAGCAAGCCGCTCTCAGGCCTTGAGGGGCGTGGCAGGACGACGCAGTGTCTCGTTCCCTTCTCAGGGAACAAGGGTTATAGTCATAACCCGAGACGTTCCCTTCCGAGGGAACTCGCACTGCGTCGTTGAAAACGACTCTTTGGGGAACGAATGCCCACTAGGCCACGCACCGAAAAAGGCCTGCCCTAGGGTGAAACTGAACTCAGGCACTCAGCTAGGACGAGAGCACACGTGCGCCAGGCGTACTAGGGAGGTGCAGACTGTAAAAACCTGATGAAAGTGTGCGGGGTAGCCCAACCGGCTGCCTCACAGATCTCCTGGAGGGGTACTCCCGATAAGAGAGCCCTAGAGGACGCCATGCCTCTAGTTGAATGAGCCCTCACGGCCAAAGGTGAAGGCAAATTGCGCACCTTGTAGGCCGAGATAATAGCCTGAACAATCCAATTACTAATGGTTTGTTTTGAGGCAGGGAGCCCCTTCTTAGGTGACCCAAAACACACTAACAGTTGGTCCGACCTCCTCCAAGAAGAGGACCTCTCGAGGTAAGCGCTCAAAGCTCTGACAGGGCAGAGCAAATGGAGCCTCTCTTCTTCTGCCGACACATAAGGTGGAGGATGAAAAGCCTGCAGGACCGTAGACCGTGCCGTGTTAGACGGCACCTTAGGCACATAGCCAGGTCTCGGGTGTAAAATGGCTTTAACTCCGCCAGGGGCAAACTCCAAGCAAGCTGGCGTCACTGCCAGGGCTTGAAGATCACCCACCCTCTTTAGAGAGGTAATAGCTAAGAGAAAAGCCATCTTGAACGTCAGGGCCTTGGGCGAAGCCGACTGAAGGGGTTCGAAGGGGGCCAGGGATAACCCTTCGAGAACCACCGCCAGGTCCCAGGCAGGAACCCTGGACCTGGTTGTCGGTCTCATCCTCCATGTACCACGGAGAAAACGAATGACCAGCTGGTGCCTCCCCAGAGGCCCATCACTCAGTGGTGCATGGAACGCCGAAATGGCAGCCACGTACACCTTGAGTGTGGAAGGGGAGAGACCCGCAGAGAAACGATCTTGAAGAAACTCCAGAACTGAAGCCACCGGGCAGTTAACTGGATCTACTTCATGTTCTCTACACCAAGTGGAGAACACATTCCACTTGAGGCCATATAATCTCCTAGTAGACGGAGCCCTAGAGCTAAGTATGGTTTCAACCACCCCCACTGATAGACCAGCATTTAGGTACTGAACCCCCTCAGGGGCCAGACCCACAGTTTCCACAGCTCTGGACGAGGGTGGAAGACTGTGCCCCCCGCCTGAGACAACAGATCCCTCCTCAGAGGAATCTGCCATGGCGGAGCTATCAGGAGTGAAATTATGTCTGAGAACCATACTCGGGCCGGCCACATGGGGGCAACCAGAAGTAGACTGATGCCCTCTTGGCGGACCCTTTCCAGGACTCCCGGGAGCAGAGCGATCGGGGAAATGCGTACAGGCGAAGCCTCGGCCAAGCCTGTACCATGGCGTCCAACCCCAGTGGGGCTGGATGTGAGAGGGAGAACCAAAGTGGACAGTGGGACGTCTCTCGAGACGCGAACAGATCCACTTCTGATGGTCCAAATTTGTCCCATATCAACTTCACCACCTCTGGATGAAGTCTCCATTCCCCGGGCCTCAGCCCCTGCCTCGACAGGATGTCTGCTCCCTGATTCTGAACCCCGGAATATACATTGCTCTGATAGACAGTATTTTCCCTTGGGACCAAAGAATTATCTGATGCGCCAGTCTGCACAGAGGGCGCGATCTGAGTCCTCCTTGTCGGTTCAGATAAGCTACCACTGATGTATTGTCCGAACGTACTAGGACATGGTAACCCTTGATGTCTGGAAGGAAGCTCCTCAGAGCCCTGAACACAGCCAACATCTCTAGACAGTTTATGTGCCAAGAATGATGATGGTCCTGCCACAGACCCCTGGCAAAGCGGCCGTCCATGACCGCGCCCCAGCCAGTGAGGGAGGCGTCTGTCGAAACGGTTTTCCGGCGACATGACGCTCCCAACACTGGCCCTTGGGACAGGAACCAAGGTTTCTTCCATATTAGCAGAGAACGAAGGCACCTGCGCGTTACTCTGATTATACGAAATGGATTCCCGCTGGGGAAAACCCCTTGGCTTTCGGCCACCACTGGAGGGGCCTCATGTGTAGAAGGCCCAACGGTACAATGTTGGATGCCGCTGCCATGAGGCCCAGCAGTCTTTGAAATTGCTTTACAGTGATGGCCTGGCCTAGCTCTAACCCGGACACCATCGCCATAAGGGACTCGATACGTGCAGGAGACATGCGTGCCTGCATCGTAACCGAGTCCCACACAACACCCAGAAATGTTGTGCACTGGGATGGTTGTAACACACTCTTTTTTGTGTTGAGTCTCAACCCCAAACTTCGAATATGGCCAAGGACGACATCTCGATGCCGAACCGCCATTTCTCGAGACTGGGCCAGAATGAGCCAGTCATCGATATAATTCAGTATGCGGATGCCCTGAAGTCTCAGAGGAGCAGGAGCTGCATCCATACATTTGGTGAATGTGCGGGAGAGAGTGCTAGGCCGAACGGAAGAACCCGATATTGGTAAGCTTCGCCCCGAAAGCGAACCTCAGGAACCTCCTGTGACATGGAAGGATGGGTACATGAAAATAGGCGTATTTTAGATCTATCGTGACAAATCAGTCCTCGGATCTGATCTGACTCACGATGACAGGAATGGTAAGCATTTTGAACCTGAACCTCCTCAAAGGCCGGTTCAAAACTCTGAGATCTAAAATCGGCCTCAACCCCCCATCCTTTTTGGAACTATAAAGTACCGGCTGTAAAGACCGGACTCCTTGTCTGAATGAGGAACACGTTCTATGGCCTCCTTCAGCAGCAGAGATTGCACTTCTTGTTCCATCACCTGAGCCTGCTCCGGAACCACTGTAGTCTGCACCACCCCAGAGAATTTGGGGGGTGGTGCCCGAACTGCAGTCTGTACCCTGATTTTATTATATGCAGGACCCATGCAGATATGTTGGGAAGATGATTCCATGCCTCAACAAAATCTACTAAGGGAACCAGCCTCTCGAGGCTGATCTCGGGTGTTTTTCGAGCACTGTTCTCGACTTCCTGAAGCGAGATACCGGCAGGGTTTAGTCGATACAGTTCTTGTGACCACAATTGATGTGTGTTTTTTATTTTTTGACGCGAACGGCACGGTGTGCGTTCGCTGGAAATTGATGTGGCCCGAAGCGTCAGAGACGGCGGGAACCGACACCGATTTCCTGAGGACTCCGCTGCGAGAGCAACCTCGGTTGCTCTGCAGCGGGGACAGCCCTCCGAGGTTCTACCACCTCGGTAGAACCTCTTTCCCGAAGCTTCTACTAAGGGAACCAGCCTCTCGAGGCTGGTCTCGGGTGTTTTTCAAGCACTGTTCTCGACTTCCTGAAGCGAAAGACCGGCAGGATTTAGTCGATATGGTTCTTGTGACCACCATTAATGCTTGTTTTTTTTTTTTTTTTGACACGAACGGCACGGTGTGCGTTCGCTGGAAATTGATGTGGCCCGAAGCGTCAAAGACGGCGGGAACCGACACCGATTTCCTGAGGACTCCGCTGCGAGAGCAACCTCGGTTGCTCTGCAGTGGGGGGCAGCCCTCCGAGGTTCTACCACCTCGGTAGGACCTCTTTCCGAAGCTTCAACTAAGGGAACCAGCCTCCCGGGTGTTTTTCAAGCACTGTTCTCGACTTCCTGAAGCGAGAGACCGGCAGGATTTAGTCGATATGGTTCTTGTGACCACAATTGATGCTTGTTGTTTTTTTTTTCTTATATATTTTTTTTTTTTTTGACACGAACATACAGTGTGCGTTCGGTGGAAATTGATGTGGCCCGAAGCGTCAGAGACGGCGGGAAACCTACACCGCTTGTGTGCCGCCATGTAAGCCCTACTTATTAAAGCAGATGTATCTCTGCAGGGCTTACTAGGCAGCGCCGGGGTTTTAGCCCATATCCCGTGCCCCCAAAACATCGTTCTGTAATCAAACACTGGGGCTGGAGATACGGGACGAATGCGGTTTACCCCACGATCTCGTTCTGTGGAGATCGGGGAAAACGGCAAACCCGGCGCTGAGGTTGTGATCTGTGCCGCAGGAAACGCACGTCTAATTTGCTTTCAACTTGCGTTCCCTGCTCATTTTGTGGCCAGCTGATATTCAGTCTGGCCACGGCACGCGTCATAACCTCAATCAGCTCCTCATAAGCTTGGCCAAAAACCGGCGTGCTTGGCTCACGGTCGATCCGCATCGATGCTGAGCATATCCACTTCCTCGGAAGCAGTGAGCTCAAGCATCGGGACCTGATCATGGGCAGAAGAAGCCGCGACGCGGGCTTCTGCACCACACACAGTAGGCTCGGGATCCTCAAACGAAGAATGAGAAAGTGCCGCAGCAGTCTCATTCTCATCTGCAAAATCCCGCTGCGAACCCCGCGATCTCAATCGCCGCGCTGCCTCAACAGACGCGGGACCAAAACCGTGGGGAACGCGAGCCTGACCGTGCTCATCAAAGCACGCCAACCGGGAGCGCAGCACTCTCATGGGTAGTGCTTCACAACTTTTACAGGCAGATCCCTCGAGAGCTGCCTGTGCGTGCTGCGCTCCCAAACAGTTCACACATAAAGCGTGCGTGTCCCTACCCGTAATGAAACGAGGGCAGGGGTGCACGCACTTCTTGAACTGTTCGGTGGCCATAATATTTTTAAATCAGACAAACAACACCAAATAAGACAAACAATTTCAACATAGAGCGCTTGCTGAAGAGCGAAAGCTAATGTGTATGTGTGCCGGCGTCACTTTTATGCATCCGGTTATGCCGTCACATGTTACGTCATGACGCAACACCAATCAAGATTGGAATAGTTTCATTCATACTTCAGAGGCGCACGCTAAGGAGCGTTCCCCAAAGAGTCGTTTTCAACGACGCAGTGCGAGTTCCCTCGGAAGGGAACTAATATAACAACATCCAAAGAGTGATAGATAGATAAAAAGAGAGGCGGGAGAAAAGACAGAATGAGAAATTAAATCAAACAATTAAACATCTTGGGTTGGTTCTTGCAGTGGTGTGTCTGACTGCAGAGCCAGAGCGAAGGTCAGTCATGACTGGAGGAAACACACATATACACTCACTACTAGTGTTCCAACAAGTCTATAGGGAGTACATTGTCTAGGCCACTGACGTACATAAATGTGGAAAAAGTTCAACGTCATTCCTCACAGCACGCAATTGAAGCACGAGTACCACACTCCTAAACTGCCCAATACAGCAAGGGGAATAGAGACGTGTATATGAAAAAGAGAGAGAAAGTGACAGAGTGAGAGAGAAAAACATTGTGCTCTTTTGTACTGCTGTTGTATCAAATGAAAACCAAAATCCTTCAGCTTGCATGATATACACACACACACACACACACACACACACACGCACACTGACACAATTATTAAACAATCAGATTTAATTATACAATGAGCAAATGTTACATTGTTAGATTTTTTAGCTCAAACTCAGGTATACTGTAAAAGGGACATATTAAAAATTATAGATATCTCTAAAATTTGTGTAATCTCTTTCGGAAGGGCAACTGCAAAGTCTTTCTACAATGACAATGAACTGGTAGAAAGATGCTATGCACATAAAGTCATGCAACAATTTTAGTGCAATTTCAGCTTTTACTTAAGATTTTTAGTGGTTAATTGTAGTATATTTACTGTAATAGAGCTGTCAATTTAATGTGTTAATTTAGTTAGCTAATGTTGCTATTAAATTATATAAAAAATGTTAATAATGCCCCTTACCCATATGTACATTTTTCCTTCCATCTAAGCAATTCAGCTTGAAGTACCACCTAAATAAAAAGCATATTATTTTGCTTATTTTATAGAGTAACAATTAGACCAAAAAAAGAGAGAGAGAGAAAGTACGGTGCACAGCACAACACAAATAGCAAGGCTAACAAAAAAGAATACACAACTCAAGAAAAAGATACAAGACAACGGAATTAAGCCACAATACAACAAAATGAATATGCAAAACAATTAAATAAAGTCACAATACAACAAAATGAATATGCAAAACAATTAAATAAAGTCACAATACAACAAAATGAAGATGCAAAACAATTAAATAAAGCCACAACACAACAAAATTAAGATGCAACACAATGAAATAAGGCCACAACACAACAAAATTATGCCAGACACCACAAATTAATCCACAAAATAAACATAAACAAATTTTTCTCAGCTAATATTCTCTGAGCTCTAATCTTTTCAGCTTTTCTCCACTGTGATGGTACTTTTAGAACACGCAAAAGTTCTAATACACAAAAATCCCAGTTCTCACCATAGTCTCTTTCTCTTTTTCACATTTACTCTTTCTCATTTCATGAGAATCAAATTGCCATTTAGATATTATTGCGATATCTTGCCTTTTTGATATACTCCATAGTCCAGGCTTTCATGTTCTTGTGAACACGCTCTGTATCATTAATCTGTATCACAGGCCAAAAGTCCACTTCCTCACTTCTCACATCCCACAAACTCTCCCCAATATTAGATAATACATAACACAAAACTCCATCATCAATCTAGCATGGGAATGCGAAGGTGGGAATGCAAGTAAAAATAGCAAAGGCAGATAAAAGGGTCATGGGAGGACTAGGAAAGCCAAGGATTAAGAGTGAATGAAAAATAAAAAAAAATATTGGATTGGGCAGTAAAAAATGTCCAAAGGGGAGAAAGGGAGTAAAGGAGAGATGAAAACATTTCAGTTCTCCTACAGGAAGATAGAACAAATGTTCATGCTTCCAGGCATTGACTGAACACAGACACTGGGGTGTAATCCAAACAAGCCATTTCTCTTGGTCTGAGCCATCTCTCACAACAGCACAGAGAGCTGGAGTGTCCTGCGATGTGCCACAGACATTTAGAAACTTAAGAAATCCTGTCTCTGTATGCAGAAAACCCATCACAGCCAGAGTAAAGAGCATGATATGTTGATCTCTTCCCTGAAGGTTTAAGGTTAGGATTAAGCCAGTTTGATTCACTGGTAGGGTTAGGATCAGTTTTAGGCAGGCTTAGTGGTAGGATTAAGGTTAGGGGCAAGTTTGAGGTTATGAAAGGGTTGCAGATAAAGGATAAAAACAAAAGAGAAACTTTATGTTGCATTAGCAGCAATACATTATGTTGCATCAGTAATGCATTAGCTTTAACTTTAAGTTAAAGGTTGTTTCTGGATTTTATAGGAAATAAATGATAAGAGTGTCTCTGTATGTTTTATTGTGGTTTGTCTAGGATTTAATGTTCTGTCATGATCAATTTACAGGATGGTCAAAACAAACACACCTACACACTTGTGGGTCTTGCAGATATCTGTAGCCAAGGATGATTTTACAGCAGGACTGTTCTTAGTACATTGAGTTTTATTACACCAGCAGGACAAGAAAATGTTCACCTACTCTTCCTTTCTTGTTAAGCTGTTCTACATATTAGACTATGTAAATCCTGCATTGATTTTTCACATTCAAAAGGTTTTCACAGTTTTGGATGGATGGAATAAGTAGGGATGCTTCAATCAGGATTTTTACAGCCGATACAATTATCCATTTCTTGTCTGATCGGCTGATACTTAACATTTAACCTTTTGTTAGAAGCTCTGTCTGTTTTTATGTAAGCTTTCTGCTTGCTGTCACTGTTAACGGAATTTTCCTTATGTAAAGCCATAGTTGTTGCCATGTTTGTTTTACAAAAAAATCAAATAACAAAACAAAACTATAAAACAAAGAAATGTAAAATGAAAGGTTTTTTATACATATCTATACTGTATATTTTAAAAAAATGACATTTAAAATAAGTATGCGTGTTCAAAATATTGTCTATATTAGGATTCATGGCCTTATAAAGAACAAGACTTAAGATAAAACTGAAGTCGAAATGAAAGGTGCTATTTAACTAAATGTGAAATTTTTGGTTATTCATTTATTGTCACTATTTCATATGATTATTAATAATCATTATTTTGATATTGATATTTTATTTATTTGTATGTCATTTAATGTGTTATATTATAGGATCTAAATATTCTAAATAGAATTATCATATTTTTAAATATGTTCCCTGCCTTTTCATTTTATTGGATAATGGTATTAATGGTTCCTCTTTCAATTGTTTCCACTGGAGCTTTAATGAGGGGAACACATGCTCTCTCATAAGGGAGACAGGTGTTACTGTTAATGTTGTTTGCTCTGTAATTATTAAAGAAATATGTTTTAATTATACCTCATCTTACAACCTGCGCTATTATTATGATGCCAGGCTGTGACAGAGAGGCTGTCGTGGATGATAATACAGACTGTTTTACAGCATGCGCCTGTTTCCCCAGCTGTGTCTTGTGTTAATGCCATAAAATGTAAGCAAGCTTTTAATATCCACCACATCTCTCATAATGCATCA
Source organism: Xyrauchen texanus (assembly GCF_025860055.1). Classification (NCBI taxonomy): domain Eukaryota; kingdom Metazoa; phylum Chordata; class Actinopteri; order Cypriniformes; family Catostomidae; genus Xyrauchen; species Xyrauchen texanus. The sequence goes on from NC_068277.1 coordinate 36,956,035, forward strand.
CTCTTAACTGCTGAATCAGGTTTGTTGTCACCTTATGCCCCAGAAAAACTAGCGCACAGCCATCTTGAAGATTTTGTTTGGAACTTCCGGTCTGGCAGTTCTATATAGATATATATAGTGTTGATATTAAAGTGTAATTAGTTAGCAACGTGGATTTACAGGTTATAGAGATGTCAATTTTAAAGCGTTCAGGGGATGTCATAACAACTGGAAGCAGTGTAGCATCTGGACCAATCAGACACACAATTATTCATTATTTAATGAATAAGCCAACAGATGTCTCAAGACTGTAACAAGCAAAGGTCCAAGTAGGCCCAAGCAAACTCCATTATGTCTGCTCCCCACTGATCATTATCAAGCATTTACACTGTCTTTGCTGACACTGGACCAGCAAATAGCGGACCAACAAACTGTCTATAATTTCACATGTATATCCCCAGGACATTGTATATAGGATCATTACTGTCTTTTAAAGTGTTTTTTGTACTGTGTACTGTTTTATGCATGACTTATGACAGGACTACCAGCTAACGTAAAATTATTTAGTATCATGTTTCCTACCAAATGAATCCTTGTGTGACATTCTGCACAATGGTGTATATATATATATATATATATATATATATATATATATATATATATATATATATATATGCATTGTATGCTTGCTATATTAATCAGAGCATAAAGGGCCTTAAACTATCCCCAATCATGCAAATGAGTTAGCTTCCAAACAAAGGAACATTTCCTGCTTGTAAATTGCACCTTTCTCATTGGTCAAGCCAAACTCGAGAGGAGGGAACTCAAGCAGAAGTTAAAAGAAACATCCCGCCTCTTACTCTCTCTCTCTTTCCCCTGACCCTCTGCTGCTGGTTATGCTGAACATGAGGTGGCAGGCCGGCAGGCCTAAACACCTCAAGCCATGTGCATCTACCTCGACCATGGAGACAGATGGTTAAGATGACTTTTTCCATAACTGCATTTCCCCTATTCTGTTCCAGTTTCATTTTATTTTCACTTTTCCCTTTAACTCATGTAAGAGTGTTTTGTGTGTATTTTGTGTTTTGTGTGTATGTTTTTGTTTATATTAGTTCTGTGTTTAACTAGATTAGTTAAACTTTTGTGTACATTCTTGAGAGTTGATTATGGTCTGCTTGTAAATCAACGTCAATTTAACGATTCGATCTCAGCTACAGGCTAAGAAAGAGTTATTTTTGTGTGGCCACGAAAAATATCCTTTCTGAGAATTGATAGCAAAATCAATACTGAGTGTTCGCTGGACGAAGAGATAAACTGATTGTAATATTAATTCAGCTACCTCAAGTTGATTCTATTAACCAATCCAAATGTTAATAATTAATTATAACGAGTTATGATTAATTATTCATGCTTCCCTTTTAAAAGATATTTTGATTGTGGTATATTGTGATAAATAATATCATCCCTGTTTCTAAAAGATTTAGCTTCAAAGCTAAACCTATATGTGTAATATTATTGTCAATAATTCATGAGAATAATATCAATTCAATAAGAGAATTAATCATAATTCACTTATTAAAGCTAATTCCCTACAGTAGAAATTGTGAGCAGATACAACGAGACGTTGTATTACGATTTTAATAGTGGAGAATTTTTTCAGACAAATAATCTAGCTATTTGTCATTTATCTCAATTATATCAGTTGTCAAACACGACTGATTCCATTATAAATTTCCTTACATAGTAATGTAGAAATAAGACCATTTCATTTAATTCCTAGCTCACACATACTGTTTCCCTTACAAATAATGGTAATGTACACAACACTTTAACCCGTGCAGTGAACATTTATCATAACAAATTTGCTACATATACTGAATTGGTGTGAGAATTTGGGCACTTTTTACTGATTACTGTTTGTTTGTGCATTGTGGGACACACTGACGTTCATATGCATCGAGGAAACAGATCATCAATCACTGTTGTTGGTTGATATGGCAACAAAAGTTCATGGGAAGTCCTAAAAAGACCCTTCCGGGGCAATTTACCAAGCATGCGCAACACAACACCACTAAACTAACTAGTTAGCGAATTTTTATTGAAACCCCTAAATACGCAACAGCAGAGTGTGGAGATTATAAAACAAGAGTACTTCATTCATAAATACACAAGATCTACCTTCAATCTGTGGACATACTGACACGCTTCTGTGCCTATGAAACTCCAGGCCAACACAAAGTCATTAAAAATATCTCGTATGACACCTCTGACCATCTTCTCATATCATTTACCCATTGTGTTATTGTTCAGGTGAGTAGATTTTTTGAGCGTTAAACTGGGACAGGGTAGGGGTAACACTATATTTATACACACACACATACACACATATACATGTGAAAGGGTTTGTTTTACGTTATATTCCATTTACAACCATTTTAATGTTATTTAAGCCTCTAAAAAATGTAATTTTACTATTGTCATTTTCTTTAATGTTGAATATGTGTAATAATGTGTAATAATCCAAGCTGTCACTGTTGAAAATGTTATATCAACTACACATTTTACAAATTACATCAAGTACAAATTATTAGCAAGTTGAAACCTATAAATTTAGGAGAATTACACTCATAACAATTAAGCGATTGAATCATTAAAAAGTGCAGTGTGTCTCAGTTGTCTGAATGTGATCTGCCAGGTCCAATTTTCCTCTGTAGGTGTCGGGAAACATTTACAGTGACAGAAAAAACACCTCATGAGCATTTTCACGTAGTAAAGGGGCGCTGTAGACTCACACCATCAACTCGTGGTGAAAAATACTCTCTCTGCTCCCACACGTAATACATTTTGTTCGACTCTTCTCAGTAGCTACAATTCAAACAGGAAGTTAGATGACAAATTTCAGAAGAGGTGATAGGTTTATGTGATTGACCAAAATATGAGTTCACCGATCAAGTCAAATGACGTGAATATCGTCTGAGAACTATCGATCCCAAATCATTCTATATTTCAATTGGTGTCCTGAGTGATCTACACATCTCTTCACTCATTAAGTTTATCTATGAATCTCCAAAACTTTCTTTCTTTATGATTGTTGCCATGGCAATAGCCCCAGAGTGAGTAAACTTTTTTCTGAATTATATTCCACCAGAGCATCGTTCAGAATAATTTGACACAGAAATCAAGACATTTTGAGAATTACCTCAGATTGAACTCGCCAACATGATTAAAATTAGACATCTTTTTTCACTTTCTCACTGAATTGCACACACAGTTGCATAAAAACAAACCGCAACCATCTTGTATGGATGATTTAGAATGATATTTAGTGCCTAACCTGAAGGTGTTTAAATTTGAGATAAAAAATTGTGAAATTCCAAGGACAGAACAGTGTTCCCAAACCTCCAAACATCTCATAATTTAAGAGGCCTAACTACTTCAGGGTGATTCAGTCACACAGTGGAATATGTAATATATGGCCTCAAAACACTGAAATTCTGTACGGTAAATTCAGAGAGAAACATTATTTCTGACTGTCCTATCTGTCACTTTCTTAGCAGGCTATTCAGCTTCTGGATTTAAAACTCTAAAGATTACTTTAAGTTTGACATCAAATAAACTTTTCAAACACTTTTCATAAGTAGGTCACTTTGGGGATTTTCTGAACACTTAAATAATGGTAATTTTAGTTTGTTTTAATCTAAAAAATATACAAAGATGTTTTTCTTCTACAGTTTCTAAAGATTTACTATCCAAGCTGTCAGGAAGCTGAAGTCATGTTACAGCATTACTGTCATAACCACTGATTGATTATTATCTACAGATCTCTCTGACCTCTCTAACACCTTGGTTGATCCTCTTAGTATAACCTGGCTGGGTTAAGAGCTTTGTTTAACAGCACTGGTGAAAGTGTTCTCACCACTTAACACTTACACAATCCAGACAGCAATAACCAGCAGTGGATGAAGGATGGGAGTGGATAAGTGATCATTGAAAGGGAGGGCAGACATACATTAAGAAGTGAACATCCAGTTTGGTCCTGACCAAATTGCTTCCTTTATGTTTTGTTCTCTACATTGGAACATGATGTTCAGCATCTAAATTTTATTTATAAATAAAAAAAAAAATTTTTAAATACATAATATCACATGAGCAAGAGTGTGATTGTTATGAACTGCAGACGAGTAGGTGAAGGCAGACGAGGGGCGAGGATCTACTTGCAGGTTCTTTTATTAAATAAACACAAAAACACAGAATAAAACATCCACGAGGGGATAACCAAAATATAAACATAAGAAACAACCACGGAGGAACACAGAACTAAGAAAACACGGCAGGACAGGCAACGGAGCGAACATAGAAACAGTGGAAACATTAACCTTCATAAACCTTAAGAACACATACAACATTCAATGACCAACAGGGGAATGGAGAAACAGCAGGGTTAAATAGACAGACACAATGAAGACTAAACGAGACACAGGTGAGAACAATGATGAGTGCAGGCAGTGATGGAGGTCGGGAATTGTGGGAAATGTAGTTTATACAAGGACAGTGAAACACGGGGCGGACAACAAGGAAAACGTGACATGGAACGTGATCAGTGGAGAGTGAAACAGAAAACACGGGGCAGACAACACGGGATCGTAACAGTGATATTGCCACAGATAATCCAAGCTTTGCTTATATTAATTATAACAGCATGATTGAGGGTGTGATATTCCTTTTGTACAACAGTCCAATAAGCAAAATGTTAATTCCGAGTCACTTACATTTTAGACATAAAATATCTAGTTCCCTGTCTGTCGCTCACTGTGACGTTATGTCGAAGAAGTGATACTAGGGGTCTCTCTTGAGCACCGAATATACCACTGAACTATGAAACAAGGCCAATGAGAAGTTGGCAGACAGAATTTGGATATCCCGCCCCCGGACATACGGGTATAAAGGCTGGGAAATGCATCTGTTTCATTCAGAAATTTTCTTCGGAGCCGATGGTCGTGTATGCAGCGAGCTGCGAGTCACGCACCTGTTCCTCTACCTCAGAGCGATACTGCTGTTGGATCTACGGCGCACCTCAGAGGCTTTCTCCTTCTCTGCACGGCAGTGCAGTTTGCCCCTGGGCACTTCAACAGCGCAAAAATAAAAGAGTGTTTTGTTAAAATAATATTTTCCACTAAAAGAGCAATACACAGCGCCGTTGAACGTCCTTTTCAGGTTGCATCTTTATAAAGATGCCTTTCCGCCCCTGTGTAGTTCCTGGATGCGGTAGAGTGCTCTCCGCTTCAGATGGCCACAGGCGCTGTCTCGTGTGTCTGGGCTGCAGTCACACCGAGGCAGCGTTTGTGGATGTTCATGTTCTCACTGCGAGAGCATGACCATGGCAACGTTGCGGTCGCGGCTTTCCTTCAACCAAAGGAACGCCACTCCTTCTTCCCACGGGATTGAGGACGACGCGGATGGCGATGGAGGTGATCTGGGGATGGCAGTGGGCTCGGTTTCGCACGCTCGTTGACTCCCGTCCGGGCTCGAGGCAACAGCGGCTCTGACGCAGGTGACTCATCTGGGCTGCCGCATTCGGGCCAGCACCCCCAGGCTGAGGCTGACGCCCAGATGTCCGAAATGCTTGCCCGGGCCGCCGCCAGCGTGGGGCTGGACTGGAATCCTCCGTCCTCCCCACAGCCGCCGTGGTTGGATGATTGGTTCCTGGGGTCTGCGCACCGCTCACAGCCACGCCCCCCGGTCCCTTTTTTCCCGGAGGTGCATGATGAGCTGACAACTGCATGGAGAGCACCCCTCTCCACTCGTCACAAAGCCCCTCGCTCATCCTCTCTCACTACCCTCGATGGCGGAGCGGCCCACAGGTACACGCGATTCCCCAGGTCGATAGGGTGGTTGCGATCCACCTATGCCCCGAGAACGCCACCACCTGGCGGGGTTGCCCTGTGCTCCCCTCCAAGGCCTGTTGGACGATGTCGTCATTGGCAGCCAAAGCTTACAGCGCCACCGGACAGGCCACTTCCGCCCTGCATGCCATGGCCCTCCTGCAAGTCCACCAGGCCAAGGCACTCAAAGATCTGCATGAGGGTAGTCCTGATCCCGACGTGCTGCAGGAACTGCGCTCAGCGACTGACCTCGACCTCAGGGCGACGAAGACCTCAGTGCAGTCACTTGGGCAGGCGATGGCCTCACTCGTGGTTCAGGAATGTCATCTGTGTCTGAACTTGGTCGAGATGCGCGAGACGGACAAGACACGCTTTCTCGACGCCCTTGTCTCCCAGTTCGGCCTCTTCGGCGACACCGTCGAGGACTTCGCCCAAGAATTCTCCGCGGTGAAAAAGCAGACGGAGGCTATCTCACACATCTTGCTCCGCCGCAGACCTGCCGCCAAGGGCCAAGCCCCATCAGCTCGCCAAGGGCGTCCTCCTGCGGCTAAAACATGTGCAGCTCCACCTCAACCCGGGCCCAGCTTTCAGCCCCCACGTTGAGTGCCCCACAGTAAGCGCAAGCCCCTCCTCTCACGGACCCCCTCGAGGACCCGGAAGGCTCCCAGACGCTCCTGAGACGATCGACCCAGAGACCGAGACATTCTCTCCGGAGCTGGTAAACAGACCACTCCGTCCCCTGGTGGAGGGCCGGGAGGAGAATCCTTGTTTGAATTCATTTCATTTGCCGTACCCACATTCTCAATAAAAGAGCTATTTCCTTTGTATCTGGTCACCTGGCCCGCAATGCCGATCTCACGGCACTCTGCCGCCACACCTCAAAAGTCCCAGCATGCTGGACAAGGACCCCCCGCCTTCAGCCCCCACAACTATTCCCCGGCCGGCCGATTCTGATGAGTCTAGAGGATGCCTCCACCGGACCTCTTCCTCAGTCACTAACCCGCCCCCTGCCGGGTGTGCAAAGCAAGGTAAGTGCTTCGAGTCTTTTCTTAGCACCAGAGCCTTGGGACGCACCTTTGCCTCCCAACGCCGTACTACCTGCTCTGCCCCGCTGATCTGCCCCGCCGCCGTGATACTAAATATCAGCACTGCTGGAACAACACACTTGTCGCAGGGTAAAACAGTACGTTTTTAGGTATGCCGGTTACATCAATAGTTTCTGGAACATGGGCATTGCCCCTTTACCCAATTAAAGAATAGGTCATCCATTTCTCACTCACTGTTTAATGAATACTGAGGATTCGGACATACTCCATTGGCATCCTGTTTTTGGCATACTATATAGTAGGGAGGTATGCATATTCATACGCAGCTAATGAAAAATGTTTCCATAAGCTTTTATGTTAACTGATAATTTAGCAATTATAGGTTTTATAATTGTAATTTATGCTAAGAACATTGTCCACTGAGGGTTTTAATGTGTTCCAGAGGACAGTTACGACAGTGAGGATGAGGCATGAGATAGATGCAGCTCAGATACTTTAGGGACGTTTGCACCGCAGTGCACAGTAGAGAGCAGTGCAAGAGCAACCTGGATTTACTGCGCTTGGCTCTCAATCTGTGACCTTCACAGCTGCCTTATCAGTTGCCAGCAGTCAGAGAGATTACTGGGGTTAATTCAGGACAGCCCAAGTATACAAATATATGAAAGAATACACATTCACATACAGTATACATTTACATGTTAAGGAATATTCTGTGTTCAATACAAGTTAAGATCAATCGACAGTATTTGTGGCATAGTGTTGATTTCCACACAAATTTAATTTCGATTTATGGTAACTTTTTACAATAAGGTTCCATTTGTTGACATTAGTTAACATGAATTAACAATGAACATGACTTTTACAGCATTTATTAATCTTGGTTTATGTTAATTTCAACATATAGTAATATATTTTAAAAACTGAAAAATGTATATCTGTTCAAATTAGTTAATGCACTATAAACTTATTAATACATTTTGAATGAAAAAGATTCATAAATACTGTAAAAATATATTGTAAATTCATGATAACTTATGCATTAACTAACGGAAATAAATGGAAATTTATTGTAAAGTGTTACCCGATTTGTCCCTCCTTTTCAAAAAAAAAAAGCAGAAATCTGGGTTCCACTGAGGCACTTACAATGGCGGTGAATGAGGGCCAATCTGTAAACATTAAAATACTCACTATTTCAAAAGTGTAGCCACAAGACTAGGGCTGTCAATCGCATACAATCTTTTTAGCTACGTAATTAATTACATGGTGTCCCGATTAATTAATTGCGATTAATCACATATACAAATATTTGCTGAGAAAGCCCCTCATATAACAATAATTCAATATATAATGATGAAATAATTATACAGTTATTTTTTAATATTTAAAAATAATATATATATACTACCATATATATATATATATATATATATATATATATATATATATATATATATATATATATATATATATTTAAATATTCAGATAATTAAAATGCATTACATTCTTGTGGCAGAAGAGTTAATCACTGATAAGACAATACAAAAAGCGGCTTTAGAATACAATGTATTGTTTACTACCATATTATTGATCATAAGTCAATCATTGGCATACAGTCCACAGCAATACATTTCACAAGTGAATTTGTCAATCAGTTGGAGATTTATTATGAGGGCTTGTTTAAGGACCTGTCAATGTACACCTGTGAAAGACATGCTTGTGTAGTGTCTCGGGTGCGTTGCATCATAAACATAAAATGTTTAGGTCACTGTGTCAAGTTAAATATAGTTTGATGCTTAGAATACATCTTGAGATCCCTTAGTTCGGATTTGCGCTCAAAGTGTTTTGAACGCAAGAACGTAACGCATGTTTGTGTTGTGTACTGGATGGTTGTTTTCTTCACTGTATAACAGCGCGTTGCCCATACAGCTGAAGTTTCACTTACTGCCCTCTGGAGTAAACAGGTGGTACTACAAGCTTGCATTTCTCAGGAATCTTCCATATTACAGTCTGGGGGCATTGCGAATAATTGTGTAAATTTTCTTAACGTGTTATTTTTTATAAAATTAATCGCACTGAATTAACGCGTTAAATTGACAGCCCTACACAAGACATAAACAACTTGCATGTTAACATGATTTTAGTGTAATAAAATCACTTACTAATCTTTTCTGTGTAAAGTTATAGCCAAATTTACAACTTTGTTGCCATGGCGAAGTAATGCTGTAAACACTAAAACCCTAAATTGACAGTAAAAACAATTATTTAAATAACTTTGCAGCTCAAATAATACATGAGTTTTAACAAAACAAGTCATATAAGTGCTTTTATTCAATTATAAGCTTCATATTTATGCCTTTAAACCCTCAAACATAGGCCCCATTCACTTCCATTGTAAGTGGCTCACTGTAAACTAAATTCTGCCTTTTCTTAAAGAAAAGGCGGGATGAGTCATTCATTGTTTACATTTTTTTTGTGGTAATCAGTATTACATATTATATTATTAGCATGATAATTTTTTGAAAAACTTTCATAATGTCTTATTATTTGGTGGCTACATCATTTTAATGACAGATTGTTCTCAAGTTTGCATGAAGCTGGAAATTTTGCCATAAATTTGCTTTCACGTGATTATTGACCCAGAACCTATTATTTCTTCTTAATTATACATCAAATATTTGCTGATTTGCAGATTTGTACAAATACTGATATTCAATATTGTCTAATCATGTTTGGCAAACACATTACCTTTGCGGGTCACATCCATTTATCACAGACACTAAAAAAAGATAATAATAAAAAAAAAAGATGTTTCGCATGTGAGCTCTCTATCCATCCCCAACTATCAGTATGATAGCAATGACTGGTTATATATATATATATATAGGTCAGCAATGTCACATATACTCAGACAGTTGAACTTACACACTTTCTCCCTCTCTCTCTCTCTCTCTCTCTCTCTCTCTCTCTCCTCTGTATCTCTTGTTCTTATGCCTTTTTGTTTGATTCTTATGGATTGACAACACACAGACTCAGCAGAAGAAACTACAGTGCCACATCACATACTACAATTCAATAGCACTATTTTGTTAGTTGTTGTTAAATATCAAGTTGTCATTTAACAGCCACTTTTATCCAAAGTGTCATACATTACACTTATTGCAGGGACAATTCCCACTGGAGCAGTCTGAGTGTATTACTAAAGGCACAATGGTGCTAGTTCATGGCTTGTAGCTTCCTCCTTGCGGGTCTTAAACCAGCAACCTTCCATTTTTTTGGTACTGAGCTCAAGCCATACTGATGGTGTTGGAAAGTAAAACATTTTACTTAAGTAAAAGTACTAATGAAGAAATAATTAACTTGAGTACAAGTAGAAGTACTGAGAAATATTATGACTCAAGCAAGAGTAAATAAGTAGTTTGACAAAAAACTAAAGTTACTTTATGAAAATTATATTATAGAAAATATATACAGTACACTTCTGAGCACAAAGACATTTTTGTTCTTGAAAGAAATTGAGAAACACACTCCTCAAAGGTCCTAAACTAGCAACTTCTAATTGCCAAAGATCTGCATTGCTGCAAGAGGATTCTTGGACAAACAGAACATGTTAAGAATACAACATTTATTTAAATAGAAATAGCCATTTGTAACATTCTAAATGTCTCTAAATCATCTATAAACTTCATAATGTGCATTGTGACTGAAACACATTCCTATTTCAGGTTTGTTCTCATTCATATATGCCCAAGTATTGTGGCTATTAACTTAATATACTGTAAACACACTTAACATTTTTAAAAATGTACTCAAGTACTGTAATGAGAGTAGTTGTAATTTGTTACTTTCCACCTCTGCACACTACCCCACAAAAACTAAACCCCCACTACCCCACTAAATTACAAAATCCATTATAAATCAATAAATAATAATGTTCTCTCTCTACCTCCCTTTGTCCTTTGGCTTTTGGGTTGTCTTTTGCTTTCTTTCATCAATCACAGTGGCATGGAGCCTGTTGACTTTAATTTCATCCTTCATGCTGTCCTGCCACCACCCCCCCGCACACTCATCCTATTCTGAAAGCTCATCATTTATCAGAGTTCTGCTAAGACAACTCTCCCTCCGCAGCACTGGTTTGGAAGCAGTGTCCTCCATTTTGAAACTTCTTTAGGGATTTGGGACACAATCAAAATGGAAAATTAATGCCAGGAATTAATAACTGCCAGTGTGTTTTCGGTTATAGCTAAAAAGGAGAGAGAGAGAAATAGAGAACTCCCCTATTTACAAACTGATGGTCTGATTAATCCACGTGTGTCCAGAAAGAACTTTGTTGCAACACAGCGGAAGGCTTCGAAATATCAACTTTTGTCCACATTGCTGTCAATTACTTTTTCATTCATTTTAGTCAATGAGTTTTGTGTGTGTGTCAGCATGCATGCACGTGTAGACATAAATGTCAAATTATTTCATTCAGCTTTTTGATATTATTATGAACTTTTGTAACATTTAGAGCTATCACATGATTTTCATTGTCTGTTTGCTTGCCCATCAATCATTAGATTTTTAAAAGTGCATTCTTCATGCATATCAATACATAAATACTTATGAAAGCTGTTTTAAACAAGTGTGTAGTAGGGAAAAGTTAAGTGCTTACGTGTTGAAAGACCATGAACTTTGAAATTGAGAAGCAGAGAGGCACACTATAAACCATATTGAAGATTTAAGAATTCAGCATGGGTGGTAGTCTAGTTTAGAGTGAGTGAAAGTTATTATAGTAGATAAAAGCTTCAGTGCAGAGAGCAAAATGTAAAAACAAGGTTGCTGTAAGGGTCACATCAGAGCTTTCTCCTTAAAGGCCAAGCTCTTAGAGAGATTTGTCTGTGACTAACTGTCACTTCCAGTGGTCCAGAGAATTCAGTGACATCTGTTCAGCGCTTTCAAGATCAACACCTTTCAGATATCACCAAAGGCTCTTAAAAAGCCCTGCATTAGCTTTATAAATAACCAGTGAGCAAGAAATAAGCAATGCACAAACAGAAGATGACAGGTCCTGTACATGTAGTTAGGAGACACTTGTCTCTGAATTATTATTTTTAATATATTTGAATGGGTCTCTTTGACAGTTATTTTGGATCTCAGTTCATTTATCTTCAAAATTATCTTAAATTCTTCATGTTTTAGAAGAACTTGCTTTGCCAAACTCAACAAGGGTCTTGACTCAGGACTGAAAATTTGTGGAAAAGCTTCATTAGAATAAGTCTGCCTGTGCTTTCAGAAGATCAATAAAAACTACACTAAAGGGTTGTTAAGTAACATAAACTCATAATGGCTTTACATTATTCACATCTTGTTTTTCCCTGTCTGCACATCCACACCTGTATGAACAAGGTTATTACAATGAATGACATGACAAAAGTGTAAAACATTTCAAGCCTGCGTGGAACATGTGTGACTCAAGCAGAGCTCAAAGTGACAGTTTAATGATGATTTAAACACACCAGCACACACTCATACACTCACAGCTTCTTAATTTCCCATCAAAACACATTTATGTTCCTCAAAGGATAAATTAATTTCTGTGCTGGAAGCAGAGTTATTCTCCAGATCTTATTTCCAAGCCTGAGGGAAGATGTTGTTGATATCCTTGCAGACTTTATTTTACATTTCAAACCTAGTTCTACTGATAGCACTGTGGCATTCAATAAATAACTGCAACTCTTGCCCTAGATAACTGTTAACCATGTGTGATGATCATTTCTTACACTATTACAGAACTGGTCATTACTCATCAGACCTTTATCTCTAATGGGACTTGGACTGGCCATCATGCCAGCAATTCTTAGAAATTGTGCCTTATTGCCAACCACAAGCCGATTTTGCCAAGCTCCACCTACATCCCCCCAGCGGCCAGAAGGGCAGACCATAAGGTCATGTGCTCTGACTCAACTCATGTACCTGCCATATGCACCCGTTTTCATGCTATTCTCTTAATGCAACAGAACTGATCTTGCATAACACTCAATAAGACCCCTGATAGTCATTATTCTATACCTCATTCTCCTGATCTGACACACATAATTTTCTGCTGGTACTTTTTGTGACTGGATGCTGTTATTTTGCAATAGCCTAGTCCCTTGATAGGCAACTGATGATAGCTGGTTAGGAACACTGATACTGCAAGAAAAGAAAGGGAGAAAGAGACAGTGGGGGCTCCAAAAACTGGAACACTGAATATTATGTCCAGGTGCAGCTCATGCAGTTGTCATGGTATTGAGCTTGATCAAACAGAGTCAATAAAGACCAAAGTCCATAACCATGGCTTGGTCAGCAAACAGTTTATCACAAACTGTAACTTTTGTCTGTTTAGAAGGCTACTGATTCTACCTCACACCAAAAATAAATGTAATTATTATAATTGATATAAGCTGTAACCTGTTCTCATGAAACTCATCATATTCATATCAATACTACAACTTTATTTTCATATACATTGAAGTCATAAAACCATTAGTGAAAGTGCTTCTACTTTGCAATTTTCTAATTTAAAAGGAATTTCATTGTTCCCATTCTCAAGCCTCTTCGTAATGGACAGCAAGCCAAAACCATTAACATAAGTATGCTTCATAGGAAGATATTTGTATATGCTTCAATGAAAAAAAGGAAATCGGATGTTTTGTAAAAATAACTTAACATGGTCAATGTCTCAAATTCTCATTCAATTGATTAGTGACCTAGAAACAGTGCAGAATTTTAAATGTTTTTTCTTTCATTTTAGACCATAACATGTAATTGTTTTAATTTTTCAAAATCCTACAACTTCCTGTTTATTTCCAGTTTTAAATTACCGGTAGATTTGATTTGATTTGCTCAGACTTTTGGACTCCACTGTAGGCAACATTCTGACATTTAGATATGTTTTCATATATAAAAGCTGCGTTTCACCTAGGGAAGTGCTTTCATTTAGTCACCTTGCTGATATTTGTATATGTTTATTCTGTACATGAATTTTGATTAAAGTAACAGCCAACTGAAACTAATCATCATTTTTATATATTCCTATTTGTTTTTTCAATCGTTTTCTATCGGATTACATTAAGACACCCATTAACTTGTTTGATCACAATATGTGTGTAATGTGTGCATTTAAAATAGATTATAAATTATACATAATTTAGACAGCTCCTGCCACAGTCAATTTCAGTAATATCCTATAAAAAAAAAAAAATTGCATTAATTTTCTGTACACATGCAAAACGAGAAAAACTGCATTTTTCCAGAGGTCTAATGTAATGCAGGTACTGTATAGCTCCATATATAGAACCATTAAAAAACTTCACATATACAGTTGCCTGTGAGCTTGAGATGAGCATACATCTGTATTCACTCAGAGTCTTGATTTACACATCTTATCTATTCATATGATTCGTTTCTGTAGGGAAAACATTTATTATTACATTGTAATCAATCACTTCACAATGCTAATGGGGACCATATTTTATCAAATGTTGAAATGAAAAAGGCTAGGGAAGGTATAAGGGTCTCAACAGGCCCTGTGATTACAAAGTTCCCTATCTGTCACTCACTCGAGGTTGTGTCGATGTATTGACACTAGGGGTCACTCTTGGGAGGCTGAGACACCTTCTGATCTTTTATAAAAGGCAAATGGGAATTGGCGAGTGGTATTTGCATGCCACTCCCCCAAACATATGGGTATAAAGGAGGTGTGTGCATACAGATTTTCTCTTCGGAGCCGAGCGGTCGCTATTTCATTGAGAAATAAGCAAGCTGAATTCCAATGGTTTCCATTCACCTCTGTTGGATTCTGATGCCGCATTACAGCAGCATCTCCCCTTCTCTGCACTGGTGCACTGCCGAGATCGCCCCTGGCAGAACAAACTAAAAGAGTACAATGCCCGGCAGCATTTGATGCGAACAGGTCTAACCGTTACGTCCCAACGTCCCAACTTATATAAGACCTCACGCACAGTACAAAAAACATTATAAAAGTTACACAATTAAATTAATCCTCTAGTTCTGACAACTTGAGAGGCTGGACACACTTCTGGTAAATATAGTCAATAAAACAAATTACTAAACATAATGAGCTAACTAGTTTTACTGAATAATTCTGGAAATATTTAGTGCACTGATTTTGACAATGGGACCCTGGATTGAGGGAGTAGATTAAGCACAGGGAAGACCGGTCTCACGGATGGAAAGATGCATTTCTGAATTTATGGCAGCGGTGATAACATTAGCTTCAGGTGCAAGTCATATTCGTTGCTAGCAGTGTTGTGTTTTCATATGGCAATGGTGCTAAAACATGCTCATGTTTTGTACATTTTCCATTTAAATATCTAAAGATCCAGCTGAATCATGGGAAGGACTGTCTGCCCAACACAGGTTTAAGAAAAGAATATCTGTGGGTTAGCTTTATCAGACACATACTCAACATAAAACCTGGTGATATATTATCCCTATCAAACTTTGATTTGAGACTGAAGAATGAGATGCAGGAAAGAAGAGATAAAAGACAGAGGGGAAAAGAATGTATGTTGTGTTTAAAGTCCACAGAACAATCTGAGTCCCTGTTAGGTTCAATGGTCTAGTTTTACAGCTCACTAACTACCATATCTTATCCAGAGAGAGCAAAAATGAGAGAGGGAGGTGGGTTTGATTGCATAGGTGTTCTTGGAAACATTCCTTATCAAGAACAGGTGTCGTCTCTCAGGGAGCATACACACTAGAGCTGACTATGGTGGCATGACTTCTTTAACCCTTAAATACATGGGAATTCTGCCAAACTTTAGAGACCTGGCACATATATATATCACAAATGGATCGACAAAATACCATAATAGAGTAAAATGTTCAAAATATTTTCAAGACAATTTGAAAATAATAAAATATATTTTGATGTTTTGTTTTACATATCAAAGAGATAATGCAACTGTAAGGGGGTTACAGGGAAAGGAGGAGGCGAGAACCGGCAGAACATTATAAATAATATTTAATTAAATAAAAAGACACACACAAACACATACAGGGCAGCAGCCCGTAATTCTCTCTCTCTCTCTCTCTCTCTCTCTCTCTCTTTCGTCACCAGCCACCTTAATCCCTCGCGTGCCACATCAGGCTGATTTTATACAATAATACTATATATAATGTTTTTTTTTTTTTTGCAATGTAGTAGTGCCACATAATTTATTAGAGAAAGATTGAGGAATACTAAAGAGGTGTGGGCACAACACCAAAAACTGGATGAGGTACAGGGGGTGGAATGAGGTTCCGGATCACTAAAGACCTGAGGTATGCATTTAAGGATTAAACTGCTTAATCTGGTTACATTCACATACAGTTGGTCTACAGTTTGGTGTCAAGACAATTACAATTATTAAGCTTATTTTAGCACATAACAAAAATATTTGTAATTCTATAGTTGGTTTCCTTAGGCCTATTAGATGGCAGGTTCATAAAAATCAATTGTGCATATAAACAATTAAACAAAAACAAAAAACACACAATTTTAAAATATTATCAATAACAATTACAGTATTACAAAAGAGACCTATCTAAATTATCTAGTTCCCCTTCTGTCACTCACTCGACGTTGTGTCGATTATAGTTACACAAGGGGCTACTTTCGGGAGCCTCGGATACCTCTGATATATGAAAAAGGCCAATAAAAAATTGGTGAACAGAATTTGCATGTTCCGTCCCCGGACATATGGGTATAAAATGCGGGGATTGAGCATATGTTCAGTCAGATTCTTTCTTCGGAGCTGAGCGGTTTTGTGACCAGCAAGCTGAGAAACTCACTACTGTTCCACTCACCTCTAAGAGCATTGGTGTTGGATCCAACGGCGTGTTACCAGCGGCTTTCTCCCTTCTCTGCACGCCAGTGCAGTCCACGCCCCTGGGTGCTTCGACAGCGTTTCCTAGAAGAGCAAATAGACCTCTAAAAGAGTTTATTTCCTCTAAAAGAGTAAACACATTGGGTTGAACATCTTTTTAAAGATGCGCCATTTTCAAGATGCCTTTCCGCCTTTATGTAGTTCCTGGATGCGGTAGATAGCTCTATGCTTTTGATGGTCATATATGCTGCCTCATGTGTATGGGCTGCGATCACACTGAGGCAGCGTTTATGAATGGTTCATGTACTCATGGCGAGAGCATGACCATGGCAACGTTGCGGTCGCAGCTTTCATTCATCCCGTTCAAGATGCTCATGCAAACACATATTCTAACGTGTGTTCGGCATCAAGATTGGCTCACAGCGGTAGACCTGAAAGACGCTTACATCCATGTCTCGATTTTGTCCCGACACCGACCCTTTCTATGGTTCGCGTTTGAGGGCCGGGCGTACCAGTACAAGGTCCTCCCCTTCAGCCTGTCCCTGTTCCCTCGCATCTTCATGAAGGTCACAGAGACCAACTGGGAAAAGAGCAAAATATCCCTGGTTCAGAGCAACTCTTTCCTCGACATGGAGGAATCACTCAATGATTGCGCGTCTCAAAAACGAGCGTGTGCAGTCAGTGCTGAATTGCCCTTCATCATTAAAAATAGGCACCGCAGTCCCTCTAAAACAATTCCAGAGGCTCCTGGGGCATATGGCATCCTCAGCCGTGGTCATGCCACTAGGGTTGATGCATATGAGACCGCTTCATCACTGGCTTCTGACTCGAGTCGTGAGATGGGCATGGTGCCACAGCACACATCATGTGATCTTCACCCCCCTCTGCCGTCAGTTATTCAACCCTTGGAGAAACCCCTGTTTTCTGCGGACAGGAGTCCTCCTACAGCAGGTGTCCAGATGCATCGTGGTCACCACAGTTGCCTCCAAACAGAGTTGAGACGCTGTGTGCAACAGGCACACAGCCGCCAGTTCCTGGACAGGCCCGCGGTTATGTTGGCACATCAACTGCCTAGAGTTGCTGGCTGTATTTCTTGCCCTGCGGAGGTTTCTCCCGCTGATCTGAGGCAAGCACATCTTGATCTGTTCAGAAACAGCATACATAAATCGCCATGGTGGCGTGCGCTCTCGTCACATGTCACAACTTGCCTGCCATCTCTTCCTTTGGATTCAGCACCGACTGAGGTCGCTGCACGCAACTCCTATCCCGGGCATCCTCAAGGCTTCGCTCAATGGGTATTGGAGGCTCCACCCCCATGTGGTTCAGCTGATTTGGGACCAGTATGGCAAAGCACAGGTAGACCTGTTCGCTTCCCAAGAGAACTCCCATTGCCTGCTCTGGTACTCCCTCAGGTTGGAGGCAAGTCCCCTCGGGACAGATGCTCTGGTACACAACTTGCCCCGGGGGCTACGCAAGTACGCATTTCCCCATTGAGCCTACTTGCACAGGTGCTGTGCAAGGTCAGGGAGGACAATGAACAAGTCACTCTAGTGGCCCCTTACTGGCCCTCTCAGACTTGGTTCTCGGATCTTATGCTCCTCGCGACGGCACCTCTCTGGAAAATTCCCATAAGGAAAGACCTTTCTCAGGGATGGGACACCCTCTGGCATCTGCGCCTAAACCTTTGGAACCTCCAGGTCTGGCCCCTGGACAGTATGCAGAAGATCTAAGTGGTCAACCAAGCCAGAGCTCTCTCTACCATGCAGCTTTACCCCCTAAAGTGGCATCTGTTTTCAAATTGGTGTGCTTCCCTATCTAAAGACCTGCAGAGGTGCGCAATTGGGTCAGTGCCCTAATTCCTGCAGGAAAAGATGTAGGGGCGGCTGTCCCACTCCACCTTAAAGGTTGTATGTAGCCACTATAGCAGCCCACCACATCACAGTGGATGTTAAGTCCCTAGGGATGCACGACTTGATTATCAGGTTTCTAAGAGGTGCCCAGAGGATGAATCCTCCCATGTCATGCCTGTTCCCCTCATGGGATCTTTCCGTGGTCTTCAGAGAACCCCCTTTGAGCTGCTAGAGTCAGTCGAGCTAAGTCCCCTCTCCCAGAAGACGGACCTCTTGATTGCGCTGGCTTCCATCAAGAGGGTTGTAGACCTGCAAGCATTCTCTGTCTTGGCTGGCGCGACCTGCTCCCATGCTTGTCACATCGCTTGTTCCCACCCCTCAAGGGAAAAGCTTGGTCGGATGCCGGGAACCAAATAAAAACAGTATGACGTCTTAGTGAGGTGTTGGGGAAGGTTACGTAAAGTCTGATGCCCATGCTCCTTTGGCACGCTACAGCTTGTTGCACCAGCATCAGCAGATCACGTAACATGGTTCAAAGTAGGTGGCGCTATTGAATAGGGGCCCCTTGTGTCATTATAGTCGACATAACGTTGAGTGAGTGACAGAAGGGAAACATCTAGGTTTTGTGTTTAACCCCCGTTCCCTGATGGAGGGAACGAGACGTTGTGTCCCCCTTGCCACAACACTGTACCAAGCCGCTGTAATGGCCGAACCTTTATTTCTTGGCTCCACAGTGCAGAACCTGAATGAACAGGTGCACAATCCCCACCTTTTATAACCATATGTCTGGGGCGGGACATGTAAATTCTGTTCACCAATTTTTTATTGGCCTTTTTCATATTCAGAGGTATCCAAGGCTCCCGAAAAAAGCCCCTTGTGTCACTACAATCGACACAACTTCTCGTTCCCTCCATCAGGGGGTGTACACTAGTAACCTAGATTTTTTTCTGTAAGGGTGTTCCAAAGATGACAGCCGATTGGACTGAATTGCCTTGAAATCGACTAACCATTGAATATAGCAGATTCTCAATATACCGGTTCTCGATATACCGGATTTGTATCTGACTCAGATAGGGGTTCTTGCAGTGGAATAGAGTGAGACAGGAAATGCCATGTTACCGCAAGTACATTCTACTGCTGCAGAGTCATGACAATGTAGACTGGATTTGATTTCAGATTTATAATCCACCTCAGTATGTCCCACGCAGACCACACCCAGTATCTGGCTGAGCCCAGACATAGAAAGGTAATGTAAACCAGGACTGGTGATTTATGAGCATCTTCTTTACTGTGAAACCATGTGTCATCATCACCACCACAACTAATTGATGGGCTGTTTTTGCATGTTAATACACACATGCCTATGTGCATATTTGCATGTGTGTGGGCACAAAATAGAGAACGAGTGACAGTCTAAGGGGGTTTTATGTGAAGAGAAGGGAAAAACAAACAAGACAAAAAATAGACAGCATCATTCTTGTATTCTGAAGAAGCCTGGGCTTGTGAGGGTCTGTGTGTTTCTTGGTCTCCATGCATACGTTGTGGGCTAACATTTGCTTTGTGCGTTAGTTTATGTGCATACATGTGGATATCTGTGATATCACACTATGTTTTGAGCAGAGACCTTGCTGAGGCCTGGAGTGAATTCAGGTGGAAGATTACAGTACTTGTTGTTGGTAGTTATTTGTGGCCTATTCATCTTGAACAAACTGTCCACAGTTATTCATGTTTCAAGCATGTTATTGGTTGTTCAGGAGTATGAAAGTTAGTGGCATATTTATAAATAGAGATCAGTGAACACCTAACGTCTCATTATTGGTTGTTGGATGTAGTGATTGACCGATGTGTATTTTTTTAATGGCTGATGCCCAGAGAGCATCAAATCAATTGTACATACGTACAGTGCATAGTGAATAAGAAATTGTCTTATAGAACACATGAAGCGCTTTTACTTTGAAGTTGCACTCAGTCGCGCGGATCCATCTCCTGACAGTTTAAACAGCCTGGATCACTTGCTTGGATTGTCACAGAGTGACTGTCATGATTTGTGAATGAGAGGAACTATTGATCCTGATCCTGAAGATTTGATTCTGGTGTGTACGCGCTTCAGAGGAAGATATCAGATGAGCGCTCGACGGGAAGTTTTATTGATATTTGCCTTTTATCATTAGAAAAGTTACAGGGAACTGTTGAGGATATACTGTTAGAATATGTGCTTCAGAGGAAGATTTATGAGCGCTTCACTGGATGCTGGATCTGCTGAAGTTGTGTAAGTTTATAACATATATGTGCGTATTTGTAGACTGAATATGATATTTGCCTTTTAATCATTAGAAAAGACAGTTAAAAAAGTTTCAGGAAACTGTTAAGAAGAGATGGGAGAATGAAACAGGTGAGCACTTTAACATAATGAGCGCAAACACGTCTGCCGCAGCTCTGAAATGCAGACCATTTTAATGACACTGTATTGCACACCAGTCTTTTTTTTGTAGTAACACGATGGCACATAACAACAAAATTGACCTTGACTGGTCGTTTACATGTCTCAGTCACTTCACATGCAAGCAGGCGATTCTCATCACCCTGAAGAAACAAATCAGCCAAAGGGGAAAATGTTTCGTCCTCTGCAATATATCGGTCGACCACTAGTTGGATTTAATGCAACCATATGCAAACTGACTTAATCAAATACAGTAGACTAGTCTAGTGTGATTTTAATTGCTTTACATTCTGTAGAATTGAACTCAGCAGAATATGTTCAGTTCCTGGATTTAGGAGTATGATTTCTTAATTAACTGTAAGTAAACCTTTAGGCAAGTTTCCGACATGCTGTGTTTCTTAGAAAGGTTCTCAGACATTGTCGGGGGGTTGCCAGTATTCCTAGACAGCCATACTTTGCAAGAAACAAAACAGTACTTACTATGAATTCTTAACTAGCATGTGGTGAATCATAATCATTCATTGATTAACAGAGAAACTTTAGGTTTGGTTGCTGTTTCTGTGAAATACTCTAAAATAATCAGTTTTCTCTCTAAGAAGATCTCTGACAAACAATAAGAAAGGTCCAGTTATGTGTGTCGTAAGTACTTACTATTTAATGTGTTCTTTCTTCTGGACAACATGAACATATTTAATTGATTCTGAAAACCTGTCATGAGAGTCGATTCCAAAAAACAGCCCTTTGTTTTGTAACAAGTAAACATAATTTTGACCAGTAAAGGCCCTGATATACTTTCGGAGAAGTTATTTTTCATTCTTCGTTTAGAGGTAAAAAGAAGTTCTACATAGCCGAGCAACGTATACTGTTTGCGAACGTTCAGACACCCCCCACACCGCTGTGGGAGGTGTTTAGAAGTACATTTAAATATGAGGACACTACATGTAAAACCTTAAATATGTGTTATCACCAATTAATTCATGCCTCATTCTGTGATAAGTCTCATTCTAGAAGTCAAGGTCTGTAAAATAATCTGTTTTAACCACTAAATGATGATTTTAAAGTAATATAAACTACCGGTCAAAACTTTTGGAACACTTGACTGAAATGGCATACGGCATCAGAAGGCATATGCTTAAATGTTTTAAATTAGTTTTGTAGACAAAAATATAATTGTGCCACCATATTAATTTATTTCATTATAAAACTTAAAAATGTAATACTTTTTTTGAAATGGATGACTTGTACCAAATAATAAAGAAAAGCAGCCAATAAGTGCCCAACATAGACGGGAACTCCTTCAATACTGTTTAGAAAGCATCTCAGGGTGATTCCTCAAGAAGTTGATTGAGAAAATGTCAAGAGTGCATGTCTGCAAATTCTAGGCAAAATGTGACTACTTTGAAGATGCTAAAATGTAACACAGTTTTGATTTATTTTGGATTTTGTTTAGTCACAACATAAATCCCATAGTTCCATTTATGTTATTCCATAGTTTTGATGACTTTACTATTATTCTAAAATTTGAAGAAAAAAAAATATATTAAAGAATGAGTAAATGTTTCAAAATTTTGACCGGTAGTGTATATGCAGTAGAAAACACGCTATACGCGGCCATAATATGCGCAGATTACACTCTGTTATTATCATTTATGATGATACTTATACTACTGTAAAGATGGATTTATAAAAGATTGTTAATTTGCAAACTAAAGACTATACAATTTTTAATGTTCAGAATAAAAACAAAAGAATTGTAATAGAGGCATATCTTACTGTAGACAGATGTGTGAATGGCTTTTGCTAAAGATGGAACATGAGTAAATGGGCACTTGAGAGAGTTTGAGTAGATTACTTTTGTAGACTAATTGATTAAAAACAAATTGCATTTCATGGTCTTGGAAAATTCTCTAAGCAATAGATTATAGGTAAATGTGAACCAGCTCACTAATGCATGGTGCCGGTGTGTTCACGTGGAATACTGACTGAACACTGTAAACAAAGTAGTAGGTAGAGCTTCAAATCACACCTACCGACAACGTGGACCAATGGCAGTAATGTCCCCTACACATTACACGACTTTCAAAGACATATTACACAACTGTCTGTCATGGAAGTCGTAGAGTTTTAAAATTACAGGAGGAATCGGTGACAGGGGTGAACACATTACAAAATATTTCACTATTGATGAATCCCCGACAACTCAGCCTGGACTCTAAATTATGTTTCACAACAGAGTACACGCGAGAAGTGATACAAGATACGAAAACAAATGCATCATGTGTAATGCATTTCAGAATATGATGTGTATGTTTTTAATTGCCTTTACATAATGTGTAAAGGCATCATATATTTTATTGGTTATAATATGAAAAAGTACCTCCAGTTGAAAAATACCTATTTGCTTATCTGACTTCTCTTACTCCACGTGTTTGTGGTACAGTTCAGATGAAACATAAAATCTGGTGCTCCTGCCAATATTCCACTAATTTTCCCTGCATTTCTTCGGTCCAATGAGACTTTCTTGATACCGCAGACATGTAAGTTGATGTTCTGTTGCAGGTACATCAGGACTCCTCCCACTGAAACTTTTCTTGTAGGACAATGCTGCAGTTGTTTTCAGTCAAAACACATTTCACATTGCGCGATTTGGAATCACAGACGGGTCCAGATATTGAACTTGCTAGATATCTTGTTGACATCGGCGACGTGTCGGTGCTTCTCTCAGATCGCGTCTTTGATAATTCATACATTGCGATCATCGTTCACGGGAGAGAGCTCTGATTTGCCTACGATTTTGGGCTTTTGTCGGCGATCTCCACAAATCTGTCGACGAGTGAAAATCAGGCCTAAAATCGTGTCATGTAAAATCAGCTTAAGGTGTTTAGCAGCCGGTTTGAAGATTGCCTAAAGGTTTGCGAAGGCGAGCTGTTAAAAACCACAGAAATAAATGCAAAAACAACTTATTTTTGGCCAGATTTTGTTCTAAATTTCGTCATATCTGTTCGTTCTTCGATTTCATATGAAGTATATCGGATTTTATTTGTTGTCATTTTTTCTGGACTGGGGTCAGAAGCCTGTTTAAGTTACAAAAAGTTTGATTGTGCAGCTGTAGACTAACTTAGAAACATTATCATCTGTTTCATTGGATGCAGTAAAAAGATTTATGTACTTGACTGAAACGACTCATTGCTGTAAGTTAAAGCACAACTTAATATCACTGTCCTTTTGAACCATCACTCTTAGTTCTCTTGCTTAATCTACACATGATGCCAGAATTCAGAAGAGCCCATGATGTCCTACAGTATTCCATTGTGAACAAAAAAATCTGATGATGAAAATCATAATATTGTATGATGATGAACTGTAATATTGTATTTGTCAATATTATTATATAAGCAGTACAGATATTTTAACCTCCATTAAGTAAAATCTGACAGGCCACAATATAACTCCACAAACACACTGAGAGTTAGTATAATGATTCTTCTTTGTACTGCAATGATTGAAGACTTCCTCTGCTAACACAGCATGGCCAAACTCCCCAAAAGGGAAAACAATTATATTGCGATCACTCTCTAGTCTGGGTGCAAAGCTTTCGGGACTATTACAAGCACATTGTTCCAACAGTGTTAGGAAAGAACTAGTTATGGCCAACTGTTATACAAGGCTAAGAATAGAGTTCACATTTGTCAGTGATTTATTGTTCTTTCAAACTACCAACTGAATGCAAAAGTGACCTAAATTAAATCTGCATTTGTTTTACTGTAGATCGTTTGCATGAATTGGCATTCAGACTGATGATCATATTGTCCCATATTGTCTCTCATAACACCAAATGACCACTTCTCTGGTGCAAATATAGGTATATTACATATGAATCTTACAGTATGCTTGTTTCTATGCCAAGTTACTTGTACTCAGTGTTTTCTCTGAATTTTTCCACTTTCTCAGACAATACTGTCCCCTTGTGGGTACAAGACAACTCAAAGTTTACCCCACAGAGTAAATTCTGTGCACAAACATAAATAAAGGTTTTCCTTGTATTTTTATTCCATGAGGTAGTAATCAATCAGTAATGTTTTAATTGAATTTTAAAGGTCCAAGAGAAGTAATTATTTGGCCATATAACAAAGTATATTTGACTTGATGACTCATAGAATACTGACACAGGTACTGGCAATGAATGGTAGTCTCTGTGTACATTCCTATGTTCTTAGAGTTCAGTTTGTTCACAGGTGAGTAAATCTCCAGCTATATAGTAAATGATGACTAATGCTGTAATGAAACACGATAGCCTCTTTACGGGAAAAGTCTGCGTTAGGAAGTGAAGAGATTGCTTCATTCTTTTTACCTGATGACAACTTAGTACAACAGGATGGCATTGCAATCACAAACTAGACTTCAATTTATATCTGTGTACTGTGTGTCTTATGTGGTATATGGGTCTAAATATGGTCTTATTAACTATATCTGTCAAAGTTGTTACAAGTGAACTACCACTGCTCAAAATACAAATATATAATACACTGCTAAATATAAAAAAGTGTCTCAGTGTGTTAAAAATGTGCGTTACGTATGGGTGCATGAAAACACTGCGAATGTTGTGCTGAGGAATATTGGGCACAGAACGTAAAAAGAAATTCACTGATATCAGATTAATGGTTTTCACTTTCACACTCTCTTACCGAGCTCAAATAATTCCCTCATTCCCTCATCAGTGTTAGATGCATGCTGATGCTGAAATTTCAACACATTTCATCAGTTAGTGTCTCCACTGATGCAACCACGGCCCAATAAGCTCTGCTATGAGGTGAGAGAGACACCCAGTGTGCATGGTGAGAATCATGAAAATGTTGACAGACTAGAACATTCGTAGAAGCAAAATGATTCAAATTAAATTGCAGAACCAACACACGGAGGCTTGTCGCCACAACAATACAACAATGCTACACTAAAAAGTTCAATAAAAGCACAGAAGACACCAGGCTTAATTAGTGTATTTATTTTTCTTCGATATTAGTTAAAATCATCATTTCATTTAACATATACTTTGTATTCAAATACATATAAAAATCAAATAAATATGTTAAATATATACATTTGATGAAAATATGAGAACTAAATGAGCATTTAAAGCTTGTGTCTAGAAGTTGAGCTTCATAGATTGATAAACTGCATATGAAGTTAATGTCAAATGTAATAATGTAAAACATTAATGAAAATGTGCAGAGACCTCCGAATCTTACAGAAATTACCATAATAATGTAAAGCACATTTAAAATATGCAAAACCATGAACAGTGTGGAAACGTATTGTTGAAAAGCAGAGTTGCAATGGGCTATTCCTACAAACATCCTCTAGAGTGATGTGATGTACATATAGATTTGGTAAACCACTTCCAGAATAAATCTATCAAATTCTGCAGCAACAGCCTATATGGGTGTGTGAGCATCTCTTTGTGTGTTTTACGTGTTTACGTGATTGGCCGCTTCTAGAAGTGATGCAAATAAAGAGTTCGGCCTCTGCATCAGGTCCTGTGGCCGATCATATTCAACTGCCTGAGAGTAAGCGTAAGAGAGAGAGTGAGATTGAGAGACGCTCTGAATCTTTATGAAGATTCTTACTTTATAAAACACAGCAAAAAGTAATTTTGCTGAATAGTTACTGTATATGAATGCTTACTTTACAATAAGCTTAATTAATGGCTCTATGGTTATTTTATTAAACAGTTCTATTTAGTTGGGTAGTCATCGTATACTAAATAAAAATATAAAGTACAGTATTATCTGTGCATTTTTAAAAGTCTCGATTTATTTAGTATGAGAAGACTGCATATGCGCTTACCTTGCCCTGGTCCATGACAAGTATCCTGTCACTCTCTAATACAGTGTTTATTCTGTGGGCAATTGTCAGCATGGTGCAGTGCTGGAAAGCCTCTCTGATGGTGTGCTGGATCATGCTGTCAGTCTCTGAGTCTATAGATGCTGTCGCCTCATCCAACAAAATGATCTACTCATACACAGACACAGTTATTGAGCAGGGAATATTTCTGAGTGAATCTGAGTTCGCGATTTTGTTCTTACTTTTGAATTGCGCAGCAGAGCTCTGGCCATGCACATGAGCTGCCTTTCTCCAACAGAGAAATTCTCTCCATTCTCCACTACTGGGGAGTCCAACTTCTCAGGCAGTTTAGCAATCTAACAGAGAGAAAGAGAGGTGTGGAAAGGACCAGATTTATTTACTGGGTCATTTACTTCACAGGTCGAAAAGGTTTGACCCTAGCTCAAGAATCCCCTTCATATTATTCTGTTATTATTTCAAAATAGTCTTTTTATGCTACCACGGGCCAGAGTAACAGCATAACTCCTCTGACCCAAGTTCTATGGAAGCTTTTACTTGAAGCATCACAAATCCAGACCATACAAAACCACACCCGTTGCATACAGGGCTAAAATTTGTCTTTACCGTGTCCTTCATGTAGGTTTTTTCCAAAGCAAGCCAGAGCTCCTCATCTTTGTAGTTGTTAAAAGGGTCCAGGTTATACCTATATACAGTAAACACACAAACAAAATGGTTACCCACTGAAGCCAAGCAAGAACGAGCCTAGCTAGTACCCAGATGGGAGACCTCCATTGGAAAAATATGGTTGCTGCAAGAAGAGGAATTTGTGAGGCCAGCAAGGGTGCTCACTCTGCGGTCTGTGTGCATCCTAATTGCCCAGCATAGTGACGGGGACGCTATACTTTAAAAAGGCACTGTCTGCACATATGCTCATTGGCCTCTATCCATTCCTAATAATCCCATTATATATATATATATATATATATATATATATATATATATATATATATATATATATATATATATATATATACACTTTATATATATATATATAAAGTGTAATCAAGCGTGAAATCATAATTCCAAGGAGACTGCTGATGTCAAAATGTATTGTTAAAAATTTGTTTAATTAAATGGATTAAACCTCTGGAGTCTTGTGGATTACTTTTATGCTGTCTTTATTAGCGTTTTGGAGCTTCAAAATGTTGGTAACCATTCACTTGCATTGTGAGGACCTACAGAGCTTAAATATTCTTCTAAAAATATCAGTTTGTGTTCTGCAGAAGAAAGAAAGTCACACACTGTAATGGCATGAGGGTGAGTAAATCATGTGAGAATTTTCATTTTTGGGTGAAATAACCCTTTAATTTAGTGAGAATAAAACTGGAAAAGTGAACTGAATTCAGAACATTTTCTGAATCAGTCATCATGGCATAATGGGTGGAAGTGTGACAGTCACCTGACAGTGCCGATGAAGAGCACCGGATCCTGTGGTATGACAGAGAGTTGGCTGCGAAGATCTTTCAGCCCTAATTTGCTGATGTCCACATCATCTATCAAAATAGTGCCCTCAGCTGGCTCTGCCAAGCGGAACAATGCAACACCCAGAGAGGACTTTCCTAAATCAGAGATTGAGAGAAATTTCTGGAATAACATAATACATCTGCATATCTTATTGTACATCAGCTCCTTAATGCATTTTTTATGAGGTCAACAACCATTTCAGAGAAACACAAGAAAGAGGAATTTATTTAAAAAATGTAATATTAGTGCTTAAGCTTAAGACCTTGTGGTTAATCATTGAATACAATATTATAAGTTCTCTCTCACCAGAGCCAGTGCGTCCCACGATGCCAAGTTTTTCACGTGGTTGAATACTTATGTTGAGTTTATTGAGGACTATGGGTGTGTTCTCTCTGTAGCTCATGCTATATTTTTTAAAGGTTATAGTGCCCTCCTGTGGCCAGCCAGCGGGAAGGTGAACATCTTTGACACTCCGTGGACCCTCTGATACACAACTCTAAAGCACACAAGCATGTAGTAGTAACAGGGTTACTATATTCATTAAAGAAAATCCCAAACCCAAGATTAACACTGCATTGAATTTCAGGGTATTATCTGAACTGGCTAAACTGTAAATGAATGAATGATACCCCTGAGGTAAACCAAATGTATGTTTGTGAGTAGGCTATATGTCTGTATCTTACCGTAATGTACTCCAGCAGTCTCTCTACACTGGTAAACTTTGCCTCCACCTCAGTGGATAATCTCACCACAAACTGAAGCATTCCAGTCAACTGCAATTGCATAAAAACAGAAAAAGCACTCAGCTATCCAGCTGAATCAGTTGTTACACTATAGTTTGAGTTTAGTTTGGAGTTACCTGAATTGTGTAAGACAAGGCCAGGCCCTTCAGAGAAGGGTTTATGGTGTCATTGGGGCTGAGCACTACGAAGAGTGCCACCATTAGAGTAATAGTAGCCGACAGGAAGTCTAACCAAAATGAGAGCCAGCGAGTCCCGCAATTAAACAACAGGAAATGGTTTGAGTTGGTATCACTCAGAATCTTAAATCTGTGATTTGAAACACACCAAAGTGTATGATGTTATTGTGTCAGTTTTACATGCGTTCAATTCATTATTTAAATCTGTCTATCTAGCTATCTTAAAATGTAAACATTCAAGCTTTTAAAACTTTTATAACTTTCAGGCAATTTTTTGTTTCAAATTACTACTATTTTCTACTTTTTACTGAGTGTCTGAGAAATTAATAGATGTAGATGCAAGTAAGGTAAAATGAAAATAAAAATCTGGTATGAGGAATGTGATATAACTATAGTCTGGATAATTACAGTTTTCATCTTGTCAATGCTTTGATTCAAAATGCATGACCACATCTTTAAAAATTAATGTAATGATTCCTGCTCAAACTCAACCATTTGCAAAACTTGGTGCCAATTTTACGATATTGTTTTCCAAATTGTTACATTTATGTTCAAAACAGTCAAATAAAATAAATTAGACAGCAATATTCTTTATTTGTACCATTATTTCATACTGAAGAATACTGAAGATACAGTGCTGTTCAAAAGGTTTAGGCCCTAAAACTATATTTATACATATATTTATACATATATATATATATATATATATATATATATATATATATATATATATATATATATATGTGTGTGTGTGTGTGTGTGTGTGTGTGTGTGTGTGTAATAGTATATGTAGTATGTAACCAACTGTAAAAACTTATTACTCTCATTCTGGCACATGATTCATGATTTTAATATGATAATTGTTTTGTGTTCAGTTTACAAGTACCATAGCATTTTGTTTTGCCTTGTATATCTTTCTGAGTTCCAAATTTAGTCAGTAACATCTTACTCTTCTATGTACTGCTGTCTTTTGTCATAGGCATGGATGGTGCTGATTCCCTGTATGGTGGAGGTGGTGAGAGAGATCCAGGGAGAGCGACTCACATTCTCCATCCTCTTCATATGTCGAATGCTCCTCTGGAAAATACTACAGAAAAGACAAAACACTCAAAAATCAGTTTGTACAGAGCATTCAAACATTCATCTTGTTTGGCAATCTGTCTAGTTGCAAGGCATTGATTGAAATAAACAGTAGGAACCCTAAATAATGTGTGAAAATTGTTAGTGTTGTGATTGTGATGTTTCCATTCTAATTTAAATATCTTGTGATGTCAAGGTGCAATGTTTGTGTCTCACTATAGGATTGTGCCAAAGATGACTGCGAGAACTACCACAGCAATCAGGAGGTATGGGAATACTATGCAGACGGTGAGGAGGGTGAAAGTGACGATCAAACAGAACTGCAAGAAGTTCTCCATGTTAAATGGCAAAACTGCATCAACCTCGTCTTGGTCTTTACTGAAGCGGTTCACCATGCGGCCAGTTGGAGTTGTGTCAAAAAAACTCATTGGGCTACCAAGGATCTGATGAAAAGTATAGTCATATGGTACCAAAATGCTCTCTGTTCTCATTTTACTGAACAAACTTAGCATAATGCTTACATTCCATTACTAAACAAATTCTGTAACATTAACCGTTAATCACAAGGTTCCCCAAATCAAAAGTGTAATATTTCTTACCCGTTTGAACATAGTGTCATGGAGTTTGGAAGAGGCGTGAAGAGTGACTTTAGTGAAGGAGTAGCCCTTGGCAACACTCAGTACTACCATGGCAACAATAATAATGCCATAAATCATTTGATAGAATGGCAGGTCTGGATTTTCTGAGATATTACCATTGTTTGATGAATTAGAACTGTTCAGCTACAAAAAAAAACAAAGGGAAAAAAAGAGTTGTTCAAATTAGTATAACAAGGTGAATGCAGCTTTTATCAATATGTACATTTTAAAAGACGATAAGATCTTGATGAGTTTGATGATTAGATGGGTATTTGTGAATATATTTACCCCTGATCCCTGGTCTAACCAGTAACTGAGCCACCAATTGCTGAAAGCAGTGGACCCCACAAGAAGAGTGAAGAGCAGCACAACAACTAACAATAGTAAATACCCTACAGAGATGGAGAGAAAGAGAAATAGTGTTATAGTATTTATATTATACAGAGAGAGAGAGATGAAGAGAGAGGGAAAAAGGGGGAAAAACCTCCAGCAGCTTTGCAATATCGATGGTAAGTTCTCCATGTAACTGAACCTTCAAGGGACACTTCCCGGGTTACTAATTGATCCTTCCTCCCTGAAACACACGAACACAGTCAAATTGAAACATTATGCAATATAATTTCCAAAATCATATTGTCTAGAAGATTAATCTATCATTCATCTACATTACCTTTAGTTTCTTTAGAGACTTTGGATAAATCCTTTGTTTCCTGTTTTTCATCAGACATATCAAAAGCTAGAAAGAGAAACAGAAAGACATTGATACAGTACATTTCTTTAGTGTCTTAGCAGATGTCATGCAAGAAAGTGCACAAATCAGAGTTTGGAAATGCTTATAAATATATCATAAATATGATCATAACATTTAATATGTGGTATTTATTAGATGTTGGGGTGAATGTATAATAGTATTTCAAATTTCATTTGATTTCAAATTTTGATTTAAGTATTTCAATTTCATTAAAAAATATCATAAAATTGTACTTTTTTTAACTAAATATTCTCCACGGACTTTGAGGTTGAAAATTAGAATGATACAGACAACAATAAAAAAAACTAGGGGTGTTTATAGTCCTCTTGTTAATAAAATGTAATCTCTAACCTGGGTTATCGATTCCATTGACATTGGGATCATCTGGATCGGCCTGTTTAGTGTCATTGAGTTCACTATGCTTTGTGGAATTGTCCTGCGTCTTTTCCTTTTTATACAAAAGTGGAAATTCAGAGGAAATTCAGAGACACTTAGCTGACTTCATTGTTTTCATTTTTATCTAACACAAATTAATCTAGAGGATTATGTCAGATTGGTTACGTTGTTCTGTTCCAGTTGAATGTTGCTAATGAGCTGAGCGTAGCGGCCCTTAGTTGTCATCAAATCACTGTGAGTCCCTGCCTCCTGTATCTCCCCATTCTCCAACAGCAACACCTCATCACAAAACTCTAAATACTGCAAACAGAGCAAAGGAGATGAGCACACAAAAAGGAAATCATGAGTGAAAAGCTATAGCTTTAAGATCTGTATTGAGAGTTACACATTAGAAGATGCTATAAAGGCAGCAGTGCTGAGTCACACTGACTGAAACAATTACGAAAACATTTTGTGTGAATGTGAGTCAGTAAAAGGTGAATATGAATTTTGTAAAAATATGTGAAAGATCATTTGATTTCCCATTATACAACCAACCACAGTGAGGCAGGCTTAGACAACCCTTTCTCCTACTTGAGGAGGGTTATACATTAAAGGGATAGCCTAAAAATTAAAGTGTTGTTATCATTTACTCATCCTCGTGTTGTTATAAGCTCATATGACATTCTTTCTTGGAACAAGACATGTAAGGCTAAATGTTTTTTAGGACTGATAGCCTCAGTCACCTTAAACCTTTATTGTATGAAAATATATGCAATGAGTTCCACATACAGGTTTGGAACAAAATGAAGGTGAGTAGATTATGTATTTTAAATGTGTTTTGGTTATACTGTTGGATCATTACTGCTCACTCTCATTAAAATTTTGTCATGTGTTCTTCCAGCAAACTGGCTAAATATTAACTTAATGTACAACTCTATACAACTCCAGCACCTTAATCTTGGATAGAAAATTCCCTTTACAACAAAGAAACCCCTTTCTGGAATCTCCCTGGAGCTTTCAGCTCCTGGTACCTTGAGGACATTTGGCACAAGTTTGAGAGACTGCTCAAGTACCAACAGTATTTGATTTTATACTAAATAAATTATATAGATACAACAAATAGGACAGAATGAAGTAATGTTAAAGTGAATTACCTGCAGCTGATGAGTAACCAAAATGACTGATTTGCCCTTCAGCTCTTTCTTGATGCATTCTTCAAATATGTGCTTCCCAACGTGGGCATCGACAGCAGACAGGGGATCGTCCAAAAGGAGGATGTCTCTGTTGGAATACACTGCCCTGGCTAAACTAACCCTCTGCTTCTGACCACCTGAAAGATTTATACCTCGCTCTCCGATCTAAAAACACAGAAAAAAAAACATATTAAATATAGTCTGTACTGTATAGCTTTATTCCTTAATTTTATGCATTGGTTCAATTCTATCCACTATTATTAAGATAGAACCAGAGAACGGTATGTGGGTCAAAATACGGAAACAGACCTCTGTCTGATCTCCATAAGGAAGTATTGCCAGGTCAGGTTTCAGGGAGCAGGTGTGAATAACTCTGTCATATCTAAAACACAACAAGCACAGATACTGCAATTTATTTCAGAAAGGATCAATGTACAACAAGAATTTTACACCCACTATAAAGCTACTGAGACTGTGACCAGAGCCCGAAATGTACCCATAAAAACAATCACATTCAATAAAAATAAAACAAATGACCATACAGCAGTTCTTCTTAGAACAAGAACAGGTCTGTACACTATAATTGTTATCCAAAATCCACAACAGGTGCTGTCCACACAACAACTCATCCCTTTTATAAAAACACGATTACAGATTGAGACCAGCTGAGCTTGATCCAGAGGAAGTTATAGAGATCAATTACAGAAATTTCAACACAAAAGTACAGAAAAAAAACATCTCCTAGGCAAGATCCATCTCCTCACTCATGACCTTGGGGACTAATGAATCCAAAAAACCTCTCTTTGTAATAATGTCTTGTCTCGATCACCACCTCTCCTATGAGGAAGGACCCTCTCAATGCCCAAGAACTTCAAATTTGAAGGGGAATATTTAGCAGATTCAAAGTAATGAAAAAGAGTGTGAATGTGTGATCTAGTCTCCTGATGGCACTCATGTGCTCAAATGATTCTAGTACATAATGCACATTTTGTTTGGCAAATATATAACAGAGAAAATGGGCATATTATTTATATATAACGTGTAGTTTTATAGGTAATCAATGGCCTAATTTTACTCTTTTGGAAGTGTGCGGATGTGTGAAGGATTTACATTTAATGAAATGAGAGCAATAAATATAGTTATTGCATGGAAAGTTTTCCTGGGCATCAGTGAGGATTGCAGAGGAGGAGATGGAGGTGTCTGCATACACTAGTTCGTCCCTTTAATTGAAGTTCCTAGAATAGACACAGAGATCCATCCAATTGAAAGGATAACCACGTGACCTGTGTCTAAGCTTTGGCTTCAAAGTCATCTATATCTTATGGATCTCAGCTGGACCTAATTTTTACACGTAACTGTACCACCTCAAATATTCTTGTTACACCTTTACATGTCTCTGATCACTACTTTGTTAAATTTCAACATGACTCTCCCATCCATAGTAAAAACCGACTAATGCTCTGACAACAGCGCTTCAAGTTTGTGATCGTAAATTTAACTAATTGTCTTACTGTACAGATGACAGCTGCTTTCTTTGCCATTTTGCTATTTATATACATTATATACACTCACTGAGCATTAACTAGAAATACTATGGTTCTAATAAAGTTCGACGTGGTCTTCTGCTGTTGTAGCCCATCTGCCTCAAGGTTCAATGTGTTGTGCATTCTGAGATGCTGCTTACTACAATTGTACAGAGTGGTTATCTGAGTTACTGTAGCCTTTCTGTCAGCTCGAAACAGAGCCATTCTCTGTTGATCTTTCTCCTCAACAAGGTGTTTCGGTCTGCAGAACTGCCGTTCATTTTATGTTGTTTGTTTTGGCACCATTCTGAGTAAACTCTAGAGACTGTTGTGTGTGAAAATCCCAGAAGATCAACAGTTACAGAAATACTCAAACCAGCCAATCTGGAACCAACAATTATGCCAAGGTCAAAATCAATGAGATTATATTTTTCCCATTCTGAAGCTCCTGACCCATATCTGCATGATTTTATGCATTGCACTGCTGCAACACGACTGGCTGATTAGATAATTGCATGAAGTATTAGTTGTATAGACATTTCTAATAAAGTGCTCAGTGAGTATATGTTAGCCACGATTCTCTCTTTCTATATACATTTGTATGTGTGTTGTACCTGATTTGATCAAATGGTTCTCCCATTAAGATATTCTCCCTTACAGTCCCATGGAATATCCAGGCTTGCTGGGAAACATAAGCCAATGTTCCATTAGCTGACACAGACCCACTTAGAAGATGCATCTGCAGGAATAAACCATTGAAATGTCAGTCTCACATTATTACATCATGAGCTGTATGTTCGGAGATAGGTATTATGTGATCAGTGACCTTTTTACACTCTTGAACACACATAAACACAAGACTGGCACTGCACCTGCTCTAGAATACTTGATATCAGTGAGGTTTTTCCACTTCCAACATTACCACACACCCCAAGCAGATTTCCCTATAAATGAAAACAAAAGTCCAGTTAATGTTAAAGTGCCAGTAAACACTGATACGCTGAATATTTATAAAGTACATAACTGTTATATCAGCCCAAATGTTAACATATTCATAACACAATAAGTAAGGATTTCCAGTCAAATATACACATACCTTTGGAAGAGTAAAGTTGATGTTTCTTAGTGATGGTTTGTTGTCTGATGTGTGTGTGGCACTTTGAGAGTCATCTTTGCTCCAGGCAAATGAGGCCTTTTCCATGATCAGTGCTGAATCCATATTCTTATTTTGGGTAAGATAACTGTCTGGGCTCTGTACCAAGAGAAGTTTCTGTAGGGACACAAGCATTAACATAGTACTAAATGTTCTGCTGAATTATACTGTTATTGAGGAAATTGGGAAATATTTCATTTAAAGAAAAAGACGAGTATTTGACAGACAGTGTCAGAGTATCAACTTTGTAATGTGTAAAATAATTTGAATTTCTCTGAAAATAATTTTCTCTTGTGTGTGACGCCCCTTTACAGTATGTTGTGGTCTTGTACAAGCTGGCAATAACACCACAAACGTATCTTTGCAGGTCATTCATATAAACAATGTTAATATCATCTTAAGTACCCTATAGTACCTCCTGATTACAGCAGGTGAAAGGGGAAATAGGTATACATTTATGGGAAAAGGGAGGAAATAGAAGAAAGCTTTTTGTCCTTGATTTAGGTATTAATGAGAGATAATAGACATTGTTTTTGACAGACAAAGAGAAACAAGTGAAATTGTGTGTCCAACCTTCAGTCTAGCAAGAGCCACTTTAGCCTCAGCCACAGCTTTAACAGAGAATGGCAACAAACCCATAGACATCCTCATGCAGTTAAATACAGCTATGATAGTGTAGGCCTGTGGGGAGACAATAAGTTGGTCAGAGCAAGATAAGTTGGTCATTGTAAATACTCTCTTATCTACAATGATAGTTTACATGTTATCAGGAATGGCAACTGGAGACAAGCATTAACAGTAGGCAATAGGACAAAAAGTTTTTAACATAGTGTTCAGATTCATTAAAGAAACAATCAAGTGATCAATGTATAAATACTGTGAGTAATCACATTTGAAATATTCATATTTACATTTACATATGTACATTTATCAGAATAAGTGTATTTGTGTTTATTTCGTTTATTGCACTCACAGTAGAAGGTTCAAGAGGCAGTTTCAGTGCTGTGTGCACAATGAAGGTGAGGATGGTTGCTAGTGTGGGAACTATCGTTGTTAAGGAAGAGTTTAAACTTTGAACATAACCTGCCTTCTGTAACAGTGACTTTTCACTTTTCCTGATATCTAGTCAAAGAAAATAAGGAAAGAACGAGAGAGAGTTATCCAACATCTCACAGACAGACAGATGGACGGACGGACGGACGGACAGACAGACAGACAGACAGACAGACAGACAGACAGACAGACAGATTTATAGATAGATAGATAGATAGCTAGATAGATAGCTAGATAGATAGATAGATAGATAGATAGATAGATAGATAGATAGATAGATAGATAGATAGATAGATAGATAGATAGATAGATAGATAGATAGATAGATAGATAGAACAGGCAACCTGTGATTGATTTCTCAAAGGATTCCTCCCACGCGTACATCTTAATGAGCTTGATGCAGGTCAGAACCTCATTCATTGTGCGAACACGTTTGTCTGTCACAGATACGGCCTGCCTTCTAAACCGACCAATCAGTCTAGCAACTGAGAACTACAACACACACATACAGACAAGCAAGGAAAATGTGTTTCATATTACTGTAGCAAGCCAACATCTACAAAACGTTATTGGGAGAACTAAAAGTCAAATGCAGATCTCAAAAAGACATTACACAATAGAGAAAAGATCAGCACACCTGTATAGGTATGAAGATCAGGTAGACCACGATTCCAACAAGTGCTGTATATCCCAGAATAATGCAGGCATATATGATACATATAAGCAGCAGCACAGGAACACAGAGCAGAAATGTTCCATACATGACCGCCTCGAACAATCGATACCCATCACTAGTCAACACGTTTATTGTCTACAACAGTGAGAAACAGAGCATAAAAATAATGAACACAATATTTCATGAAAACCAGTATTAAAAGTATTTTACATATTTAAATAGATTATACATTTGTATGAAGTAATACCTGTATAAATATACTTAAGTATAAGTTAAATGATTGCTTAACTAATGTAAATAAATAATAATCCCCTATTAATAAACCAGTTAGATAGATGCAACAGACAAAAAAAGTATCAATAAAGATTTATGAATCAAACAACAATCAATAGCCTACCTCTCCTACACTGATGCTGGTGAGTGTCCTGAGAGAGATGATTTTCATGAAAGCAAGCATGGAGAATGCTCCCTTCACTCTGATAGCAGTACGTAAGTTCACGGCCCACAGGAGTGATGCAAAAAATGCCTTGCTGAACTCTGAGATGAACAGGGCCACACACAGACCCACACCATGCAACTCTGGGGATGAACCTGGCTTCTCTGCATAGTTCAGGATTTCATACACTAGAATAGACTGGAAGGCACAAACTAAACATAAACATAACATTCAAACAACAGATTTATGATGTGCAGATGACCAAAAAATAGTTGAACCAAATACATTATTGTGAGAATTGATGCACTGGGCAACACAGATAACAAAACATTCTACATTATTATAATGAACACTACAGGAATATTTGAAAATTGCATTATAATTAACTTGCTCCAAACCCGTATGACTTTCTTCTGTGTGTGGAGCATAAAGGTACCAGTCATCATTTACTTCCTCTGCATCTTTATTCAATAAATTAAGTGAATGGCAACTGAAACTGTCATTCTGCCTTATATCTTTTTTCTTTAAACAGATTTCCAGATTCAAATTGATTCGGATTCACAAGCTCTCGTTTACATTTGATTTGTTTAGATTCAAAATCGATACATATCGATACATTCTGCCAAATCTCTAAACTATGGAATAGTCTCCCTAACACTGTTCGAGATGCAGACACACTCACTCAGTTTAAGTCTAGACTAAAGACTCAACTATTTAGCCAGGCATACACCTAATTTATCCTTCAACTCACAATTAGGCTGCTTTAATTTGGTTTTCCGGAACCAGAAACAGTGACCATGATCTATAAATCTGCAATAATTTGAATGGCATCTATACTAATATTATTTTATTTGTTTCCCTGTCTCAACCTCAGGACTCCTCACAAGAACTAGCTTGATCCAGCTCCATTCCTGCTTCATGTAGGACTCCACTGCTACGTGTCGCTGTGTGATGATGACTAAATGCAGCTGGTGCCAGCCAAACACCACGTCAGTCTATTACAATGGATTTCAGAGGATGAACCGATGCCAACTCCAATCATAAGACATGGGATACGTCATGTGCCATTGCCTGAACCTTGGATTTAGGATAGCCCTCACCGAAATTACCGGCCAGGTTGAACTGTGATGCACCTCACTGATCGTCTCGGGTTACTTAAGTGTAACCCTTGTTCCCTGAAAAAGCGGAGCGAGATGCTGCTCTGAAAAGTGCTTTGGGAACAGCTTTAGGTGTGACCAGCTGTGAATATGTGTGCAACACGTCAATGAACATTGACCGGAATTTATAGGCTCTGCCGGTGTAATCATTGGATGCACCTGTGGTAGGGATATAAATACATGCTTCACGGGCACGTCGTCAGGTATTTTGTCTGACGAGCAGTCCTGGGGCATCCCAGTGCGGCAATAAAGCGCAGTATCTTGTTCCGCGTTTTTCAGGGAACAAGGGTTACACTTAAGTAACCCGAGACATTCCCTTTTCAAAAAGCTACACTTCTGATGCTTTGCTGAAAAGCGCTTTGGGAATGAGAATACCCACGCCGCCGCACTGTGGCTGTCCGGACCCCCTACGGTTGTGTAGTGTGCTCACAAGAGTGTGAGAGGTCTCAGACATGAGCTTGAGATGTCGACTCAAGGACATAAGAGCCCGGAGTAGCAGGAATATTCAAATTATAAAACTGATGAATGTGTGCGGAGAGGACCAACCTGCTGCATCACAAACATGCTTCAGAGGGAGACCTCTAGCCAAGGCTTTAGAGGAGGCGAGCCCTCTGGTAGAGTGAGCCCTGATACCTACTGGCGAAGCTTAACCTCGCGCCTCGTAGGCCAGGGCAGTAGCGTCCCTCACCCAGTGCAAAATTGCTTTGGTCATTCCTTGGGACTCAGAGAGAAGTAGGGGAGACATTGCGCTGTTTGTTGAGGCGAAGAGGTCCACTTCTGCCCTGTAAAATCTCACTGAGAATTTTTCCAAGTAGAGAGATACTTTGCACTTAAAATGGTCTCATAACCTCAGGAGAAAGCCCTGTGTCCCTCAGTTGGTACCCCTCAGGGGCCAAACTTGAAAGTTCCACTTTTCGGGCAAGGGATTTAAATTTTGTCCCCTGTGCCTGAGATAAAAGATCCCTCCTGTCCGGAATCGCTCAAGGCGAGCCGTCGAGGAGAGATATTATCTCCGAGAACCATACCCTGTTCGGCCAGTGCAGCGCTATCAGTAAGAGGCAAGACCCTTGCTGGCGAACTCTGGCCAAGACTCCCGGGAGCAGAGAAACCGGGGGGGAAATCATACAGGCGCATTCTGGTCCATGTATGTCCCATCGCGTCCAGACCCCAGGGGGGAGATGGGTGACTCAGAGAGAAGTAGAGGGATCTGTTAGGGGTCTGTTAGGAGGCGAAGAGGTCCACTTCTGCTCTTGTAAAATCTCAACCAGATTTGTTCCACTACCTCAGGGTGGAGTTTCCACTTCCCCATCTGTATTTTCTGTCTGGACAGTAAATCTGCTCCCATTAAGGCATCAAGGGATACAAGCTGCACTGATTAAGAGGAGCTTGCCCTGGGCCCAAAGGAGAATCTGCCATGCCATTCTGTTAAGCTGGCGTGAATGTAGACCTCCTTGATGGTTTATGTAAGAGACTACCCATGTGTTGTCTGCCCGCACCAAGACATGGCAGCCTCTGGAGGAAGTATTTCAGGGCCAGAAATACAGCCATTAACTTGAGACAGTTAATGTGGCAATCGAGCTGAAGACCCTCCCATTCCCCTTGAGCTGGATGATCACTTAAGACCACTACCCAGCCCGTCAGGGAGGCGTCTGTCATTAGCAACCTGCGATGATAAGACGCACCTAGAGTGGGACCCAAGGTAAGAAACTGGGGTCTGAACCATATAGAAAGGGAACGAAGCGTGCGGTGCGTAACCCTTATTTGCCTTAGGGGACTGGCCCTTGAATGAAATCCCCTGGCTTTTAGCCACAGCTGAAATGGTCTCATGTGCAGAAGACGCAGATGCAGACTTTTGATGAGACCTAGCATTCGTTGATACTGACGAACAGTGCAACCTTGACCTAGCCTGACTTTGCTCAGGGTGTTCTGAATGGACATGATTCGAGCGGGAGACAATTGTGCCTGCATCGTGATCAAATTCCATATAACCCCCAGATAGGTGATTTCCTGAGTGGGAGAGAGAATGCTCTTTTTGACGTTGAGTCTCAGACACAGAGAAACCAAATGAGCTAAGACAATATCCCTGTGCTGAACTGCCAGTTCTTGAGACTGTGCTAGTACCAGCCAGTCGTCTATGTAATTCAAAATGCGGATGCCCCGGAGTCACAAAGGAGCCAGTGCTGCATCCATGCATTTCGTGAATGTGCGGGGTGATAAGGCTAGGCCGAATGGAAGGACCCGATACTGGAAGGCTTCGCCCCCAAAAGCGAACCTCAGGAACTTCATGTGCTGTGGCAGAATTCCTTTGTGGAAATATGCATCCATGAGATTGATCGTGACCAGCCAATCGTGATGTTGGATTTGAGACACGACCGTCTTGATAGTTAGCATCTTGAACTTGAACACCCTGACTGAGCGATTCAAGCCTCGAAGATCCAAGATCGGACACAACCCCCCACCCTTCTTGGGAACCAGGAAGTATTTGCTGTAATAACCTGACTCTCTCTCTGGAAGGGGAACATGTTCTATGGCCCCTTTGACCAAGAGATTTTGAAGTTCTTTCCACAGTAGACATGCCTGCTCCGGTTTTACGGTAGTGGAGACCACACCGTTGAAACACGGAGGGTGGCGAGCTAATTGGGATTCTGTAGCCTTTTTCTACTGTTCTTAGGACCCACATAGAAATACCTGGCAGAATTTTCCACGCTCTGGGTATTAATTTTGACACCTCCTGTTGAGGGGATGTTGGGTGTTCCGCGTCCTGGACTAATGCAGGAAGCAACGGTACACCCAACTTTTTGTTGGAAGCCTCTAAATCCCGAAACACCAGAGGCGGCAGGAATGGAGAGGTTTCGTGGAGGTACCGGGAGGGCCGAAGTGGATGATACACGTGCCCCGTCCCAAGGGGGGCTACCCCCACAAGGCTGGGCGCAAGACCGTCAGGGTTTCTTCCTCTTAGAAATTACTCCCCTGAGGTCTTGCTTTGGGGGCTGCTGAGGGCGGCGAGCCTGTCCCAAGTCTTTACGAGGGGGAGCACGACTCGCCGCACTTTGTTTCTGAGCCTCCCTTCTTGCAGGACCGGGCGGGTCTGGGTAGCTGACGGCCCCGCCCCCTAAGTGCGGCGAGGAAAAAACTGCCCAAATGCTTCCTTGTGGCTTTTTGCCTCCTGGAACCTGGAGATAACTGTATTCATAGCATCTCCAAACAGGCCAGAAGGCAAAACCGGGCATCAAGGAGGAAAACTTTGTCCGTATCTCTGATGCCCGAAAGGTTAAGCCATAGGGGTCTCTCTGTGCAAACTAAAGCAGACATAGACCGGCCAATGGCACGGGCTGTCTGCTTGGTCGCACGGAGAGATAGATCCGTGGCTCGTCGAAGCTCAGAGAAAGCTTAATCGTCGAGCATGGTACCTGCACTCAGGTCCTTCAGCAGATCAGCCTGGTATGCCTGTAACACTGCCATAGTGTGCAGAGCAGCACCAGCCTGACCTGCTGCTTGATAAGCCTTCCCCACTAGCATGGAGGTAGTCCTGCATGGCTTAGTGGGGAGAGAAGGACTTCTTAGGGATGATGCCGAACCCGGCGAGAGCTAACCTGCAAGTGTCTCTTCAACCGGCGGCATCATCAAATACCCCCGTGTCTCAGCACCCACGTGGACATGGGAAGTATAAGGTTTCCTCCATGAACAAGAGAGCTCGACATGGAGGTCATCAAAGAAAGGAAGGGACTGATGAGGTGTGCCCTTCCCTTGGCCACCAGACAGAAAGTCTCTTCTTCGCCTGGCCAGTCCAATTGAAGCCAGGCCACCGCACGAGTAATCACATCGAGTAATTCCTCTGATGATTTACTATCATACACGGAATGCTCGGAGGTGGGTAACTCATAGTCCACAGACTCAAGAGATTCACGATCCCCCTCATGAACTGAAG
Organism: Xyrauchen texanus; assembly: GCF_025860055.1. Lineage (NCBI taxonomy): Eukaryota > Metazoa > Chordata > Actinopteri > Cypriniformes > Catostomidae > Xyrauchen > Xyrauchen texanus. Next base: position 36,999,333 of record NC_068277.1, read on the forward strand.
AGGCGCCGGAGCACGCTTCAAGTTCACGGGAAGGACCAGCTGGGTCTGGAGAGAGAGCGAGCGAAAGGGACGGATCCATCTCTCACTCCTCAGCCAGATCCATACGAGAGCCCCAAGAATGAAGTGTGGCCGCCAACTCTCGGAAGTAAGCAAGGTGAGCGCGAAGCATTTTGACCGAGAGAAGATCGCAATGCGCGCACCCGCCCTGGCCCAACGCGAGAGCAGCATGCTCTTCCCCCAAACAAACAAAGCAAAACTGATTGCTCTGACTTTCAGTCATTCTCTCTTTTTTTTTTTTAAAGAAGAGAAAGAGAAAAGGTTTTCTGCGCACTGCCTAACAAATTCTAACTCCTCACAGAGGAAAGAAAGTTCTGACAGGCTCGTGAAGCACACAAACACAGAGTGATCTGAAGACAAATCTGACGACGCACCTGTGACGCATCTATTTATAGCCCTGCAGCAGGTGCATCCAATGATTACACCGGCAGAGGCTATAAATTCCGGTCAATGTTCATTGACGTGTTGCACACATATTCACAGCTAGTCACACCTAAAGCTGTTCCCAAAGCGCTTTTCAGCGCAGCATCAGAAGTGTAGCTTTTTGAAAAGGGAACTCTGCCTGCATCACCTCGGTCTAATGATGGACTACACTCTTAAAATGGAATACATAGACTATCAATTAATTGACAACAAATCCCTTCATCTGCCAACCAACAAGGGCAAAGTCATCTATGTGAATTTCTGCAGTTAATCCAGGATGAACTTCAAAGACATTAATCTTACAATTCATACAAAATCTTTGTTTAAACACTGTCCCTTAAAACTTACTTAGTTTAATAATTTTAAACCATGGCTTGCACTATACACAAGTAATATTCACATTATATTCATGATATTAGCCAGAGGGGAACTGGCCACAACAGTGAGTCTGGTTTCTCCCAAGGTTATTTTTCTCCATTAACCAACATCTTATGGAGTTTTGTGTTCCTTGCCACAGTCGCCTTCAGCTTGCTCACTGGGGTTATTAATACAATTATTATTTAATTACTTATTTTTAAACACGATTAACAATCGTATTTTATCAAGCTACACAATGATGATTCATCGACATTATAGACTTTACAGTTTTCTCATCTGTTAATGCCTGATCTTCTGTAAAGCTGCTTTGAAATTGTGTGTGTTGTGAAAGGTGCTATACAAATAAAAATGACTTGACATATGGTACATTTCTGTTACAATGTCCATTTTGAAATTTTCTCTCAGTTAATTCTCTTAATTATAAAAGTACCTTCAAGGCATCATTTTCTGGTACAATACAAAATGGTTAATTAAAAAATATATATTTTGTCATTAGTTTTTCATCAAATTGGTCACATTTTATCTTTTGAAAAAGTTTAAATTCAATCTTTACCATATACGTTTTTTTGTTACATGTTTATTGTTTAATGGCATAATCTGTACTATTTTCAAGTATTTACACTAATGCGTAGAACACGAGCTAAATCGGCATGGTCTCTTTAAAAGTACTGGCATCAGCCAGTGAGCACATATAACAAGATCACATGCATGGATTCTGTAGCGCATACATGTGTGATTAATAAAATGTTAATGTTGTTGTTGTTGTTGTTGTTGTTGTTTTAATCATCATCTGACTGTAAAGAACAGAAAGGGTATTAAAAGAGAGATTATTCAATGACATTTGGATCCGTGGATCTCGTCTTTGGACAACGGAACAAGTTAAATCAAACTTTTAAAGATCTCAGCGCTAATATCTTCTTTTTTTTAAATCTGAACATTTACCAGCCAGTGGTTAATTATTTAAATTTTTAGTCATATAGTGTAAGATTTAGTTGAATTACTTGCATATGTAATTGATTTACTTGCATTACAGTGGGTTGCCACATAGAGTGAAAGATCTATCTTTGGATTTAGGAATCGATATCATGATCACTCAAATGAAGAACGTGATGCATTGGAAAATCAATATTATTATTATTACCCAACCCTAATTTGGAACAACATGAGGGTGAGTAAATTATTAAATAATTTTCATTTTTGAGTGAACTAACTCTTTTAATCATTATTTAAATGAATGAATGTGTAGTGCTAAGACATGTAACATACCGGACCAACAAATACAGCAAAAGCAAATAAGATGGAGGCCAAAAATGACACTATTAATCTTGTCCTCTGAAAACGCATCACCACAGCAGCAAGAGATGCCTTTTCTATGCCCACGCGGGCAACCTCCTCTTCCCACAGTCTCTGAAACCTGATAAGAACAAAACATATATATATATTTCCATTTGAAAGATATTCAAGAGACCTCAACAAATGCAAAGTTCACTAAAGAAATGTTTTTAACTTAAAATATGCTTATTACAAAAATTATCTCATTTGCTCACCCTTATGCCATCACAGATGTGTATTACTTTATTCTGCGGAACACAAACAATGATTTTTAGGGGAATATATCAGCACTGTAGGTCCATACAATGCAAGTTAATGGTGGGCATATGGCAGCATAAAAGTAATCCATACAACTCCAGTGGTTAGAAGCAGATCAATATTTAAGCCTTTTTTCTCACCCACACTTATCATATTACTTCTCAAGTTAAGATATGGTTTTAACCACTGGAGTCTTATGGGTTGCTTTTATGCTGCCTTTGTGTGCTTTTTGGAGCTTCAAAGTTCTGTTCACCATTCACTTGCATTGTATGGACCTACAGAGCTGAGGTATTCTTCTAAAAATCTTAGTTAGTGTTCTGCAGAAGAAAGAAATTCATACACATCTGGGATGGCATAAGGGGGTGAACCATTTTTGGGTGAACTATCCCTTTAACACATGTGACCATGTTTATTGCTTTTGTGTTGTCTAAGTGCTACACTGCAGCTACTCTTTCTGCTAAGACTTCCCGAACTAAGCTAAGATTTAAATAGAGAAATGATTAGGAATATCCCTAATTGTTAAGATTTGTACCTCTCTCCATTGACGTGGGCCCCATCATGAGGGGAGATAGAAAGAGAGTTCTCATCTAACCGATTCTTAAAGAGCTTCCACATCATGGGTGTCATCCATGCAAATGATGTGAAGGAGAAAAAACCAGCATCATCAACTGGGTGTGAGCTGTACCAAGTAAAAAAAAATTACATTTGACAAAAAAAGAATATGAGAGCAAATATGAGAACAATCTTTTAGTTTTTGTCTGCATTGAAACGATGTGTATTATGAAAGCACTACTCAAATAAAAATGACTTTACTTAAAGTAATCTTATTATAATATGGTGAGAAAGAAGCTGGTGAATTCCTTACCCTAATCCAAAACGGAATGGGATGAGGGTCCTTAAGCTGGCCTTGTACTTTTGATTCTTAGGAGGGGGTTCTGGCTCCCTGTAATCTAGAACCGGAGGACCTTCAGGAAATGCATTCATGGCTTCAGATGATGCTGATGTCAACATATCACTCTTATTTCTTTGACTCTGTGTGTACAGAGAGACAGAGGGAGAAAGGGATTTCATATTATAGAAGAAACACAAATATTGGTTACAAAAGAAAAACTGCCATATGAGGTGGGGGAAGAAAGATTGAAAGGATTAATAGGAAGATGAGATAAAAAAAAGAAATATATATATATATATATATATATATATATATATATATATATATATATATATATATATATATATATATATATATAGATATAGATATAGATATTTATATATATTTATTTATTTTTATTTTCTTTTATTATATATGTATCTCATAGGAGGTATATAAGACATATGTTTTGATGGAAAGAAAGTAAAATAAGCAGGAGATGCTTCACTTACAAATGAATCTGCTTCCACATTATTTTTCTCTGGGGAGGATGACAAGTTTCTCATTTTTCAGCAGTTCCTGTCAGGTATTAAACATGATCATCACATCAACATGAGGAAACATGAAATATGGCATATTGGTAACATCTTTAAAATATATATAATAAAAGAGAATAAAGAATGACTGAATAAATCAATGCAAGTGTAAAAAGTACCCAAAAGACAACAAAATTAGTCAAGCTATGTGAAATACATTTCTTTAGAAAGAGTGTGTGTGTGCGAGATCTTAATGGTAAGTACCTTGCCGATGGTTGTCTTAATCATGAGTAGTAGTCAGACTTGCCTTCAATGCTTCAATATGCTACAATGTTCTTACACTGAGTTATGTCACTAAATTTACCAGGCTCAAAGGTTAACATGAGCAGAGGTCTCCTCTATCTCTCTATCTTTCTCACACATTCGTACATGACCTGTTGTCTGCTGCCTCCACATACAAATGTTTTGTTTTTTTAGCCTGTGAAATAAACCAATTAAGACCAGCCTTGAGGAAACTGACTCTGGGTGAGAAGGCAAAGACTTCCAGAGGTTAAAGTAGGTTATTTCATATTTGATACTAGTTTTCATGTTGATTTCATTCTATATAGCTGATAAGTGTAAGTCACCATATACACCTTGTTTCTGAATTCATGCCAAAGCAAAATTTGTTACAGTTTCTATTTATATAAATTACCACTATAGGTGTCGGGTGATTGTCCACAAGGAAATCCATTAATATTAGAAATAACAGTTAATTGTTGCTGTCCAACCTGTTCTATATTAATAGTGACAGGCAAACTTTAGAAACAATTAAAGCTTTGATCACTAAGCCACTTCTGTTAGGTATTTAAGTGAAGTGTTGTATGTATCTTCATAAATATTAACTATCACAACTTCCCACTTTTAGTGAAGTAAGGGTGCACCTGACCTCACTAAAGGTCAATGATGCTTCAGAGCGCTGACCTCTACACTTATTTCTCATGAGTCAGTTTTATTGACATGAATGATAGTAACATTTTCTCCTTGTCCTGTTAACTTAATCATTTGTCTTACTGATTAAGTTACATTTAAGATTTACACTACATGATGATGACATTTTATAATTTATCATATAAGATTCCCGTGTCATAAAGTCAAGCCAATTCAATGTTCAATATTTTATCAAAGACTGCAAGGTTTTGTGTGGCTGATTATGTTCGTGTTGAACCATTGGAAAGGCAAACAAACAGCAAACCATACAAAATGGGAGCACAGCTGTCCAGTAGTTACTGCTGAACATTTGGAACACTAAGTAGAACCAAATTCCTTACTGATCCATAAGAAAATAAGAAATTGGAATGTTATCTTTCACTAAGCAGAGTTTAAAAAAGTAACGGCACAAAGGATTTTTTTATCCAACAGAAAACAAATTCATATTTACAAGGTACTAGGCTGATACATGTGCTTATGGGGGTGAAATAATCACTAGATTTGCCAAACTTTGCCAGGTTGGTAACATTAAATCTTTGAAAGATATTTAGAGTTGTGTTTGAGACACACTAACAGGAAACATTCCAAAAACTTTGGCTAGGATAAAACATTCTTAGTACAAGATTGTTCATAAAATATAAACCTTTTACACTCCCCATAAAACTTCTTGCCTATAATTACATTTTGCAGTCTTATCTGTAATGAGAACATAACATTTACAGTAACGTACCTGAGTCTGAATTATTTTTCTTCTCTCTCTCTCTCTCTCTCGCTTGCTCTCTCTCTCTCTCTCTCTCTCTCTCTCTCTCTCTCTCTCTCTCTCTCTCTCCCTCTCTGTCTCAATTTCAATTCAATTCAATTCAGTGGGCTTTATTGGCATGAAAGTTTCAAAAACAATGTTGCCAAAGCATCATATAGAATAAATAAAATAGAATAAAAGCAAAATACATTTTGTCCAATAACTTGGACAGTATATAATATAATTATTAGTAATATATAAATAAAAGCAATATATAAATTATTATTATTATTTATTTGACCACATCACATTGTGTGTGTGTGTGTGTGTGTGTGTGTGTGTGTGTGTGTGTGTGTGTGTGTGTGTGTGTGTGTGTGTGTGTGTGTGTGAGCGTGTATTTATCACTTTGTGGGGACCAAATGTCCCCATAAGGATAGTAAAACCCGAAATTTTTGACCTTGTGGGGACATTTTGTCGGTCCCCATGAGGAAAACAGCTTATAAATCATACTAAATTATGTTTTTTGAAAATGTAAAAATGCAGAAAGTTTTCTGTGAGGGTTAGGTTTAGGGGTAGGGTTAGGTTTAGTGGATAGAATATAAAGTTTGTACAGTATAAAAACCATTATGTCTATGGAAAGTCCCCATAAAACATGGAAACACTACGTGTGTGTGTGTGTGTGTGTGTGTGTGTGTGTGTGTGTGTGTGTGTGTGTGTGTGTGTGTGTGTGTGTGTGTGTGTGTGTGTGTGTGTGTGTGTGTGTGTGTGTGTCCAGATCTTTCACTGTCCCTCAGGTTGTGGCATGCTGATAAATATTGGGCAGCAAGATGTGCCCTGTCTCCTTCTAGGAGTATTTGTAATTTTGAGAGGTCATTTAGGTCTTTAAATTCTGAAGTTTCAGAGTTAAACTTGTTTAAGTAAACATTCCTTATTTCTCTGAATGTTTCACATTTTAGGAGGAAGTGCATTTATGTCTCAACCTCACCTGTCCAACATTGACCACATATTCTGTTTTCTTTTGGTTGCCATGATTTTTTGTGTCTTCTGTTTCAATTGCCAATGTGTGGTCACTGAGCCTGTACTTGGTTAGGGTCTGTCTCTGTTTTCTATCTCTGACAGTAAAGAGATATTTTGCCAACTCATATTCTCTGTTTAGGGCCAGATAACATTCTAATTGACTTTGGCTTTTAGTTTCTTCTTTCCAATGTTCCAAATAGGTTTCTTTGCATTGCGATATAATTTGGTTTACTCTGATTGGTGTTTGGAAAACAGTGTTGATGTGAGACTGGTCAAAGTGTGTTTGAGGGGGGACGATTAGTCTCAGCACCAACTGATGTAGGGGACTCTTTTCTGGGCTCAGCTCTTGGATTTGGAGGGCTTTGGATTGAAGGGTGTCTCGGGGGCTAGATTTAAGGTGAATAAAAAATGTAAGTGCTCTCTTTTGAATGCTAATTATCAGTGGGTATCTGCCTAATTCTGCTCTACATGCATTTGTTGGTGTATTTCTGTGTACATGTAAGATGTATCTGCAGAATTCTGCATGTAAAGATTCTGTTGGGTGTTTGTCCCAGCCTGTATAGCTGTGATGACTGAGTGGACCCCACACTTCACTACCATACAGCGCAATAGTCTGGATGACACTATCAAATATTTTCAGCCAGATTTTTATTGGAATTTGGAGATTATAAAATTTTCGCTTAATTCTGTTTAGGGCTCTTCTAGCTTTTTCTTTGAGTGCATTCACTGCAATGCTGAAACTCCCTGATGCTGTTATTGTTATACCAAGGTAGGTATAACTCATGCTGTGTTCAATTAGATGATCATTTATAGTAAACTGGTATTTATTTTCTTGACACTTGGGCCATTTCTGAAACGTTTTCTCTCCCTCTCTCTCCCTCCATCTCTCTCCCACCCTCTCTCTCTCTCCCTCTCTCTCAGTCTCTCTCTCTCTCTCTCTCTCTCTCTCTCTCTCTCTCAATTTCAATTCAATTTAAAAGTACTTTATTGGCATGATTGTGTTTACATACAATATTGCCAAAGCATTAATACACAAAACAGATAATGACAAGACAAATAATAATGATAAGATAGAATTAAAATAAGGTGCCAGGTAATGAATCAAATAAAATAAAAACTATAATAACAATATACACTATACAATATAAAATAAAATATGCATTTAACACGACATTATGAACATAAGGAAATAAAAGTACTGTGAATGAAGTACATTAAGGCAGTGAATGATTCATTTTGAATTTTGTAAATTGCATGTTGATCTCTCTCTCTCTGTCTCACTGATTGGATGACCTAAGACATTTAACATGTTCATTATCAATCATTAGCAACGTAATATTAAAAAATGCATTTCAAGTTTAACAAAACTCTGTGTTTTACTTACTACTGACTTGCACCCAGGCCAGAAGCAGATCTTATTGCAAAGAGAGAAAACGAGACAGAAAATGGAAAAAATACCTCCATGAACATATGTGACTCAAAATTCTCCTTTTAATGCAGGTGGATAAAGGAAACAGGAATTCCTTTCTCTTTGTGTTTTATGTGTGATGTAAGTTTGTATTTTGATTCAAGCCACAAGTGCTTTAGATACACAAGCCTTGGAGATTGCTCAGTGATGCATGATTTTGTGGATTCATAAATCAAAACAGCTCTGTGTCTACTGACAACACAGTCTGATGAGGAACCCCTGTGTAACACACTCTTTTCTTTCCATCAAATGTCTGGGTGACAGAACTTGGAGTCAATCTAAAAAAAATGTCCCTAAGGGTTCTGTTGCCCATATCTCTTTCTCTTCCATTTTAGTTTTCTTATAATTTGATTATAGTGCTTGATTTGTTTCAGACACGTGGTAGTTTATCAAAGGCTTATATTTTATAATTTTAGGGTAAATGTAGGCATAATGTACATCCTGAGCATGTTTGTGGCCCTTGCTTCTTTAGCAGCCTCTTAACCCACCAACCAACTTCTTATTCTTTCATGCAAAGGCAAAATGCAGTAAAAACACATTTGGTCAAAATTGAAAGATGTTGAGTTAAGACTGAAATTGAGACTCTTAAACGATGATCTGTCCTGATTTGTCATACAAGTTTGGCTCAACTTTGATTCAGAGAAAAGGAATTGTGAAGTGTCAGTAGGGTATAAATATAAGAATGGCATAGAGTATTTTGTGTTAAAGGCAGATATTTCCTATAATCATCCATTCTGTATGTACAGTGTGTAAATATGTGTAGGAACCGCTAACTATATATGGCTGTGCTCCATTCCTATTGGAGTCAGTGAATGTGCACTCAAGGTGTAAGTATTGATTCTGGTCTCTGTCCATGTTCTCTTAAGACTCCTGTAGATAAGTGAATTTAAATAAGTAGAAAGAAAATGAAGGCCCATTTCTTGCAAGGGTCCTCCCACACCATCTGAACCCTCAATATGAAGCATATTTACTGTGTCATTTTGGAGTAAAATGCATACAAATTCACCAAAATGAGCAAAACATTGTGGTTTTTCATGAACTCAGAGGCCTATAGAAAGGTGAATTCAAATAAGTTGAAAAAATGAAGGCCCATTTCTTGCAAGGGACCTCCCACTCTATCTAAACTCTTAACATGATTTGGTAATTTGGAGAAAAATATGTCTAAAGTCAATAGAAGGCTCAAAGGCATCAGTATTTTTCTCAAATTTAGAGACTTGTAGAAACAGGAATTCTAATAATTAGAAAAAATGTCCCATTTATTACAAGGGACTACCCACACTGCCTTAACCCTCAATATGAAGCATATTTACTGTCATTTTGGAGTAAAAAGTAATTCAAAGTCACCAAAATGCACAAATACATTGTGATTTTTCATGAACACAGAGACCTATTTAGAAAAGTCCATTCAAATATGTAGAAAAATATTCAATACAAGGCTCAAAGAAATCTGCTTTTTTTTCTTCAAATTTAGAGACCTATAGAAAGGTAAACTCAAATAAGTAGAAAACATTATGGTCTATTTGTTGCAAGGGACCTCCCACACTGTCTGAACCCTCAATGTGAAGCATATTTACTGTCATTTTGGAGTAAAATGCATACAATTCACCAAAACGAGCAAAAACATTGCCATTTTCCTGAACTCAGAGACATATAGATCAATACAAACTGATTTATGTTTCTTCTGTTGTGCCCTGCTTCTTCACTCTTAAAAATAAATGTGCCAGGAAAAACAAAAAATGGTATTTGCTGTGATGCCTCTTAGCGGAACCAGAAAAAGTTATTCTATGGCATCACAGCAAAACACCATATGGTTCTTCTTGGCACCTTTATTTTTAAGACTGTTGGTTTGATATATGTACTCAACCTGGCTTATTCAAAACCTCATCTATTGCCAATTAATTGTTTTACAAACTACTCTTGCAGCTTGATATGCATAAGATGTCTGTGCATGCTGTAATGAAAATATGAAAATGTGATGTTGTTTGTATGCATTTATGTATAGGTCTAGTTGGATGTAAGAGCGTAGTTGTATTGTTTTCTGTAAGATTTTTTTCTACTTGAATGGCTGTTTTTAAGAATTTGTCTTGTTGTGGGATTACATGTCAGTTTCTTTTAGTATGACTGTTTAAGAATGTATTTAGTTTAGGGGTTATATGTCAGAACGTGTGTATTTGTATGACTGTTTCCTTATTAATAAGGTTGACATTTTCAGGTTTATGCAGGTAAAGTAAATAATAAATTTAGAAAAAGTACATTTAAGTTGATTTGGAAAAAATAAACAAGTTAGACTTATGTAAAATATTTAAATTATTATTGGATAATAATCCTTCTTCGGCGGACAGCAGCGTTTCCTCCGGCTCTCGGTGGCCGGCAGAAACCCCTCCATCCCCAGGTAGACATCCACAGCTGCTCCCCATGAGGGATGGCAGCGGCGAAGACTCTGGGACAGCATACCCCTCCTATTTCCCGTGTTTCAGTACCACTGTAACAGATAATGGACAGGCAAGGAGGATGCGGGAACCGGCTGAACGGTAAACATAAAGTTTAATTAGAAACTCAACATAAAACAAATGTAAACAAACACAGATACACATGCAACGTGGCCGGGGCTCTCTCTCTCTCTCTCTCTCTCTCTCGAACTGGATCCTCCGTCTCCCCTTTATCTCGCTCTCCTGCTGATAAGCTGATTCAGAACCGGCCATGCACCATCACACAGCCCAGCCATACCCTCCTCCTCGTCACAATACTGTATATTTTTTTTCCCCTTATTGTAATATATTACATATTTAAATCGTTATTTGAACATGGAAGTCAAACTTTTTTAATTTACAATTGTTAATAATTTTACTACAAAATGTGTTAAAAGAAATGTTATTACATACATAAATAAAAAAGCACTTCAAATGGTCTTGCTAGGGTGTATTTTTACACAATACAAATGTAAAACTGCATCTTCAATAAACATGTATATTTTAGATGTACTAGGTTCCTTTAGCCTTCAGAGATGTTAATCAACTCCAGAGCATTGCCTTGTGTTTACTTGATAATTTCACTGACAATAAAAAAAACTGTTTTCTTTGTTCATCTTTAAAGCTGAAGTATGGATTTTCTGCACCACATAGTACCACCCAACGGAATTGCAAAAATAAAAAAGAAATCCAAAACAGCATTCTGAATATGACACTATCTGCTTTTGGTTGAACAAAACTCATGCCATTTGTTGTGTTGGTGTGGTCTAGAGGGTTGCCCAAATAAATGGGAAATTTCATAGCGATACAGAGACAAAGTGTTTGACAAAGCTGTCTCTTCATATTAAGCTGGAATAGGAGAGATTTAATGAACATAGTTAAGCTTTAAGGGAAAAAAACATGCAAGAATGTAACCTGCGGGAAATGGTTGTCAACTAATGAAAAAAATAATTTGTGCACAGTAAATTGTTCAAATTCATGTACACTCTCATATGAAGAATCCAGTAAAATCAAAAAGGATTTTAATTTACCCGTTGCATTGTGACCCTTTCACATGACGTAGGCGGAGTTGAGAAAACACGACACTATCTACATTACTGACCCTTTTTGTACTTACACTGGTGGCCAAAAGTTTGGAATAATTACAGATTTTGCTCTTATAGAAAGAAATTGGTAATTTTATTCACCAAAGTGGCATTCAACTGATCACAATATATAGTCAGGACAATAATAATGTGAAAAACTTTCAGAACTTCTTAAACTACTTCAAAGAGTTCTCATCAAAAGATCCTCCACATGCATCAATGACAGCTTTGCAGATCTTTGACATTCCAGCTGTCAGTTTGTCCAGATACTCAGGTGTCATTTAACCCCACACTTCCTGGAGCACTTTCCATAGATGTGGCTGTCTTGTCGGGCACTTCTCACGCACCTTACAGTCTAACTGATCACACAAAATCTCAATGGGTATAAGATCCATAACACTCGTTTACAATTATCTGTTGTCCAATGTCTGTGTTTCTTTGCCCACTCTAACCATTTCTTTTAGATTTTCTGTTTCAAAAGTGGCCTTTTCTTTGCAATTCTTCCCATAAGACCTGCACCCCTGAGTCTTCTCTTTACTGTTGTACATGAAACTGGTGTTGAGCGGGTAGAATTCAATGAAGCTGTCAGCTGAGGACATTTGAGGCGTCTATTTCTCAAACTAGAGACTCTGATGTACTTATCCTCTTGTTCAGTTGTACATCTGGCCTTCCACATCTCTTCTGTCCTTTGTTTTTGAAGACTGTAGTGTACACCTTTGTATGAAATCTTCGTTTTTTTTTGTCAATTTCAAGCACTGTATATCCTTCATTCCTCAAAACAATGATTGACTGAAGAGTCTCTAGAGCAATCTGTTTCTTTTTTGCCATTTTGACCTAATATTGATCTTAAGACATGTCAGTCTATTACATACTGTGGCAACTCAAAAACAAACACAAAGATGATGTTAAGCTTCATTTAATGAACCAAATAGCTTTCAACTGTGTTTGATATAATGGCGATTATATTAGTGATTTTCTAGTGCCAAATTAGAAATTTATCATGATTACTCAAGGATAAGGTGTTGGAGTGATGTCTGCTGGAAATGGGGCCTGTCTAGAATTGATCAAAAACAACTTTTTTCAAATAGTGATGGTGCTGTTTTTACATTATTAATGTCCTGACTGTACATTGTGATCAGCAAAATCTGTACATTATTCCAAACATTTGTCCACCAGTGTATGTAAAATCACAATTCTTCAGGTTTCCAAATTCAAAATAGCAGTGTTTTTGCAAATTTTGTTGACTTTGTATGCTTTTTATAATGCAGCTGCCCTATTGAAACGTCTTCAAAACCATTCACCTTTCACATAGGCTAAATAAAGTATATTAATGAACATAAACACCTAAAAAAACTTTTCTTTTCTTTTTTTCTTTCTTTTTTTGTTTTGTTTGTTATTATAGAAAAGTTCATTATCATTTTTTATTATTATTAATTAAACGTCAAACAAACAAAGTCAATGTACAGTCAGAACTGTAATAATACACACACACACACACACACACATACATATATATACATATATACATATATACATATTAGGGCTGTCAATCGATAACAAATTGTAATCAAATTAATTACATGGTGTCCCAATTAATTAATCACGATTATTCGGACATACAAATATTTGCTGAGAAAGCCCCTCATATAACAATAATTCAATATATAATGATGAAATAATTATACATAGTTATTTTTAAATATAAAAAAATTATATATATATATATGTATAATTTTTTTAAAAATATAAATTATATATATAAATTTATATTTTATATTTTATTATATATAAAATTATAATTATATATATATATAAATTTAAAAATATATATATATATATATGTATATAAAATATTCAGATAATTATAATGCATTACATTCTTGTTGCAGAAGAGTTAATCATTGATAAGATAATACAAAAAGCGGTTTTAGAATACAATGTATTGTTTACTACCATATTATTGATCATAAGCCAATCATTGGCACACAGTTCACAGCAATACATTTCACAAGTGAATTTGTCAATCAGTTGGAGATTTATTATGAGGGTTTGTTTAAGGATCCGTCAATCTACACCTGCATCAGACGTTTTTTTTTTTTTTTTTAGAAACAAGCCAGGGGTACATAGTACACAATGCTACAGATATATTTGACAATAATGCCAAGACATTATATTCATAGTGCAATGGCTTTCAATGCTTTGGAGTTGTTGGAGGTACAAAGAGTATTTAAATAATATTTTAAGTCTTTACAAAAAAGTGCAAATAGGGACTTTATAGACATAAATTTACACTTATGTATAAAAAAAACTTGGCAAGGAAAATAAACAGATTAATCAGAAAATATTAACTTAAGTTATCAAAACTGTGAAAACAAAATAAAATGGCTTTATAAAGCAAAGAAAAACTAGTTAAAATAGAGTTATGTATTAACAAACAAAATGTTCTCCAAAATACTACAGCGTGGACACATTCCCAAAAAATGTGAGGGGCAGATTCATCTACAGCATTACAGAAGGAGCAAAGTGGATTTATATGGAATGATATTCCGGACATTATTCAAAAGGAATTGCAAATTGTATTTGCAATTGCGTTTTCAATTTGTGGACGCATAAAATGTGACATAATCCAAACGCAATTGCAAATCGCGCATTACGGTTTGCATTTTCGTTTAAGCGAACGCACAGTGACTGCCAGATTTCAAATGGAAAAGCAAAGTCCGTTTGCAACTGTGTTTCCCATATCTTACGAGTTTTGGCCCTGTCATATTTAAATAGCAATTTCAATTACCACGTCTGCTTTTTCACTTTCTCAGCGTCGCGTATGTAGCCAGCCAAAAGTCAAATGGAATACTAATTCCCTTAGTATTTCCATTTCCGATGCCTTACACGGAAACCTGTCAATCAGGGTCAAGGGTGGGATTATGCTATGGGGCGTGTTTGTCTTGGGAAGTGACGTCACTCACAGTCGACGGTCAAGAGGTGATGCCCTGAACAGACACCGGTTTATCAAATCAAATCAAATCAAATCACTTTATTGTCACACTACCATGTACACAAGTGCAACAGTAGGTGAAATCCGTGTGTGCTGTTCCGAGCAACATAGCAGTCATGACAGTGACGAGACATATACCAATTACAATAAACAACATACTTACACAAAACAATTTACAAATCAAATGTACACATACTTACACAACACAATAATTATATACAATGTACAGTAAACAACACACACAATATACAATACAATAAGTAGGAGTATATGAAATATATATATATATATGAAGTAGGATATTGAGGAGAATATGTTGACAGTCCAGTGTGAGATTATAGATGAATAAAGTGCAGTGCTAATTATTGATCCTGATAGACTGTGAGTGATGTCACTTCCCAAGACAAACACGCCCCATAGTATAATCCCACCCTTGACCCTGATTGACAGGTTTCTGTGTACGGCATCGGAAATGGAAATACTAAGGGAATTAGTATTCCATTTGAGTTTTGGCTGGCTACATACGCGACGCTGAGAAAGTGAAAAAGCAGACGTGGTAATTGAAATTGCTATTTAAATATGACAGGGCCAAAACTCGTAAGATATGAGAAACACAGTTGCAAACGGACTTTTCTTTTCCATTTGAAATTTGGCAGTCGCTGTGCGTTCGTTAAACGAAAATGCAAACCGTAATGCGTGATTTGCAATTGCGTTTGGATTATGTCACATTTTATGCGTCCACAAATTGAAAACGCAATTGCACAATTTGCAATTCCTTTTGAATAATGTCCGGAAGATCATTCCATAGATTTATTTCAGGGAGCATGTTTCTTAAATAAAGATTGACTGGGTAAAAACGGTGTAACAGTTTAAAGGACACCTCCTTAACCTTGTTGGTAATTCAATATTTGTGAGGAAATGCTTGTGTCGCGTCTCGGGTGTGTTGCGTCATAAAAGTAAAATGTTTAGGTAACTGTCAAGTTAAATATAGTTTAATACTCTTTAAACACATCTTGAGATCCCTTAGTTCGTATTTGCGCTCCTTCAAGTGTTTTGAATGCAACGTAATGCATGTATGTGTTGTGTGTCCACTGAAGGGTTGTTAATGTTTTGTTCACTGTAATAAACTGTGTGTTGCCACACAGCTGAAATTTCGCTTACTGCCCTCTGGAGTAAACAGGTGGTACCACAAGCTTGAATCTCTCACGAAAGCATTGCGATTAAATGCGTAATTTTTTTTAACGCGTTATTTTTTGTACAATTAATTGCACGTTATTAACACATTAAATCGACAGCCCTAATATATATATATATATATACATACAGCCAGGGCGGCAGGCTAAAAATTATGTAACGATATTAAAGGACTCACATATAGAAACCGTTTTAATTGCGTTCTTATTATGTGAATTAAAAATAGTCTTGATATATATTTGAATTTCATTTTCAAGAACCAAAAACAAAAGTTGGGATTTACTGTACTTACATTTATGTGTATGAAATTTTGCTAAAATTTAATGTATAATATAGTATTCTTTCCTTTTATTTGAGGGGATATTAGTAAACCCAAATATAACGTTATCTAAACACAAAGAAAATATTGGGTCAATGTTATCTATTAAACATCTATTCAAATCTTTCCAAAATTTTCTTACATGAGCACAATGCCAGAATAAATGAAACAAGGTTTCAGCCAATGTATTGCAAAAAAAAAAATACGGTTCAAATCAATATCCTTTTTAAATTTAACAAGAACATTATTTATTTGGTAGTATCGGTGTAAGATTTTGAAAGTTATTTTCTTAACTTTATTTACCTATAAATATTTGTTTGGTAAAGTCCAGATGGCCTTCCAAAATAAACCTTCCACCAGTCTATTCAAATAAACAGTACAGTTTGGCATAGTGACAATGTCTTTTTGAAGTAAAGAACGAATAGTTATATTAACATTTAAAACTCTGGGGGCAAAACAAAGTTTCCCAATTGCAGTATCAAATAAATCAAAAGCAGAAGGGGTCGCAATACTGGATTGAGTATTATCTCTGAATAGTGCCAAGACCTCTATGGGATATCGCATCCATGACAACAGAAAACTCCTTTGGTGTCACTGGGATTTTATGGGCATCTAGAAACTCAGAATTAGTGAGCAACATGCATTCTTGATTTAATAACTTATCAACTCGTGTTATACCTGCTAAAAAACATCTTTCAAAAAAATAAAGATTTATTTGAAATAATATATTGTAATTGTTCCAAATTAAATATCTATGGGGTGAACAGTTTTGCTTATATAACAGGGACTAAGCCAGCAACATTTGTTCGTGAAAGCAAGATAAATTCAGAGGGATTTTGTCAATTTTGTAATTGCAAATTAAGAGAAACTCAAGATCACCTAATTTAAAGAAAACAAAATTAGGTGTAAAATTCCAAAGAAAATTTGGATTTAGAATGAAATGTCTAATCCAGTTATTTAAAAAAATATTATTTAGAGTACAGAAATCAAGGAAGTTCAATCGACCTGATTCATAAGTATTCATTATTATACATTTCCTAATATAATGTGTTTTGTTTCTCCAAATAACATTTTATAAAACAGTATCAATAGCTTTACACATCTCCTTAGAAACATTGAGTGAAGTGGCAAAATAAACGAATCTTGACAGTCCCTCACAACTTTACTTTACACAACAAAACTCTATCTTTTAGGGATAAATCCCTCAAAAGCCAGTGATTCAACTTTGCTTTAGTCTTCTGAAGAATGGTATCAAAATGTATCTAGATTCTTGATCTTTCGAGATAATTTCCCAGTGATTCCTTCACTGGGAAATTAGAAATATGTTGTAACTGACAGTCTTTAATAGATAACAGTTCACATTTACTGATGTTTAAACTAAGGCCAGAAGCTTTAACTTTAAGAGCAGCTGAGACCTGACGATGATCTTTCAAGAACAGTGCAGTATCTGCTAAATGGGATATGATCATATCCATGCCAGCAATAGATATACATTTTAAGTAGCTTGATTTAACATAAATATTAATAAACTGAGTACAGAACAAAACAAGATAAGGGGAGATTGGACAACCTTGTCTCCACGATTTTAATAAAATCTAGAGGATGAACCACCTTTAAGTTTAACAGAACAGTTGGCGTTCCTATACATTGTTAGGTTATCCTATTCAGTGAACAAGAGTCAGAAAGCACGTCTTTCTGTTCCTCCTGCAAATTGCCGTAATTATCACAATAGGCGCACAGACACATTTTAATCGCGGCTGGCTTATACAGCCTATGGTTGATTCTGGTCTCATCAATACTAGCCGACTGCTGAACTATGGTATTGTATGTTTCACAAAATTAAGAAAGGATTCTATTAAAACGATATTAAGACAAATATAAGCATATATCCGCGATGTGATTAATTTTGCTCAACATCTGGGACGGAAGTAGCCCAGAGGGAGCCATCGAGAAAGCACATATTCAACAGTAAACATCCTCAAAATATTGGACTCACGCGCGCAGTAACAGACAGGACACGTGTGGTATGGTCTGCAAATGACACCGCTAGGTAACTACGGTCTAGTTTCTCAATCCTTGACCAATAATTCTGTTCTGTGATACACTACTTATTAACACGTCTTCATTGTGTTGGCTAAAATAATTGTATAGTTTAAGAAACCGTGATAATACCGTTTTGCCATACAGACATATTTAGATAACTGTGGATTTTGACCTATCATTTAGGCTATAGCTCATTTATGTAGGCTAGTCCAAGGGTTAACTTCCCTTGTTAACCAGCACTTTTGCTGACACTACTGCCACTGGATTCATTTGAAGGGTAGGTGCTGTTAAATATGATCAGAAAGTGTTTTACAGTTCTTTTCTGATTGTTGTAAATGTAAAACATCCACGCTTAGGTCTCTTTTTGTGTCTTACAGTGTCATGTCTCAAATACGAGGAGAATCAGATCGGATACGTTCAGATATTGAATATTAAAGCCTCAATGCATAACGAATGCGAAAAACACTCCGTTCACGTGCATTTATAAACTCGTCTTTTTTATTTATTGTCTTTGTAAATTGAAACTGAAACTTAATTTTTCTTTCCCCTCTCTTCCGCTTTTTTGTTTCTAATTCTCAGACATGCTCTTAAAGGTGAACTCAGTAAATATTTTCCTCATTAAAAAAGTTTAACTATGGGGGCTGCCATGCTATGGTGCGTTCAGACCAGAGCGTCAAATCGACCATAAGCCATTCATTTTCTATGGCAGCCAGCGTCTTTCGGCGGTGAGAAGTGGCGCGTCAGAGGGAAGTTTAAGTGCTGGCAACATTATGGTAATTTCACAGTTCTGCTGCAACCTATTGGAGTATAGAGGTGCTCTGCTCTAGCGAAGTCTAGAGAACACAACAGTGTCAAATTTGGTTCCCACCAAACATTCCCAGCCGGCATTTCAACGTTGATTCACCGTTGAAACAACGTCAGGTACCATGGTTGAATCAACGGTGAATTACCTTTCGATTTTGCAAAACGGATCAACGTTGATATTGTGACGTCGTTTCACCGCGGAAGAAACAACGTTGATTCACCGTTCAAATCGCGACGTTGTTTCACTCTTACCTTTCGGGTTATGGTCTTCTGTCGACGTTGAATCACCTTTCGATTTTGCAAATTGAATCAACGTTGATATTGTAACCTTGTACCCGGCGTAGCCTACCTGTAATTTTGCTTAAACGTCAACACTGAAAAGTAAACTATGATTTTCGGTGCATATTTAGTATTTTCAGCAACTAATAAAACTTGCTGTACATGATTTGCAATTGGCAAAAAAAGAAAAAAAACATTCTAACAATTAGATGTTCATAAATCTGCAGTGCAGGGATGAGATGCTTCATTTTCTAAAGAAAAAGTTTAACAATTACACCAAATGGAAAAATAATTTTCTTAGAATTTAAATATACATCTATATTGTAGGCCACATTTACACTTTCACAAAATGTATTGAAAAAATTCTCGTTCAACAACAAAGCACTTTCTTAAGGGTTTAATGATGTCAGAATGCAGAGGGAAAAAGCTTTTAATTCTAATTTCATACACACTGCAAATATTCACACAATAGCCTATATATAAATAATTACAAATATGGTTTGGAAACTTGCTCAAGTCTGTTTGACCAAAAATACATAAACCGTAACACTGACAAACACTAAAATCTTACCATTTCCAAACTTGTGACCAACATATGTACTCATTTCGTAACATTATAAAATCTCAACAATTAAGTGAAAAAGAATCCAAGTAAAAGTAAGGAAAGTTTGTAGAACAAGTAAGAAGTCTTTTGTAGAACTTCACATTCTACTAGCAACAGTCATTAAAAAAAAAAGAAGAAAAAAAAAGGTGTCTTCAAAGAAGAGTCTTCTTACGGCCACCACCACCCATCCTCTCTGGTGCATATTTTAAATATTTGGACATGGTCTCCATTACTTTTGTACTGGTTGTGTTGTGTGCATTGACAACTGCATCTAAAGGGAAAAAAATCAAAACAGTCCAGATCAACAAAATTGCTATAAATTTATGGAAAAGCTTTTAAAGGGGTCATATAATGGTACATGCACTTTTTCAAGTTGATTGTACTGAAATGTGTGTTGGCTGTGCCTGTACACAACCATCCTATTATGATAAAAATCCATCCAGTGTTTTTGTTTTAATCTCCTTATGTATTTTCCCCTAACTCAAATCGAGCCGTTCGACCGTGTGACATCACACGGTCGGACGCCCCTCCCAGGATTGTTGATTGACAGCAGTGTTTCAACACAGACCCGCCCTCGCTCGTGAGCGAGCTGTCAATCATAGTCCATCATCATTGTTGATACACTGGAGCAGAATGGCGCCTAAGCGATTGTGGTTTTCTGTTCTTCGGTGTAATAACGAACACAGCAGTCTTTTTGATGTTCCTAAATCTGAACCGCTGAAGACGCAGTGGCTGTGTTTTGTTTACGATGGGAAAAACGAAGTTTTCATTTAGACCCTAAAGATTCATATTAACTTGTACAAAAATGGCATTATATGACCCCTTTAAGGATGTAAAAGTTATTAGTCAAGTCATCTTCATTTATATAGCGCTTTTAACAATGGATTGTTTCAAAGCAGCTTTACAGAGATAAACATATAACTTAAGGTAGCCGAGAATGTTTTGGCTTTATAGCGATACTCGAATAATGTTATTTCCAGCTAAAGTTAGTTTTGATTGATTCACCTCCGTCACAATGATCATTTGTTATTAAATTAGGGGCCGCTAAGACGACGGCGTTCTCTCTAAACAGACTTTAAACACGAACCTGTGATAAACGCTGATGGTGTTCATATGCGCATTGAGAATTGAATCTATAGTTATGTGCTTTTGAATATATGTGCGCAGGTTTGTAATTCCCTACAAACCATGCCTAAACAAACTACTTCTCTTGCCTATAATTTGATACAGAATTTTGTTTTATTTTATCACTTCGGCGTGGATACGCAAACCGGAATTCACAACATATAATAGCCTAATTTAGAGATCACTTTTTTTTTTTTAACCGACTACCGACAACTTTGATCGGTTAACGTTGATACGGTCAACCATCGGCCTATTGAGCCAAAAACACCCACCAGGTAATTGTTGGTATATAGATAGTGAAGCAGCCAATTGGCATATGGGGATGTTTAGGAGACCATGATTAACAAGAGGCCATTGGGTAGATTTGGCCAGGATGCTGGGGTAATACCCCTGCTAATTTTCAAAAGGCATCCTGGGATTTTTAATGACCACAGAGAGTCAGTACCTCTTACTAGTCTCACTCAGAGCCATATAGAGAGAGAGTTGCGACAACTCCAATGGAATGTTTTTTTTACAGCAATGGCAGCTCGTGGAGCCTCTCAATAGTTCCCGAAGTAGCAGCAAACACATGCTGCGCAGTAGAACAAACCGTTTGCGACGCACTTTTAAAAGGTGAGACGTTTAAAGAATAATATTATCTTATTCTGTATATTATCAGTACATCTAAATAAAAATAACTTGTAAATTAAAACCTTATAGTTGAGTATTACTCATTAAATTAGGAGAAAAGGGATGTTATCGGATAACTAACAGATTAGGCAAGGATTGGAGCTGGATAACGTTAGTAATGAACACCCTATTAATTGTAAAATCTGTTTTCTTGATTCAGTTTCATCCATGGTTTTAAAAAAAAAAAAAAAGTAATATCGTAATCCATCCATCCATCTTCAACCGCTTATCCGAAGTCGGGTCGCGGGGGCAGCTGCTCCAGCAGGGGGCCCCAAACTTCCCTATCCCGAGCCACATTAACCAACTCTGACTGGGGGACCCGAGGCGTTCCCAGGCCAGTGTGGAGATGTAATCTCTCCACCTAGTCCTGGGTCTTCCCCGAGGCCTCCTCCCAGCTGGACGTGCCTGAAACACCTCCCTAGGGAGGCGGCCAGGGGCATCCTTACCAGATGCCCAAACCACCTCAACTGACTCCTTTCAACGCAAAGGAGCAGCGGCTCTACTCCGAGCTCCTCACGGATGACTGAGCTCCTCACCCTATCTCTAAGGGAGAAGCCCGCCACCCTTCTGAGGAAGCCCATTTCGGCCGCTTGTACTCGCGACCTAGTTCTTTCGGTCATGACCCAACCTTCATGACCATAGGTGAGGGTAGGAACAAAAATTGACCGGTAGATCGAGAGCTTTGCCTTTCGGCTCAGCTCTCTTTTCGTGACAACGGTGCGATAGAGCGAGTGCAATATCACCCCCGCTGCCCCGATTCTCCGGCCAACCTCCCGCTCCATTGTCCCCTCACTCGTGAACAAGACCCCGAGGTACTTGAACTCCTTCACTTGGGGCAAAACGTCATTCCCTACCTGGAGTACAAAAACCACACAAATATTTTTCACTTCCACTTATTCATTCCGCTTTGTAATATCGTAATATATTATTAAAATTTAAAATAACTGTTTTCTATTTTAATGTATTTTAAAATGGAATTTACTCCTGTGATGCCAAGCTGAATTTTCAGCCTCATTACTTTTGAACGGCAGTTTATATACGAGTATGCTTAAGTTGTTTTAAAGCTGAATATATTGTGTATATGAATAAGTATTGTAAGAATTATACATTAGATATATAATATTTATAATACATAATTATATTACTACATATAGAATTGTAAACAATAAGCTTCATTTCACTAAATTTTACATTTACGTAACTGCTGCTAATAGTTAATAGTTCATTGACCCATTGTGCGGTGCGAGCTGGAAATCACCTGTCTGAAAAGTAATAAATATGACATTAGTTACCTTGACATTAGTGAAAACAGTGAACATGAGGTAACATAAAAAGGCAACAGAAACCCTAGCCTGAAATAAGTTGAGGCAAATAACGGTAAGCGAACACTAATCCTCAAATATTAGCTGATTTGATCTTTAAAAAAAACAACATCGCTGTAACAACATACTCACGCTACATACATATGTCGGTGTGTTACATAAATATATAAAATAAATGCATTTATTGACTACTAATTACCAGAAATTGCAGTTCTGTCACTCTACTCTAACAGTTTGAAATGCCCGCCAAAGCACTTCCTGGAATTATCTGAAGTCTACGTGAATCACGCGACGATCAAGCATTTAGAACTTCCGTTGTCGCAACTCTCTCTCTCTATATGGCTCTGGTCTCACTTAACACACCTTCCATAACTCAAAATGAGGGAAAAAAAACAACAACAACAAAAAACTGATAGAACCTTATAATCCCAAGGTGACGAATTAATGCAATGACTGGAAAGAAAAGTACTTACGCAGACATTGTTTTTTTCACCATGTCGATGTCATCAACTCCTCCAAGTCTTGTCAAATATGCTTGCTAAAAATAATAACAAAAATTGTCTGTAAGAATAATTATAAAAAACTGACATAGTAAATACAATGCATTGGTAGATGCTGTATTGCGTTAATAAGCGTTTCATTATATTACCAGTGTTGCCTCCTTTGTTCACTGTTACACTACTGCATATATTGCACTGGACACTGTAGTGTTGCTTTGTTTTGTAACATGAGCCCACACTATCGAAAATCACTCTTGCCGCATGAATATCACACTCACATCAAGCAAACGTCGGCCACATAATTCAGTGAAGGAAAATGACAAGCAGCAGCTTCTAACTCATCATTAACCTTTTCAGTGGTGAGTTTAAAATATTCCAGCAGCCCCACCCTTTTTTTAGGCGACCGTTATTTGAGAATCAGACCTGCAAACTCAGAAGGCTGAAAAAGGTGACATATTTCATATAAAAACATTGCTCACGTTGGCCTTCATGTATGAGTGTGTGTGTGTGTGCAAGTGAGTGAGCGCAAGTGAGTGAGCGAGGGACAGCGAGTGTGTGTGTGCGTGCGCGAGTGAGTGTTTGCGAGTGACGACACTGTGACTATCGTAACAGACACAAAAATCTTGTAATCTGAACCAGGCATTATTCATCGTGTCAGGCTGTCTGTTGCGATGTGTTCATATCGCGAGTTCATATCGCGATGACGATGAAAATTCGATGTATCGTTCAGCCCTAATGTATGGACTTCTCTAACTCTGGGGGATATGCTGAATAAGCAAAAGTCACAAAAAGTCGGCATGTTCCTTTAAGAATTGTGCTCGATTGCATTCATATAAAACTCACTAAGGCTGTTCTTTCATTTTTATCTTGCAAACGAGACTCCAATTCTTGCAATTCGTTCACACTGTTGGCTGGCTTTAAAGTAAATGCATCCGTTGTTCTGATTGCGACTTTTACCAAATCTCTTATATCAATTAACATTTGAAGAACTTTCCTCTGGAATTCTAGGATGAAGGGGAGTGAGAACCGATGTTATTAGGGTTGGACAATAACTCATTTATGCATGTTAAATAGATGTGTGGGTTACATGACTTCAACCTTTAAATACCCATAAATACTTGAAGATAAATGTCAAATTCACTCTGTCATTGCTTTGATATTCTTTAATACAGTGTTGAATAGTTTGTCTTTCACTGCCAAGATATGAAAGTGTGTAAATGTCTGTGAAAAGGTTCCCTTAGTGAAAAAAAAAAAAAAATGTAATGGATAGAACGATAGATAAACGGATTGCAGTTGGTCCGTGATCCATATGGATCAGGTTTCACGGATTGGCATGGCTGTTATCCATATGTCTGTATAGCCGCGGGTCAAAATGTCCATCTTGTATTTTCATACACAGTCAAGCATGTCTGTTACGTAAAAAGTTAAGAAATCTGACATGCTTCATTCTTTTGGGTCCCTCAGGCATGTGATCAGCTAGATTTTGGTCTGATTAATCTTTCCCACAGTGGGAATGGGATTGTAAAAATCGGTCGATTAAAATTTAATTACTTCTAGTTTTGTTAAAGTCTGTGTAAAGTAAATTTTGAGAATTTGTGAATTGTAAACACATAAATGTTAGAAATGCATTGTTAATGCAACATTAGTCTAATTAAACTATTATTTGCTCAGACAACTTGCAAAACAGTAAAACTAACATGAAAAAGAATCGTGATATTGTGAATCATATTTAAAAAATAAAATAAAATAAACTCGATTGGATATTGTTTTCTATATCGCCCATCTCTTTCCCTTGGCCAGTCTCGCTTCGAATCTCGCGATATTATCGTGAATGGACAGTAATGACGACGACTGTTAAACGGAAAAATTAGCTTATCGAACGTTACACTTTTGTTTCCTGAAATTTTTTATCTGTGTGCACACGTATAATGTCTTCTCCCTGAAAATTGACGTAGCAACCGCAAAAGCACAAAACGACACTGAAGCGGCACGAGTAACGTTAGGCCTCAATCGACATCTGTAAAAGTAACTTAGGCCTCCGCGACACAAATGTGGAAAAGCATTCCCCAGTTAGTAAATTCATTCAACAAACTGGGCATTTACAATTCTCCAAGCACTGACATAATGCGTTTAACTCATGACCTTGCGTATATTTGTGAAATCAGACTTACCTTTTTGATCCCGCGCCCTCGCAGACCACTTTCTTTCCTGCTCTTCCCTTGGCCAGTCTCGCGATCTGAAAGACGGTTAGGATAACGGTCATATTTTCAAACTTAAAATGGCGCGCACAGTTTCATTGGCCAGTTTCATGAATGACAGACAGATTAACCAATCATGATCAAAGCAAATAAGGTTAAATAACCAATAGGAATTGTTTCAGTGTGGTAAAGCAGCGCAATGTTTTATAATATTTATATCAGAAGGTTCATGATAAAAATGTAAAATGATAATAAAATAATAATAATGATCTTAATAATAATGTAAAAGGCAGAAATTATTTATTCTGTACATACATTAATTGAACATATAGATAAGTGTTTTTTTTACCCTTTTTCAACCATTTAGCATTAAACATTATTTCAACGTAGTTTCAACGTTGAAACAACAACTGACATTATTTCAACCATATTTCAACGTTGAAGGTCGGTCGTGTGCCGGCTGGGTTAGTTCCGAAGACAAAATGGAGGAGAAATTAATTATTGCCATGGCGGGTTTTCCAATAATATACGATCTGCCCTTGTTTGCTCCCAACAGTATACGGCCGCAGTTTTGTCAAACTTTAAATACTTTAAGGTATGAAATATGAAAATAGATTACGCCAATAGAAAGGTGGAAGCACCCTAAATGGGGCGTAAACTTCAAAAGAGGTTGAGGTAACTCCAGAAGGGGGTTGGGCCAACTCCAAAAGGGAGTACCACTCCCAGGTAAAGGGTTAGTGTAAAGCCCACAATATACTTTTGTCAGACGTGAACGCTAGGCTTCTGCTTCCAGGTTTCTGTTAGCCAAGATGTAATGTTTTTGACTGTAAAAACATCTCAATGTCTGACAAATGTCTGGTGGAAATATTTACACAAAGCATCAGCAACCCCTTTAGTTGATGCCACAAGTGTACAGCGTGACACCATTCTAATGATGACAGCGCTGCGCTGCCACAAAGGTTTAAAAGTTACAGACTGCTTGCGAAGTCCTAATCTGCACCTACAGCTGATTGTATCCCGTAAACTGCCAAAAGTAGCCTGTATTATAACAATCTTGCATGCTCGTAGTGAAAAGCTTCTCACCTCAGAATCGCATTAAAAACGCCATGTGTTGCCTGGAGAAGGACAGCAGGCTTATGTGCATCTCAAGATATAGAGAAACGCTGCACACATTTGAATTCACATCGGCAGCAAAAGGCTTCCGTGCTATGAGAAAAATAGTCATACAAATAAAGAGAAAGAGAAATTATATGACATAGCCTAAGAATTTTTTTATTTTAATATTTATTTGTGAACGAAAAAATTTGTGGCAAATTGCAGTTTAGCATTTGTGGTGCAATTGCCCATACCAGCATATTTGTAACCAGTGAGAGAACTACTGGCATTATCACACACCACTGACAGGATTATAATCATTACACCAGAAAGGTTTTGCAGGACTAGTGACACATTGAAAGAATAAAGTCTGTTAACACTCGTTTCATCTATCTACCATTACTTTATTAAAATTGTCCAACAAAACACCAAATGTTGATGGAGAATGGCGACTCTCAAGAGCCATCAGACTTTTGCAAGCTTACAGAGGTAATCTCTTAAGGGAAGACTCAATGATAAGTGTCCTTCATCTGCCAGTGCTGTGCCGCTATGACTTCTGGGACTTAAAAAATGTTCTTGCCCACAAATCACCGTTTGATTCATCCTCGATGTTTGGCCTTATCAAGAACACAACTGAGTAATTTTGTGCATTCTCTGTACTTGCATTCTAGAGAATTTCAACTGAATTCAGCAGTGGATGATGATGTCGAACGAGTCCACGGGAACGTAAGAACACATATTAACACACATTAAGAAACAGCCCCTGTCTTTGCTGGCAGTTTGGAGCTCTAGTCTCTTTTTGGAGCTCGGCCTGTAGCTATATACATCTTTGATTCTGTTCCTATAGTATTTTCATTTTTGTGGCTTAATGCGAGGAATATTCCATCACCACATACATTTCTGCAGGGAAAAAAGATAAACTAGATAAACTTCTATAAATTACTCTGAGGTAAGCTGTTTCTTCCAGCAAACCATGAAAAAAAAGACATTCAGTAGACTATATGTATGTCTTTGGTTTGAATAGCTCACGATACTACCATTAACATGTGTCTGTCTATCATTCTAACAGTTTGACTTATGTTTATTTGTAGTCTTTTATAAAGTAACCAGCCACTGGCAATTATTTAGTTTTATTTACTCACATTTGGCGAGATCATCTCTGAATGTAATACACTGCCCAGTGGCAATACAAGCTCTTTTAAAACTGTTTTTGCATTCTTTCTTGTAGGAATATAATGGATCTGAAAGAGTACTTTAAAAGAATTGGGTTTACAGGCCAAGATGACAAAGCTGACTTTGAAACTTTGTGCACCATCCACAAGCTGCATGTTATGACTGTTCCATTTGAGAACCTCAGCATGCACTGTGGGGAGAGGAACACCATGGACCTGCAGATCATTTATGATAAAATTGTCAAGAGCAATCGTGGAGGCTGGTGTTGTGAAAACAACGTCTTGTTCTCGTGGGTCCTAAAGGAGATGGGTTACAAATACACCACACTAGCCTCCAAGGTGTTCAACAGAGTGAATGATTTTAACCCAATGGAGACTCATCTCATCAATCTGGTGGAGATTGATGGGAAGCCTTACTTAGCTGATGTGAGCTTTGGGGTTTCATGCCAAATCTGGCATCCCTTAGAGATGATCTCAGGTAAAGACCAGCCACAGCCTCCAGGTGTGTTTCGGCTCCTAAACGATGGGATGAGGTGGATTCTTGAGAAGACTGGAAGGAAACAGTTGGTCCAAGATGACGCCTTTGCTCATTCCAGCCTCATTGACAAGCGCCTGATGAAAACAATTTATTGCTTCACATTAACACCCCGAAGTTCAGATCATTTCCTGGAGGCATGTGAATACCTGCAGACTAGTCAAGACTCTCTGTTCATGCTCAAATCCATTTGCTCCCTTCAGACGCCCACAGGCTTCAGAGCTCTGATTGGTTGGACTTTCAGTGAGGTTACATTCAATCCACAGGAGGACTCAGACTTGGTGGACATGAAAGAAATCCCAGACTGTGAAATTGAAGATTTACTGCGTGAAAAGTTTAATCTGGTGTTAGTTAATAGATTCACACCTAAAAACAACAAAGCTAAGTATAACATCTAGCACTCAGAAAATACTCTGTACCATGTGTATTAAATGAAAAGTGTACTACCTTTGCAAACATTTTTAACAAACATATGCATCAATAAAGACCATTTCACCTTCTTATGAACTGCTGCTACAATGTGTTTATGGATAAAATTATGACATATGATATTATTGAATGCACTCCCCACATGCTGATCTCACAAAGCAAACAAACAGTATGTGGAAATTTTGTAGTATATTCCAACCAGGTTAAGCAGGTTGCAGGGGGCACTTGGAAATATTTTGCTTTGTTAAATTATTAAATTAAACTTTCAGTTGAATCATTATCCTTCAGTTTTAAACATTTGCCACAAAAAAATCTTCTCAGTTTACTCAATTAATACGTGACTTGTATCACACACAGATAACTGAAATTGCCATTGTATTCCAGGTGTCTAGCAACAGGGGAATTTGCTCCCCTCAGCTGAGCCTTGTTTCTCCCAAGGCTTTTTTTTTCTTCATAAACTAACATTGAGTTTTGGGTTCCTTGCCACTGCATTTGGCTTGCTCACTAGGGGCCTTAAGTTTGGATTTCGCGATGTATCGGCACCATATTGGTATTGGCCAATAAATGTGCATTTTTAAAGTTATCGGTTAACGGTTCAATAAGAATATTAGGCCGACACATTAAAGCAGATAAATTGTGACTTTTGAAGCCCACACTACTCCCCATAAGAATTTTGACTGGTGTTTTTTGCATGATGTGACTTGTCAGCACGCAGCAGACTTTGTTTGCTTTGAAATTATGTATACTGCGAAAAGCGCTATATAAATAAAGAAATATATAAATGGGTATTAAAAAATAGTAAAAGTATTAAATATTTGATTATAATTTCAGTTCCTTTAAAAAGAAAACAGCACGTGAGTATTGTGTGCAAGCTTAATAAATGAGTGTGCATAAAACTGAAAATCTGATACTGTGAGTCTGCTGTTCACACGGTATAGTGACTTAAATACATTAGTAAATTATATTTCATATAATTTAATAGAATCATAAAAAAATAGTTATTACTTATTTATTTTGGGTACATTTTATATTCATAAATGTAAGGACCTTAAAGCAATTCCCTTATTATCTACACTAAAACAATTTAGGCTATTTTAGTCAGTTGTTAAAGATTTATGCATTTCAATTTCATTACAAAATTTAACCACTGGAGTCGCATGGATTACTTTTATGCTGTCTTTATGTGCTTTTTGAAGCAACAAAGTTTTGGTCACCATTCACTTGCATTGTATGGACCTACAGAGCTGATATAATCTTCTAGAAATCTCCATTTGTGTTCTGCAAATGAGAGAAAGTCATTCAGATCTGGGATGGAGATTAAATAATGAGAGTATTTGCAGTTTTGGGTGAACTATCCCTTTAAAAACACCTTCTCTAGAGTGGTAATGACTGTGTGCTGAACAAGGGGGATTCATGGCACATTGAGATGTGTTATTTCAGTTAATTTTAAAAAATGGCATGCATTATAATACGTCTGTTGAAATAATACCTATGAGAATGGTGCTCTCAATATGTTAGACGTCTGCACTTTTTTAGTAACACTCTTAAAATTAAGTTGGCTAGACACTTCTTAACACTTCTGTTTGGAACTTTAACCCACACCATATTTTCTCTTAGTTTGGAGGGCTTCATTTATTTTTTGTTATTTTATATTTTTATTCATTTATTTATTTTTGCTTTGTAATTATAATGTAGAAAAATACCAGCTAAATTATCTCATTTTCATAAGCAGGTCCTTCTCGCCTCATTGATATACAACTTTTTTATCTGGAACAACAGAAATATTCTGTATAAGAACAAATCTCATCATATCCGCTAACTCCAATAGGGGCTGGCTGCAGACTACGGGGCGAGTGGAGCTCCATTCAAAAGCGGAAATACGTCACCTCCACTGCGCCATAGCGCATATATACGTCACCTCTACTGCGGCCTTATACTGTCTATGACTGCGACCGAGCGCATATGTGGGTGATTCTCCAATTAGGAGCACTTTTGGCACTGTGAGTTTATGGAAAATTCACTCTCTTAAAACACACTTAAAACAATCTTCCTAGCTTCATTAATTTGTCTTCTAACACAATATAATAGTGGGCAGTTTTAGAATTCCATGGAATATTATTATTTTTAACAGTTTTTCTGAAGAGCGCTTTCAAAGATGTCATTTCCACCACTTTTCAATTTATGTATTTTATTACAATATAATATTGTAAAACTGATTATATAAGATTATGTATCAGTCAACAACATCAGTGGCTACCTAATCATGTAACAAAATAAATCTTAATACTTCATGAACTTAATACATTTTCATTTAAAGTTGCTAAATGCCACGAGTTGGGATTTTTACCTACAGCATTTCATTTTTGCTCAGGTCTATGTTTATTTTTTAAAGTCACTCACACATATATTGTAAGTAATGAACTATTAATACTTGATTTAAAATACTTTTAGATCCACATCATTTGTTATTCTTATGTTTTTACTTAAAAACTGTGTAGTGGTGGAAAGTGGTGGAAATGACGGTTAATGATGGAAAGATTGTTTCTGTTAATTTTTCCTTAACTTGCCAGTCCAAAATATTTTTAACCATGTATTTTATTATTTAACATGTATAAATTGAACAGTATACCTAATAGTTTTACAAGTAATGATTACAAATGATATGAAAATTATATGAACCTGCTCAAAACATTAATTTCATTCAAATAAAGCGTGTGCGTGTGCGTGTGTGAGTGAGAGAGAGTGAGAGAGAGTGAGAGAGAGTGAGAGAGACTGAATGTAGTGTCATAGTGTCTGTGTGCATGAATCATAAAAATGGTCTAACCACCCAAAAGGGACGCCTCTTGGAGAATTGTGAGTAAGAAATCTTTTCCTCAGGAAATTCTTTTAGGAACTTCTCATTAAGACGTTGCATAGATTCATTCAAGAAACCCCAAATTCTTTTTTTCCTGTTGTGGGCCTTGAATTCTCATCCCGTGAGAGAAAGTTGATGATTTTCTCCTCAGTGGTGGTGCTAATTTTGTTAACTTGCAAACCTCGATTATACTTTAAGGTTTGTGCCCCTTTTGCAGTCATCTTCAAGAACATTGCTGAGATGCCCAATTCTCTCTGTGCAAATTTCATTAGCCTGTACTTCTGGAGAATTTTAGAAGACACAATTTTGGCTATCAGCTGCTGGTTTTTGGCAGAGGTTTCTTTCCTATATTTCTCCCTCAACTGAGAAATGATGGTGTTTTGAAAGGTTGGAGTCCTCCTTAGTTTTTTTGGTCCCTCCGCCATTTGTCTTGCAGCTTTACTCCATGGTGAGTCATTATGACTGATTTTTTTTCTGTAGTCTGGCAAACCTTTTCTTATATTTTTAAATTTTTCTCAAGGCATCACCCAGCTTTCTATTAACCTCAGACAAATCTCTGAAAAGCTTTGATCGATCTCTCCTCACTGTCTTCCTACCCCGGATGTAGATGTTTCCACTACGGGGGGAGTGTCTGGTGTCAGGGGTGAGTTTGGTGTTGTAGTGGCCAACACAGCGCTTGCAGTGGCTATACGTCGTCGTCGGTTTCGCTGATTTATCTTCCACTGTTTTCTTTTTCTTTCCTTCTCCTTACTGGAGACCTCTAAGATTGGTTTCACTATTCCTCTTTCTTTTTTCCTGTGATATCTTTCCCTGTCTTTTTCTAATTTCTGTTGATATTTAACTGGATCAGCTTTTATTCTGTCCCTGTATTCCTGTGACTTCTTGGCCACCGACTTCGGCATCTTAAATATAAATACATAAAAATACATATAGAGTGTACTGGAATGGTGCTATATAAAGTTCTCAGTCTAAAAGCACAAATATGTCATGAGAACACAAAAATAGCACACAAAAATGGCATGTATATCATGTCCAAAGCTACGCCTGTAATTTCTCAGAGGTGGAAATGACGGAGGTGGAAATTACATTTTAGCAGTTTTTCTGCAATATTAGCACACCCTCATGTCATGCTTAGCTACTTTTAGACTTAGCATGTTGTTTACTCATAATAAACATAAATACATTATTTTCATATTTGTTGTACATAATTCAACCAAACTACAGCCACGATGGAAATGATGCTGAATAAAAATACTCTGTATAAAAGCTTGAGTTACCTTGATTTATTTTCTTGTACTAAAGAGCACATGTGCCTGAAGTTTCATCTTCAACTAATACATCATTTCACTAATATTGCCATGGTTACCAAGTAAATAAAATATTTAAGGTGGATGTATTAAGGTGGATTTTGTTGAGGGAGGTGGAAATGACGGAAAACCTGGGGACAGACTTATTTTATTCCAAAATTAGTTTAAAATTGTGATATACATATGGAATTTCTATTGTATGATATCATTTTATTACTCCTTAGACAAACATGTTAAAAAACAAAAATTAAATCGATCCTTTAATATACATTTTTAACATTCAAAGAGGGCCAGTCTGGGCTGGGAACAAGCATAAAACTGCAAAATCTGCTAATAAACAGCCTTGCAAAAGCATTTTTAAAAGAAAACAGGGGCCAGATTTGGTGGTTACTAGGATGATGGAGCATGAACTTCATAAAGACAATGTATTTGTGCATTTGTTTGTTTATTTATTTACAAAAAAAGGCCAAGGACACAAAAGTGCCTGTAGTTGAATCACCTATATATATATATATGTGTATGTGTATATATATGTGTATATATTTATTTATTTATTTAACCGAGCGCATATATACGTGACCTTGCCTAATCTTCACACACAATATCAAATATCAAAGCAGTATACTACACTTTTACGGTTTATGACTTTTAAATATAATATTAGAGTAAAAATAATTTCAGAATTTTCTATTTAAAGCTAAATAACATGTACAAATCAACCAATGTAAAATAATGAAGAATAATTTCCACAATTTAAGTTTTAATTGTTTTTATGTATAAAAAAAAAAAAAAAAAAAAATCTTACATTTTTACAACACAATAACTGGAGTGGAGGTGACGTATTTCCTGTTTGAGAGTGGCGCTCCAGCCAGACCCTTCTCGCTAACACAGACTGGATTGATGCGGGCATCTGCTTGTGACGTAGTTTATTAATGTAAAGGGCCAGTTACTTTCTTTTGAAGAAGTTCTTTAGCTCTTTAAGAAGTTTAAATACGCCACACCAACGGGTGTTATAGATTGCTTAGGAATACCCCCTATCCATCTGTTTTACCTCCTCCAGATCCTGATGTGTCTATGGTGGGCTTCTTTATGTCAGTCCCAGATGTTAGATTTTTTTGAATGCTTTTGTCTCAGATGTTGATTGGAAGGTTTGGTTGATTCCAGATAATTATTTAATTACTAACAAGATAAGTGAAGTATCCGTTTGTAAAATCCATCAAATTTACTCTGTTACTGCAACAGTACTTTAAAACTATTTCTAGGTCGCAGAATAATAAGGCTATCAAAGCCGTTAATATTTGTAAATTAATTGATTTTTTTTTCTTCCTTTGCCGATTGATGATATATTATATATAGATATATATATAGATCAGTGGTTTCATGACATTAATATGTGACGCACTCCACATTACCCAATGAGAACAGAGCTTCCGCGATTGGCTCGTGCACGCTGAGCCGCAGCTGCGTGATTCTGCGGCCTGGACTGAGTGACAATAAATACAGGAGAAAAGCAATGAATTCATTAGAGCAAGCTGAAGGTACAATACAGTTGTTCGATTATCAGTTTAGTGCACACATCTTCATGTGTCATCGTTGAGCGGAAAGGGGGAGTCGTGTGATAGTTATGGCAAGTCAGTTTTTATGTGTTGGCACTGGGCTGCTAGCATCAAAGCTAAGAATCTAGACTCATCTAAGTTGTTAAAGGCAAACGTTGATTATGTTAACACACACTGCAACACATGTATGTGAAGGAGCATGCCACCGACATCTTAAAAGTTTAAAGCCTGATTTGAGAGTCTAACGATGCCTTTGCTTTAAATATCGAGTAGCCCAATCAGAGTGTCAACAGATCTGACAGTGTATATTATATGAAGAATTGTGTGCAACGCTGGTTCAACGTAAGTAAGTATCATATCAGTGTTCTCTTGATGATGATACATTTCGTGGGCGATGTGATATAGCAGCATAGTGACGTATGTGGTGGATGAATTCTTTGAAAATGAAAAATATGAATTACTGTATTCCAAAATTCACCCCAAAAATGAAAGTTCTCTCATCTTTTACTCACCCTCATGCCATCCCATCCCATCATGTCTGTGATTTTCTTTCTAATGATGAACACTAACAAAGTTTTTGGGATGAATATTTCAGCTCTGTAAGACCATTCAAGCAAATGAATGGTGATCAGCCTTTTGAAACTCCTAAAAGCACATAAAGGCAGCGAAAAGTAACGTATGACTCCAGTGGTTAAATCCACATCTTCAGAGGTGATATGAGAGGGCTGAGAACAGATCAATATTTAAGTTCTTATTTTTTTTTTTTTTTACCATAAATATCCATGTTCACTTTCTAATGTGAAAGTAGTATAAAAAAGGACCTAAGTGTTTATCTGTTTCTCACCCACACCTTTCATTTTACTTAAGAAGAGACTGATTAAACAGCTGGATTTGTATGGATTACTTTTATGCTGCATTTTTGTGATTTTTGGAGCTTCAAAGGTCACCATTCACTTGACTTGTGTGGACCTACAGAGCTGAAATATTCTTCTAAAAATCTCCATTAGTGTTCAGCAGAAGAAAGTAAGTCATACACATCTGACATGCTGGTGAGAAAATGATGAGAGAATAAAATTGTTGTGTGAACTATCCCTTTAAGTTCATTGCTTCAGTGCAGTTATTCTTCTCCTCTGCAGACTTGAAGGCTTTTGAGAGGAGACTGACAGAGTATGTGTCTTGTTTGCAGCCGGCTACTGGCCGCTGGCGTAGTAAGTAAATCCAACTTTGTTTTTTTTGTGTGGATTCATTGCATATAACAACAGTTTAGTCAGTTTCAGTCTCAGTTTAATACCTGGACTAAAATCACTATACATGTGTCTGTGTTCCAGGCTTGAGTGTCCACAACACCAATGTTGGCTATCAGCAAGGATTGAAATAATACTTATTGAGCTTTATATATCCTGAAGTTCAATTAGAAAATACTTTTTTCTTTTTGCAGTGATTCTGATTGTGGTGTCTGTGTGCACAGCAACAGGAGCCTGGAATTGGCTGATAGATCCAGACACTCAGAAAGTATAAGGAATTATGAGATTTACAAAAGATGTCAAATTAACCTCAGAAATCTCACTCTGCTTGTATTCCATAATGGATGTTTGTTGTCTCTCATGGCTTTCTCTTTCCACAGGTTTCTTTCTTCTCATCATTATGGAATCATCCGTTTTTCACTATCAGCTGTGTAACTCTCATTGGCCTGTTCTTTGCAGGAATACACAAAAGAGTTGTCGCGCCATCAATGTATCCTTCTCAATACAGGGAATTTCTTATGTTCTTCATCATGTTGCATATTCTGTGATCAATCAGTCTGCGCAGTATCAACATTTCCACAACTGCAGATTAACAGTGCCCTATAGACTGGCAAAGTGCAGTAATAGCAGATCTCTTCTTAACCTGTTGTTGCAGTATTGCAGCACGCTGCCGGACAGTACTAGCAGAATATAACATGTCCTGTGATGATGTGAGTACTTGAGTACTTTGACTAATTTCTGTTTGTTACCCAAGACTATTACATATCCCAAGATATTACATATCGACTTGATTTAAGAGTCTAAAACAACTTTTTTTGGTCAAACTTTAATGTGTTTATTTTCCTTCCTCATGTCCTAGACAGGGAAACTTATCCTGAAGCCACGGCCTCATATCCAATAGCACCTTGAAGAAAGAGGGTAGAGAGTATTATATATCATAATAATCACCAAGATTGCACATGGGCCTCAATGCCAGGAGATTATCCATAGTGTGAGGGAGTCAACCTCCCAAACAGAACTATAACTTCCCTCTGCAATGGGAGCAATAGGAAATGCCTCTTGAAGAAAATCATTGTTTCTGCAATTTTAGGTAACATCCTTAGAATCAATTTATTTTTCTGTTGGAAAATTGGTTTTATTTTATTATGGATTTTGACATCCTCATTTCTAATGCCATAATCTAATTTTAGATGAATATGGTGTTTTTATTTTTAAGCAAACTGCTGAACATAAAATAAATATTCAAGTTTAGATATGTTCACCATAAGCTGATTTTTACATATGTGCGCAATATTTTTCAATGTTATGCCTATGACATGATGCGCTGCTTTTTGTTGTTTTTAAAGTACTTTTATGCGACCAAAGGCAGCACTAGTTGTGTAACTTATAAGGGAAACAGGCAAATGTATCAAGTCAGTGTCGTGGTCGACAGAAATTGTATTTAAATTCTCTCCAGAGTAAAAATTTACAAGAAAACATTTAAGTGGCTGATGTTGGCAAAAATAAAATGTTGTTTGTTGAATGGAGTTTTTTTTATTATTATTACCATAACTGAACATGGGATGTATAGAACCAATCGCACCTAAATTCAAATAGAGGTTGTCAATATACCTTTTATTATTTTATATTTAACCCTCTTTTTTTGGAAAAAAGAGTGGTTACTGCTCTTGAAGTATTTTAGAAATGAAGCTAAAAAGTTGTTTTGAACAGATTTAATCCAGTGCATATATATATATATATACACTATTGTTCAAAGGTTTAGGGTCACTTACTAATTCTTTATTTACTTATTTTCACATTTTAGAATAATAGTAAAGCCTATGGAATAATAAAAATGGAAATATCGGAATTATGTTGTGACTAAACAAAATCCAAAACTGTTATATTTTAGCATCATCAAAGTAGTCACCCTTTGCCTAGAATTTGCAGACATGCACTTTTGACATTTTCTCAATCAACTTCTTGAGGTATCACCCTGGGATGCTTTTTAAACAGTATTGAAGGAGTTCCCATCAATGTTGGGCACTTATTGACTGCTTTTCTTTATTATTTGGTCTAAGTCATCCATTTCAAAAACTTTTTTTAATTTTTTTATTAAATTTTTGTTTTATTATGAAATAAATTAATATGGTGGCACAATTATATATTTGTCTACAAAACTAATTTCAAATATTTAAGCATATGCCTTCAGATCAAAAGATTTAAGATCATGAGAAACATTTCAGTCAAGTGACCCCAAACTTTTGAATGGTAGTGTTATATATATATATATATACACACTCACCTAAAGGATTATTAGGAACACCATACTAATACTGTCTTTGACCCCCTTTCGCCTTCAGAACTGCCTTAATTCTACGTGGCATTGATTCAACAAGGTGCTGAAGCATTCTTTAGAAATGTTGGCCCATATTGATAGGATAGCATCTTGCAGTTGATGGAGATTTGTGGGATGCACATCCAGGGCACGAAGCTCCCGTTCCACCACATCCCAAAGATGCTCTATTGGGTTGAGATCTGGTGACTGTGGGGGCCATTTTAGTACAGTGAACTCATTGTCATGTTCAAGAAACCAATTTGAAATGATTTGAGCTTTGTGACATGGTGCATTATCCTGCTGGAAGTAGCCATCAGAGGATGGGTACATGGTGGCCATAAAGAGATGGACATGGTCAGAAACAATGCTCAGGTAGGCCGTGGCATTTAAACGATGCCCAATTGGCACTAAGGGGCCTAAAGTGTGCCAAGAAAACATCCCCCACACCATTACACCACCACCACCAGCCTGCACAGTGGTAACAAGGCATGATGGATCCATGTTCTCATTCT
Source organism: Xyrauchen texanus (assembly GCF_025860055.1). Lineage (NCBI taxonomy): Eukaryota > Metazoa > Chordata > Actinopteri > Cypriniformes > Catostomidae > Xyrauchen > Xyrauchen texanus. The sequence continues at coordinate 37,038,004 of NC_068277.1, forward strand.
GTTTACGCCAAATTCTGACTCGACCATCTGAATGTCTCAACAGAAATCGAGACTCATCAGACCAGGCAACATTTTTCCAGTCTTCAACTGTCCAATTTTAGTGAGCTCTTGTAAATTGTAGCCTCTTTTTCCTATTTGTAGTGGAGATGAGTGGTACCCGGTGGGGTCTTCTGCTGTTGTAGCCCATCCGCCTCAAGGTTGTGCGTGTTGTGGCTTCACAAATGCTTTGCTGCATACCTCGGTTGTAAGAGTGGTTTTTTTCAGGCAAAGTTGCTCTTCTATCAGCTTGAATCAGTCGGCCCATTCTCCTCTGACCTCTAGCATCAACAAGGCATTTTCGCCCACAGGACTGCTGCATACTGGATGTTTTTCCCTTTTCACACCATTCTTTGTAAACCCTAGAAATGGTTGTGCGTGAAAATCCCAGTAACTGAGCAGATTGTGAAATACTCAGACCGGCCCGTCTGGCACCAACAACCATGCCACGCTCAAAATTGCTTAAATCACCTTTCTTTCCCATTCTGACATTCAGTTTGGAGTTCAGAAGATTGTCTTGACCAGGACCACACCCCTAAATGCATTGAAGCAACTGCCATGTGATTGGTTGATTAGATAATTGCATTAATGAGAAATTGAACAGGTGTTCCTAATAATCCTTTAGGTGAGTGTGTGTGTGTGTGTATATATATATATATATATATATATATATGATGTAAATATAATACATGTAATAATTACCATAAAACTTTTTGGTTTTTTTTGGTATTGCACTCATTCAGTTACATTGTGGTGTTCAGAGTAATTTATTACAGGAATATTCTGGGCTCAATACAAGTTAAGCTCAATTGGCAACATTTGTGGCATAATGTTGATTACATAAGAATTAATTTAGACTCATCCCTCCTTTAAAAAACAAATAAATAAATCCAGTGAGGCACTTACAATGGAAGTGAATGGGGCCAATCCATAAATGTTAAAATACTCACTGTTTCAAAAGTGTAGCCACAAGACATAAACAATATGTGTTAACATGCGTTCAGTGTTATAGAATCACTTACTAACCTTTTCTGTGTAAATTTATAACCAATTTAACAACTTTGGTGACATAACATGCTATATTTATTAAAGATTACGATTTTAACAACTTTAGAGCTTAAACAAGACATGAGTTTTAACAGAAGGATTTAATAAAGTGCTTTTATAAAATTATAAGCTTTTTAAACCTTCCAAAAATTGGCCCATTCACTTCCATTGTAGGTGCCTCGATTTTTGTTACTTTTTTTTTAAGATTAGGAGAGATGAGACAAAATTATTTTTTTGTGGTATTCAAAATTATCCTACAAGTGCTGTCAATTGAGCTGAACTCAGGGTATTGATCGTGGAATATTCCAATAATTAATACAAATAAATGGCTGTTTGGCGTCACTGATTATCCAAAAGATGGTTTTATTTAATTAATATTATTATAATTCTGGCCAAATTTTATATTCATAAAAGCAAATTTATAAAAATAAATAAATTATTGAGTGAAGCCAGTCTGTACATTAATAGTAGGCTATCAGAGACTCTTTAAATAAATAGCTATAAAGGTATTAAATAATTGTGTGCTGTATAAAGATTTTATATATATATATATATATATATATATGTATGTATTTTGTCTTTAGGATTATTAATTCCACCAACCAATTTTTTATTTTAAGTTGTTTTGTTTTTGTATTTTTTTAAAGTCATAATTAGTTTATTACATAACTTATTATCTAATGTTAACGTACATATTTTTATAACTATACAAACTGTATCATGTTGATGTTACTTAATACAAATACAGGATGTCAGCAGAGGCAGCGTAGGAAAGGAGGTCACACGGCCACCGTACATTTTGTAAACATGGCGTCCGACGAAGACAGCGATGAGGATTTCGTGACTTATGGAACTCCTTTAGAGCCACTGGACGAAGGTATTATATACATTTATGTGTGTGTGCGAATTTACATTCTTTAATGCTAAAGAGCTAACATTTTATAATGAAAACGGGCCGTAGAGATTAGACACTGCTCTAGTTTGTGGATTGTACCGCTGTGATCTTTATTTCAGACGAGCCCACCAGAAAGCCGATACCTGTGCACGAGCAGACGGTTAAAGATGAGAAGGGCCGATATCAGAGGTTTCACGGAGCCTTCACTGGTGGCTTCTCCGCTGGATACTTTAACACAGTGGGCTCCAAAGAAGGCCAGTAGCAGCCTTCATCTGTGCGCTATGCTTTTGGATCTTAGTTTGACGGTTTTTTCGTAGTTTAACTAGTGTGCTCTGTCTTTTAGGCTGGACACCATCAACATTTGTATCATCACGACAGCAAAAGGCAGATAGACAGAATGCTAGACCAGAAGACTTCATGGATGAGGAGGTTAGTGTGTGGATTTACATCCATCTCATTTCCATGGCGTTATTGTATGCCAGTAAAATTATTATGCAAGTTATTTTCTAATAAAGAATATGTTTACTTTCAGGACTTGGGTGAGCATGGTATTGCCCCACAAGAGATTGTCACCACAGATAATTTTGCATCTGAGCGAAAAAATAAGTTAAAAGACAAAGCACGAGCCGTCAGCTCTCTTGCAGCTCCGATACCTGGAGACACTACACTGCTGGAGGAGCTCATTGCACCAGCACGGTACTCACCAATTGAACTATCACGATTTAAGTAAAAAAAAAAAAGACACGTTCCATTTTCAGGACACTGTATTTTAAAGATAATTTTGTAAAAATCCAAATAACTTTACAGATCTTTATTGTAAAGTGTTTAAACAATGTTTCCAAGCTTGTTCAATGAACCATAAACAATTAATGAACATGCACCTGTGGAACGGTCGTTAAGACACTAACAGCTTACAGACGGTAGGAAATTAAAGTCACAGTTATAAAAACTTAGGACACTGAAGAGACCTTTCTGCTGACTCTTAAAAACACCAAAAGAAAGATGCCCAGGGTCCCTGCTCATCTGCGTGCGTGAATGTGCCATAGACATGCTGCATGAGGACTGCAGATGTGACCAGGGCAATAAATTGCAATGTCCGTACTGTGAGAAGCCTAAGACAGCACTGCAGAGAGACAGGGAGGACAGTTGATCATTCTCGCAGTGGCAGACCACATGTAACAACACCTGCACAGGATCAGTACATCCGAATATCACACTTGCAGGACAGGTACAGGATGGCCACAACAACTGCCTGAGTTACACCAGGAACGCACAATCCACAAAAAAGGGTTTGTAGGCCTGTTGTAAGGCAGGTACTTCCCAGACATCACAGACAACAACATCGCCTATGGGCACAAACCCACCTTCGCTGGACTAGACAGGACTGGCAAAAAAGTGCTCTACACTGACGAGTCACGGTTTTGTCTCACCAGGGGTGATGATCGGACTCATGTTTATTGTTGAAAGAATAAGTGTTAGACCAAGGCTTGTACTCTGGAGCGGGATTGATTTGTAGGTGGAGGGTCCGTCATGGTCTGGGGCGGTGTGTCACAGCATCATGGGAATGAGCTTGTTGTCATTGCTGGCAGTCTCAATGCTGTGTGTTACAGGGAAGACTTCCTCCCTCATGTGGTACCCTTCCTGCAGGATCATCCTGACATGACCCTCCAGCATGACAATGCCACCAGCCATACTGCTCGTTCTGTGCACGATTTCCTGCAAGACAGGAATATCAGTGTTTTGCCATGGCCAGCGATGAGCCCGGATCTCAATCCCATTGAGCATGTCTGGGATCTGTTGGATTGGAGGGTGAAGGCTAGGGCCATTCCTCCCACAAATGTCCGGGAACTTGCAAGTACCTTGGTGGAAGAGTGGGGTAACCTCTCACAGCAAAACTGGCAAATCTGGTGCAGTCCATGAGGAGGAGATGCACTGCAGTACTTAATGCAGCTGGTGACCACACCACATACTGACCGCTACTAACCCCTTTGTTCAGGGACACATTATTCAATTTCTTTTCACATGTTTGTGAAACTTGTTCAGTTTATGTTTTAGTTGTTGAATCTTTTTATGTTCATACAAATATTTACACATGTTAAGCTTGCTGAAAATAAGTTTATTTTTATGCATATTTCAGTTGCATTCTAAAGTTCTTGTTTGGCATTGTGTGATTGCCAGGTCATCCATTGGTGTGCAGTTACTGAGAAAAATGGGTTGGAAGGATGGCCAGGGTGTCGGGCCCAGACTAAAGAGAAAGGCATGTAAACAAAACACTGGTGAGTGAAGACAGCACAGATATTCTGTTTCAGCTGCAGTGTACTACAGGACATCCATTTCAATGTGTTTCTGAATTTGGGTCTGGAAAGGCCAACATATGAGCACATGGTTTTGACATTCACATTAGAATTTCAAATGCTTTGTGTCTTCCTCAACTTTTAGAAAGAGTTTATGAATGTGTGCTGCCTCCCAAAGGATCAGAGGAGTCAGAGGTGAATATTGTGTAGAGTGTACTAGGGTTTTCATTCGATTAATATGAATCTTATTGTATGATTATAAGAATTGATCTGTTTACTGCTGATCTCCTTTATTTGAGTTTAACCATAGTCAAACTGACAAATGTATACATTTGATGATTATTTTTTTTCTTTGTTCAGGACGATGATGATGAATTTGCTCCAGAGAATGTGACATTTGCTCCCAAAGATGTGATACCAGTTGACTTTACGCCTAAAGTTGACTCCCATGGGCTGGGTTACAGAGGGCTTGACCCCTTCCAGGCCTTGAGTGGGGGATCTGAGACAGGGCATATAAACCTCTTTACGCTTCACTCTGACAGAACAACCAGCTTATTTGGAGACAAGAAGTCGAAACAGCAACGCAGGAGTGGGATTGCAGGACAGGTAAAGCTATAGTGCCATACAAAGGAAAATCAATGATGGCTTGACTTTTTTTTCTTTTTTTAAACATCACATTATTCAAATAATGTGCTTGCCGCACTGGGTTACTCTAATGAAACGGTTCTGTTTAAAAAGCATGCTGACACCAGTGTGTGTATGTGTGTAGGCATTTGGAGTGGGAGCAATGGAGGAGGAAGATGATGACATTTATCATAAAGACTCCATGACCAATTACGATACTGTGCTGGGAGGAAAAGATCCAGGTGATGGACTGTACGGATGGACTGCTCCTCAACAGTATACCAAGAAGAAGAATGGTTGGTGACAGAAAGTCCTTAGCTGTGTTCTCTCCTTATGTCATGGTGCATTTACTGTATAGAATCGGGATGTCAGAATGCAAAATTGGGCACTGAATCATAAATAAACTCAATAGCTAATGAGATTAATGTCAACATGCAACTCCATTCGAAATCTTTCTTCCAGAATGTGACATATTTCCAAGAGAAACAGGATATTCAATGAAAAAAATGTAGGATTTGATTTTATCCATCAGAAATTGATTGGATCGTGAAAAGCAGGCATTAAATACCAGAATGGATTTGAGTGGTTGGAGGGGAGGGGTTAAATTTATTTTTATTTTGCATAACATGCACTGATGATTCATGCACAATAATATAATATATCCAATATAAAGATGAGAATAGAGCTGTGGGAAATATTCCTTCCAAATTTGTCTTTTAACAAATCTACATAGATGAACAGTACACCATTTAACTTAGAAAAGAAAGACATATATAATATTGCTCTCAGACACAAAGAGCAATATTTACCACAACAACCTTAAGAGCTTTGAACATACATTTTGCATAAATGTTGTTTAGGTATTTTTTAGCTTTAAATTAAATGGCAGTTGCATACTCTATATCGTTGTAAATTTCTGAAACTCTGCAAAGTGTATTTTATCATATTCTTTTGTTTGACCATGCTGTTTTTTTTCACATTATAGACTTGGCAGGAACAATAACTTCTTTGACAAATATATTTGGTTTTGTTCTAGATTCAAACCAGAATGCTGCATATTTAGGCAAAATTCTGGAGGGGTTTACACTGGCCTCCAAAGTCACAGCGATGAAAGCGGTAATATACATTTCATTCATGTTAACAGCACTAGGCTTCAGTTCTGAATAACTACAATATGATGTAACGTGAATGTTCTGTGCAGTTAAAGTAGGCTCATCATCGGTTTGTTTTCTAGGTGTATCCTCCCCCTGATCTGCCACGTGATTATAGGCCTGTACATTATTTCCGTCCTGTGGTTGATTCATCCTCTGTCAGCCCCATTGTTGCTCAGGCACTTCAGGCTTCACGTGGACACCTTTCACAGGAGGCACCCCAGCAGGGCCGCCACACCTTAGATTCTGCTCAGAGATGTGAAATGCTGGGAGAGACACCTCTACAGGGTAATTATTTTTATTTATTTTATTTTCTCCCCAATTTGAAATTCCCAATTCCCAATGCGCTCTAGGTCCTCGTGGTGGCGTAGTGATGCGCCTCAATCAGGGTTGTGGAGGACGAATCTCAGTTGCCTCCGCGTCTGAGACTGCAATCCATGCATCTTATCACGTGGCTTGTTGAGCATGTTACCGCGGAGACGATGCACGCTATTCTTCATGGTATCCATGCACAACTCACCACATGCCCCACCAAGAGCGAGAAACACATTGTAGCGACCACAAGGAGGTTACCCCATGTGACTCTACCCGCCCTAGCAACCGGCTAAATTGGTTGCTTAGGAGACCTGACTGGAGTCACTCAGCATGCCCAGGATTCGAACTCGGGACTCCAGGGGTGGTAGTCATTGTCAGTACTCGCTGAGCTACCCAGGCCCCCTCTCGACAGGGTAAATCAAATCACTTTGTCACTCTACCATACTTTTGTTGCAACCATATGAGGTTTTCACGGTACGATAACAGTCTCAGAAAATATCACCGTTTCACGTTATCAAAGTATACGATATTATACAATTATTATAATTTTTTTTGGTTGAACAAACGCTTTATTATAATTGAAACTTGAAACAATTTTTAATGGAAGTATGTGTAAAAAAAAGTCTCCCTTTTGAAAATAAATAAGAAAGCTAACAGAATTATAATCATAAACGGAATTATAAACATGATAAAAAATAGCATATAACTATAACATGTAAGTTTACCTGTTAGCATAGCATGTTAAATGAACTACTAAATGAAAAATAACATCAGCTGTGTGAGCTTTTAAAGTAATATCCTATGATTATTAACAGTTAACATATACTGTAGGTGCGCAACAGTGAGGCCAGACTGCTCCTGTCTGTACCTTTAACTCAGTGCTTCTCAACTGGTTTTGCTTCAGGACAGATTTTACATTTGAAATCAAGTGTCGACCTGCCATAGATCAAACATAACCTGTATTTAATGTATCCTGCGTCGCATTTCCTTTTATGTTGCATAGTTTTGTTCATGGTTTTCCAGGACAAGGACATGCAGCAAGTGACATTATTTTTGTTGTTGATATCAAAATCTACAGGAAGTTGTCTCTCCCCCTTTTTAAAAATTGAAGAGCATATTTACTTATATGAGCCCATTATTATTATCCTGTTTGTTACCTAATATTACATATTTATACACATATTACACAGAGGAAATGCTCCTCATTATCATGGTTAGGTAAGTGTGCTAGTCTTAAATAATAGTAATAATAAATTAATGTATTTATGAAAAATAAATACTAGCTGAAACACATCTTGAAACTTTAACTAAAACTGCCACTGTTGATATAAAATTAGGTCTAATAGATTCTACCTTTTAGATTTTAAATAAAACTAAAACATTTTGTCAAAATATAACAGTTACTTTTTCTCATGTAAAATCATGAAACAATTTTCTAAAGGTGATGTGTGTAATGATTTTGTATTTATTTTTTGGCGCATAGCACAGTGTTGCTCTTTTCCTCCTCAGTGCTGTTTGGCATGTCAGGGCTGCTACTGTTTGAGAGGTTCGAATTGACAATCTCCGTAATGCTTTAAAATAGAAAAGTCTCACTAAAATTTTAATTGGTCACATCAGTTTTGATGTCTGTGCTCCGCAATATCGAGGGAAGCCCGGTTGTCTGCCTTGGTAGTCCTAAATAGTCGATCACTTGGGCGGCCACACGTGTGTGTGTGTGTGGGACAAGTTGACGAATCTGACAGGCAGTCGAGGAGGAGAGATGTGCACGTGGTGGGGAGATTCTACGTCTGGCTGCAATTTTTCATTTCAATTCAATACCGTAGATAAGCAAATGTACATGGTATTATAACAGTCAATTTTCATACTGTGGTATACCGTGAAAAAGGTTCATCTCTAGGAGACAGAAGCTGTCTCCTCCTTGAGCGGTACAATGGCTGCACGGTCCCATGGCTTTTATACTTGTGTAATATTGTTTGTACAGATTAATGTGGTACCTTCAGGCATTTGGAAATTGCTCCCCAGGATGAACAAGACTTTTGGAGGTACACAATTTGTTTTCTGATGTCTTGACTGATTTGTTTTGATTTTCCCATGATGTCAAAAAAAGAGGCACTGAGTTTGAAGGTAGACCTTAAAATACATCCACAGGTACACCTCCAATTCAGTACACCTCCTATCAGGAGCTAATTGTCTAAAGGCTTGACATCATTTTCTGGAATTTTCCAAGCTTACATACACTAGGCACAGTTAACCTAGTGTATGTAAACTTCTGACCCACTGAAATTGTGATATAGTCAATTAAAAGTGAAACAAAAAAAGTGAATCTGTAAACAATTATTGGAAAAATTACTCATGTCATGCACAAAGTAGATGTCCTAAACAACTTGCCAAAAACTGTGGACTGAAAATTGAAAATAATGTAAAAATAAAAACTAATAAAAAAAAATCAAACCCAAGTGTATGTAAACTTCTGACTTCCAAGTGTACAGAATAAACCATATAGAAATATAGAAATATAGAAACAGAACACACCATATACACAAACATAATATGTGTGATAAATAGACAGATTTACTTGAGCCAATAAGACATGATACAAAATGTGCAAATTACTAGATGAATGTTTGAAACCATTTCACTAATGTGCACTTAAACATTAGATATTAGGCAGTCATAGGAGGTATAATGTCTGTTTTTGGATATGTGTTTTAGGGCTGTCAAATTTAAATATTGCTCTCTTATCAGCATTTTTCAGATTTAGCAATGGGTTTTAAAACGCTTTGTCAGGAAAGGAGTTAAATTTGGAAATGTGTGTCAATTTAAAAATCAGCTGACTTTAAAATTCCAGTTTAATTAGAATTTTGGAAGTTTCGTTTTGACAGCCCTAAAGTTTTGGTTGTCATAGAGTGATTTACCCAGTAGATAAGTGGTTGATTTTAGTGTATAATTAGCTCACACTTAATTAACATGTCGATGCTCTCCTTGATCCAGAGTTTCTGGGCACTCTTAACCCAAATGGCACCTAAACATCACCGTTAACCATTCACCTTCCTCTTTATTTCATTTGTCTGTGTATTTGTGTTCTACAGGCCCCAGTTCTGTATTTGAGCTGCTTAGCAGTAAAGACAGAGAGCGGCTGAGTGAGATGCGCAAAGTGGCCGAGGAGAGGAGTAAGCCAGAGCGAAACCTTACCTCGGCTGTAGATCGAGCTGCCGTGGTGGCCTCAGCTAAAGCTGCCGCTCTGCAAGCCCTATCCAGTCGTTTCCAGTCAATTGCCTCTCAGTCTGACTCCCCAAACCAGTCCCTGGCCCCTCAAATCCAACCTCTGCCTTCCTCTGAGATGCAAATGGTTTTAAATGCCTGGTCCGCTCCCACAGCAGATGCCAGCAAGACATTTAAACCATTTGCAAAAAATCCTCAGAAACAGGCACGCTATGATCTGTACATAAACAAACTCAAACATGGAGACAGAGGTGAATATGAATGTTTGGTCCTAATAATTCTGCATTAGCTACTCTGTAGTTTGCTGATTACCTGATTTCTGCTTTATGTGGTGGTCATTTGTAGATGCGGTAGAGTTGAGTCTGGACTCATCCATGACAGAGTGGGAGAGGGGAAGAGAAAGGGATGAATTTGTGCGTGCTGCGTTACTCTATAAGCCAAGCAACTCCTCTCTCTCCTCACGTTTTACACGTAGCAAACATGAGGATGACACGGACAGTGTGGAGGTCACACAGGATCAAGAGGTGAAAAGTAATCCTTGAATTCAGTCAGTTAACTTTTGACATTACTCTTAAACCACTCCGGTTACATTCAAGCAGAAGTTCAAGAAATGTGTTTGGCTAAAACAGAAAGGTGCTAATGGCCTTATAGTAAGAGGACAAAAAGCGTGGAGAAATGTGACTTCAGTATTGTCCGCTGTTTAGCGTCTAGGGATTATATTTTTAATTTCTCTTTCAGAATGATGTGGATGATAAGCAGGCTGCAGTGAAGATGAAGATGTTTGGGAAGCTGACCAGAGACACATTTGACTGGTACCCTGATAAACTATTGTGCAAGAGATTCAATGTCCCAGATCCTTATCCAGGGTAAGACATGGACTTTCAATTCTGGTGTTTTTTTTTTTACTTGTTGTAAACACATTCCTTTACTTATTTATGTTCCACTACATAACTCGCACTCGAGTGCCGTTACATTAAGTTCTGGTGTCCTCTTATTGGCAGGTCCAATATAAAGGGAATGCCTAAAATAAAGAGAGATAAGTACTCAGTTTTTAACTTCCTGACACTAACGGATAGCAGCCAGGTCTGCAGGGAAGCCCCAAGTGCTCCAAAACCTCAAAGTGCCAGCGCAACTCTACCTATCTCTGCTCCAGACATCTCCAATAAGAGATCAAGGTGGGACGTACCAGTGCAGGTTTCTAAACCTAAAGACCCAGTCAGTGCATTCCTCAGTGAAGCTCGCAGTGAGGTGCCAGTAACCAAGCAAGTCGAGGCTGGATTGAAGACCAACACAGACCCTCCAAACACTACTGCCACTCCAGAGGTACCAGTGGACTTTGCTTGAGTGTACTAATTTTATTATTAAAGAGATTCCCCTGAAAAATGTATTCAGAATGTTCATGAAAACTGAATCTGTTAAAGGGGTGATATCATAAAAAATTGAAATTTCCTTGATTTTTCTAAAATTAAGTACTTTGCAGCTTTTGCAAGGCAGAATATAATTTTCCACAAATGCTCGTCAAGTCTCAAGCCTTTGGAGGATACTTTGGTTGTCCGCTGTTCTCTCTGCGCACAGTACGCATGACGTAAATTTCTTCATCAGACAGGTCTATGGCCGGTCCAGATTTTCTCGACACGTGCACCGTCTGTGTGCATCTTTGATGCATGCGCAGCTGTTTACTGTACTTTAAGTGTATCACAAAGCGGTTATATGTGTCAAACGTGTTCTTATTCACTCGCAGTCCAAACAGTATACTTTGAAAGGCAACATGGTCTTCCGGGCTTGATCCAATCGGGAACGCACAAAAACTAAGTATACCTGGACCTTTAACTGTCACCTAAATCCGCAGCTTGTTGAATTTCTCCCGTTGAATATCTGCCAATGCGCCACTCTATTTTAATAATTTAAACTTTGAACCCATTGCTACTGACCTTTCGAAGTGTCTGCTAATGATTACCTGAAAATTCAGATAAGGTATTATTATATGGGCAATGCCAGAATTAAAAGCAGAACAAGACCTTTGCCATGTTCTGAATGGCATACTACTTTTAAAGGGATAGTTCACCCAAGAATGAAAATTCACTCATCATTTACTCACCGTCATGCCATCCCAGATGTGTATGACTATTTATTTTGCAGAACACAAATGAAGCTATTTAGAAGATCTCAGCTCAGTTGGTCCATACAATGCAAGTGAATGGTGACCAGAACTTTGAAGCTCCAAAAATCAGATAAAGTCAGCATAAACATAATCCATAAAACACAAGTGGTTAAATCAGTGTCTTCTGAAGCGATCCAGTTGGTTTTGGGTGAGAACCGCTCCTATATGCATATTATGCAGTATGTATTGGGGGTTCGGCACAAGCAATCTTGACTAGCATCATACATGGACTTTATGGAAAACAATAAAATAACGAAATGTATGATATGACCCCATTGAGGAGCTTAATAGCTCCAGCTAAACACTAATGAAACCCAATGATACATTTTTTTTTGTACAGGTTAAAGAGGCACAGTCCGATGAACTGCAGAAGACTGAAGAGGATGAGGAAGATGAGGAAGAGGTGAGGCCTCCAATGGATCTCTTTAAAGCCATCTTTGCCAGCTCGTCAGATGAGAAGAGCTCATCTTCATCTGAAGAAGATAGTGAAGGAGAGGAAAAAGTGACCCCTCCAAAATCTGAACCAATCAAAAGCAGTGAAAGCACATTGAGTACAACCATCTCCGCTCAGATCATATCGGTTCCTGACATCAGCAAAGTGGCAGGTAAAATACTGGAGCTAAGAAGCCATCATTTAATTATCATAAAACTTTTAATAACATTATTTGCACTTTTTACAGTCCAGAGCATGCGTTCTGCTGAAACTGCAGCACAAAATGCTCAGTCCTCAGTCAATCCTCCTGCTAAAACTGGAGACCTGGATGAAGAGGAGTTTGGTCCAAGACTGCCACCTCCTGGTCAGTGTCTCAGCACTCATAGATCTTGCTGTTTGCCTAGGCTGTATCATAACATAGCATGAATATATCACTGAAGATCCCAAAACTCATACATTGGAATTAATTTCTGCTATGTCTCAATTTATTTACAAAACATCTAATACTGAATACCAAAGATGTAACCAAATAATCAAGATTGCTCAACCACGGGTGTAAGTGTTCCCTGAAAATGTACAGTAGATGGTGGTACAGCCCTGCTGTGTACAATGGTTTTCATCCAGGGGTTATTACAAAACATCTTTTATATGAACATTAAGATTTTACATTGTGACTCTTCATCAGGGCTTGTACCTCCTGCACACTCACCACAGTTGAAGAAAAAGAAGAAAGATAAAGAGAAGCACAAAGCCAAGAAAGACCATAAACACAAGAAAGAGAAAAAGGTGCTGTTCTGCTGAAACTGATAAACCTGGGCTGAGTTTTGCAAACTAGACATGTGTAGAAGCAAATTACATTTTTATTCCTCTCTATTTTAGAAGAAAAAGAACAAGAAGCATAAGCATAAAGGGAAACAGAAGAAGAAGGTGGAGGAGTCTAACAGCAGCTCGGAGGACAGTGACTCCTACGGTGAAGATGAATCCAGAATTGTATCTACTAGTGAACTGCTCCAGAGGTTCATTACTTCAATCATATCACATTTTAAAAATGTTATATTGATACTTATTTGCCATTGAATAGCTAGGAAGATAATTTCTGTCTTTTACTCTTGTTTAGGTTAAAAAACCTCCGGGACAAGCGATAACACATCTGAAGAACAATCTGCCCTTTTTGAGGATTATGTCTCACTGAAACTGCAAAATAATGGAATGAGTACCATGTGTCTCATCTAAGTGCATCTAATGGCAAAATTTGTTACCCATGACCTCAGATGTTTTTGATTTAAAAACAAATAGTAAAAATAAAAAAGCTGAGTGAGTGTTTATTATAATTGCATGAGATCTAGTGCCTAATGGCTTAAAATGACAAGGCTGCCCAGAAATTGACCATGTTCTGTTGTTTGAAATACCTTTTAATATGGAGGAGAAAGCAGCGCAATCATTTTAAATGTATCGCAATATAATATGAAGGTAAACTGGTAGCAAATCTTGAGAGCTTGCAAATTTTAATTTGAGAACTTTTACAATTAATATTTGTAGTTGTACCTTGAAATTACATTCACAGCTTTGATGTGAAAACTTCTGATGTCAATAATCAAAAACATGTTCTGAATTCAAAGTTGCAGAAAAAGTTCCAAATGTATAAAATGACATTCACATAAATACAACAACAGTCACAAACTTGTATTACATATTTACTTTTGTACTTTAATTCACTTTCGCATTACAACCACAAGTCAGCACTTACAACTTCTCAAATCTGGCACAGCAACATCAATTCTTCATGTCTTGACTCTAATTTGCAACAACTTTTGTTCCAGAAAGAATCGATTCTTTGATTCCGTGGCTTTAGGAATCTAGAATCGACTCCAAAGCTTGGAATCGATTCTGCTCCGGGGAATCGCCTTCGCTCATGAGGGTGAAATTAATGTTTGTTTTTTCCTGAACACTATACAACTACAAATTCCAGAAGCCTTTACAGCACTAGTTCAAATTACAAAAGGATTGTAAAACTACTGCAGCTAAACAATTATAATTTTTGATAATTATGATTTTACAGTGTCAGTCATCAGTAAATTCGCTCTTTTTGTTCATCTGTATGAAGGGGGGGGGGGGGGTGTATGCTGTCAAACCTGACCATAATGTCACAAAGAACAGATTTATAATAAGCATTTTGTTACCTATAATTTATTTTAAATATAAAAATTAAATAACTCAATAAAGGAAATTAGTTTACTGTTTCTTTGTTTCATCACAGAAAGATGCATTGTTTTGTCTGGAAGGTGCTGCTCCCACACCAAAACATGTACATTGGTGCCAGACTCAGACTTTGTATTTTGTGTGCGGTTGGGTGTGTGGGTTGTGCATTGTGGCTGATGTATAGATTTTGTTTGACAAATTTCAAAAATGTGTAAAAAATAAAATAAAATAAAAACAACAGCCCCGCAAGGTTAAAATACATGCTATGAAAAATACTTTTACATTGCATGAAATAATCCAGTTTTACAAGAACCTGTTTTTATACACACTATTATAAACCTCTTTCTAAACGTGAACAACTTATGAGTGAATCCCTGTATCTTCCGTTCATTATAGTTCATTATAGTAATAAAAAATTATATTTATTACTATAATTTTTTTCTGCAAAAGTATAAAACAAACATACACAAATTGATTCATTTCTTAAAAAGTAGAAGTCTCTCCTTTTTCTATTTTTGTTTCTCATTCTCCAAACTAAAATTGAAGAGAAAAAAAACCGAAAATAATAATTATTAATAAATATATATTTTTATTGACATTGCTCTTCTCATTAATACTTACAGAGGTCACCAGCCGGGTCCATTCCTTTTTCTTTTTTAATGAAAAATGAAAGTTCCCTTTTCTTGGTTTTAACACTTATAAATAAAATAAGCAGATATAAACTAATTTCCTGTTGACCATTTCATTTTCTGTTTAAAAATAAATAAACGACATTGGGGGGGAAAGGCTTATTTTTTTGTTTTCCTGAAGTGTTTAAAAAATCAATTTACGCCTTGAATGTTTGATGCGCGCATGTGAGCGGCACTGAAACGCCCCTTCCATCTGATTGGTCAACTTGCCCCGTCGTCTTTATCCTACTACAATTAGAGTTGGGATCGCTCTGCAAATTTGTATTAAATATTGTCCCGATCCACCACTAACTGTAAACTCTGTATGCCATATGTATCAGTAGCTGCTTGAATGGTGTTGCCTCTAATGGACGACGCGTGAGAGCCACATCACTTGGCATGCTGACTTTTATTTTTAATAACATTGTATGATTTTGTAGTGACTGTGAATTCATGTCCCATTGATAAATGGGATAAAAAAGAGGAGTTTGGTCCAAGACTGCCACTCCGATTTAACTCGCGGCTGACTTGACTGCAGAAGTTTTCACATCGGGGCTTTGATTGTAAATTTCAGCTTTTGTCACGGATGAGGAAGAAATCTCATGTGGAAGTGAACTTCATTAATGTGGTCTGTCATACATAATGGAACAGAAGTCGAGGTGTACATTATTATTTTGGATTGCATTGAAAGATAAGATTAATCTCGAGTTGGTTATGTAAACCTACACTCCCGGTTCCTTTTTTTTTTTTTTTAAACTCAAAATGAATCCTCTTGAGCGTGAGGCACAGCGGCGCCGTGGCTTAGATGGTTAAAGCGCCTGTCTAGTAAACAGGAGATCCTGGGTTCGAATCCCAGCGGTGCCTTTTACGTGTTGAAAGACGCTACTATGTACTCTCAAATGATCGAACAATATACATGGCATTAAATTATGCATTTAATATGGGTTAGGGCAGAGAACAATTTAATCGTACGTACGGAAACGAGGCAAGACTTTTGTATATTGAATCCAGTCAGTGCAGAAATATTTTCAAACGTTTCTCAGCATGTAAAGGATATTTTTGGTGCACGTGCCTTGATTTCCAACGATGCATCCTCCGTCCATACGAGGGCATGCGTTCACTGCTATATTCCAGCTGGTAGCCTACTCAAACGGGATGGCCAAACCATGAAAACAAACCAAGGCAAAATTCTGTGGAAAAAAGTCTGTTTACATAGTTACAATTAAATGTCCAACTTACATGCGTGGTTCCATTAAAATGTCCAAAAAAACATATTTGAAATATTTTTAAGTGGTTTAACATTTAGATCAGCAAATTGTGTTTCATTGTGTTTCGATAATGGATATTTAACAGCGCCGTTATATTGCACATTACTTCATTTAGACGTATTAACGCGCTCTCGAGTTGATTGCTGCAACGTGCACGAGACTTTGCGTCGCGCCGGAATTATTACATCATTGGCACAAAACGAGAGATGCATATTTCACACCCGTCAATATTCATACAGTGATGTATCTAATAAATATAGCCTACACGCTTAATATCAGAGGCAATGACTGCCCTAAGAAAATCAAATAATGTTTTGAAGAAGGAGAAGAACAGTCTCTTGTGTTGCTATCACTTTGCCCCCACTAAACCTCCAATCCGGTCTCTCTCCTGAACCTCTGCCTGCCTTTCCCTGCAGACAGTGCGATGTGCCTGCCTCTCGGAAACAAGCAGAGATGCTGCGTTTTGATGCTCGTGCAAGAAGTCGACCATAAGCGTCAAACAGACACGAACTATGCCGCAAAATCTGTCTGGATAATGAGGAAATGACCTGAGGTGTGAAGAAGATGTTAGTGATGATGGAGGGAATCGGGGCGATGAGGCTTTACCTCATGAAATGGATTTGTCTGCGCTGGGCTTGGGTTTGTCTGGGTAAGTTGATTGTGATATTTCCACACATCTATTATAATGGCATGTATTGTATTCAACAAAAGTGTGAAGTGCTCGGTAGATTTACACCAAATCAGAAGTCAAGATGTGTTGTATTTTTGAGCCCTCGTTTTGACCAGATTAATATTAAATGTAATTAGTTTCCTTCTGAAAGACCTTAGGCAGGTGATTATTGGCTCAATTATGAGATGGCAAAGAAAGGTGAAGTGGCTAGCTAAGGTTTCACAGCATTCATTGGACAGATTGGCTTGTTGCCATGGCAGTTATAAAGACGGCTGGATCAAACTGATCTAATCTATGCACAGATTGTGAAGCTATTCCTTTATTACACATTTATATTATTGACTATTTTTATATTATTAAGTTGTTCACGTGTAATTCCATACACCTTTATGTCGCAGTTTAAAACACTCTCCACTGGTCGTCTTTTAGGAAATATATTGAATGGAATATCATACTGTAGATCTCTAGTGCAATTCATATAATTTTCTTTACGTTTAGTGCCTCAAGTCATACACAGCCCTCACATATGAGAGTTGTCTCAGAGGGACATCCTGACAAGGTGTATGCACATTACTGTATGAGCAAAAAAACTAAATCAAACTGAGCACTGACCTGCATAATAGCAGCACTGGGGATCTCACTCACAATCTATTACTAGAACAGCACTCTTGATTTGTAACGTGATCTGGTGAGGTCATCTTAACACTCAGACAACCACAGTTAGAAGAGATTAAACATATGAGAAAGAGACCATGGCTTCGAATGCGTCTGCCCTCATATGTTAAATATGCAGAGACAGAATTACAGAAAGAGGACAAATGGTTATGTTATGTTGGGGGACGTATTCAGTTTAGTGGTGGTGACAAATGAGGGTTTGGTGGTGCCAGTGATACCTAAGGACTCTCCTTCTCACATATACAGACAGACAAAGGGGCCCCTTCTCTATTTCTCTTTCTCTCTTTTTGCATACCCTAGAAAGGATAGTTCACCCAAAAATGAATGTTCTCTCATAATTTTCTCACCCTCGTGCCATTCCAGAGACTTCCTTTCATCTGCAGAACACAGAGATTTGAAGAATATATAAACTCTGTATGTCCATACAATGCAAGTAAATGGTGACAAAACGTTCAAGCTCCAAAAAGCACATAAAGGCAGCATTCAAGTAATCCATACGACTCCAGTGGTTAAATCCACATCTTCATAAGCAATTTGATAGGTGTGGGTGAGAAACAGATCAATATTTAAGTACTTTTTATTATAAATCTCATGTTCTTCATTTGTTTTTGGCTATTCACATCCATCATTCATATCGCCACCTGATGGGCAGGGAGGAGACTTTATAGTAAAAAAGTATTTAAATATTGATCTGTTTCTCACCCACACCTGTCATATCTTCTGAAGACAGAGATTAAACCACCGGAGTCATATGGATTACTTGTATGCTGCCTTTATGTGCTTTTTGGAGCTTCAAAATTCTGGTCACCATTCACTTGCATTGTATGGACCGACAGAGCAGAAATATTCTTCTAAAAATCTTCCTCTGTGTTCAGCAGAAGAAAGAAACTCATACACAACTGGAATGGCATGAGGGTGAGTAAATGATGACAGAATTTTCATTTTCGGGTGAACTATCCCCTTAACTGTAGATATTCCATGTCCAGACAAATTCGTCCCACTAAATGTATCACTGATATTTAGGCACCATTTCCTTTTGAAATGAAAGTTTAACTTTAATCCTGCCCTTCTCAATTTTAAGGTGATGTGTTCATAATTTATAATGGTCTGCAATATTACATAATAAAGAGTTCCCATGGTCATGAAAAAGCCTAGAAATATCATGGAATTTGTACAAATTTCCATGGATATTCATTAGGTCTTAAAAGTCATGACTATTTCTATAGGGAAAACGCATGTTTCTAGTTTTCCTCTGCACTATATCTCAAATATCTCATCATCTAGATATTAAACTTCCTCGCAAGACAAAGTGATGTCTGGTTTGTGAGCGAATCGTTCTTTTGAGCCGATGAACAGGTCAAAACTGTTCACAAATCGTTCTGAATGATTCTTGGGGTGTAACGATTCACTCATCTCACCATTTGGTTCGATTCACAATACTGAATTCATGATTCGATATTCTTACAATACTTTAAACAAAGCCGCCATGGACGGCTGCCCATGTCGCTCATGAATAAATCTGCCACTGATCACGCTGTGGTCTGGCTCATTTGTGCCACAGATACACACACACACACACACACACACACACAAGTGGAAGAAAGAGTGGTGGGTGTTAAATTGCCATAATATAAGCAAAAGAGAGTTGAAAAGACTGGTCTGAGGTCTTGTTATGTGTGCTGTATGTAGCACAGAAACTGAAAGGATGTTAATAAGGTGCTGTGCTTAAATCACTTACCAGCTGTTCCATAATCCATACCATCTGCTGTAAATAGCCTCAGCATATAAGCCTTAAGACTCAATATTCTTAGAATCGTGTTTATTTGTTTATAGGGTGGGATTCCCCTGGTCTCATCCTTGTTCTCTCACACTTTCTTTCTGTCCGAGAACATGGTAATACATTTCTGCTCTTCAGCATTGGCTAAGGAATTCAGCAGCTCATGTAGTTGTGTGTTTGAAAGATCTGTGCTCATGCTGCAGGGTAATGAGTGAGGGAGATGAGGAAAGGATATTTGTTGTCGGAGTGAAATGTGGACATACACAGTTTTCTTCAACCTTTTTCTATAGTTGTCAAATTTGTACAGGCACACAAATTGTCACAGGTTTGTAATGCCCTTTTTATCTTTAGTCTGTAGCTTTTTCAAAGCTGAATTGTGTCATTTCTGTGACACTTGTGTCACCAAATAGAATTGTAAATTGGTATTTTGTAACTAATGTTTGCAATCAGTTTTCCCAACCCTCTTCCGCTGTCTTCCATTTCAACAGATAGTCCCACCCTAAACTCTCACACCATTGGTTTAGTCAATGGTTGGTTAGCCAATGTTTTCAGTCACAGTATTTACACTTTCCAGCAAAATCAACCTAAAAATGTATTACTTATAGTTGTCTCTGCATATTCAGTTACTAATTGTACAAAGTAATGTAACATCTAAAAAATTGCACACTTCAGCTATAAAATTATGTTCTACTAACTAGAGAAACATAGGTGACACACTTCCTCAGCAGATGTCCTTCCTTCTACTATTCAATTATGCATTGTGTCATGTATACTTGGACAGACATATAGAAAAAAACCTGCTGTAGCTCAGTTATAACTGCAAAAAAATTACTTAAAAATTACTTGTTTACTTAAAATTGTAAACAATTTGTTAAGATGAGGAGAAAAGAAGATCAAGATTAGACATCAATGAATACTTTACATTAATTTACACTTTCTATTTTTTCCTGTACTTGTTTGCTTCCCATACTATTTCCTGCTTGACTTATTCTCTCTCTGTCCAAATATGTAACCATTAGTAGTACCCTACACACCCTCACACTTTTTTTTCCTTAATTGAGTATTGTGTGTCAGTGAAATCCCACAGGCTCTCTCTCTGATCTTTCTAAGTGAGTGGATCAAATTCCCTCCCATCATATATTTGTGAATACCTGTCCTGCACTCAGGAATCCATAAAGCCTCATGTGCAGGTACTCTTGAGTGTTTGTGTGTGTTTGTGTGTGTGTGTGGGTGTGTGTGTGTGTGTGTGGTGTGTGGCTTGAAAAAGAGGTGACAGACTGACACCAGAGTGATATGTTCATGTCATTTCAATCACAGTATGACAGCTATGGTCATTCATGATTAATTCTGTCACACACACAAACAATCCAAAAGCTTTTTGTATGTGTTCCTCAGCTGCTTGTGGTGGTAAAGTGGAGTTACATACTGAAAGGAGAGGAATGATCTACAGTCCATCATGGCCCCTGAACTACCCACCCGGAGTGAACTGCAGCTGGAACATACAGGGAAACCACGGAGATGTGATCACAATCAGGTATACACACATCGCTGTCACTCACAGTGGTGATTGGATGAGGAGAAGCTAATATATTCTCATTATTGTGATAAATTGCAGGTTCTACAATGTACATGCCCATAATTGTTTCATGCATTTTAGTTTTTATGAGCCTTTGTTTTTATCTGCACACTCTTGCTTGTGAAATAGCTTGGACTGCTCTATGGTGACTAGACTCAAGAGCAATAGAGCTGACTGCAGGGATTTTATAATGTATTATTCCTGGCCTCTCCAGCCAGTGTGTGGGTGTGTGTGTGTGAATGGATCTCTTTACTGCTTTAATAAAATTATCTAAAAGCATGACATCATTTGAAGGGCGTACTCTATTGAATGCTGGTCTTGCTAGTTAAGAAGCACAGTGAGGACACCCAAGCTGTGGGCCAGCATCCAAAACACAACATATGCTGGTGACCAGCAGTGATGGTCTTTTAAAGAGGGTTATCTGCATAGTAACTTGTGTTTAGAGAAAACCTTGAGGAGGAAAATGACAAAAGATCTTGAGAAGAGTATTTTAACATCTCATTATCCAATACTTGCTAATTGCCTTAATGCCGGAGAGGACGATTCTCTGGCACGCTCGATCAAACACATTTTCTCAAACAGCCTTTGACAGACACAGGGGTATCTGACACACTCAGTCAGAAGAAATAGGATGAGTTGAAGAGTTAAAATTAGGGCTGTCACGAAAGGGTTACATTTTCTATGCACAGAGTCATGTGACAAAACAACATGGCGCAGATCTTAGAGTTTGTCTTTGGGAGGAACGACAACAAAACAACATCTGGTAAGAAACCTCATTAAGTTTTTACATTAAAACCTGTTTGAGTCAAAAGAGTGTAGTCTCTAGTTTCATCCGATATGCCATTTTAAACATTTAATTGATTTATCACGAAACTGCACACTGTTCAACACAATGACCACTTGTATAGGTGTTTTCCCTAAAATATCCTATATTTACTGTGCATTATCACATTAAGAATCAATGGATGCATCCAAAGACTGGAAAATCCTGCTTTCAAAGGCTTTATATGGAGTTAGGATGAAAATAAGGTGCTTTTTTAAACTGTTCTGAGACCAGTGCAGACAGACAACACACTGTAGGTTAAGTAATTTCCTAATTAGGCAGCAAGGGAGCATGCTATAGCTCTCTATGCAGCTAAGTTCATTCACTCCTAAAATCTGACCAAAGGTTCCGTTTCTGGCTGCAGATGATGTTTGGGCCACTCAGTGTGTTTGGTAGACACTGGGCAGTTGTAATCAGGACATAGATTCAGAATTTATAATGTATAATTACATTTTAATATGATTGGCAGTGATTGGATCATGCTGGCCATTGCTTTAATTTGCTAAATTCTGATGCAATGTCTGGAACATCTCAAAAACACGATTAACCAACACTCCTGGAAACGTAATAAAGAAGTTGA
This sequence comes from Xyrauchen texanus, assembly GCF_025860055.1. Classification (NCBI taxonomy): domain Eukaryota; kingdom Metazoa; phylum Chordata; class Actinopteri; order Cypriniformes; family Catostomidae; genus Xyrauchen; species Xyrauchen texanus. The sequence continues at coordinate 37,060,418 of NC_068277.1, forward strand.
TAAAAAAAATCTGACTTTCTATAGCTTGGTATTATTTAAAAGGGTCATAAATTGGAAAATCAAACATGCCATGATATCTTGAAATATAAGAGTTCATAGCACTATAAAAACATACTGTAAATTTCAGAACCGAAAACTTCTTTGTTAGTCCAAAAAAAGGCTTTATTGAAACCAAGGTGCCAAAATGACTTGTTCTCTACTTCCTCCTCACTAATAAGTCATAGTGAGGTATTACATCAGCATAGGCCAGCCACTGCATAAACAGATCATTGCCTACTTTATCGTCGACACTGCTTATGCCCACACAACGGTCTTGCGGTTAGAGTAGAGCATTGAGATTATTTTTGGAGCAGCAGGATGGCCACGAAGATGTCAAGACATTGTGTAGTGCCAGGTTGTGGGAAACTAGATTTTTTGCATTTGCTTCACAAGGATCCCGACATTAAGAAAGAGTGGCTGACATTAATTTTTTAATGAAGTCCCGGATTGCGTCAGTAAGAACGTGTTTGGTTGTTCACTTCATTTTACCGATGATTGTTTCACAAACATGACACAGTTCGAAGCAGGCTTTGCAGAGAGACTTAAATTAAAATTTGAGGCAGTGCCAACTATATTGGACCTAACAGTGATGTTGCAACAAATAAGTGTGAGTATCCATGTTAATTGTTTTTCTTCATATGTTACAGACTGCTAGATGTGTACTGAGTATTTGATTTGATCCTAGTGATTTTAGATGCTCGTGTATTAGTTTTCATGCACAGGAATTTCTAAGCAGCTTTTCTTGTTCTTTTGGCATGATGGCGTTTGTCACTACACTGAATATATGATGAAAGATGATTATATGATGAATGACAGTGTTACAAACACTGGTGAATGTATCCTGTGTATGTTTACATGTTGCATGTTAAGTGTATCTTTTCACAGTTATAAATGCAATGTATTTACACTTTTGTTGGCACTGTCATGCGTTACTCAGCATTTGTAAAATACGGAAATGTTTCACTGTTGGAAAATGCCCCAACTATGTAACAAGATACACACCGTTGTGTCATGTCTTGGTTTAAACAAGAATAAAAGTAATACCTATGACACAAAATAGACAAGTAAATTAAAGTGATTACTTACCATGCTGTCACAGACTGCAGTATCCATGGTGTTTGTGGAGGGGGGCGATTTTCTTCAAATTCTGGATCTGTCTCTGTCTCAAACATGTATGGATCAATTCCTCTGGTTGTAATTTTTTAACCATCTGAAGTTTACAAAACAGCCCCACATGCATGTAATGGCATGCAAAGATGTTATCCAGTCATAGCAGTGGGCGTTTACACTGAAGTCTTCAAGAACACACACCCCAAATAATGGAGCATTTGAATCAGAGGCACAAAAGCTGGTTAGAAAATTCCCAAATTATGACTACTTTTAATGAAAAATCACTAACATTATAAGTGGACCTCAAGGAACATTATAAAATAAAATAAAGATCCAATTCATGACACCTTTAAAAATTAGTACCATTGTCCACATATACGGACATAATTCTTTTTTAAATCATACATTTATTTTTTTGCATGTTTCTTAGGGGATGTTAGTTACAAATCAAAAGGGGAAATGGAAAATGCACACAGCAGTCACATTCAGGTCTCAGGAGGTTAAAAGCACTTTAAACTTACACGGCACAAATGAGTGAAAGTAATTATTTTCTACTCTCATTTGAGTAAGCGTATGTAAGTAGTTTTACAGTGTGCTTGCACCTGCTTTTGAAAAGCTAATTTCAACCCATGGCAAAAAAAAAGTGTTTGATAAGAATAAAGTGGAAATACACAAAAAGGGCTGCATGGGTAGAGAAAGTAAACAGAAATATGTTATGCATGCATATAATTGTGTGATCAATGCATCATTTTAGAACATATTAACTTGAAATTTACATTTGATCTTTTTCTTTTTATTCACTCATTTATTGTGGTTCTGCAACTGGCAGTATTCTGTATTTAAAAAAAAAAACCCACACTAGTCAGAGGAGTGTTCATAGATCAGCAGAGATTCCAGCCTATGCATTAAGCAGCATGTGTTTACTATGTGCAGTTTCCACAGCTTTGATGTAGAGGACACAGGGGACTGCAGGGGTGACTGGCTGCTGCTCGGCCCCACATGGAAAACAGAGTATCGGTTCTGTGGCTCTGCTCTTCCTCCTCCCTTCATCTCCTCCAGAGGACGAGTCTGGGTCTACTTCCACTCTCAGGCCAACGGTTCCGGACAGGCACAGGGCTTCAGATTGTCCTACATACGAGGTGGGTGTGCTTAGAGTATATATATAGGAACTATTCACCCAAAAAGTAAAATTCTCTCATCAGTTATTTACCCTCATGTTTCAGACATGTATGATTATATTTCTTCTATAGTATACCGAAAGGAGATGTGTTTATACTTTTCTTTTCCTGTCCTGTGATGCTTTGCTCAAAATATGGGCATTACTTCTGTTAAGAAAGCAAACATAGTTGTCTTTGCGATGTACGCTCATTAATTTTCCGTTGCGGTGTTGGTCATTTACTCATACATAGATGTGTTGGGATTTCGAAGGGAGGGTCTCTGATTTCATGACGACATGCATCAATCACTATGTTAGTGAGTTACAGCATGATAATTAACCCAAAAAACTTTATAAAAAACAAAGAAAGCATGAAAACAATGGCACACAGCAACCCTCTATGATCATGTTGGAGAAAGAATTGTCATTGCCTAGTAAATGTACGTTTTTACTCGCCAGGATTTTGACAACATGTAAGCATAATGTAACTATAAAATAAAGCAAATTTTAAAATTAAGCAAACTGAGAGAGGGGGGCCTATTCATATATATCCACGCAATATAGTACATTGTAATTTTTTTTTTTTTTATATTTTGCTTTATGATTTTAATCACATTTTAGCATTTTAAAAATGTACAAATTCCACATTCTATCAATTTATATGATGTTGTGAAATCGCATTTTTAATAATGATATTGTGACGTCCACTTGTGGTTCCCTGAGATGCTTCGAGTTCAACTGAATGAGACACAAGTGCTTTTTCCTGCGCACTATGAGACAGCATTCAGGGAAAGACGAGGCTGAATCCAGCTTCTTAATCAACTGCTTTTTATTCAGTAAAAGGGCCTCTGTGCTTCGACATTACACAACTCTATCACTGGCGAGTGAAATGTTCATATTTACTTGCCAGTGGCTAATAACAGACGTTTTGTGGTCACATAGTGTGAAATTTACTCGCAATGTAGGGGGCTGCACTGTTTCTCCCAGATGCCGTTGAAATGTAATCTAAGCAGGAGCACATAATTTCAATCAGATTTCTCCATTATTTATAGTAGTATCTGCATTTTAGAGTAGCTTTGGGTATGTGTGTTTCTTATCTGTGTCAATGTTGATATCAGACACACTTAAGAAGTTAAATACAGATCTAGTGCATGTATATATAAGCGCTTTTTAAAATGTTCTGATTGGACAGCCATTTCCTTTTAAAGCTGCACGTAACTGGCAAAGCTTGAAACTCATGTTTTAGCACAGTGTTTGATTGACAGGTGAGGGTAGTGTTTCGCTGCTGTCCGGTATGCATCAGTCTGAGCATTTACACTTCAAATATGATGTGGTCACATGCATTTTTGACTACCTCTGTGTGTGGTTTTTGTGATTGTATCACAAAATGTTTTGCAGCCCGTTTACACCTGTATTTAGCACTGATCACTTGTGATTGGATAATTCGAAACGCATGTTAATACCAGCTGAAAATGGGGTCTAAAATAACTGCAGCTGGAGCTAGCCAATGCTTTAGAAAGACTTGGCTGAAGTCGCACTATATCCGTTTCCCCAGTAAGACCCCCACGGAAAAGGTGAAGGTAAAATTAATCCATATGACTCGTGGCTTCTATTTTACGTCTTCTGAAGTAGAGGTAGACCGATATATCGGGTTTAGCGATAAATCGGTGCCGATAGTTGCCTTTTGAAACTATCAGTTATCTGCAAATATCAACAATTGAGTTGACAATATTCAAACTTGACAAAATGTATCCAGATTTGTATCCTCATTTCAATGCATATTTTGTTATTTTGATTAGATAATCAAGTGTTCTCAATTTAAGCGAGAGCATGCCAAAAATAAGTGACTTTATGGAAATGTGCCCTGACAGCACATAATTCACATCTCTAACATGTTTTTATAGCTTATATATGAAGGTTTTATATATATAAAACCTTCATCTGGTAAATACTGTATATAGGCTATAAAAAAAAAAAAAAATCTTAATTTGGTTAATAGTTATATTCATGACCTTTTACAAGAAATTAACTTTTACATGAAGGGGCAATATTTGCCCCTAAATGTGATTTTCAGGGCCATTTTTACCCTTTAAAACAAACATTGTCTCTTCCATTTACGTCAAATACGTAAATTTAATAAATTCATTAGAACAAATTCTCAAGATTGAGAGTAGAATTACATCAACATCAATTCAAGAACTATCATATGTTACAAATAAAAAACAGTGACATTTTTGCCACAAGCCCCCTAATTCCTAACCCTGAAGCATTGTAACAGAGCCAAGTCTCTGTTTATGGACTAATGCATGATTAATAATACAAGATGTTGTATAAAAAAGACACATATGAAGCATATACATTATTAAATGTTTATTTATGCAACATTTATTGGTTATTGAGTTCATGTTTATTTTGTCTGACGGTGTTCCTAGAGAAAAGGAAAATGTATGATTTATATAATATTGGATTACTGGAATACCGGACAATTATGACAAGCGGATAATCTACTGTTGAGGAATTACTGCTCATATTATAATACATTGTAGGTTACTGTAAAAGTGCATGTTTTGTTTACCTTATGTGTTTGTGTGAGCTGGGAGCACAGACATAAAAGTCCTTTGAATCTTCATTTTTGGTTGGGATTGTGGTTGCCCAATAAACTGCATCTGGAATTAAAAAAAGTTTTGGACTCCTATTGTCTTGAGTAAGGACAGACTACATTTTTTTTTTTCTATGTTTAATAAATCGATTTTAAAAACTAACTGCCAATTAATTGTATCAGCCTTTTCCACCAACTTAGTTATTGGTATCAGCAAAATCCACTATTGGCCAGCCTTTATCTTAAAGCCATACAAAATCTTTTTGTGTGCTCTCAAATCTGATGCATGTCTGACAACATTCAAACCCAGTTCCTCAAGACACTTCAAATGTCGTTGGTTCTCATATGTCTCATAACCAATTTCCATTCAGCAAGTTTGAATGCATGCAATAAATTCTGTCATTCATTTTCAAATTATGTCAAATTTTCATTTTAGGTTGAACTGTTCCTTTGAAGGTATAAGCCCTCAGTATACTTTTCAACCAAAAAAAAAAGTTTACACAAAGAAAAGAGTAGCACTTTTCAGAAATACGTTTAAAATGACGTATACTCGCATAAGGTAAAGATTTATGTCAGTAGCTCAATAAAATTGTTTTAAATTACATGGAGCGGTTCGGCCCCTCATGGACGCTGCCATGTTGACATCACATGACTTTGTCATGCAATTGACAAAGTTACAACCATTAATATGACAATAATAATGAAATGTTTACTTTATGTCGCACTTTCAGCCAATATTAAACTTAAAAGTGCATGTAAACGAAACAAGCAAACCAAACAATATAACAACAAACATAACATACTTACAACAACTACAGACAACAACTGAGCCCAAGTCAACAGTATAGTTCAGAGTGATGGTATTGATCAGCAGGAGTGTATTCCACCTGACAGTCCAGAATGAGTGCAACTGGAAAGATAAAATGTCCCTGATAAAAAAAAAAGGTCCCTGCTGGAGTGATGAAACAAACTGCTACAACCTGTTGCTCTCACAGCATGAATCACAGATGAACGGCACAACATTAAGCTGCAAGCACGAATACTCAATGGTCTCAGCCACCAGAGAGCATGCAAGTCGCAGCAGTCCGCTTACAGTAGTGTGCAACAATGCATTTGGATTTAATCCAAGAATGTCCATTATACAGATTACACTAAAAGACTAAAAGTAACAAAACTAAACATAAACAAACATATTGGTGTGAAGCAGCAGCAGTTAGTAAACAAGCTTTATGCATCCTTGATGATAGGTGTCAGTATAAAGTCCAAAACCACTAGTACAGTTGGGACGAGTAAGAGCCAGCGAAAAACATACTGAGTTTATGAAAAAAGTGGTGATGAAAAGCATCCCATATTAGGCTTTGTATTTTGGGGTTTAAAATAAAATTATTGGTCATTCATATTAATGCATTTCCTTTTAAGTTAAAACTTTTCATCAGATTTTGTTGTATTCATCATTAGGCATCAGCTGAATCATTTACAGCAGCATATAGATTTACTGCATGTTCAGATTCTCCAACCAAGTGAATGCAGGCGTAGCAGATCAATAGCATATGGCTGTAGAGCCAAGATGACTGTTTCTCTAAATGGGAATGCTAATGTTTTGCTCCACATTTTACTTAATGTATTGTGAGAACTTATGTGCATATTTGGAATGCACTTATGCCAGTGTGTGTTAGAGAGATGTCGCTGTTGATTACTTAGTTAGATCTAATATGTAGTTAATGAAGATGGAGATAATGGGCTGTCATCACTTAACTCCACAGGATTTGAGTGTGTGTGTGTGTGTGTGTGTGTGTGTGTGTGTGTGTGTGTGTGTGTGTGTGTGAGCGTGTATTTATCACTTTGTGGGGACCAAATGTCCCCATAAGGATAGTAAAACCCGAAATTTTTGAACTTGTGGGGACATTTTGTCGGTCCCCATGAGGAAAACAGCTTATAAATCATACTAAATTATGTTTTTTGAAAATGTAAAAATGCAGAAAGTTTTCTGTGAGGGTTAGGTTTAGGGGTAGGGTTAGGTTTAGGGGATAGAATATAAAGTTTGTACAGTATAAAAACCATTATGTCTATGGAAAGTCCCCATAAAACATGGAAACACAACATGTGTGTGTGTGTGTGTGTGTGTGTGTGTGTGTGTGTGTGTGTGTGTGTGTGTGTGTGTGTGTGTGTGTGTGTGTGTGTGTGTGTGTGTGTGTGTGTGTGTGTGTGTATGTGTTCATGTCAGTGAGTGTGTGCGTGTGGGAGGGGTGAAATGCTGTGTTAGTGCTTTTTTTAGAGGTGCATTTAAATCAATAATTCTGAATGGCTGTTTTTGTTAAGTTGTCACCACACAAACACCATCTGCAGAGTGGGTAGATTTTATTGGCTCATCTCCACAAAGTGTGTCTGTATGTCTATGTGAGTCAGTGTTTGTGTGCATAAAAGACTGAGATCTGTCATTCTCTCTTTGTGTCTGTTGATTTGTCTCTCTGTTTGTTTCTGATTTTAGGTCGGTTGGGTCAGAGCAGCTGTGAGAACGATGAGTATTTATGTGGAAACGGTAAGTGTGTTCCACGTTCTTGGCGCTGTAATGGATTGGATGAGTGTGGAGACAATACAGATGAAAGAGGCTGTGCCCCACAACCCACACCTGCCCAAGCAAGTCTGTGTCCACCAGGAACTTTGCAGTGCTCTGAACTCCAGTCCACCCGCTGCCTGCCAGTGTTTCTGCACTGTAATGGAGCCCGGGACTGCCCCGATGGATCAGATGAGGCTCACTGCCCTGACACTTCCTGCGGAAAACACTTTGTCAACTTCTATGGAACGTTTGCATCACCTGACTTTTTCCGTCCAAACAGGAGCCTGGGCACAGATCTTCACTGCACATGGTTCCTGGACACACAAGTATGATATGAAACTTGGCAGAAACATTTACCAAAACATAGCTTTCTTTGAAAGTGCACTCAGGAATTTTTTCCTCATTACATTTTTTAGACACAAAGAAATTAATACAATGGCAAAAACAATTATGTGAATCCTTTGTAATTAGCACAATTATAGACTAACACAATGTGCCTAAGCTAACAACAGCTAACAACACACAAACAATTATAATTTTTCATGTATTTATTGAACATATCCCATGAAACTCTGATTTAACAACTGGTTGATCCTCATTTGGCAGAAATAACCTCAACTAATCATTTCCGGAAGCTGAGGATTATATCTGCCCAACTTTCAGGATTTCATTTTAGCCATATTCTTAGGATGTCAGGTGTGAACGGCTCTCTTGAGGTTATTCCACAGCATCTCTATTGGGTTAAGGTCTAGGCTCTGACTGGGCCACTCCAAAAGGAGGAATTTATTTTTTGAAGCTGTTCTGTAGTGGATTTATTTTGATGTTTATAGTAATTGTCCAGCTGCCTCATCCAAATTCTACTGAGCTACAACTGGTGCACAACCACCCTGACATTATCCTGTAGGATATTTTGATAAAGAAGCAAAGCATACCAAAATCATGACGCTCCCTCCACGGTACTTTATTCCTTTGGATGATGTTTTCATGTTGGTATTCGGTGCCCTTTTTACGTTCTTCACAAACAATTCAACCTTAGATTCATCAGTCCACAATTGTTTTTCCCAGTAACATTGTGGAGTGTCAAGGTGGTCTTCGGCAAACTTCAGGAACGCAGCAAAGTTTTTGTTGGAAAGCAGCAGCTTCCTTTATGGTGTCCTGCCTGTTTCATTTTTTTCCATATATAAGACTCATTAACAGAGATGTTAACCAGTTCCAATGATTCCTTCAAGTCCTTAGCTGTAACCCTAAGGTTCTTTTTTAACTCATCGAGCATTCTGCGATGTGCCTTTTGAGTCATCTTGGCTGGATGGCCACATCTTTGGAGAGTAGCCAACTAAATCGTCAGTTTGTTTAACTGTGGACAGATGAATATCCAAGCTCTTCCAGATAACTTTGTAACCCTTTCCAGCTTTATGCAAAGCAACAATTCTTGATCTTAGGTCTTCTAAGATCTCTTTTTTGCAAGGCATGGTCCACGTCAACAGATGCTTCTTGTGAATAGCAAACTCAAAATGTGTGAGTGCTTTTTATAAGTCAAAGTAGCCCTAACCCACCCCTAAAATCTTGTTTCATTAATTAGATGAATTAATATTTGAATGATGTATTCAATATGTATAGAACAATACAATTCATGTGTGTGTTATTAGTTAAAACAGATTTTGTTATTGGAAATTAAATAAAGATCAACTCAGATTTTAAGACAAATTTATGCATAAATGCAGGTAATTCCATAGGGTTCACATACTCTTTCTTGCCCCTGTTAGTTTTGTGTGGGTAACAGACCTACAGACCGAAATTGCACATGTTTTCAGCCAAAGTTGAAAGTTGTATTCCCACAGGGGGCACTTGACACTCTGAAAACTGAATTCTCCATGCATACGCATTTAAATCTCATTTTACATTTTACTTTGGATAGTTATTTTTAATAAAAACTGATAATTGCAAGGATTCATACCTGTGAATGGAAATCCCCCTCAGCATTATCTATTAAAGCATTTTTTTTAAATCGTCACCCAGTAATAATAGAGGACTGTGACTGGCCCATCCTGGCCAGTGGTGAGAAAAGTAACAGGTACCACGTGACACCGCCGTCTATGCTAGAATGGGATTGCACGATTCTAGTTGGCTGATATATAATTTATATATAAATTGTTTATATATAAATATAGAAACAAGGACATATGCATGATTGGGGGAAAAAATCACCACCTTCACAGCATTGGTCTACGCCAAAGACCAACGCATTGCCAATGTGTGGTCTTTTTGCACATGCTTAACTCGTGTTCCAGTGTAAGGGCCCAAACATACTTCACGCAAGTATGCAGATGCGAGCGCTTCACCAACGCATGGTGCCGTTGTACAAACATTATGTACATTCTTGCGTTGCTCAAGGGGGTGAAAGAGTTTTTAGGCGCCACAAAATCAGAGACAGTTGTGTGTGCTTTATTATTTACTGAAAAGACGATTGTAAAATATGTTTGTATAATCTAACTTGTTCAGCAAGACTCCTCAAATCGCTGCTCTGCCATGACAATTGTTGATTGAAAAAAAAATATCCACTGTAGCACCCCTTGCGGCAACACTGAGAATACAGTGCATACTTGCGTTAGGTTATGAACTGCGCTCTGACACACTTCACAATGCAACGACATGTTAAATCGAGCTTGCGTAGCGAGATGCATTTACGTTCACATACTTAGGTTGAAGATGTTTGGGCCCTAACTGTGGCGGTAAAAAACCTCAGTACTCAAGACGGCGATAGAGTTACCTTCGAAAGTCTGTGTCATTAAACTAAATTTGTTATTGTTCGGCTATGTTGCTATAAAAATGTTGAATTAAATTACATGACCAGAAATATTTTCTTCAAACTGTTTCTCAGCCATGACAGTGGGGATCTTGAAAGAGAAGACAGACTTTAGAAGTGAACCGTTCAATATCTGCTATCACGCCCCTTGTAAAAACATTGAATATGCAACGTCTACTTCCGTTGTGTCATGAATTGGGGTCTGACACATTTCTTGACGTAACGAGGCACGAAATCGAGCTTGCATATTTGTGTAGAGTATGATTCTACCATATGAGCCAGTGCAACATCAACATTAAGTTAATGAGTGAACCATTTATATTTAATTTGACTGTAGAATCTCATTATAATTTTTTCTTTAAAAAATTCATTAAATTGCTTAAATATTTCTACTTGAATTGTTTTGCTGCTTCAGGACCCAAAGCCGTTGGTGCTGCAAGTGGACCTACAGCTGGGTGTGGGAGACTCAGTGCAAGTTTACGATGGTCTGGGAGAGCGTGCAGAACGTCTTCTGCAGAGTCTCTCCCACCATAACAACCACAGACGTGCCTTGCTGGAGTCTTCCCAGGGACAGATGAGCGTATTGTACCACGCTAAACCGCACAGTCCTGGACACGGCTTCAATGCCACCTACCAGGTCTCTCATTCCCTCACACGATGCTTCACTGTCGTTTCTAGTCTGCCTAACAAATGTTGCTGTCTGCATTGGGAAAAATGGCTTTTAGAAAATAATTAAATAATAAATTTACTGAAGTTAATATTTTAAACGACAGAAAAAATCTGTCAATGGAACAAAACAAAACACACTTTGGTCACGTCCACACTTTTGTTTGAAAATGCATTGCTTTTGCTATGTTTCCACCTCTCATCCACACTGGAAAAGCATTTTCCTGTACCGAAAACTCAGACTGAGACACACTCTAGTACCGAATACTTGGAAAACGATGACTTTATGAAATTAAAAACAGAGTTTTCAATGGAAATATACTCATATTGACATTTTAAAATAGATACCTTGACATCTCCTTTTTGAGGAGTTTTGAATGGAATGTAAGATTTGCATATAGTTCTAAGTATTTTTGAACTGATTTAACTTGGAAATCAATGTTTGTTTTAAATTGTCATTGTCTACTTTTTTTTAAGGTTTTACATTATTACAGTGGAAAAAAATTGTTTAAAGCTTGTTTTGTTAAGAACAAGATTAGCATTATTTCCTAATAGGAAGACAATTTGTATAGACCTTGCATGAAGATCAACAGGTCAACATAATTCAGTATGTCTTTGTGAGTATTTCTCTTCCTAAGATCATCAAATTTTGTCATTCAGTATTATTGTTTATGTTTAGAGCTTTGACTGACACTGTGTCCATTTCTCTCTCTGCAGGTTAAGGGGTATTGCTTTCGAGGTGAGCATCCATGTGGCACAGATGACGGCTGTTACTCTGACCTGCAGCGTTGTGATGGCTACTGGCACTGTCCTGGAGGACGTGATGAGAAGGACTGCCCACTGTGCCAGCCAGGCGAATATCCCTGCGAGGGTGGCAGTGGGGTGTGTTACCCAGCCTCTGAGAGGTGTAACAACCAGAAAAAGTGCCCAGAAGGCTCAGATGAAAAGAACTGCTTCGACTGTCAGCCTGGAAACTTCCACTGCGGAACCAACCTTTGCATATTTGAGACGTGGCGGTGCGATGGGCAGGAGGACTGTCTCGATGGCAGTGATGAAAGAGACTGTCTGGCCTCCGTACCCAGGAAAGTGATCACAGCAGCTCTGATTGGCAGCTTGGTCTGTGGCCTGCTGCTGGTCATTGCTCTTGGATGTGCCTTTAAACTATACTTGCTCAGGACAAGAGAGTACAGGTGAGGGAGGTGTACTCTTTCTTTATTTTATCCTTAATTTCCCACAGTCATGGAAAACCTGTAATATCAGGGAATTTCGAAATTGTGTATATCAGAACTGGAAAAGTCATGGAAATGAAAGGGATAGTTCACCCAAAAATGAAGATTTACTCACTCATGTAATTTCAAACCTGTATGAATTTCTTTCTTTCGTGAAACAGAAAAGACGGTATGCAGACTGATGGCCTCAGTCACTATATACTCCGTGATACACCAGAAAATATACACCAGACCTCTGTGTCTGCGCATCTTATCACGTGGCTTGTTGAGCACATTACCGCGGAGACACAGCGCATCACGCTATTCTCTGTAGCATTCACACACAACTCATCCCACCAAGAGCAAGAACCACATTATAGCAACCACGATGAGGTTACCCCATATGACTCTACCCTCCCTAGCAACCGGGCCAATTTGGTTGCTTAGGAGACCTGGCTGGAGTCACTCAGCACACCCTGGATTCGACCTCGCGACTCCAGGGTTGGTTGTCAGTGTCTTTACTCGCTGAGCTACCCAGGCCCGCTCTGAAGGTGTCAGTGGCATTCCCAAAATTAAAGGCTTTTAACTCTTCAAAAAGAAAAGTGTCAGTTGTTTGGTATCATTTTAAAGAAAGTTTTTAATTATATAGTATATGATAAATTATGAGACTCTCAGCCTAAGAAACTGCTGAAAAATCACAAAAAAAATGTTTTCTTATTTTTCTGATTTGACTATATATCTCATGTTGTAAAAAAGGTAGCTCTAAAAAAATGCTTTTGTTTTATTCCAAATCATGCCACCTGTAACTTAGTAAAATGTTGTGTTGATATGACTAAGCAATTAAAAGTTCTAGCTTTACAAAAATAATTGTATCGTAGTGCAAAAAAAAGTAAAGTGTCCAAAAGCCTCTCCAAACAAATACAACATAATAACTGTACATAAGAACTAATTACACATGCAAATACAGCAATGACTAAATGTATGCTCTCCCTCCAAAGCATGCAGATATGAGTAACAAGATCTCATTCAGTTCCATTCTGTGTCATTTGAGCCAACATTGAGTCTTTGTTGCATTCTTGGTGCCATCTCCCAGTGGCCATATGTGATTAGAGTGAACGATCCTCTCTGCCCTTATTTGGATGACTTCCACCTCTGGTCACAGCGATCTGAATCCTAATACAATTTGTTTATCATTCTATGATGCTGGACAACATACTATATAATTTCCGATTAAGTCATCTGCCGGGTATTGCAAGAGACCCACCTTCTTGGTGGTAGCTTGTGAAAGGAACAGTGGCACGCTCCTTCCCTCCATAGTGCTAGGGTCTTCTCCTTAGGCAAGAGAGAACAACCCTTGAGCCCCCCCTTACAAGGGTTAAAATGTTCTTGATTATACCTTTTGCACACGTCTTATCCATCTAGATGTGCTAATACCATTCTTCATCTCTCTGTAAGGATCCAGAGTAAAATAGATCCTCAGTATCCAACGCTGTTTGCAAGGAGCGATAAAAGGGGCAACTTGTCTGCCGTAAGTTGTGACCTTTGTCAGTGGAGGAAGAGATCCCGGTGCCTGAGAAATATGGTTTACTGTGGCTGCTACTGTTCCAACACTGTACTTATGCTCATACTTCACCTAGACGGGAGGTTGGAATGGCTCACTCCAATCAATCAGCTGGTCGAGACATGCTCTGAGAGTTTTGTGATAGCTCAGCAACTGCTAACTTTCCAGAATCCCCAGTGAGCGTTGGCTCAATCGAGTGGATAGAGCAGTTTACAATCTGTTCTACCTGCTCTAGTATATCATTCTTATAGGCCTGATGCATAATCTGCTGGAATTCTGCAGCACTGTGCATCTCTGATTTTTGGGATCTGGACAAATTGTAGTGGAATGCTGTAATAAGGCAAATGCAGTTTATTATTGAGTTTGCAGTTGAGTTATCAAAGCTTGTACATACATCCTCACTTTTAATAAGCCTCTTCCCCAGAAAGAAAGACAAAATAGCAAAGACAAAACAAACCAAAGATGTTGAAATGAAAGGAAGGGATAGTTGGAATAGAAGTTCATCCCCAAAAGGAAAAATCAGGGGAAATATTCCTATTTTTTCTATGTGAGAATTGGAAATATTTGTATCCAATGGAACTGTCATGGACTGGCAAATTTCCAGTTGCAACACTTTGTTAAAGTTCTCAACCCCCTTGGTTTTTGTTTCAGGAGACAAAACTACCACCAAATTTGACCTTCTCTTTTAAAAAGTTAACAATTTTAAATACTTTTGGTCCTACTAATAGACAGACTTTTGGTGTTACAGCCATTTTACTCAGAAACTATGTGATTCATAGTTGCATCAATGTGAACAATAATTTACAGGTAACAGCAGTGTGTTTGACCCTGCAGAGAACCATAACAGTATGTTCCATATACATTCCACCTAATTTTACTGTAACACACAAGGACCTGAATGACCTAGTAGTGCAACTTCCTTCTCCATATATACTCATGGGAGACTTTAATAGGCACAACACTCTATGGGGAAAAACCCATTGTGACACCAAGGGAAAGAGGATAGAAGAATTCCTAGAAAATCACGCCTTAGGTCTTCTAAATGATGGATTCAGCACTTACCTACACCCAGGACACGGAGCATACTCTGCAATTGACCTAACAATTTGCGAACCTGAATTACTTTTAGACCTTTCATGGAAAGTATGGTATGACTTATGTTATAGTGACCACTTTCCATTAATATTAACCCTAAAAGGAAGAGAAGAAGCTCTAAGAATACCAAGATGGCTGTTTAAAAAATTACCTGGTATCATTTTCAAATGCTTTGTAATTAAAGGTTTAATGAAGCCTCTGAAGATGATCCAGATGTTATTAAACACTTCACCAGCACACAAGGCCAATGAGAATTGGTAATTGGAAGAGGGCAAGAGGGACACAACATCTTGTTCCCTCCATCAGGGAACGGAGGTTACGACAGTAACCATGACGTTCCCCTTCTGTCCCTCAATCGACATTGTGTTGATGTAGTGACACTAGGGGTCCTTATGGAAAAACTCTGTCCTTATGGAGAGCTCTGCCCAAGGGAGACGCGGGTCTGCCGACAGGAAGACCTTACCGCGAAATATACATCACAGGGATTACCAGAGTAATCGGCACCTGTGGAGCACCTTAGTATAGTTAAAAGGCACATCCCAGTGCAATGACCAGGCATATTAGACACCGTAGTGGGGCTGGCTGCGAACTCCTCTGCCAAGTTTGCGAACCATAAGGCTAGGGAGGAAGGACATCCAGGGTCCACAACTTCGTGAACTCGACTGGGGTTAAAGGCGCACATTTTCACCTCCGGGGAGGGGAAAGGCGCTATACGCAAGCGAAACACCTGGCCTGCTGTTCTGTATTACCGAATTGTACCCGTTCGTACCTGAAAGAACACAGGACGAAACCGGCTTAACACGGAGATTGTAAAATCTCGCAAAGGTATTGGGTGTTGCTCAGCTCGCTGCTCTGTAGATGTCTGCTAGAGAGGTGCCATTAGCCAGTGCCCATGAGGACGCCACACTCCTTGTAGAGTGTGCTCAAACACGCAAGGGGGCGGGCACGGCCTGGGTCTGGTAGGCCAATTAAATGGCATCCACGATCCAGTGGGCAAGCCTCTGTTTAGAGACAGTGTTCCCTTTCTGCTGTCCACCAAAGCAGACAAAGAGCTTCTCAGAGCCTCTAAAGCTCTGCGTGTGATCCAAGTAGGTGCACAAAGCACGCACCGGACACAGCAACAACAGGGCTATGTCTGCCTCCTCCTGAAGCAGCACTTGCAGGTTCACCACCTGATCCCTGAAGGGTATTGTGGGAACCTTGGGCACATAGCCCGGTTGGGGTCTCAGGATCATGTGAGAATCTGCCAGACCGAACTCCAGGCAAGAGTCGCTGACAGAGAATGCTTGCAGGTCCCCCACCCACTTGATGGAGGTGAGCTCAATCAGGAAGGCCATCTTTAAGGAGAGGGCTTTCAGCTTGACTGACTCTATCAGCTCAAATGAGGAGGACCACGGAGATATCCCATGAGGAAAAGAGGCATGGCCAGGAGGATTCAGCCTCCGGGCGCCTCTGAGGAACCTGATGATCAGGTCGTGTTTCCCTAGGGATATACCATCCACTGCGTCGTGGTGTGCGGCTATAGCGGCTACGTATACCTTCAAGGTGGATGGGGACAGCCTCCCCTCCAGCCTCTCCTGCAGGAATGAAAGCACTGACCCAACTGCGCATCTCTGGGGGTCTTCGGCTCGGGAAGAACACAAATTTGCGAACAAATGCCATTTGAGGGCATAAAGCTGCCTGGTAGAGGGAGCTCTGGCTTGAGTGATCGTGTCTACGACTGCTTGTGGTAGGCCCCTTAGATCTTCCGCACCCCTCCAAGGGCCAGACGTGGAGGTTCCAGAGGTCTGGGCACGGATGCCAGATTGTACTCCATCCCTGAGAAAGAAGGTCCTTCCTCAGAGGAATCTGTCTGGGAGGGGCTGTCATGAGGAGCGTGATGTATGGGAACCAAGTCTGGGTGGGCCAACATGGGGCCACGAGGGTGACTTGTTCCTCGTCCTCCTTGACTTTCCACAGGGTCTGTGCAAGATGGCTCACTGGGGGGAATGCGTATTTGCGCAGCCCCGGGGCCAGCTACATACCTGCGCGTCTGTCCCGAGGGGGGCTCCCGTCAGGGAATACCAGGTAGTGGGAGGAAGCAAACAGGTCTATGTGTGCTTTGTGGAATTGACTCCAAATCAGCTGGACCACAGGTTGGAGGAGTCTCCACTCTCCGCTGAGTATTGCCTGCTGCAACGGCCTGCAGCGAACTCAGCTGCTGCTGACTCAAGAGGAGGAGATGCCGGGCGAGTCACAACATGCGACGAGAGCATACACCGCCTTGGCGATTTATATATGCTACTGTTGCTGTGTTGTCGAACCGGACCAACACATGCTTGCCCTCGATCAAATGCAATAGCCTCCGCAGGGTGAGCAGTACAGCCAACAACTCTAGGCAGTTGATGTGCCAACCCAGTCGCAGTCCTAACCAGGAAACTGCGGCTGTGTGCCCGTTGCGCACAGCGTCGCAGACCAGTTTGGAGGTGTCTGTGATGACCATAACACATCTGGACACTTGCTGTATGGGAACTCCTGCCTGTAGAAATGCAAGGTCTGTCCAAGGGCTGAATAAGTGGCAGCAGATCGGCGTGATATCCACGCGATGTGTGCTGCGGCACCTCGGGACTCGAGTCTGAAGCCAGTGCTGAAGCGGTCTCATATGCATTAACCCGTGCGGCGTGTCTGCCGCTGAGGAAGCCATACGCTCCAGGAGCTTCTGAAAGTGTTTCAGTGGAATCGCTGTCCTCCACCTGAATGACTTAAGGCAGTTCAGCACTGACTGCACGTGCTCACTTGTGAGGCGCTATCATTGAGGCCGAGTCAAACTCAGAGAAAAGAGATGTTCTGAACCGGGGAGAGCATACTCTTTTCCCACTTGACCACCAATGCTTGAGCACCAAATCCCTGTGCGTGCACAGCAACTCTCGAGAGTATGCTAGAATCAGCCAGTCGTCGAGGTAGTTGAGTATGTGGGACAGTGACAGTGTATAATATTTTAATGAAAAACTTAAACAAAAGACACAAATGCACACATGACGAACATGCCCGTAAACGCTCTCTCTCTCCCGCACCATTATCCGCAGTCTGCCTTTATCCCTCTCGGAGGCTTGATTAGCCTGATAAGGGACCGGGTGTGTATAATTACCACCTGGCCCCGCCCTCTGCCCTGCCACAGCCCGGTTCAGATCTTGCAGGTCCAAGATTGGCCGCAACCCACCGCCTTTCTTTGGCACGATGAAGTAAGTGCTGAAGAAATCTTTCCCAATCTTGGCTGGAGGGTCAGGCTCTATCGCGCCCTTGCGAAGAAGGGTCGTGATCTCCACATGCAGGGTGGCGGCGTACTCACCCTGCACCAAAGTGAAGCGGGGCACTAAGGCGTGTAGGCCATGTTCGTTGGGCCCTGGCTGCGGGTGCTCTGTGTTTGGGTACAAATAGTCAAACAAAAATATTTACCTACCAGCTCTGTAGGTAAATATGGGTCGTCCGTCTCAGGGGTGCTTAGGAGCCTTCTGGGTCCTCGTGACGGCCCTGGAGATGGGGGGCATCAACTTCCTGCGGGGGGCTCTACGCTGGGGCAGAGGACTGAGCTCGGTGCTTTCACCACCACAGGGGGATGCCCTCGGTGAGCAGACGGGGTGTGGGATCGTGGACGGTTCCAGTCCAACCCGATGCTCGTGGTAGCCCGGGCAATCATGTCAGTCAGCTCTGCGTCAGCCTCAGACTGGGCAGCCCTGTCGAGTCATCGGCTTCAGACATCGCCAGTGCCCTCACCGATGGAGCGATATAAGACTCCTGCTCGCAGACCCCAAAGGGACGTCATGCTGGCAGTTTAAAGGGAATCCCCTCTTCTAAGTATTGATATGTGAAATATTATTTTCTGTGTGTTTTGTGAAGTTATAAGTGAAAACACTACATACAATAAACACCTGTTTACATGTAACATGTAAGCCAAATACATTTACTTAGCTATTACTCGCTATTTTTTTCTTAGTAAAACAAATAGGCTGGTTGTATTCTACTCTTTGAGAGCTTTCCAATGACATATTACACATGGCTATTTGATCAGTTTGATGTTTTTAACGATTACAATAATATGTGCTGTGCAACATTTTTCATAAATTATCAAAACGGAACACTTCTGATTTGTATGCAAATTTCAAAGCTTGGTCAAGACTGTAGTTAATATTTTGATTGTAATTGTTTTCTTGTGGGCCCAATCTGAGCTGAAAGGGTTAACATCTTTTGTGTTCCACAGAAGAAAGAAAGTCATATGGGTTTGGAACAAAATGATGATTGCAGAATTTAAATTTTTGGGTGAACTATCCCATTAATAAAATCTTAAAGTCGTGGAAACTTAAATAGTGAATATAATTTCTGAACATGTTCTGTTCTTAAAAAAAAAAACATTTTAGATATTAAAACCAAAGATTTTGCCCTTGTTTAGAGAACAACGTTTTTGTGCAAAACAGTGATGTTCAATGTGTGAGCAAATTGTTCTTTTGGGTAAATTATTTTCAATGGATCAGTCAAAACATTTCACAAATCGGTCTGAATGATTCATTAGTAGATTAGCAGATATATGGGTTTGAATTTAAATTATTTCTAAAAATCCCCATCCTCTCATCAATAGCGACTGGAAAGGTCACGGAACAGTCATGGAAATTCACTGTTCATACAGGAAAATGGCTCAGAATAAAAGTATAAAGATCCCTGCATCCTCTATTTTCTGCCAATGTATATTTTGCTCACAATATATAATTTATAATTTAAGACCTTCAAAATGTCTTTTGTTTGTATTGCCCTTTGTCTCTTCCTCCCTCACTCTCTTTGTCAGTCTTTGTCTTCCTGTTTATTCCTTTGCTGATTTATATTCTTATTTTGTGCTGAATGTATTCACACCGTAGTCCTAATCATTTTGCCTCCTACACAAACACATATAATCAGTGGTGACTAACTGCTTTAGTTTTGAACCAGTTGCAATATTATTGCAAGCTAGAAGCCCAAGTTGATGCCAAAGAGAGCTTGTGGAGGAGAGGTCCACACTCTGCTGTATGATATACTCACACTTGTTTCACTTTAAACATAATTGGGTCCTGCAGTAAAGGCTCATATGCTGCTCTGGGGGGTCATGCACAGCTTTTATAATATTAGCCTTGTAATAGCACAGCAGAATCCCAAAAACTTGCACTTTGTCAAACTGTCAAACTAGTACTGTGTTAAGGAACACCTCCTGGTAATTCTCAAGAGATGCACTGCCTGAATGTTATGGAGCATAGTAGCATTCCTTTTAGGCTATTTTTACACAGTTGTTTTGATTGTTTGGTCTGAACCAGAGTTCGATTCCAAGCCCTCCTCGTGCCTCTGCAGGTCTCTTCTCACACTATATTATGTGGCTCTGAACCATGGTACATTTGCCTCATCAGTGTGTGTATGTACCACACTGACAAATAGTAGCAGCTGTTTAATACTGTAACTAGGTAACGACTCAGAAGGAGAAGATGCCTTCCTCACTGATTTATTGATAGTGTAGTTCCTTTGCTTTTACTGAAACACCCACAAAACGACACTTTTCCTATGGGCGCATTGCAAGAAATGCAAAGAATATGAGTTACTTGCACTTTCAGTTGAGTTGAGCCACAATTAGGAATGCATTATAAAATAAAAGGTAAATGATACGTACCACAACCACCATTTCAAGTGGACTCGTTTCATGTAGAGTTTGGCTTGCACACCAACCAAAAAATCAAACACTAACTTCTTTTTTTTTTTCTTTTTAAAATGCAATAATCAGCATCTAAATATATTTTTTAAATAATCTTGATTTATATTCATCTTTTTCTGATTCATTAGAGCCTTTGAAACCCAGATGACCCGACTAGAGGCGGAGTTTGTTCAGAGAGAGGCTCCACCCTCTTACGGTCAACTTATAGCTCAAGGACTCATTCCTCCAGTTGATGACTTCCCTGTGTACAATCCCACACAGGTACGCAAAAACTTGAAAATAATTAGCATTTTTCTACTTTTTTGAGTGTTTTCTGGTATATTTTATTAAAAAATTCCCTTTAAAGAAATAGTTCACCCAAAATGATAATTCTCTCATCATGTACTTACCCTTATGCCGTCTCAAATGCATGTGACTTTCTTTCTTCTGCGTAACTCAAATTAAGATATTTTGATGGAGATATGATTCCCAGCTCCAGAACTGACATAAAGGCATGCAGCATATAGGTAATACATATGTTTAATTTGGCATGAGAAACAGACCAAAACTTTAACTCCTTTTTCACTATAAATCTTGACATTACAGTCTCCTAGATGCTCGATTACACTTACTCACACTTGATGCATATCTCCATTAATCTTGCGTGACTCCGCGAACACCTGTGAATGTTGTATTTTGTCTTTGCTATATGCAATGCGTAATTTTATTTCATTTAAACTTACTGATCTCAGTTCAGGAGACTCTGGACTGTCAGTAAAAGGTTAAACTATTGACGTACAGTCATGTAAAAAAACAAAATGGTGCCGATCACAGCAGAGTTTGTTTTTGGGAGAAACGGCAACAAAATTACATCTGGTAAGAAACCTAATTAAGTTTTTACATTGAAACATGTTTGAGTCAAGAGTCTCTAGTTTTATCCGATATGCCATTTTTTTTTTTATTTGAGCAACTTTGATGTGTACAATGGATAAATGTTTTCATTAGAAATCCTATATTTACTGTGCATTTTCACGTTTAGAAAAATTTTTGCTTTCAGAGGCTGTATATGGAGTCAGGATGAAAATAAGGTGCATTTCAAACTGTTCTGAGACCAGTGCAAACAGACAGCACACTGGAGGTTAAGTCATTCACTAATGGCACTTTTCCACTGCACGTTACGGTTCGACTCGCCTCAACACTACTCGTTTTACTTTTCTGAGCATTTCCACTGCAGTGTGTGCCGCTTCAACGTGGGTGGGATGATCATCATAGTTGCGCCACCTCTACTGCCATGACATCATTTTAAACACGACACAAACTGACCAAAACAATAACACAACTACTAGCTTTTAGCTACTAGCTCATTGTGATATATAAAGCATTTGTTGCATGGTGATTTTACACAAGTGTAACAGTTCAATTGGCCTGGTTGTTTTAGAAGCAAGCTTCCAGTAGCTGGTCAACTGAATAAAGTGAGTATAGAGTTAACGTAACAAAACGTACCATCCTCCATCATGGGTGAGTCCAGGGCACTCTCCCTCCCATTGTTCGCTGGTTTAGATAGCGTCCATTTGGTCGAACCACTTCCAATTTTCCTTGATGTTTCTGTAGTCACGTTTAAGCTTTTTTAACTTTTCCCTACACTGTTGGTAGGTCTGGTGGTAGCCGTTTGCAGCCAAAAGCTGATACACTTTGAAAGAGTTTTTCGTTTTGCTCATCGCTAACGAATGGACCGTCTGCACATCGTTTATTGACCACGGCGTGGTTTTGCACACAGCCATTTCGTTTTTCACAATTCAAAGTCGCGTGAACAAATGATACTGCTATCGCGGTTACTAACTTTAAAATTAGCGTGTTGCTGTCGCATGTCAGAAATCCAGTGACGATGGTAGTGATGATTCTCTCCACCCAATCATTGATCTGCAGGATTTTGATGACACATTTAGTATCAGCTCGGATCGCTTGGAACCTCGACCGAGGTGGTACTAAAAAGTATCAGGTACCAGGACCTATCCACAGTTGAAAACCCCAAAAAAGCGAGCAGAGTCGAGTTGTACTGTGCAGTGGAAAATCTCCATAAATAGGGAGCAAGGGAGCATCTTATAACTTTCATAAGAAGCCAAGTGCATTTAATCCAAATTACCTATCAAAAGATCAGTTTCAGGCTGCAGATGATGTTTGAACCACTCAACATGTTTGGCAGTTATTGGACGATGCTGGTTACATTACTTGTATCAGAATGAACTATGCTAATTTCTGATTGGTAAAATGCTTCAGTACTGGCCATCACTTGTTTGTTTGACAGTGCAAAGAGAGAACATTGAGATTTTGTTGCCAAAGTACAAAAAACATTGTAGAATAAGTCAAAAACATCCCAAATCACATTGTTCCAATTACAGCAGCTTTACAGAAAATCAGCTGTAATGTCTCAAATACATGAATAAACAACACTCCTAAAAACATAAATAACAAAAAAAAAAAAAACTGACTTTCTATAGCTTAGTATTATTTAAACTTTCACAAATTTCAAAGTCTCACTGTCCACAAATGGGACATACATTTTTTTGAAAAATCTCAGATTTTATTTTTGGCATGTTTATTAGGTGCTACTAGTTAAAAATCAAAAAGAGAAATGGAAAATGCACACAGCACAGATCTCAGAAGGTTAAAACATCTTTGTTTGTGTTCCACAAAAGAAAGGAAGCCATTCAAGTTTGAGATTGCATAAGGGTAAGTAAATGATGAGAGAAGTATAATTTTGGGTTAACTATTTCTTTTAACTGTGCACATATGCAAAACATCTTTTACATTTTATCAGGTCCCTGTGAATTGAACATATTGTATAATCTTGGTGTTGCTACAAGTTGAGCTACAGGATCTTACAAAGTCAGGCAGTTACAATGGCATGCACTGTATTAAGCTCGTGTTTCTGGAGTTTTTGTTTACTGGATTTTTATGTGGAAAGATGCTTTTCAATGTTTTGTCAACTGAAAGACCAACACAAATACAGTGCAGCAACCCATTAAAGAGACTTTTGGTCTTTTCCCCACAGCCTCGTTTTCCCTTCTCTCAGGCATCTGTTCTACAGAATCTCCGTTCAGCGATGTGGAGACAGATTCGCCGTCACTCGTCTCGTCGTTCCTCATCAAGACGCCGACTTGGAAGCCTCTGGAGCCGACTGTTCCATCTTGGCTCTCGGTCACGTGGTCAGATTCCTCTCCTCACACCTCCTGGCCATGCACACACAAACACACACACATTTTTGAGCCTCCACAGCTACAACACAGCGGATGGTGGCACAGAGGAGGGGCAGGAGGGTGTGGGGCAGACTCTGTCTCCCTGTTCCACTATGACGCTGGGCTTAGCCCTGCAGGCTCACAATGAGGCCCTCTGCTTTCCTGACAGAGAGTCGCCTCCCTCTCCTCTCTCTCCCCCCTCCCCCGCCTCACCCCACTCCACCTCTGACACCCTGGAGGATGAAGATGTTGAAGATAATGGTGATGATGATAGATGTTTAGAACTGTCTGGGACAAGAATGAGATCCAAACCCAGCACTCAAGACCCTTCCCCTAAACAAAAAGACATTGAGAGTCCACCTGGAACTCTTGATGGCCCTAAACACAGCACAAACAGGTCCAGAGCCTCCAGAAGGTTTGTGCAGGACCTGGCTGCAGAGCTCAGAGGAGTATCCCTCTTACATTACACCTCTGTGGGTATCTCGCCTCTTTCTTCTCCCGAGTCACCAACATCCTCCAGTGGTCAGTCTGACGAGCGGAGACGTCTTCCTATACCCAGACGACCACAAACAGATGCACACACAGACTCAAGTCCTGTAGAGGACACCAGGAAATCATCAGGAACAGAAGATATGCCCGGTGACTGTGTCAGGCTTTGCAGACTCAGAAGTAGAGAGGAAGAGGATGATGAGACTCTTTTAGTCCACTGAGAAGCATTTATAACTCTCCCTATTCTGAATATGTGCCAACAAACTAGGCCTTACCAGGTTAAGTGAATAGCATTCAGATTCATACAAGCATTTTAGGTCCAGAATATTTGATTCTTATGCTCTGTCATAGTAGAACATGTAGGAGTGGACCTCTGCTGAGATACATGTTTGTTGTCATACTTGAAAAGATAATCTCATAGTTTCGGCTCTAGCATTCAGTAATAAATGATTGGTAGAAATCAGCAAAAAACATTATGAATGTGGCTATAATGTTCATGTATTTGGTATTAGAACTGAGCATAAATACTTTTCCATGTGGAAATATATTATAACAGAGACTTTGTATCTCAGCCGCTAACATTCTGTTATGGATAGACTAGCAGAGCTCTCCTCTCACCTCCTCAACGCCTTTTAAGTGATTCACTGTGTCGCCTCTTGAGTGAAATACTGTTGAATTTTATTTGTATCAGAGCACCTTTCATAACCAGCCAGTGGTCTTCGAATGTATACTACAGTTTGCTACATACTCTGGTTGTGAATGTTGGTTGCATTCTGAACATTATCTGCATTATTGGATTTTAAGGCCTCATAAAATATAAAGGTTTTATACCCTATATAAACCCTAAAACCCCTCAAATATATACCCTAAAACGAATGCTGGAGCTGTTTCCTGAATCATGTTTTGGCAGTCTGGTTCCAAACTATTATATTATGGCAGGACCACCATAGACATAAATCAATGTTAAGGTTTTTCCCCATGCAAAAGACATTGAGTCTTAAGGGAAGTAGAACTCAGGGAATGTATGTTTATGAGAGAACCAGTTAAAGGAATATTCCTATGTTCAATTTGTAAAAATTGGAAGTTATAGTGAGGCATTACCGATGGAAGTGAATGGGGCCAAAAACCCTTACAATAATTCTTCTGTTAAAACTCATGCATTATTTGAGCTGTAAAGTTTTTGAAATCATAATTTTACAAGAGTTTAGAGTTTGTAGACATTATATTGTCATGGCAATGAGGTTGTAAATTTGGCTTTAACTTTACACAGAAAAGGTTAGTAAGTGATTTTATGACACATATTGTTTATGTCTTGTGTCTATACTTTTGAAACAGTGAGTATTTTAACGTTTACAGATTGGCCGTCATTCACTTCCATTGTAAGTGCCTCACTGGAACACAGATTTTTGTTTTTAAGAGAAGGAAGGGTACATCAAAATACATTTTTGTTTTAATCAATATTATGCCACAAATGCTGTTGAATGAGCTTAACTTGTATTGAACACGGATATTCCTTTAACTTAACTTCTGTAGATGTACTCAAGAGTTGTGAAGCTCTTGAGTATCAGGATTTTCTAAAATCACAGAATAGTGGAAAAATAACTAAATATCTTGTGTGTTTGAGCTTACGCCTGTGTCTTCATCAGCTGTAAAAGTTGATGTCTTTGTTTTTCATATCTGCTACATTGGTTATGTTTACAATATCATTCAAATTAATGTCCATGTTCTTGTTTGCCAGTAAGATTATGTGGCTCACTTTTCCATGAATTTATGTGTCTTCTGTATAATGAAAAATCCAATGTAATGTGCCACATATGTCCAACTTGCTGCTTTAGGACATTCTGTCCTGATACTGGCTTGCAAATGGCAACCAATACAACTAATAAGCTGAATGAACAGCCTGTTCTTTCATCTCATTGTCTGAGTGCCTATTATTTCACATGTCTCCATCTAACATGCACCGAATACAGGATCTCTTTTCTGATAGGTCCAAGAATGTGCCATTTCAGAAATGGACAGTTTGTAGATTTGCAGGAGGTATTTTAATACAATATGAGGGGTTTAGATTCAATGTGCCATTTGGAGAAATCATGCACTTTCTTTCAATTGAAATGCCTGATGATAAACATACAGCAAATAATTAATTACTTACAGCATCTGATCCGTTCATATGTTACTAGTATGGAAGTGAGATATTTTCTCGTGTATTTTAATATCTTCCCTGCTGAAAAGACCAGCTTAACCAGCATTAATTTCCCATGCTGTTCTAGACTGGCTTATGCTGGTCTATCTGGTGGTCTTTCTTGTTGGAACACAACAAATGCTGGTGACCATGTATAATATTGTTTTTCAGCAGGATTGGTGAGTCAATTATGTTCTATTCAATCAGACTTTCCTGCAGTGCCCCTCCCTCTTGCAGTTTCTGTGTCTTTCTGTGTGAATGAAGCACTTTACAGCTTGATGCCTATTTTCATTTTGAAACCTATTTGTCTCAGATCCTAACAGGGTCAAACTTCTAGTCTCGAGTCATGATGGTTTCTTATAAATACTTGTTTTTAAATAGTCATGTATTTCAGCTGGTTGAATGTCTCACTTTTCAAAAAGATTATCCAGCAAGTGATATTCCTTTTTTGGAAGCAGTGTAGGTTTCAAGCTTCATACTTTATCAAAGAGATCTGGAATTGATGGCCTCGACAGACTCGCACTGCATCTGACATTTTAAAATCACCATTTATGTTTTGAGGGATTAAAATAAAATGAAAACATCAACATATACCGCCATAATGAAGTGAGATCTTTGGGGTTATTCAGCCAGCAGCTTGAAGCCTTAACATAATTCTCATTTGTCATTTAATGCAATCTATGGTTGCCTTTAAAATATTATGAAAAAAATAATAATAATTATATAACATTTTTCCAAACTGATTGTATATTTGTGGTAATGGTCATGAAAGGTTGTGATGTTTGATATGTTTTTGAAGGAGTTGGATAATCCTTTGTTTCCTTGTAACTGCATTAAACACACATTACTTTATTAGACACAGACTAACTTGTTGTCTGGGGGAAGTATAGTCATTCATAAACATCTTCTACAGTACCCACAAACAATGCCCTGGATAGCTAGAGAAGGTCATTTTTACTCATACACACAATTTTTTGAAACTTTTTTTTCATAATTAAATTTAATGTGGTAATATTGTTAATGACAAACACCTTTAACATTTTTACAAAACACAATTATATCAGAATACATGTCTATAGTGCATACATTATGGAACACATGTATACATAATACATATGACTTCAGGAATGCGATCTCACAATTAATCCCTGATGTATTTGAAACTTGAAGCTATATTTACAATAAAATTTCACTGTACTGTGCATTATGACAAAGTGCCTTGCTGCTATGGGCAGCGAGGCATGAACACTTCTAGACTAACAGACATGTTAACGGAATTATTCCTCATATCACTGAGATGCACTGATCTGGACCAAGGCACAGGGAAAGCACTGAAGTGCTTACACAATATGAGCACATGTTTAAACAGATGTGTCCAGAAGAGGGCACTCAAGTGACATTTACAGTAAGTACAAAAGATTCTAATCTCAACTGTCAAATCTATTGGACAGAGAACCAGTTTGGTTGTCAGTTTAAAAATGAAGAGACATACATTATTGCTTGTGCGTAGCTCAAAGCTTTACCCATACCCATTAAAAAAAAAAAGGCATCCCAGTCAAAGAGACAAATGTCTTGGTTACCAAAAGACATTAGTGGGCATATACAACAGTTGAAAGTGTCTGCCTAATACAGTCTTTTGAAATTACAAGCACCTTCTATGTAGATAGTTGGCGATTGAAAAGAAAAATGAACTTGAAATTATAAGCATAAGGTGGCAGCAGTTTCTGGCAGTGCTTACAAGTGCTGGGGGAGAGCCTCTGTTAAACAATGGCAAAAGATTAGGGCAAAGGTGCAATTCCTCTGTCACTATTAGAGGTAAATACAGTATGAGAAAAAAATAAAGCTACTACTTTAGTTTGCATAGATTATTTTTGCATAGAGAGTTGAGCATAGCTATATATTATCACTTTTTTTTTCTTTGCTTGAGGGAATAAGTTATTATTAGGAGGACTAGGTCTAGTCCTATAGGTGAGAAAGTTAATGTTAAGAAAGAGGTACAAAGGCTCCATTAGCTTTCACATGTCCTCTTCGCTCATAAGGGAACTTCAATTAACTACTGTAATGTTTACTAGTGTTAAAGGTAGAGAGAAATCCTGCAAGGCACACAGGAATACACAAACAGTACTCAAAACGGAAAACAAAATCCACAGAAAACATAAAGAGGCATAGGAATTCCCCTTTGATAAGAGGAGAATGCATTCAATTACAAAGTGATGTCCAAAACAAATATATGCAAAGGGAGAGCAAATAAGAAATGTGATGTCTTTGCCATTAAATGAAAAACTTTTGTTTCTTCCGCAGTAATGGCTGAGACGCAAATGACCTTCTCTTCATGTACAGCATCAAACATGGAAAATCCTCAAAAACTATTCCAAACAGGAGTGCAGGCTCTGGTGATGCTCACAGCTCAGATTTGACTGTTTTCTCTTTAAGGGGCTGTATTTCTGAGAGGTCATCCTGAGGAAACACCACGTAGCACAACTTCTGCCCCAGATAGGTCACTCTCTCTGAAACATGCACATTTACACATGTCAGACAAAAATGGGGGATATTTAAAGAAACAGTTCAGCCCAAAATGTTATTTCTGCTGTCATGCACACACCGTGATGTCCTTTAAAATCCATATGACATTCTTTCGAGTGGAACACAAAAGGAGATATTCTGAAGACTGCACTGGCTGCTCTCTCCAATGCAATTACACAATTATAATGGATGGTGACTGAATAACAGCAATCTGTTTCTCACACAAAGCAATTGTGTGGCTTCAGAAGACTTGGAATGTAGCCCATAAGTTGAATGTACTACTTTTATGATGTGTTTATGGTGCATTTGCATCTTTTACGAGGCTTAAAAACTACAGTCAACAAATAATATATTGAATATATCCTTGTGCAACCCACGTACAGATGCGTATATGTTTTATTTTGGATTCGCTATCTGTAACATATTATTGAAATGAATTGAATTCGACTGGTCTCAGTTCAGAAGACTCTGGGCTGTCAGTAAAGGGTTTCATTTTCAATGTACGGAGTCATGTGACAACATGGCGCCGATCACAGCGGAGTTTGTCTTTGGGAGGAACACCAACAAAACTGGTAAGAAACCTAATTGTAACGAACCCCGCTCCTCTAGTTCACCCCGCTTCATCGAGCTCACACGCTCGCTCCCAATCACCCCCCTCTGGCTCTCACGCTCGCTCCCAATCACCAGAGTATTAGTTTCACCCGCACTCGTCCCAATCACTAGATTATTAGTTTCACCTGCACTGTTCGTTTTCCCCTATATACACGCTGCCCTTTCGTTTCAGACTTGTTGGTTATTGTTTAGTTTACCCCTTCGCTTTGCCAGCTCTAGTGTTCCCCTAGCTCCCCTGTCTATTCAACTCGCTTGTCTTATCGCTTTACTTATTCTGATTCCCCGGCTTCGACCTTACGCTTCCCTTGACCACTCTTCTGTAGATTTGCCCCTTTGCCATATTCTGATTCCCCGGCTTTGACCTATCGCTCCCCCTGACTACTCTTTTCTGGATTTGCCCTTTTGTACTTTTGCCTGCTCTTTAATAAAAGCAGTTTTCTTTTACATTGTGACTGTCTCTTCTTGTGCGGGTTACACTAATTAGGTTTTTACATTGAAACCTGTTTGAGTCAAATAATTAGTCAATAGTTTCATCTGATATGCCATTTTTTTAAATTTGAGTGATTTATCACGAAACGTCACGCTGCAGAACACAATTTGTTTCCTTAGAAATCCTATATTTACTGTGCATTATCACATTGAGAATCAATGGGTTCATCCAAAAGCTGAAAAAATTATCTTTTAGAGGCTGTATATGGAGTTAGGATGAAAATAAGGTCAATTTCAAACTGTTCTGAGACCAGTGCAGACAGACAACACACTGGGGGTTAAGTCATTCACTAAATAGGGAGCAAGGGAGCATCCTGGAGCTCTCTATGCAGATAAGTGCATTCACTCCTAAAATCTGACCAAAAGTTCAGTTTCAGGCTGCAGATGAGGTTTGGACCAGTTTGGCAGACATGGGACAATGGTAATCAGTACTTATTTTATACTCAGTACTTAAGTACTTATCAGTACTTAATATTTTAACAAAGTTGACAATGCTAATTATGCAAATTTCTGATGTATTGTTTGTAACATCTCAAAAACATGAATAACCAACATTCCTGTAAAAAATACTAAACAATTTGATTCAGTATTATTTAATTTTTCACAACTTAGTCCTGCTGTTTGTATATGATGCCATCAATTGTTAAGAAAACTATTGTTTATTAGGTGCTCCTAGTTACAAATCAAAAAGGGAAATGTCATGCTGTGTCATATGGGTTTGGAACAACATGAGGGTGAGTAAATGGTGGCAAAATGTTTATTGTTTGGTTAACTATTTCTATTCTAAAGAGAAAACAAAACAATGCAAAACAATTTTGACTTTTCTCACTCACCCACAGCATTGTAAATCCAGTGTGGTTTGTTCTTCCAATGCACTCCAATGAAATAGATGGGGACTCCAGTGAGCATGATCACCAGCCCCATCCCACACACCACTGGCTCTGAGTACAGACTGAAGCCCAGTAACACTGCCCAGAACACCAGGTAGCTGCAAGGGACTATCAAGTTTACCTGCAGAAAGTTAGAGAATAAGAGAAAGAAGAGAAGAACAGACAACAGTGAATAAAACCAAAATCTGTTTTGGTATTCCATTCTGAACAAACAAGTAATACATTTTAGACCATTAGTTCTCAACAAATTTTGCTTCAGTGCTCAGATTTACATCAGCATAATCTCACATCAAGTTGCAACCTAAACTCTGTACCAAAACGTTTTATCATACAAAAGTAAAAAATCTTTAAGATCCAACATTGAAATGCATTATCACTATTATACAAGTTTATAATATATAATGAACAGCATAGGCCAACCATATGTAAAATTAATAACAAGACATAAGCTGAATAGGAATATTGACATTTTTGGTTTCTAAATGTCTCTTGAATTTTAAATAATTCACAGCACCAAATACAATGTAGTCGGCACAAATGTTTAGTTTTGTTCATGTTTTTTTTTTTTTTTTTAAGGATGAGGGAATGTCAAGCAACCTGTCCATGTTGGCATATGCTTAATTTGGCTAGCGTTGACAGATCAACAACAAAAGATGGGGGAGCGTTTTCTCCTCCCTTTTAAAAGTTGATAAGCCTATTTATTTCACAATCCTAACTATGCATGGTTATATAGTTAGATGTATCTTAATTAGGGTTGTCAATTGATTAAATGTTTTTATCTAATTAATTACATGATGTGCCTACTGATTAATTAAATTAATCGCATATCAGTAGTTGGGAAAGGCCACCAAATAAATGTAATTTATAATATACAGTATTACATTAATTATAAATATAATGTACAATTAAAAAATCTGACAATTCAAATAGATTACATTATATATATACAGACAAGTGAAGCATTTAGGCATTAAAAGTCCAAATATTGTTTGTTTTATATCTATATTATTGAACATAACCCTATTATTGACCTACAGCCCTCTGCTCTTGTGTAGTTGTGAACTATGAACTCGTGTGTCAGATGGATGCTTTTTAGAGCACCTCTTATTTGATTGCGTCACATCTCACTAGTTTTCAGCGCCTCTAGTCCTCCTAAGAGATCTGTTTTAAGGAACGTTGTGCCAAGTTAAACATAATTTGAAACTTTGAAAGTGCGAGATCCCAGCTCGGTCCAGCTGTATTTGAGCACATAGGCATGTCTGTGGAAAGGCCTTTGAACACCAGACATGAATTTTCCAGCAAGTTCTTGTTGTGATGAAGATTTTGAACAGAAACAATAGATTCCTAGAGAGCCATTTACACTGTGAGCAAACATTCGCTTGCTGACAAAGCAAGAGTTTTTTTTACGGTGAGTGTGTCGATTTTTTTTTTCCTCGCCCAGCGATGAAATACCCTGACCAATAAAATATGAGCTTCTGATTGCATGTCAGAAGCTGCCGCAGTTACCAAACCAGTGCAACTGGTGGCGCTAAAGTACATAAATCTGTTTTGACCACCGACAATAAACGCTGAAGTAAATTGAGGATGAAATCCTGAACCAATCCTGGATTTATGTATGGGTTGGGGTCATTGCATACATTTTTTTAACCGACAGCCTAAATTACATTTTTGCATTTAGCATTCTTGTTACCCTGGTGTCCCCTATAAGAACAATATGTGACCCACAAGTTGAGAACCACTGCTTTAAACCAATTCTGATAACTTAATTCACCTATATGAGGCAGAATCAGCTGAGTACCTTGATTGGTCTAAACATCTTGGGTTTTTTCCATCTGTAGTAAAGCAACCCAGCTATAGTGACTCCATATGAGAGGTAGTTTATAAATGACACATAGTTTATCAGGTTATGTGTGTCCCCGATACACAGGATCACTATGGTTGCAGTACACTATGGAGAGCAAGAGAGAAAGACACTGTGTTGTTAATCATGCAGACAAAAAGGCTGTGCATGTTGTATATGTAAACTGTTTATGCTAATACTTTTCTATCTTACACAAACAAGCAGGGCAGGGATTGGTGTGCAGCTCTTAAGGTGAATCATAGCCAGTAGGGAGGGCAGGTGACCCTCTCTGGCTCCTGAGAAACACAACCTGAGGATGATAGACAATGAAGTGTTAAATATCCTGTCTTCATGTGACGACTGTGTAAGGCCTGAGTAATAGTACTCAAGATGTTTCTTTACCTGGAGGAGGTGAACAGGTATCCATTAATCCCTCCAAAGGTGGATAGAGCTACTGAGATGGGCATCACCCAGGAAAACATTCCTAAAAGTTTCTCTCCAAATGTCTACAATTCAACACACCAAATAACTGCTGAATGACATTGTTCAAACTGATCATGATTTACCAAAGCATGTAATATATGGATTACTGTTTCACCAGAACAAATACAACAATATTTGTACATTTTCTGAAAATAAAAATGCAAGTGGTGCTTGCTCATTCAAAGATTGCTGCCACAATGCTAAGGTGTTGCGGATGGTTGAGTTGCCATTGCTATGCGGTTGCTAAGGTGTTTTGATTGGGTTTTAGAACATTGCTATTGCTAAGACGGAGAAGTTCTGAGGTTACTTACCACAGCGACAGCGTTGGACTCCAGCAGCTCATGAGGGGTCATGGAGGAGAAGTATGCAATGTTGGTGAGAGTATAGACGAGTGTTACCAGGGGGATGGAGATGTAAATTGCACGTGGAAGGTTCCTATACAGACACATCAGACACCATATCATACATGCTGTGTCAATTTTCTAAAATACTTTGATTTTAGTTTTTTTATTTAAAATCTTTTGTATAAAAATACTGTACAGTACAGTGTAGACTTAAATCTTTGTGAATGCATATAGACTGTGAGTTATTGTGATATAGACTATTGTAATATACTCACTTTCGTGGCTCAACCACCTCTTCGGTGACATAGTTGAGGAAGTTCCACCCACTGTAGGCAAAAGAGGCCTGTAGGAAGGCCAGAGCAATCTGCCCCACTGATGGATCCTTTATAAACTGAAATGCTGCCTGTGGCTCCAAAGCATCATAATGTCCTAGAGAGAGAGTTTACAGTATATATATATTATACTGTATATATATTTACAGTATATATATATACTGTAAACTCTCTCTCTTCAATATATATATTGAAAGAATATAGCAGCTTGATTCATACATTATATCGATTATCAAATCCTGCACGCTCTGTATTTTTACTGCATATAAAAACAGTATACATCAGT
Source organism: Xyrauchen texanus (assembly GCF_025860055.1). Lineage (NCBI taxonomy): Eukaryota > Metazoa > Chordata > Actinopteri > Cypriniformes > Catostomidae > Xyrauchen > Xyrauchen texanus. The sequence goes on from NC_068277.1 coordinate 37,094,601, forward strand.
TGCTCTTGGGGTTAATTAGCAATATGTTTTTCACATTTAAAGTTATAGTTCAGCCACAAATGAAAATTCCCTCATCATTTACTCATGTTGTTGTAAACCTGTACATGGGTCCATGGAATACAAAAGGAAATGTTAGCCTCAGTCACCATCACTTTTATTGCATCTTTTTTTGTTTGTTTGTTTGTTTCTTTGTTGATACAATAAAAGTGAATGGTGACTGAGGCCAGAGCTTCAGTTGAATGGGTATGCAAGAAAGAAAAAGCATCCTCCTTGTAAAACCAGATTAATTGTGTCATGTATTACATAGAACTAATCATGCAAGTAAAATATAAAATTTTCTATGTTTAATAAATAACAGACTTTAAATAATAGCGATTTGCCGGTCAGAATCATCTGTAAGGTTGCCAGTTTTCTGTAAATGATATCCTCCAATCAGATCTTGACACTTGTACAGTTTGGAAATATTCTGCCAGGGTGATGCTTTAGTCATGTAATCTGGCAACCATGAGCACATGAGCTCTCTCTCCACTGAGAAAAGATGGTGGTTTTATGAATTAAACACTGGCAGGCATGTCGGAGTTTAGCGATGGTTGACTTGTCCTTCCTAGTGTTCACATGAAAGTTACGCCACTGAAGGTAATGTTTCAAAAGATTCACACACTTAAAAAATGGCAAAGAGAACAGTTCAAGGAAATCTTTTGTCTTTCTTCAAAAAAAGGAGAACAGAATGTAAGATATTGCTACGACAAATTTACAGTTACAATGTGTACATGTTTTAAATGAAAAGCATTTCAGGGTTTCGCCCATAAAACGCTTTTGTGTGTAGAACAACTTTTTATAGCACTGTTTAAGCATGAGGTTTTGCCCCAAGTGAAGGAGTTCAAGTACCTCGGGGTCTTGTTCACGAGTGAGGGGACAATGGAGCGGGAGGTTGGCCAGAGAATCGGGGCAGCGGGGGCGGTATTGCACTCGCTCTATCGCACCGTTGTCACGAAAAGAGAGCTTTGCCTCTCGATCTACCGGTCAATTTTTGTTCCTACCCTCACCTATGGTCATGAAGGTTGGATCATGACCGAAAGAACTAGGTCGCGAGTACAAGCGGCCGAAATGGGCTTCCTCAGAAGGGTGGCGGGCTTCTCCCTTAGAGATAGGGTGAGGAGCTCAGTCATCCGTGAGGAGCTCGGAGTAGAGCCGCTGCTCCTTTGCGTTGAAAGGAGTCAGTTGAGGTGGTTTGGGCATCTGGTAAGGATGCCCCCTGGCCGCCTCCCTAGGGAGGTGTTTCAGGCACGTCCAGCTGGGAGGAGGCCTCGGGGAAGACCCAGGACTAGGTGGAGAGATTACATCTCCACACTGGCCTGGGAACGCCTCGGGGTCCCCCAGTCAGAGTTGGTTAATGTGGCTCGGGATAGGGAAGTTTGGGGCCCCCTGCTGGAGCAGCTGCCCCCGCGACCCGACTTCGGATAAGCGGTTGAAGATGGATGGATGGATGGATGGATGTTTAAGCATGTTTCACAGAAACAGCCCATTGGAGAAAAAATACGTGTCTGTGACAGTGAGCGAGCGATCTAGAAAAAACGTTTTCTTGATCATAACATGGATTCTTTTCACGGAGTTCATCATAAAATACAAATACAGATGGTAACAGGTGCATATTATGGCCATTTGTCCTAAGGGTCAATGAAGTGATGCTAATTTTTGTCCAAATCTATACAATTAAAAATACATTTAAAAAATGCAATTCACACAAACCATTTACTTGAATACACCTATTCTGTGATGAGTATATTTTCATATTTTCGACCTCCTTGGTAGATTCATATGAAAAATCATGATTTTTAAATGTTTTTTTTTCACAAAAGTTAATTTCACAAAGAGTCATGCTGCAGTTAAAATCAGGCTTGCTTGCGCATTAAGTGTAATTTCAAATTTTAGCTTTCGTGTGTGGACATGTTTTTAAAATGGTATTATTAGTTAGCTGCGACATACTGTATGATGCCCAAAAGCATAGGGTGTCTTATTCATTGTGAAACTGTGTTTTCTTAATGGCAGGAATCACACTGAAGGCCTAGAATTTAAATGCATGTCCCGCCACTGCTACTGGAGATATACTAACTGGAGATAATGTGATGTTAGTGTATACGACATGTTTTTTTTTTTTTTTTATAATATTTTATAATTTTTCTATAATTCTATAAAATTTTTTACAATTGAATAGCGTTTTTACAGTAACAAATAGAGCAAACAGTCTCCTCCGCTTTTTATTCATTAGGTAATTGGACTCTTTTGGGCTAACAGTAGCTTTTTTAATGTGCTGGGAATATTTGATGATTCATGGCATTCAACTAGGGGACTTATTTACAGATGTGAGCTAATCACACTCCTTCCCTTTCTTTCCCTGGCCTTCTCTTTACTTCTCTCCAGCTTTCTCTCCTTACACTTAAACTTCACTCTCTGCTTTTGTTGTCCACACACTTTAGAAAAATCCTTGTGACAACGGCCCAGTCCAATGCTCCCTTTTTAGATTATGTTAGCAGCTGGATACTGTTTGTTGTGTTGGGTATCTGTGTCACAGTTTGGTTACACTAATTGGCTATCGGGAGAGTAGGGCCTTTCCCCAAGTCAGCCACTGGGCTGGTGGGCAGCTAGCAGGCAGATGCACATTATAATATTTGTTAAATATAATATAATATTATTGCTTTACAATATGGACCTGTTTCAGTGATGTCACTTTTTCCCCACATCTGCCATATTTGTGACCATCAGCGGGAGAAAACAATGGTGGTGAATCGAAAAACACCCATAACATGATCTCAAGAAAATCGTCAATAAATGCTTTTGTCCCATGCTAAACCCCAGGAAATGTGTATACAGGTCTGAGGTCAGCACACATATTGCCAAATTTTGGTTTTATTAACTTTCATGACTGTTCCAGGCTGTAAATCAAAATTTTTAAATTCCCTGATCCAGGGTTTCCTTGACTGTGGGAACACTGATAATTCTTATTTTTTCTTAATAATCTTACTTTTTTAAATAATTAAATTAATTGAACACTTAAAAGGATTTGAGATTGTTTGGTACTTAATAATGCATTGCTTTTAATGCTTAGTGCGTGTGTCACTCAAAACTGACTGATCTGCATCTGACACACACACCTTTGGCAATCTGGACCATTCCCACTACTATGATGAGGACCAGGGCCAGCAGCTTCCCTACGGTGAAGACATCCTGGATCCGTGTACCCCAGCGCACACTAGAGCAGTTCACCCACGTCAGGAACACTGTGAACATACACAGTAAACATAAAAACACAGTCAACTATATTTATTCACATAAAGCTAAACTCACAACTAGTGTTGTCCCGATACCGAAATTTTAGTAGTACCGATACTAGTAAAATTTCACAATTTTCTAAACCAATTTTGATACCACAGCAAAAATAGATAATATGCTGTTGATCATATTTGTTTATCCTTTTTAAAAAGGTATATATTAATTTAAATAATAAACTAAAACAAATGCATGTTTCCTTCAATTGTTTTTCATTTAAGAAAACAATGCTTTAAGTTTTTTTAAGTAGGACCCAACAGAAATCTTTTTGTATTTTTTCCCAAATACGGTGTTTTTTCCCCCCCTGAATTCAGTGTTTTAGAGTTTAAATTAATTTAATCATCAAAATGGTGTCTAAATCAAATTAATAAATAAAACTTAGAACAATCACTTTTAGAAAAATTAGCATTTTTGTTATAACATCAAGTGCCTTTCTAAATATCCTAATAAAGTTCTGCACAACAAAGCATCACAGTAATAATGAAAACATTGATGAAAACTTTGATTCAGTACAAACACACTCTTGCTTGCTTCTCATTATAAATAAAAACAATTATTGTTATTTTTATTACTGTTTTGTCAGTTTGCAACACTTTACAATTAGACTACTCAAAGAGATTATTGTGAGCCCAAGTGCAGGGAAAGCAAACTCAAGCAGGATGCAGGTCTATTAGTTTATTGACTGCTCAAAAACAATCCAAAAATACACAAAAATAGAGTCCTGAGAACAGGCAGAAACAGACAAAGCATATAAGCAAAATCAAGGGCAAACTGTCCAATCAACAGTCAAAGAAGTAAATTCAAACTGGCCCAGCATAGTTAAAAAACAAGAGTTAAAAACAGCAGGGCTTACGTTCCAGAAAACAAACATCAGGAAAACTGGAGAACTCAGCAAAAAACAAACAAAGGGCAATGCATAAATACAACCAATGAAACAAGGAAGGGTGGAAATGTATTATAAGTGGTTCACTGAAGGTCACTGGTGGCCGAGATGTTAATAACACCTCAGAGGGTTGACAGGACACCCAAATTTAAGAACGTCTCCTGATGTTCCCAGGGCGACCCAGATGCTGTTGGTGGAACTCTTGGATAATGCCTTGGTCCAAAACATCCCGAGCAGGAACCAAAGTCTGAAACCTCTGAAGAAGGTGGCCTGACCATGGAAAGCAGAACCCCACTCCAATATGGAGCCCGAGGCCCAGTCAATGTGAGGATTATGTGAGGATTTCGTCTTTAAAATGTATCAGGTTTAAAGACAGCCCCTCTATATGGTTATTAATAAGCACCTGAACTGGAGCAGTCATCTGGCAAACATGGCCATCACCCAAAGGCCATAATTCTGACAGATAGGCAGCAGCTAGTGAGCTAGTGAAAATCACATTGGGACCCTCACTATTACTATTACTATCACTGGTGCTCCTCAGGGATGTGTTCCCTCTCCACTAATCTTCTCCCTGTACCTGAATGACTGCACTGCCAAGGACCCTCTTGTCAAGCTCCTCAAGTTGCTGATGACACCACGGTCATTGAGGAGGGAGGTTGAACAGCTGGCTGTCTGGTGTGGTCACAACAACCTTGAGCTGAACACGCTCAAAACAGTGGAGATTATAGTGGAATTCAGGAGCTTTTCCCTCCAAATTAGCCCAGGAAGCTCATAAATTTCCCGGTTTGCCTCAGTAGAGAGAGCATCACTCTCTCATACGTCCATTACGTTTCGACTGTGAGAGCCGAGTACAACCCAACTGCATGGCAGGCGTAGAGGAACATTGCAAGGCCTGTAGGATCTCTCCCTGCATATGCTCATGTCTTTCCACCATTACATCCTGTCTGACTAGTACTTGCTCATGATGCTCCACAGTAACTTAATGACTTGTGAGGACTGCTACAAGATGCTCAAGGTTGAAAGAATCGAAAGCAGGAGGGTGTTCTTCTGGATTCAACGCCATTGATTCAGGAATGTTCTCTGCAGGGTACAATTCCATGGCTGAGTTCTACTGTCAAGGCAGTGCCCTCATCTGCAAGAGACTGCAACATGTTACCACTGACCACTCAGAGAGCTTGTTGTGAACCCAAAAAACAGAATTTAGGTATCTTAGTTTATTGAATGCTCAAAAATAGAATCCAAAAATACTCAAAAATATAGAGTCCTCATAACAGGCAGAAAAAGGCAAATCAAAAAGGCAAAAATCCAGGGCCAACATTCCAATCAACAGTTTAAAAATGAAATCCAAACATGGCCCAGCACAGTTAAAAAAATTAATTAAAAAACAGAGACACCAAAAACATCAAGGCTTATGTTTCAGAAAACACACTTGAGAAAGACTAGAGAACTCTGCTAGGAAACAAACAAAGGGAAACGTATAAATACAACCAATGAAACAAGGGACATGTGGAAATCCATCCATTCATTAATTTTCTATAGCGCTTATCCTATAGAGTCGCTGGTAGTGCTGGAGCCTATCCCAGCTGTCTCAGACCGAAGATGGGGAAAACCCCTAGACAGGAATCCCATGCGAACATACAAACTCTAGGTGACTTTCTTGCTATGAGGTGACAGTGCTAGCCCCGTGCTGCCCACAGGTGAAAATAATTAGCTCAAATGGTCAGAGGAAAAAGTATCACAGGCAGTTGACTGAGGGCCTCTGATGGCTGGGAGTAGGGCTGGGACAACGCGTCGACGTCAGCAAAAAATACGTCGACGCAAAATATGCGCGTCGATTCGTCGGACCCAAAACAAAGATGGCGGCGCCGGCGAGTAGTAGCAACACGAGTGGCTCCTCAGACTATCAGAAGTGCAAGGCGGCATGCACTCGTTCCTCTAAAGTATGGGAATTCTTTAATTTAAAAGGAAACAATTCCGTGATATGTCGTCTTTGCAAAATGGAGATGGCCTTCCATTCTAGCACCACGGCAATGCACCAGCATCTGAAGAGGCGCCACCCGGTTGCAGCTGCAGATGACAGAGCACCGTAAGTTTTTTTCAACTCCCCACTTTGCACTCGATGTTGGAGTAGGCTATAATACGTTGTCGACACCTAAAGTTTTCAGCTTATAGCTATTAATAATGCGCTTATAGCTATGAATGTCGTGAAAAATACATAGAGAACACTGACAACGCGCTGACAGACAGGACCAAGCAGGTAACATTTAATAAAGTCTCAACTTTCAAATTTGGACATTCAAAGAAAATTAAACCATAAATAGGCCTACTATTTTGTGGCTCTTTAATGTGTCGTGACAGATTGCCTCAGTTAAAGCTGCTCGTGAACCGATCATCTTTTCCTTGGTTAATTTATAGCATCAAATAGGCTAAACATGAATGTAGCCTACATCAGAAGGACTGTTGTTTTAACCGCGGAAAGATGTCAGTACAGTAGCCTACAATCCATTATTCAAATTCAAATCCACCGACGTTAATCTTCTCTCTCCTGACTACTTTGTCAGACAAAAATGGCGTATTATGATTGATTGATCAGATCGCCAGTCAATCAAACTCCCGGCAAATGTTTTTTTTTTTTAACATTTTATACACCCCCACCCCCGATGAAACCGGTATTACCGGTGTTGTCACAAGTCGATTAATCGAATCGAAATCGAATCGGACTGAAAAAAAATGAATCGTTAGATTCATCGATGCATCGAAAAAATAAATCGCTAGATTAATCGTTTAAAAAATAATTGTTTATCCCAGCCCTATCTGGGAGGTAAATAACACCTCAGAGGGCTGACATATGGTCTCACAGCCTGTCAATCTCTCCCCTCTGTCATTCTTACTCCTCTCTCTCCACTGACTTTTTATCAAAGAGATGTTTCACAGAAAATGGTTAAGTCACAAGTTTCTTGTGGACAAACCAGATTATGTACCAGTAATGAAAGCAGCATGATTTTGTTGGCAGCACAGCACAATCTGGTCACATGGTCCTTATTTAATAGTCCAGAGACAGGAAATAAATATCAGATGTAAACTATTTTACTTCTACAGGGCAATACACTGACCCATTCATTACAGAGCACACATTACTTGGGGTTTCCTCAAACTGCAGGCAGCATGAATTAGTACAGAGCAAAAGTAGAGTATTACAGCTACCTGGTCTATAGTAACCCATTTTATAGGCCAGAAACATACACACATACAAGTATGTGCATGCTACTACTTCTTGTTATGCAAGCTCAATTTACATTTACATTTACATTTATTCGTTTGACAGACGCTTTTATCTAAAGCGACTTACAAAAGAGGAAAACATAAGCAAAACATCTTAAGGAGACAGTGGTACGAAATTTTTTATTTGACTTTGAAATGTGTCATTTTTTAATGACTGGTAAAGTGCTCTTGGAAAAGATGTGTTTTTTGAATAAATATTGAATATTGAAAAAAAACTTCATTCTGAAATGTCTCAGACCACAATTAATAACATTACACAAGTAAGTATTGCATTCTCAGGGTTTGCGCAAGGGGCGCTAGAGCCATCATTAGTTTGAACTGTCCACTTTTGCAGATTTTCTATTTCAAGTCAACTATTGTACAGCGGGAGCAACAGTTTGAAGAGAATGTTGCTAAGCAAGAAGGTTTAAGTTGATATTAGGGATGTGCACAAGTAGTCGAATATTCGAATATTCATTCTGCAATAATTATTCGAATAGTAAAAATACTATTCAAATTTTGCAAAGTGTTGCTTTGCTGGCCATATATACAGTGAGATGCATGTTAAATCCTGAACACACAAACTAAAACTGGCAGTTATAACAGAATGCACTGGGTTGCACTTTTGAGTTGGCACACAAGTTGATCACATTTGATGAGCAAACAGTTCTGTCACTCAGTACGTTCAGATGGACACCAAAACAATGGGTTATTGTGAGAATGTCGCTTTCTGTAAGAAAGCTGGGTTCCTGTTTAAATGTACTGGATAGGTGGTGTACACATTACTCTCATATATATGCAGCTGTTCAGAAAACAGCATCCCCGTAGCAACATAATCCTCCGTGAGGCTTCTGTAAACAACAAACATGGCATCCGAGAAAGACTTTGCTAGCTGAGGTAAGGGACATTCCATCATTTAAACTGGTGTGTATTAATGAGTATAGTTTACTGAGCACGTAGATATGCTTGTTTTTCTCAACAAAAACATGACATGATACAATATACAAACTCTAGGTGATAGTGCTAGCCCCCGTGCTGCCCACAGGTGAAAATAATTAGCTCAAATGGTCAGAGGAAAAAGTATCACAGGCAGTTGACTGAGGGCCTCTGATGGCTGGGAGTAGGGCTGGGACAACAAACTGCATTGTTATTTCATTGTTTGGGTGACTTAACATATAAATGCCAAGTGCTGTACGTTAACTGTGCCAGTCTACTTCATTAGCAGTTTGTTTTTCTTCGCTTTGCGTGAGCTTAAATGCTTTCATTCTATTCTTTTTTTGTTTTCACGCATTGCTTGTTTAAATATATATTTAAAAAAACATGGGACATGATATAAGCTTGTTTTGATTATAATTCTTATAATTATTTTTTAATTGTGACGCAACCTTTATGACTAAAAAAATTATTTATACAACATCTCTTTCTCATTAATTACCTTCATTTAAATAATAGAATATTCTAATATTAGTTTTTTTATGAGCTTAAATATTCGAATACCAAATTACTGATGAATGCCCATCCCTAGTTGATATACTTAAAGCAAAGTCAAAATAACGCAAGAATGCACGTTAATTATGTTCAAATGGACCACGTGTCCAAATGCTATCATCTGCATTTGTGTACTTACATGTTTATGGTCTTTAAGGTTTATAAGGCATCATAATGGACTACAATATGAAAAATGTACTCTTTATTCTCCAGGACACCTTTGGAAACAATCAAAGTAGTTTTTCAAGGGGCATCAATACAAGGTACCTAAAGATGACCAATGCACACTACTCTGTACATTCACACACAGGCGGAAATAAAGGTCTTGTAAACCATCTGCATTTGAGGTTAGTGGTTTCTGTGTTCAGCCATATTGTATAAGAGCTCCGGTGTAGATCCGGTACACAGAGGTCCGTCTCCAGGGCTTGACGGCACAGTATACCCAGGCATGCCGAGGGAGACACTGGGCAAAGGGGAGACGGGTTACCCCCACTCATCCATCAATGGCCGGAATTAACCGCCCCACATATGCAAACACATGCAGGGCATCTGTCAGACCCCAGTAGACAAACAGCTTCCGATGCCCCACAACAAAACGGGTCCATACGCCAGCTGAATTTTTGGCAAGAGTATGCAGTCGGCCAGAGCGGCTTAAAGTCTGCAAACCAACAAAACATCTATCCTGTTCAACTCCATCTACTCATCTCATCCTGGGCTCAGTACACACCAGATATGTCACTTTCATAGCACTACAGAATTCAGTACTGGCGGATCTTCAACTTATTAACATTTTCATATAGCTCTCAGTCCATAAATTACTCCTCAACTGAGTCAAATGGTTAAAGTCGAATGGCTCAGATGCAGATTTCCCACCAGGTATGACACCAGCTACAAAGATTAAAATACAACTCAGTAAAGGCAGGAAACAGATAAAATCAAACAATGGGACCAATGTACACATTCAGACCATAAGCACTGGTACTAAGCCTGCATTAAGTGCACCTGCATAAAGTATATTTGCCGAACAATGATTCATATGCTGCATGTGCAAACAGTGGTTCTTCATTATTGCAGGTGATTAGAGATTTGAGAGCACTTTGCCATGAGCTTTCTTCTTGTTTGGCCCTAACTGATCTAACTCCATCATCTTCTGTTTTGTATCACTGTGCAAAAGTGACCAAGGGTGGCCAAATGAAGTTAAATCAACACAAAGCTAATGAGAGGAGAATTCTAATGAAGTGCAAACATACTTTAAATCTGCCAAAATACAACCACTCACTCCAAACACTGAGAGGGGCATCCCTCTGCAGCTAATTGACCCGTAAAGCCAACAAAAATGCACTAAATAGAGGAAAATGTGCAAGACACTACAAATCTCTGTGGCCAAAGAATAAATTAAGTGCACAAAACATATTTTTGTTTAATGCTTACCAAGGGTTGCAGATGGCAAAATCAACTGTATTATTTACAGGACTGGGTAAACTGAAGTTCTATTTTCTGCACTGTTGTATAGCTAAGTGGGAGTCATTCAAAGTGAATCAATAAGCCAAACACAAGAGAAGAATGTTTTACCCTTGGTTTCTCTCTCTAGTAGCATACTGGAAGTAAATTCAGTACCAAACAAAATTTGGAAACAACTGACTGAATGCATGTTTCTCATGATCTTAAAGACCTTTTGATCTTGAAAAGCAGCCAACAAGTGCTCAGAACACATGAGAACTTATTCAATAGACTTCTGTTGAAAAAGCATCCAGGTGGTACATTAAGAAGTTTGTAAAGTGAATGGCAAGAGTGTGCATTGCTGTTATCAAGACAAACAATGGCTAACTTTGAAGAATCTAAAGAATCCAAGAAGTTTTTAAATCAACATTCCTATATTTGTCTTATTTCATTGTTTGGGTGACTTAACAATTATTTTAAATGTGGAAAATAGTAACAATAAAGAATGAGTAGGTTTGTCCATGTGCATTTGATGATTTTACCTAATAAATTATCATTTAAAAAAATCATTTCCTTAATATTTGCGTTTTGTGGTAACCATTTTATTCAGCACTGAAGGCATTGCCATACTCTGTTTCACGTTGTGCCTAACAACAGCCTTCACCTGTAATTTTATTCACAATATAGCATGCCCTCTCGTACTTTATTGCTTAATCAAATGTTTTCCAAATGATAGGCAGATCAGTGGCACATGACGTCAGCACTTTCATAAGCAGGCATAAACCTGAGCAAGAAGACAATCACTTGACCAGCTCTCTCTTTTGGTCTTCTGAGTGTGTGGCCTTTATAATTACACATGAGAAGAGAAGATTCCCACACACTCATAAACATAAAAAGGATACTAAAAAGGCACTAAGTGTTCTAAAAATATAGATTACCTCTTAATAAAAAGTTTTAAAAAAACAGTGCATAATCATTTGTTTAAAGTATACATTCATGGTGCCAGGAATTTTTTTTTACACTGTATAGAAGATACATCCATATCTTTTAGAACTTCCGGAAATGCATTTTCTTTTAAAAAATGTCCAGCAATTCAAATGATAGACTAAGCTCAGTTGTATTATTACAGGTTAGAAGACACTTGCCAAAGGTCTGTGTGTTTATTTGTGTGTACAGAAATGTGGGAACAGTGAGTGTGTCCTTGTGTATCTGTGAGTGTGTAATCTGACTGCAGGAGGCCAAACTTGTGACATTCATTCAGAACATTCAGAAGGGGAGGGCAAATGTAACACAGTGCAAACCAGACTAATTCTGACACAGTGCAAACAAGAATACGCTCTCTCACACATAAACAGAGATTCATGCAAAGATTTCCAAAGTGAATTAGTTTACCACTAAAAATATCCACTGCTGTATCCACACAGGCACACACACGAGGAGACAGAGAAAGCCCTAAAACTAAGTCCAAAATCTGTACCTCCACTGCAACAGTCTAACTTATTTTTTGTGGTAATCAACATTATGCCACAAAAGCTGTCGATCAAAATTAACTTGTTTTAAAACTGTTAAATCCCTTGAAGTGTGTGAAGACCTAAGGGTGCACGCCAAGGAAATTTTAAATGAGACATTGTTGGTAAATGCTTTGTCTAAAGTTTAATGAGAGATGTCATGGGAAAATACATTAGAAATATGCTCTGTTGGTTTTCTTTTAAACCTTGAGTTTAAAAGCATGTCTCGCACACTTCAAACCTGATATTAAATGATCATCATTTATTCCACATTTGCCAGGTTTAATAGTGCTTCAGCAGAATTGAAAAGTCCGCCTCTTTACCCATGTTCGTCAAAGAGCATTGGGGTAAATAGGACAACCACAAAGTCCCCAAACAATGCACAATAAAGATGGTACGCCCACATGTTCTGGCGGCTCAAAGCCTGACACCATTACAGAGTCTGATGCCACGCAGTGTGAGAGTCAGGTGCCCTTAGACCATAACATCGATACCAACCATACGCTACTATCAAAACCCAAGCAAATACATTCACCTTTTAGAGAAGTCACTGTGTGTGCATAGCCTGCTCATCTGAATAGAGGTTGGTGGTTTGTGATGTACTGTAGATCTAGCATCCTTTGATATGGAACACACATGAGGTGTCTTTTCCTAAATTGAGCCACTGGCCCTTATCTATCACCAGGCTCTTTGCAGAATGTCTGTCTTAAGGCATTAGCTGGCTGTTTTTCAGGATGGATTCTGGATTCCGCTGCCAAAAATAGAGATGGATGCCACAACTCAGCCAGCACTGTCATTAGGGCCACTGTCCTCACATTGACACACCACCAATACTCCTTCCAGCAAGCCCCAGTCCAGATCAAACAGGCCCAAACCAGCTGAGTCACGGGACTCCCCTGAAACAAACATACCTACACAAGCTCATACACACGCATTGCATTGGTCACGACACAGCTGATTTAACCTCACAGACTCCAAATATATCCTGTGATGTGTCCACTGGAGTTAAGGGCTAAGATCAAGATTAAATCACTGTAAAGTGGTATTGTGGCAGGGCGGAGGGCGGGGCCGGGTCGTGATACTACACACCCGGTCTCGTCCTCCGCCCTGCCACAGGTATATACTACATATACAGGATGGAAAGAGAGAATGAGAGAGACAGAATAAGGGTAAAAGTAACAACTCTACACTCATGTTTACATAACTGTGTCTATGAAGATTTAAACATTGTATATGTATAATGCTAGTTAGTGCACTTTTTCCTCCAGTGAATATTTCTCAGGGTAGGTTTATTTTTCAAAGTAAATTTCTGCATAGCCACATAACTTGAAATTTGAAAGCTATTTAACATGTACACAGGAAAAATATGCAGTTCTTTGAACACATTTTAACATTTAGTGACAACTTGCTCCAATAGCAGGGCATGTGTGGTCAAAAAACTGCATCTTATATATATATATATATATATATATATATATATATAAGACTTATATATCTAAGTCATTTTAGAGTCATTTTCCAGCAGAGTGAGCAGACCTCATCCAGTGCTAAGTTCCTTGGAGAAAACGGTAAGGATTAAATTTGTAATACTTCTATATATTAAATTAAAAACTTTTGATATGTTACTGCCAACTTCGAGAAAAACGCGACATGATGTTCGGCTACTTTGGATATTGATAGCGTAGTTGAAGTTGCATTATCACAGCAGAAGGGTTGCTATCATGTCACAATAAGCAAGAATTTTGCAATTACAGACAGTGAATCTGAGACTTTTATTTGTTCTGTTTGTGTGTCTTATATTTGAGAGGGTTGTCACTCAATGCAGAGAAATAAGTAATAAAAAAGATACCAACGCACTATAGGCTATTGAAGGACTGGCTTTGGTAAGCTCGGACGTTATCGGTTCTGCTGTCGGAACTGGAGAAATTAAGAAAATACATTTATTATTGCTATAAAGAGAAAGTTATTTTATCTCGCCAGCCATTTCTATGTATAATAATATGAAACCATTTGTCTGTGATGCAATTAGCTATTCGCAGTCAGAGAGAGAGAGAGATCTCGCGCACAGCAAGCACAACACGAGCCCAGCTTAATGAGTGACAGAAGTAAACATTCAAACGTAGCCTGGTTACACTTTAGATCTGTGATATTAGTCAGATTTTATTTTATATTTCGCCTTCCAAAGATTATAAAAAGAATATTTATACATAAGCCGCGTTCTGTCTAGCACAACTTCCTTCCCTTCACAGCGGTGCACTGACATTTCTCCCTAAAACTCAAACTTAACGTCAGAATCAGCACGATCGGTGATTGTTGTAAAATGCAGTCTAGCTACTGTTGCTAAATTGCGGGACGCGTTTAATAATAAAAAGAGTGCAAGAGATACCGTTCCCAAGGCGGCGCGTGCTCCGAAACAGACTGCAAGGAAACAAGCAAAGTATAGGCTACTTTGGGTTTCATGTGCGCGTCGTCTAAACGATCAAATATACACAAAAATATGTCAAACGACCTGCTTGGAGATTCACTTAAACACAGTTTATGTCTTAAATGGACGTAGTTATGTAAATAGTTGGGAGAACATATGGTGCATCAGGAGCCTATTAGATCTGAACTCGGTCTTAAAGGGGAAGCAGTCTAATAAACATGCTGACGATTGAGCCATTACTGCGAATCAAACAACAAAAGGCAAAGAGAAAATCACTTAAAGCTCTTGAATGAATAACTTCTGCATTAATAAGCATTAATCTATCTATGATAAACTATGCAGTGTTATTTTACAATTGATTACTTTATTAGATTTCTTTTTAGACCACACCTGAACAGTAATGTTAGAAGACCTTCCTGAAATAAAATCACTGTGCCTATATAACGTTTATCTTTGTGTAATATATATATAACAAAAAGAACCGTTAAGAATACCGTTAAAGTACCGGATCGATAAGCAGTATCGGTAAGATATTAATACCATTAAAACCTTAACGATACAATCCCTAGTTATGCCTGTGCTTCTCTTGGATTCTCTGAATATTGGATTACGTGTCTGAGTTGCCCCTTAATTAAAGCTGCATTTGGATCTCAACCTTCATGTCTCGGAGCAGTTCGTAACACCTGCTTTGTTTATTTAATATATTTGTTATACATTATTTATACAATATGTTTTTACATTATACATTTTTAATTTAAGTCTACAAGTGCAGATTGGTCAAGTGTTCAATAAATGTTTTGTTGAGATATTTTTTCTATCTTAAGTAATTATTTGTGTTACATTTTATCTTTCAAATAAAAGGTTCAAATAAGAGGTTAAAAACAAGCACATATCGGCCAAATATCGGCCAAAATAAATCGGCAGCATTAATCGGCCATCGGCCGACCCGATTTCAAAAGATCGGCATCGGCCTGAAAAAACCAATATCGGTCGACCTCTAATATATATATATATATATATATATATATATATATATATATATATATATATATATATATATATATAAAACTGTATGCACTCCCAGTTTCGCTGAGAAAGTGAATCTGATTCAAACTGCTAACCTGAGCTCCTGAGTTCAAACCCTCAGTTCTTTTCAGGTGATTAATGAAAAAGATTTGGTTCAAAAGAGTCATTTGGTGAAGACTCTTGCGATGGGTTTGTTGTTGCTTGCAGTGCAGCGAGCTTGTCAGAAACAGAACCGGTGAAAAGTTGCGTGAAGTGATGAAATACGTCATTGTTTACATAGAGCAGTGCTCCGTGATCATTCATATTACTACTACACTACTAAAGCTAGGAAATAGCTTTAAACGAACAACTTCAGCATTACGGCTCATCACAGCTAAGAGACACAACAGACTGATTGATTACAGAAGGTGCTTACCTCTTACCGGAGTTTCCACATTGGATACATACTGTTTAAAATGGCAGAGGACATTGCGGTTTCTATAGGGAATGACTCTTGCACACCGGCTACAGCGAAATAGAGGAATACCCCTGATTGGATCGCTATTTTACCACTGAGAAAGCTGACCTTCAGAAAGCTGACAGCATCTTTGCTTGGGTGTGGCAACAGGTGATGGCACACACTCCATCTCTCTCTTTCTCTCTCTCTCTCTCTCTCACACACACACACACACACACACACACACACACACACACATCCATTCTTGTTTATCCAATAACTATAACTATATATCATGCTATATGGCCCTAAATCAGCACTGATGTTATTACCTATGGCATCAGTGCTGATGTAGGGCCATATTGCACTCTTGCACGTGTGATATTGCTTAAATACACTCACTGAACACTATGGTCCTAATAAAGTGCCCAACGTGGTCTTTTGCTGTTTTAGCCCATCTTTCTCAAGGTTCGACATGTTTTGCTTTCTGAGATGCTATTCTGCTCACTACAATTGTACAGAGTGGTTATCTGAGTTACCGTAGCCTTTCCGTCAGCTCAAACCAGTCTGCCCATTCTCCGTTCACCTCTCTCATCAACAAGGCTTTTCCGTATGCAGAACTGCCACTCACTGGATGTTTTTTTGTTTTTGGCACCATTCTGAGTAATCTCTAGAGATATTTGTGCATGAAAATCCCAAGAGTTTAGCAGTTACAGAAATACATAAACCAGCCCGTCTTGCACCAAAAATCATGCCACGTTCGAAATCACTGAGATAATTCTTTTGGTTGATAAGAACATAATTACTGACTCGTATCGGAGTGATTTTATGCATTGCGCTGCTGCCACACATGAAACAACATCCAAAGTGACTTACAGTGCCCTTATTACAGGGACAATCCCCCCACAGCAACCTGGAGTTAAGTGCCTTGCTCAAGGACACAATGGTGGTGGCTGTGGGGATCAAACCGACAACCTTGAACTGACAACCTTCTGCTTACCATTTCAGTGCTTTAGCCCACTACGCCACCACCACTCCAATATATATAGTTGGTAAAGTAGAAATGAGTGCCACATCAGTACCAAATCAGAGCCAAACAGTGAATGTCAAACACAGACTAATTTCTGGGTTGGCTGGTGTGTGTTTTACTCACAGACACAGGCGGTTGAGAGGAGCCGCGTGGCAATGTATGGAGGCAGGCAGTTTGGGAAGGCAGGCTGCAGCACATAGTTAGAGAAAGTGAGTGCAATCACAGCCAAAGTGGTTGGGTACATAATCAACACTGCACTCCACAGCAACAAGAATCTGCGAAAACACATAAACACACTGTCGTTTTATATTTACACTTACACACACATCTTTATCATCACCAATGTGCAACATACACAATATCATGCAAATAAAGTATTCAGAGTAGTGTTAGTGTTGTAACTGAGCAAGTAAGTAAACACATGTGAATATGCCTGAGGAGGAGAAATTCCCCTGGCCCAAGTGCTGCATACATACAATGAGTGTGTGTGTGTGTGTGTGTGTGTGTGTGTGTGTGTGTGTGTGTGTGTGTGTGTGTGTGTGTGTGTGTGTGTGTGTGTGTGTGTGTGTGTGTGTGAGCGTGTATTTATCACTTTGTGGGGACCAAATGTCCCCATAAGGATAGTAAAACCCGAAATGTTTGACCTTGTGGGGACATTTTGTCGGTCCCCATGAGGAAAACAGCTTATAAATCATACTAAATTATGTTTTTTGAAAATGTAAAAATGCAGAATGTTTTCTGTGAGGGTTAGGTTTAGGGGTAGGGTTAGGTTTAGGGGATAGAATATAAAGTTTGTACAGTATAAAAACCATTATGTCTATGGAAAGTCCCCATAAAACATGGAAACACAACATGTGTGTGTGTGTGTTTGTGTGTGTGTGAGATGCCCACGCTGAGTGGAACACACTGGACAGTAACAAAAGACCTACCCAACAAGTCCTCCGAAGATTTCTGTCACATAAGAGTAATCTCCACCTGATTTGGGGATGGTGACGCCCAGCTCTGCATAGCAGAGAGATCCCAGAGCACAGATCCCTCCTCCAAGAACCCACACGATGAGAGAGAACCCCACACTACCTGCATGCTCTAGAACCCCCTTCGGAGAGATGAAGATCCCTGATCCAATTATGTTGCCTGAGAAAACAAAAGAAACAAAGCAATAGGTTATTTAGTCTCATATTGTTTCAGCCTAAAATAAACTTGTGTTTTAAATGCTAAAAATAATAATATAATATATGTGGAGGTGGGGCATGGTTGAGTGCCTGCTTGTGAATGGAGAGCGAGATTGGGAGATGAGAATGGTAAGGATCATCACCTGTCATTGATAATCCCTAACAGCTGCTTGTCATTGCAGAGGGTTGGAGAGGGAATTAAGAGCAAGCCAGATGCCAGAAAGAGAGAGAGAGAGAGCTGCACACGCACACACACCCAGAGAGTGTGTTTATTAAAGTCAGCTGAAAAGAGAGCTTGAGTGATAAATACAAAATTTTGTTGGATTTTGCCGTCTCCCGCTTCCTCCTTTCCCCTCTTTATGAGCTTGTTACACTGGTGAAGAAACCAGGATTTAAGGAGGAAAAATGTTGCCATGGATGCCTCTGGAGGAAGTCTTTAATGGTCTCTTGTCAATATGGGGACCAAGATAAACCAAGAGCCTTCTTGGTGCTCTTTGAGTGAAAGGCGGGGGCATGCAGTTGGCCCAGCACCCAGTGGGCGGTCCACTTGTTGCCACTGCTGTCCAGGGAGGCCCAACTCGTGGTGAAGCAGTTACCAGCAGAGAACCTCCTGGTGTACGCAGAACTAAATAAAGTGATCCTGAAGCCGGTCGGCCGAACACCGGAGCAACAGCATCAACGCTTCTGATCACTGACCTGTTGGTCGCCCGTTTGCCTTTGCCCAGCAGCTCCAGGATGCCTGCTAGAGGTGGTTTCTGGCTGAGCAATGCGACATCAGAACTGTGATTGATCCGGTAGTGCTGGAGCAATTTATCGCTCAGCATCCGAGAGGAACGGTGGAGTGGGTCCAGTGCCATCGCAAGGTGTCGCTCCAAACTTCAATCCAGCTGGCAGAGGATCATATGGCAGTGTATTCAGGAATCGGCGAGCCCTGAGATCCTTCTCTCTCTCTCTCTCTCTCCCCTGTTGCCCTTCATTTTTCTTCCCTCCCCTTCCTCCCATCCTGTTCCTTCTCCCAAACCGGTTACCCAATCAAGTTGACTGTTCATTCCACAGGCTTTCCCTAACCCTCTCCACTCTCTCCCACAGGCTGGCGAATCTGCTGCGCTGGATGTGGGCGTGAAGTCTGGAGCCGCAGGGGTTCTGGGAATTTCCATGACCGATGCCCCATGATGGAGGTGGAGACATTGGTCCGGGTCCCCGAAGTACCACAGGCCACCCCCGATCAAGCAGGAGCATACCGGACATATAAAGCCTTGGTGGATTCAGGTTGTAATCAAACCTCAATTCATCAAAGCTTTGTTCAATCAGAGGCTTTGGATACAAGCTGGTGGGTGAAGGTAAGGTGTGTGCATAGGAATATTCAAAATTACCCTGTAGTTACAGTCACTATTCAATTTCAGGGACAAAACAGTGTTGAGGCTGCGGTTAATTCCTGCCTTACCACTAATCTTGGGAACGAATTGGCATTTACTACCTCATTAACCGGAATGTGTGTGGATGGTCCTGCAACAAAAAGTATAGGTATGTGGTGTGTAACATGCTGGCTGGTGAGGCGGAGCCAGGGCCGTCTATGTCAGCTCCACATCAAAATGACGTAAGGGAGGGTGAAGTCTTGGCTTCCCCAGCCCTTAGAGTATTCCCTGCTGGGGATTTCCCGCTGGAGCAGATACAAGACGAGACCCTTAGGCACACCCTTGATCGAGTGAAAGTGACTGATGATCAATGCCTCTGGTCAGAAGTTGCACTCACATATCCATTTTTTTAATAATTAAGGATCAGTTGTATCGAGTGACGCAGGACGCTCAGACAAAGAAGGATAAAACCTAGTTGTTAATACCGATGTGCCGTCAGGAAATGTTATTCTAGATGTCTCATTATAATCCGATGCGGGTCACTTGGGACAGGAAAAAACACAAAAACTGTCTGATGACCCATTTCTATTGGCCAGGCATTCGAGGGGACGTTCACAAATGGTGTGCAGCATGCCGTGAATGTCAGCAGGTGAATCCAGCGGCCACCCCAAAAGTACCATTCCGTTCAGCTCTTCCATTGATCGAAGTTCCCATCAAAAGAATTGCCATGGACCTTGTTGGGCCATTAGAAATGATGGCACACAGGCATCGTCTTGTGTTGAACCTAGTGGATTATGCAACACGGTGTCCGGAAGCAGTGCCTCTGTTCAACATCTCAGCACACAGTGTTGCGAAAGCACTCTTCAGAATCACCTCCCGAGAAGGGATTCCGAAAGAAATTCTCACTGATCAGGGCACTACGTTTATGTCACCTACACTATGCATGATGTATGAATAATTGTGTATTAAATCAATACGGACAATTGTGTACCACCCACAAACGGACGGCTTGGTCAAATGGTTTAATGAAACCCTGAAAAACATGATTCGTAAGTTCATGTACGAAGATGCTTTGAATTTGAATAAGTGGCTTAAACCCCTGTTATTCGCAGTTCGAGAGGTCTTTCAAACAGAAAAAAATTTATTCAATACGTTCTTGACCTGACTGCAAAGCTCCACACATTGGGCCAGCTATCACAGGAGAATTTTCTATAGGCTCAAGAACATCAGTCCCGAATGTATAACAGGGGTGCTTGGCTACGGGAAGTTACACAGGGAGATAAAGTCTTTGAATTACTTTCTAAATCAAGCTCTAAATTAATCACAAAGTGACGCGGTGAGTCAGGAAGTCAATTATGAGGTTATATGAATGGATAGGGGCAGAGCACGGTAAATGTACCACCTAAACCTCTTAAAACCATGGAATGAGATAGTGCCCGTGTCTTTGGCTATGCTGGTTCCGGAGAGGGAGGATCTTGGGCTGGAGGTGAACTTAAAAGCCAATCGAGGCACCCCAGTCGCTTGCAGAGACAACCTCACGGATATGGCCTGGTTGTAAAGACAATTCTCTGACGTGTTCTCACCTCTTCTTGGTTTTATGAACCTTATAGAACACCATATCAAAACAACCCCAGGGGTACTGGTACACAGTTGTCCCTACCAATAACCCAAGCACAAAAAAAGTGATTAGGGAAGAATTAAAGGCCATGCTCGATATGGGAGTAATAGAAGAATCCCACAGTGACTGGGACAGCCCGGTGGTGCTGGTTCCGAAGAGCGATGGTTCGGTTCGGTTCGGTGTGGATTATTGGAAAGTCAATACGTAAATCTGAAGCACATCCATTGCCTCGAATTGATGAACCTCTCAATCGTTTGGGTGCTGCTCGCTTTTACTCGACACTGGATTTGACAAAGGGTTGTTGGCAGATCACCTTAACACCAATGTCTCGCGAGAAAATAGCTTTTTTCACACTGTTTGGCTCACACTAATTTGTGACCCTTCTGTTTGGTTTGTTTGTGCGCATTATGGACAGAGTCCTCCGAAGGCACTCTGCTTACGCTGCTGCTGAATGAAATCATTATATACAGTAAAGATTGGCAGTGGCATATGCAGCACCTGCGGGCTGTTTGAGGTCACTGCAATGGGCGGGACTCACGGCGAGCCCTAAGAAGTGTGCAATTGGATGGGTGGAAGTATGGTATCTGGGGTTCCACTTGGGCCACGGGCAGGTGCATCCCCAAATTTATAAGACTGCAGTGATTGCACCAATGACCAAAAATGGGTTGAGACAGTTCCTGGGACTGGCTGGCTACTATAGAAGGTTTGTGCCTGATTATTCAGACGTCACCAGCCTGCTGAATGATCTCACAAGAAAGCGAGCCCCAGACCCAGTCAAGTGGATAGAGCCATGCCAACAGGCTTTTATGCAGGTGAAAGCTGCGATTTGTGGTGGCATTTCTCTCTCCCATTTGTGTTGCAGACTGATGTGTCGGACAGGGGGTTGGGAGCCGTGTTGTCCCAGCTGGTTGAAGGGGAGGAGTGCCTTGTGCTGTACATCAGACGGATGCTCTCAGCAAGAAAGTTGAGGTACAGCACCACTGAGAAGGAGTGTCTGGCCATCAAGTGGGTGGTCCTCATCCTTTGCTACTACCTGCTGGGACAGGCTTTAAACCTCTGTTCAGACCACGCCCCACTCCAGTGGCTCCATCGTATGAAGAATACCAATGCACGGATCACCCGTTGGTATCTGGCTCTTCAGCCTTATAAGTTCGAGGTTTTCCACTTCTGGTTATTTTGTTGTGGTAGTGTCACGAACCCCGCTCCTCTGCCCCATCCCCGCTTCGTCGCACACACACTCACTCCTCAAGCTCGCACGCTCGTTCCGCCTCCTCGAGCCCGCACGCTCGTTCCGCCCCCCTCGAGCTCACGCTCATTTTGCTCCCTCAAGCTTTCACGCTCGTTTTGCTCCCTCGAGATCTCCTGCTCGTTAGCAGGTCTCTCTCCTCGGGCTCACATGCACGCTCCTATGGCCAAAACATTATGACCACCTGCACTCGTCTCAATCACCCCATTATTCGTTTCACCTACACTCGTCTCATCACCTTTCATTGTTTACACCTGCACCTTCCCCATAAATACCACAGCACATCCGTTTCATGGGTGTGGGTTATTGTATTTAGTTTCCTGTGTCTTTGCCCCCCGCTAGTCTCGTCTAGTTTTCACCTCCTCTCGTTCACCTCTTAGCTTGCCAGCTCCCCTTGTTCCCCTGGCTTTCGACCTCACGCTCCCTTTGACTACTCTCTCCCGGATTTGCCCCCTTGTTTATATCTTGATTCCCCGGCTTTCGACCTCACGCTCCCTTTGACTACTCTTCACTGGATTTGCCCTTTTTCTGTACTTTTGCCTGCCTGCAATAAAACGCAGTTTTTGACTTACATTGTGACTGTCTCTTCTTGTGCGGGTTATAGAATAACCAACCTCACCGAAGACAGTCACAATGTATCCCGCGGATGTACGCAGCTCACTAGAGCGGATTTTTTCTGCACGCTCTGCTGAAGGATCTACTGTTGGGAGACATCACCGAGCGCTCACGGCGCAGGGGCCACAGGTACGTGCGATTTCTGACTTATTTCACCCTGTTTCACCTGTGTCTGCCCCTGAGCCCATTGATGCTCCCAACGCATCCCTGAGCGCCGTAAGCCTTCAATCCCCTGAGAGGTTTGATGGCTCTTCGGGTGCTTGCCAAGGGTTGTTTATGCAGGGCAGCGGTTGTGGAACTCATAACCTTGCCCTTAACATTGTGGAGCCAGCGGCCCGACTCTTGGCTTTGCGCCAGGGGAGCCAAACCTTAGACGCTTATGTTGTGGATTTTTGTGCCCTGGCTAACCAGGTGAATTTTGATGAGGTGGCTCTAAAAGACATTTTTCATCATGGACTGAATGAGCCAGCCTCATCATTCATGCCTGGTGGTCGCTGCTCCCTTAACCTGGCTCAGTTTATTGACCTCGCCCTACTGTACGCTGGTTCCTCGTTTACTGTGGGGGAGGCAGAAACTGAACCAGCGTTCCATACCACGGCCCCCGTCTTGAAGCCTACCACGGCCCCCGTCTTGAAGCCTTACACGGCCCCCCGTCCCGAAGCCTGACACGGCCCCAGTCCCGAGGCCTGTCACGGCCCTAGTCCCGAAGCCTGTCACGGCCCTAGTCCCGAAGCCTGTCGCGGCCCTAGTCCCGAAGCCTGTCGCGGCCCTAGTCCCGAAGCCTGTCACGGAACTAGTCCCGAAGCCTGACACGGCCCCAGTCTCGAAGCCTGGCACGGCCAGCGAGTCAACGCCCATGCCTGCCACGGCCAGAGAGTCAGCACCCATGCCCGCCACGGCCAACGAGCCAGCGCCCATGCCCACCACGGCCAACGAGCCAGCGCCCATGCCCGCCACGGCCAACGAGCCAGCACCCATGTCTGCCACGGTCAGCGAGCCAGTGCCTGTAGCCTCGACCGCCCCAGAGCCAGCGCCTGTAGCCTCGACCGTCCCCATGGCCACGTCCCCTGTTGGCCGAAGACGTAAGAGAAGGAAGAGGGCCCCTTCTCCTCAGTCTCGTCTTGTGCTCAAGACCGCAGAGGTTCCCTCAGAGTCTTCCACGGCTCTACCGACCTCTGCTCTGCCCTCAGAGTCTTCCACGGCTCTGCCGGGTTCTGCTCCGCCCCAGAGTCTTCCACGGCTCTGCCGGGTTCTGCTCCGCCCCCAGAGTCTTCCACGGCTCTGCCGGGTTCTGCTCCGCCCCCAGAGTCTTCCACGGCTCTGCCGGGTTCTGCTCCACCCCCAGAGTCTTCCACGGCTCTGCCAGCCTCTGCTCGCCCCTCAGAGCCCTCGCGGCCTCCGCCTCACAAGCCTCCCAAGGCTCCTCCTCCTATGCCTCCCAGGGCTCTTCCTCTCAAGCCTCCCAGGGCTCTTCCTCTCGAGCCTCCTAAGGCTCCTCCTCTCGAGCCTCTCAGAGCTCTACCTCCCAAGCCCCCCAGGGTTCTGCCTTTCAAGTCTCTCGAGCCTCCCAGAGCTCTACCCCTCGAGCCTCCCAGAGCTCCGCCTCTCAAGCCTCTCAGGGCTTCTCCTCCCAAGCCTCCCAGGGCTCCGCCTCTCGAGCCTCTCAGGGCTTCTCCTCTCGAGTCTTTCAGGGCTCCCCCCCTCAAGCCTCTCAGGGCTTCCCCTCTCGAGTCTTTCAGGGCTCCTCCTCCCCTCGAGCCTCTCAGGGCTCTGTCCCTCGAGTCTTTCATGGCTCCACCCCTCAAGCCTCTCAGGGCTTCCCCTCTCGAGTCTCTCAGGGCTCCTCCTCCCCTCAAGCCTCTCAGGGCTTCGTCTCTCGAGTCTTCCAGGGCTCCTCCTCCTCCCGAGCCTCTCGGGGCTCCGTCTCTTGAGTCTTTCATGGCTCCCCCCCTCGAGCCTCTCGAGCCTTCCAGGGCCCCACCTCTAGATCCTCTCGAGTCTTCCACGACCTTTTTCCCCGAGCTGCTCATGGCTCTACTCCCAGAGACTCCAGAGCTTCCTAGGGCTCCGCCTCCCGAGCCTCCTACGGCTCCGCCCTTGACACTCTCCCTGTCCTGTGGCCTCTTCCCTGGCCTCCTGACCCTGTTCCTGTCCGGTGGTCACCTTCCAGACCCCCGGACCCAGTCCCTGTCCTCCAGTCGCCTTCCAGACCCCCTGACCCAGCCTCTGCCCTATGGCTGCCCCCTAGATCTCCCGACCACCCGCCTGTCCGCTATGTTCCCCCTGACCTTGCCTTGAAACTGCCCATTGACCCCATGGACTGTCTCATTTCCCTCTGTGCCCCTTGGACTGCCCTCAATTTTGTTTGTGTGTTTTGTGGGTTGTCTGTTCAGGGTTTTTTTTGTTTGTTGGGATCGTCCATCACCACTTCCTCGCAACCGAGCGCGGCCGTCAGGAGCCGTCCGTTTTAGAGGGGGGAGTACTGTCACGAACCCCGCTCCTCTGCCCCATCCCCGCTTCGTCGCACACACACTCACTCCTCAAGCTCGCACGCTCGTTCCGCCCCCTCGAGCCCGCACGCTCGTTCCGCCCCCCTCGAGCTCACGCTCGTTTTGCTCCCTCGAGCTCTCACGCTCGTTTTGCTCCCTCGAGATCTCCTGCTCGTTAGCAGGTCTCTCTCCTCGGGCTCACATGCACGCTCCTATGGCCAAAACATTATGACCACCTGCACTCGTCTCAATCACCCCATTATTCATTTCACCTACACTCGTCTCATCACCTTTCATTGTTTACACCTGCACCTTCCCCTATAAATACCACAGCACATCCGTTTCACGGGTGTGGGTTATTGTATTTAGTTTCCCGTGTCTTTGCCCCCCGCTAGTCTCGTCTAGTTTTCACCTCCTCTCGTTCACCTCTTAGCTTGCCAGCTCCCCTTGTTCCCCTGTCTTTTGCTCCCACTAGTCTCGTCATTTTCCTCTTGATTCCCCGGCTTTCGACCTCACGCTCCCTTTGACTACTCTCTCCCGGATTTGCCCCCTTGTTTATATCTTGATTCCCCGGCTTTCGACCTCACGCTCCCTTTGACTACTCTTCACTGGATTTGCCCTTTTTCTGTACTTTTGCCTGCCTGCAATAAAACGCAGTTTTTGACTTACATTGTGACTGTCTCTTCTTGTGCGGGTTACAGGTAGCCTGTAGGGCTCTTTGAATTAACTGAAATAATTTGGCGAAGTGATATGGAACCATTATGCAGTCAAGACCTGGAACAAGTTCATAGACGTGCGTTTACTGGAAAGTAATTGCACACCTTAGAACGTCCGTCAACCAATCAGATTCAAGCATTCAACAGACCCGTGGTATAAAATATATGATATCATATTATAATACTAAACAATTATGAGGTCATCATTTCAGAACATGCTTGCTTGGTGTTTTAGTATTATAAATAAGAAGGAAATTGATGAGCTGGTTGCTAACTTAACTTTTTAGATTATTATTTATTTATTTGCGCAGAATGCATGGAGATTTCTGACATTTAGTCTGATGGAGAAATGTGAGAATTTGTCATTCTCTCCCACCACTTCTCTCTGTTTCTGTCATTCTTTCCCTCATCATTATCACTGCTTGAGATGACTGCAGTCTTAACAAAATTTGTATCTGTTAAAAAACTTATTTTGGTAGTCTCCCTTTTCCCAATGTGAATACTGAGCCAACCCAATGTGTCCAACAAGAACTGTCCTCCCATCTGTCACAACGTTTTTGCACATACCTGGCAAATGGAAATGATAAAAAAGATCAACATTGTCAGAGTAAACATCGGTTGGGAAATCAAGATTTGAGTTCAGTATTCTGTAAAAGGTAAATGTTCTGCCTCACTGGAGATATGTTGTTCAACACAGCCCTGAGCATGTTCAGTGCCTGATATAATTTATTGATAATTTTCATACCAATATCATCATATTCTTACAACAATGCGCAATAGTCTCACAGATGAACATGCATGTGCTCATTTTACATTACAACAGTAAGATATGCACCTCAACTAAGGAACAGGTGATGGACTATTACTAAGTAGTAAGTATTAAAAGTAGTAAGGGTTAAAAGTAAGTTTGTCAGAGTTTTGAGCTGTTAGCTTTGACCTAGCAATGTCATTGCTGTTAATTTCCGGTTCATTACTGTTTGTCATTTTTCTATTGTTTTATGCACTTACATTTTTTTATATATATATATATATATATATATATTATTTCTTACTACCTCACCAATGGTGTGCAGCTCACAAACTGACCTTTTTTTTAACCATTTTATGGTCATTCATTTTTGTTCATTTTATGATGATCAGGATGTTGATTTTATGGTGATTAATGTTTGTAATGCTGATATTGTTTTATGGACTTAAAATTTACTTTTCTATCTTCTGTTCATTAATGTCTCAGTGTTTTTAATTATAAACATTGGGCAGGCACTGTCGTCACTGTTAGATTGAATGTTTATTTAATAATATATTATAAGGAGTTCTTTTTGTTAGCAATAAAGAAAGAAATTATTATCCTATGTAACATAAAATAAAATTAGGTTGAAAGTAATCCAAAAGTAATCGGACTAGATTACCCCCCAAATGTAATCTAGGAGATTAAGTTACTGATTGCATTTTTTGTCATGTAATTTGTAATAAATTCCTGATTACAGTTCACAATTAATCCGCCCAGCACTGCTTGGGGCTTACAGCAGCAATGAGCGGCGCAAGAAAAGAGACTTTTATATTTAGTTTGAATTTGATGTTTTACAACTATCATATTTCACTTTGTGATTATTTTGAAAATCTTTGAAACTGTGTAGTCCCATTCATGAGAAAGAGAGCTTTCATTTGATATATATGACTTGACCATTTAGGTGCAAAGTAAAAAACTTTTATTTTCATATTAATATTTCTACCCCATTACACATAGGGGGCACTAATTTGCAAATATTTTGAGGCCTTATTTTGCTCATTTATGTAACGTAACAGCAGAAGTGATCTCTGGTTATCTCTGAAAAGTTCAGATTCTAAGCTTTCAAATGTTACCTCATACTGATGTATAAGGGGACTTTAATGAAAGTGCATAAACTTTTTCTAGATATAGCGCCTCCTTAGGATCCATCAGAGTTTAAGGTTAAAATTCATTAGGTATCCAAGTATCTCTGCATTACATAATGTGAACTAATTCTGAGATTGCATGTGTAAATATGACAAAGACATCATTGCTATTTCACTTCCGTCCAAATAAACTGTCAGGTTTTCTGTAGTCACATAGAATCACGCTTCTTACTGTTTACATTGGTATCACAGTAATGCTTGTCCAAGTAGGTAAATTTACACTATGATACAAATGTTTACTTCTCAACCACATAACTCTTTTAATACAGTATGTCTTTTCCTCTGTCCCAAAAACGTTGTGCGCATTTATAAGGAAAAGTGTGCACTGAACAGGGAGAATAGCCACATTTAATAAGCAACACGCTACTGGCTTTGTCAGTTACACTGAGAAAACTACAAAGGTCTAGTGTCAATCTTAGCGAAGACTTCCATAAGATGACCTTCAATTGAGCCGCAAAAATATATCTCATAGAAAACACGTGCAAAAACAAAATAAACTTACCAACCATCTGAGATGAGTCTGGAGATGCTGCTCTGTTGAAAGTCATACTCACATTCCAAATAACAGTTTACTTTTGAGTGAATTTACAGGTAAACTGTGAGTATACAACCATTAAGGAGAATTCTTTGGGAGAACGTGCCAGCACAAAAATGCTAAAAATTTTAAACTCAAGGATGCAAACTCATGAGAGAGGAAAAGGCTAAGAAAGTCATAGCTGGTGTTCCAGTGGTGCCTATAATTTCAGTTGTTTTTTGTAGTTGTTGTTGTATTTAAAGCATGTAAGCTTAAAGTACCCCTTTTAAGAGATTATAATAAATAGAAATGTAGATCATTTTACCAAACAATTTGTGCCAATTAGGTTAAAAAAGGTGACTTAAGCTAAAAGGTGTGTAGTTTGCATCCCGTCTGTTTCACTGTGACTTTTATTTGGGGATGTTATACCAGAGAATTTATAGACTGTACTATTAACTTTAGGCCTATATGTCTAATCAATACAATTTTATATCAGATATGATAAAGGGGGATTTTAACCTTATTTAAATTTAGACTTGGCTACATCTGCATGCATGTTACATTGGTAGTGCTATTATTGGTAACAGCCTTTTCATAGGCTATAGCTTATAAACTCTTTATTAATTACATACGTTGTTATTATATATATATATATATATCTATAGATATATAGATATATATATATATATATATAATGCACATAGAAAACATGTATTATCCTATAGAGCAGACAGGACAAGGATAATTCGAGAACTTTCAAAGGGCATCAAAGGAGCAAAATGATCTTGCCTACACTTCCGCGTACTTTTTATCTATATTCTACATTGTATTCTATACTATAATCGGCTCTGATATGGTCAGTTGTTGCCGGGACACAGTAGTGAGTTGTAGCCACGTAGGCGCGGCGTTGAGTTTCAGCCTCTCTTCCTTAAAAATGATGCAATCTGAGCTCTGATGGAGAGTAGAGTGAGAGAGCGGCATGGCATAAACCGCTTTGTCTCCTCTACAATGCACAGAGACCCATGCAACTTACCGGTGTTTGTCATCACTTGACTGTTGCCCTAACACCTTACTGCGCACATTTGGACGTTAGTTATGAAGGTCACGCTGAGACCAGGTAACTTTTGGCACTGTATTTTTCACCAGAAACATTCGACATTAAAAGCGAAACACATTTCACAAGCCAGATGTTGGCAGATGTCATGCAGAATATGAAAGAGCGAGGGATAACAGCGAGAAAAAGAAAGGCATCGACACATACAGAGAAAGCGGGAGCTTGAAGTATTCAGAGAGCACACGTGTTGTTGACGCAGCTGTCAGGAAACATTTCTCACCTATAATTATGGCGCAGGCGCTCAAGAGACCAATTTCTTTTTTAAGAGTTACTCTGTCCTTTGATCCATTTTGGTTTACTCCCGAGTCTAACATCTTCTGTTGCTCCGTTTTCGCACAGTTTCTCCGGTTCGTCTCGGTTCCATCCATTTGTGCGGCTGTTTTAAAAAAGCTGCATCTGTATCCGCGCCTGGTCTCATATAGCGCTCGAGCATGCGCATGCGCAGAACTACACTCTGCCTGCCTCTTTTTAGACCCCAACAGGTTGCAGTCGCGCTCGCTGTCACGGGGAAGTAAAGGCAGCACGTGCGCACGGTCACCTGGACCACACAAGTAACTATAACGACTGACGAGCATTACTTCAATGTCATTGCGGCAATCATCCAAATCTCACCGCAACAAAGTGGAACTTGGCCTTTACAGTCATTGAGATTTGAGAGTGTGGTTTGAAAAAGTGTTATTTTACACAGGTTAGAGCAGTAATGACCCCTTGGTGGATAGAGACACGGCTGTTTACATATGGTATCAAATTGATTGTTGCATTTTCTAAATATTAAACATTTTTGTCTAAATATTATTTAAAATATTTTCTAATACTCTTCTAGCCTAATTACTGATGTTGGAAATTAGACATTTTGTTCAGTGCACTTGAACATTTTAATTATATTTTAAAATTGTATTTGTCAGTTTTAATCATTCTATGCATTGGTGTGAGTTTTGTTTTGATTTCTGTTCCTCCAAAGCTTACATATTCTTTTCATGTGGGAGGAACACCTGTTTACCAATATATAAATGCATCCTTCATAATATGAATTTACAGAGTGTACGTTTGTGTGTATGTTATGAGTGATCTCTTATGCATGTACATTGTATTTATATATATGCATGCATGTGTATATACAATCACAAACTAAATATATATGTCAGCTTGAACCAGTCTGGCCAATCTCCGTTGACCTCTCTCATCAACAAGGCGTTTCCATCTGCAGAACTGTCCCTCACTGGATAATTTTAGTTTCTGGCATCATTCTGAGTAAATTCTAGAGACTGTTGTGTGTGAAAATCCCAGGAGATCAGCAGTTACAGAAATACTCAAACCAGCCCGTCTGGCACCAACAATCATGCAACGGTCAAAATCACTGAGATCACATTTTACCCCATTCTGTGTGTTGATGTGAACATTAACTGAAGCTCCTGACCCATATCTGCTTGATTTTATACATTGCAGATCTGCCACACGATTGGCTGATTAGATAATTACATGTCTAAACAGGTGTTCCTAAGAAAGTTCTCAGTGAGTGTATATTTGACTACTATTGTATGTGTTTGTGTGAATGTATGAGAAGTTAGAATGTGAATCCACGTTTGTTTATTTCATTCTGCATCTGTGGATGTATATTTGTGCATGCTTGTCCAGACTCCCTATTGAGATTTCAGCTTTGTTCTGTTACAGGCTGCAGCTAAAGCTAACAATTGGTTGTTCAGGTGTCATTGTACTCCCAAAGCAGTCCATATCATCTTACAAACTGATAGTCATGAGAGGGCCACGTTCACAATAAATAGGATCTAATGGGAGTTCCTCTGTTTTCCAGTCACTTACTCAAAAATAAAAGGTGTGATTGCTGCAAATTAGGGATAAAGAGACAGGGGTGCCGTTAGGATTTCTGAGCCCCCTGACAACTTTACACACTGGGTTCCCTGTCATTTTTCATAAACATTTTCTAATTAATAAATGTATACAGATGCATGATTGCACAAAAGAGGCACTAAAACAAATGTTACTTTGGATAGTGTATTAAAATAACTTAAATGATGCATTTATTAAAAATAACAAAATATAATAAATTAATTTATACATATTAGAATGTTTGATCAAGGCAGTTTGACTCTGCTTCTAATGGACATGTTGGCTTTTTTTTTGGTTTTAAGTGTTGATTTAAGTCAAGACTTGGAATAGCTGATGGAAAACAAACCCAGATTTCTTCCCCTAAAATCAGAGAGATTCTAAATGGGTCTAGGGTACCGTTTTTGTTTTCCATAAGAAAATGCTGTAGATTGTAAATTTCTAAATTAGAGTTCTTTAGAAATCAAAGTTACATTGACTTAATCAATATACGCAATCTGACCTAACCAGTGGTAATTCTACAAATGAAAAATTTCAAATCAAGAGCTTTTAAAGTATCCATGAATTATGGACCAATCAGTTTTCCTATTGTGTAAAATCTGTTTTCTAATCTTTTCCTCATTTGTGCTATTTAGAATGCCAGGGCTGTTTGACATTAATATGATATGATATTCTCCACAGTGCTTCAAAGTAAAAACTTCTCGATATAATTATAATGAGTCTCACTGTACTATAATGGTCTGTGCCGTGCTGTTTGGCCGATCTGCACTTAAGCATGGTGTATATGATGTGTCCACATAAGTGTGAGGATGTGCAGTTTAGTGCATTTAGCAACTTAAGCGCTGAAAATCAAGTGCTTTCGGGATAAACCTAAACATCTCAATGGGGATCCCACATTTTACTATCAATAAGAGCAGTCTTTATTTTGTTGGTTTACCTGTGCAAAGTGGCCATTTATCACAAAATCATGCAGGAATAGAGTTGAAGGTTCTACTGAGCCCTCTGTATGTTCAGGGCCCTCAGAGACCCAGCGTAGCAGAATTGCAATGTTTGTTTACAGCAATTAAACAATACTTAAAAAATAAATAAAAAGGTAAACAGACAACAGTAGCTGACACTCTGAACAGTATCGCACAACAGTTTTTGGTGGGGAATAAATGGCATAGCCTATTGAATATCACACCTTGCTAAAGTCACACAATAGTCACCTCAAAGCAAAATGGGCTTCAGTGTCAAGATTTTCTTATAGATTTCCTTTGTAATCTGAGGTGAGGTCCCACAAAATTCACCCAAAATTCAATAAAATGTGCTTAAAAATTATGATTTTTTTTTATCATCAGTGGCTTCATGGCCGTAACCAGCTACGAGGTCACCGAGGTCCGGATCTTGGTAAATTCATATTCAAAAATACAATTTGAAGCTAAAATTTTATGAAAAATCAGTGATTCGAATTGGAAGTTTTGGTCGAAATTGGGTAAGAAAACTGTTGCATTTCACTGGTATTGGTATTGACTACAAAAATGTTAGCATTGTGGCAACACTGCTTGCAATCCAATTTCAATTGTGCATAGTAGATCTTACTATAATAACATTATGCAAAAGTAGATCTCAATTCATAGAAGTTTGAGCACCCCTGCTTAATGTTCTTGTTACTTATCATTCATGCAGCAATGTTTATGTAAATGAAAATTATTAGTGAGCATTGTTGCATGAATAATAAGTAAATACATGAATTCTCCACACTTAGCCTAAAGTAGCCTTACAAATTGTGATGCAATCAATAAGGTCTAATTGAACAATGCCCATCCTCCACAGAAAACAGAACAGATAGGGAGGCAGTGTAGAATGTAAAAAATGTACAATTTTGACACCCCACCCCAGACCTCACTCATTTTCAAACCTTGGTTATGCCCTGAGAGGCTTTCTGAAAACACATTCAAGGAGGAAAACATAAATATTACATAAATCTCTATGCTTGGTTCTCTGCAGGTTCAAATTAAAGTAAATTGTGACTTGAATATGATGTTTGTATTGTTTCTATGTATGGTAAGCTGCAATGTAGACTACTTATATCATAAAATGCTAAGTGGAATGGAACCTCTTCGCTTTCACATCGCACAAATCAATCGAACCTCAAAAGGACACACAAACGAACCAGTTTGTTTAGTATTACTTTTAAGAGATTTGAATTATGGGGACACTAGAAATGTCCTCATAACCCACATTTATAGCATAATACCCTTGTAATTACCAGTTCGTAACCTAAAAAACTTTCCTCATGAACACCCCAAGCCAGCCCACAAACACACACAACACACACACACACACACACACACACACACACACACACACACACACACACACACATATATATATACTGTATGTTTCAGCATGCTTTTTGATAAATAATGTACATTGTAAAGCTTGTAAAGCTTTTTTTTTTTGTAAATGGTTGGTAAATTATTACAAATGGTTGGTAAATGATTACAGTAGTTTAGTTGGACAACTCCCAGACTTTTCCTAGACTTTTCTGTATTTTATACTATGATAACTTTAAACTTTGGATATTCCACAAAATCAAAGAATCATTTGACAATACAGAGTTTTTATTTTATTTATTTTTTACAAAAAAAAAACCTTCTCCTGCTGCAGAAGTGCACAAAGCGAAACAATGCTTTGTTGAACACAATGAAGAGGAAACACAGGACACTGTGTATGAGATGGAGAGGAGGAGTCAGTCTGTAAACAAACATATCACAGCATGTGAAGAAACACTTTCACTCTGAATTACCAATTCATGGGAGTCTTTGGAGACAGAAGCCCCACCCCAGATTGCTGTTACAGGGATCATTGGGCTTCCATCAGTATTAATTAGAGCATTTAAAATGCTTCTAATACTTTAAATATCTTATTATAATGAAATATAATCATTAAGGCCCTTTTGATTCCAGGTTACCACAGGATTTTTTTGATGCCCTCTTCACTAATTATTATTATAGGACAAATATACTAAAGATTTAACAGTTACTACAACATATATATTACATTTTAAGACTGTATAGTAAAGACACATGGTAAAACAATTATAGTAACACCAGTAGAGGAATAAAACATTTGGATACACTTTATGGAAACCTTTACTCCACCATCATGGAAAATTTTATCAGGCGTCTAAATTTAATAGCTGTATCACCAGAGCGGAGTGCATTTTCCCCCTCTTGGATTTTGTATACACACTACAGTCCTAACGGCAATTTGAAGTGAATATACAGGGGCTGTTTAATGGGTTGACACTTCCTTGACTCATATAGTCTACAATGCCAGTACAGAATCCATCTGTGTTTGGAAGACTTGTGGACCAATAGATTCTGTCATCAATCACTTTGTCTAACAATCAATGTAGCTGGTGTGGTCTTTCACACACAAACACTCTCACCCTTACACGCTCACATATATCCATATGTATAGCACATATGCACACACACACATTAATTATACAGTCAACCTTTTCTGCCAACCCCCTTATACCCCATCACCACATTTCTTAGAAAAACACACACAAACACAAAATATAAGTCATTCTGTTTATAAAAGACTAAAAAAGGAATCCTTGAAATTTCACTGCGATCACTTCACTGCCCTGAATGGTCTACCATTATAGATCACATAATATAATTTGTCCAGAGAACAACTAAAGTTCTTCGGGTGAGGCCTGTGGCTGCATAGCAACTAAACTCTGCACCAGTCTTGAGCGTTTTTCTGTTTCCGCTGATCTGAGGTCAGTTTAACATGCCATTTCTCACTCTCAGTTCATTCAAACATGAAAAAGCACTGCATCAAAATCAGCTTTGTGCCCACCCGAATAGAGGAGAGAAATGAGCGGAAACCTGTTGTTGTAAAAGTCATTCAGGCTCAGAAAAGTAGTCCAGCCTTCCTTACAATAAGTTGACTGATAGTCACTCTCACTTTTTCTGGTTGCTTTTTTTGTGTGTACATTTTTGTGTGTCATATTTGCTTTTTAGTGGCTTTGTGTTAACATAGCTGAAGACTTTATTTTATTATTAAGCCTTGTTTTTCTTCATTTTGAAAGTCTAGATTTTTGAGTGCTGCTTCCTCAACGATTCTTATTGAGTCTATTTTACACTTGTAGCTCCATCTAGTGGTTTTGATTCTTAGCTATTAGCGCTTGTGGCTAAAACAGAAACATGGCTCCCTCAGTATGACCTTGTGGAAAGCAACACACACACACACACACACACACACACACACACACACACACACACACACACACACACACACACACACACACACACACACACACACACACACACACACAGAAATTCTTATGAGTAAAATATGTCTGAAATATATTCCCATTCATATTTTAAATTTTTAGTTCACCTTGGTGATAAGGAACATGAAATTGTTTCTGTTTCACAGGGATATAAATATGATGTAACACACAGGCCAAATTGCCTTAATTGCATGCCTCTGGTCTTTAGAGACCTCATCCATTTTTTTTTTTTTTGCAGTTGTGCCCAAACCTCTGTAGTATTCCTCAATATATCTCTTATAAATAGTCTTAATTTATTTATTTTTTTTATGTCAAAATTGCAACACATTTTGTTTTTATATGGTTTAAGTACCAAATGTATTTATGGTCTTTAGACATCCAAGGTATGTAAGAGTGTCATTTTTTTCACACATCCATAAATAATATTTTTTATAATTATTTCATATCTATTTAAGTTTACTTTAACAGGATATCTATTTATTTGTTTATTACAAGAGAAATGAGTACTATGTTCATACAAATGAACACTATATCATGTTGATGTTGCACTGTGCAACAATGAATTATTAACAATGGTGAATTATCAGTATCCTATATGCGTGTTCTCATATATATTATACTTGCTATTTCTTACTCAAGGTGCCCCTGTTGTTTCAGTGAGTTACTTGATTTACATTTGACATTGCTAACTGATGTAGAAATGACATGGAAGTGAACTATAGCAAGTGTAACACATGAACAGTATATGACTATTGTCTTTTGGGTGTACTTGTCACATATTCCCTGTTGTATTTTGTTTTTGTGCTCTTATATTGAAATTCTTGTTTAGTTCCCTGTGTTAGTTTTGTAGTCCTTGTAGTTTTATTCCTTAATTGATTCTCCCTGATTGTTTTTCATTCCCTGATTGTTTCCCCAGGTGTTCCTTCTTTTTCCTTGCATATTTAAGCCCTTGTTTCCCCCGGTAAGTTTGTCAGTTTTTGGAAGTTTTGTCATGTTTTGTGCCTGGTTTCCTGCGTTTTGTAATATTCTTTGTTACTTCGTTCATCTTTTGCGTGCATTAAAGCTGCACTTAGATCCTCATTCTTTGTCACAGTACTACTGAAATAATGTAAGTTGTTCATCCATTGAGACTCAATAAGTGCCTGACAAAAATACTTGTGTAATGTTTGTGTAACTTAGGTGTAGCTGATGTGAATCTCATGTGCAGATCATGTGTTATGTGTAGCTCAATATGTGTTTGACAGCCAGATGCATGATGAAATTTCAGTGTGAAAATAATGAATCCTGTTCTAGATTTGTCCTGATTTGTTACATTATCTCTTTGTTTTATTTTTCATAAATCAAAGAGATAAAACAAAAACTTTAATAAAAATGTTTTTTATTATTTTCAAATGGTCTTGAAAATATTTGGAAAATTTGACACTATCTGGGCATTTTGTACATACATTTTTGATAGATATAAGGTCTCTAAAGACCTGAATATGTAAGAGTGTTTGGGGATATTGCCATGAATTTAAGGGTTAATCAGACTGGAGCATCACTTCTGAAAAAAAAAATGGTTGAATGACTTGTCACTTAAAATAGTTAGTGGTAAATGCTAATTTGATACTTTTCTGTACAGATGTGAGAAATTTAGATGCAAATAATGTTAAGAAAAATATTCATTGTTTAATATTACTGTAAACAACAAAATGAAATATTTATTTTTTGGGCAATGTCAAGTACACAGGCAGACTTGTATGAAATAATATATTATTCTGATGAATTAAAAGATTATATTCACCAGTTTTGCAAGATTAAAGCAAGTACAGGACATGTAAAATCAAGTCTATTAGATCAAATATGAATAAAACATTAATTATAATAGTACTTAATCCCAGAATTCATAATTTTCTTTTTACATTAAAGTGTCATTACATGTGTAGACTATACCTGGAAAAACATGTATCTGCTATGTTTTCTTAACACGGCATAACACAAATAACTGCTCAATATATTACAGTATATGATTTGTGTAGAAACACCCAGTTACCTGAGAACATAACTGTTGCCAAGAAATTCTTAACAAATGTGTTCAGTATACCGGACTTGGAATAAAATGGTTATATTCTGGTTTTGCAAGTGGGCTTTACACCCTCATGTCTTCATTGTTAAATCCAGCATTCTATACCGTTCTTTTATTTTTAAGAGCAATTTATAGAGCATGTCTTGATGTTCTATGTAAGATAAATACATTAGGAGCATGTTGACAGGAAGACGTTTTTCTTGTGGTTTTAATGGCAGCAGTGAGTGCTCTCTATACAGAAAACACAAAGATGAGTAAGGCACTCATGTGTGTGTGCAGTGCTGACAAACACACACACACACACACACACACACACACAGTCAACAATATTGAATACGGCTAAATGAGATACTGTACTACAGTTAATGATGGTAAACATGTCATATGTCACAGACAATGTGACTTTTAACAGTATTTCAAGTCAGAGTATTTCTAAAATAAAAAAGGAAGTTAACCCAAAACATTCTCATCATTTACTCACACTCATGCATCTAAGATGTATATTTTTTTCTTTCCTCTGCTGAACAAAAATAAAGATTTGTAGATAAATATTTCAGCTCTGTAGGTCCTCACAATACACGTGAATGGTGATCAGACCTTTGAAGTGCCAAAAATATGTAAAGTCAGCATAAACAGTACAGCGAATAAGGAGTTATTTTTTTGGTCTATTCTCACCCAAAAACAACTTGATCATTTCAGAAGACATGGATTAAACCACTGGAGTCTGATATATTACTTTTATGCTGACTTTATGTGCTTTTTGGAGATTTAGAGGCCATTCACGGTGTGAATGGTGAATGATTGCCATTCACTTGTATTGAATGGACCAACAGAGCTGAAATATTCTTTTAAAATGTTTGTGTTCCACAGAAGAAAGTCACACACATCTGGGATGGCATGAGGGTGAGTAAATAATGTGAGAATTAAATTTTTTTGGGTGAACTGTCCCTTCCAAGGTACCAAAATAAGCACACGCTGTCTAGCATTTATATTAGGTGTTTACAAAAAAGTTAGCAAAAACAAAACATCTAATTTCATAATATGAGTTAAACTGTCTGTCAAGTGGAGCATGCCTGGGTAAATGTAAGTAAAGATGATTCATATGGAGCTAAAACATTGCCTGAGTCCAGTCACTGTAACTTTGACCTCAAATCATTACCCCCAATGTCAACACACTGTCTGACAGCATTGATCCAGTTGGCAAAGTGCGAAATCTGGCTACCATGATCCCTGAGTGTGTGTACTTGTTTGTCTGTATATGTTATGAGGGGTTTCTTCCTTCTACAGGCTGAAAGGGAACAAAAATATTCCCTCTAGTCTTTGAGACATTTATAAGTGGCTGTTAGATCAGATGCATTTGTAACAGCTGAACAAAAAAACCCAGAAAAATTATAAATCCCAGACTGAAAAGAAATTGACTGAAGACCTGATTTCCTCAAAGCTTTAAAGGATTTAACAAAAATGTCCCGTGTGTGTGTGGAGTGTCATAAAGGACAAGACTGACTCTTTTCTGGAATGGTCTGGCCTGCAAGTGAAGCAGTCTAAATGTGCTGTATTATTTGAGAGGAGGAGTGGGGGTAATAGATGGAATCACTCGAAGTCTGATAAACCTGTCTTTACAATCAATAATCAACCTGTACGAGTGTACTCTAGACATGAGTAATGTAAGGGGGTTAAGATGGGCAAGGAGGAGGCGAGAACCGGCTTGTCAATATAAATAATATTTAATTAAACTCAAAACCAAAACACACAAACATAAACACACACATGACGGACATGCCCGTAATTCTCTCTCTCTCGAACCGTCGTCACCGGCCACCTTTATCCCTCCCTCAGGCCGATCTGTATGTGAACTTGCAAGAGCATCACTGTTTTTAGAACTTAAGCAGCGTAAAGTCCCACTTGCTAGAGAACGTCTAGGTTAATGTCACTGTGCATCTGTCCATTCAGGTTTTGCACTGAGGAGCAGAGAATGAGGTTCAGCCATAACAGTGGCTCGGTTCAGCGTTGTGGCCGAGGGGGGACACTAGGGGTCCCTATTCAATCACGCCATGTGCTGAACTGTGTATGTGCGCTGCTGATGCAGGTACGGTCAGGCAGTAGCGTGCCAAGTGACAGGCTATTAGTGTGTAGTACCCGTAGTGTGTCTGGTCGGGGAATTCCTCAGTTGAATTCGTGGACCAGAGGGTTATGGAGGAGCCATCCAGGGAGCCAAGTTAGTGGGATCTCCTGGGATAAGAGCACATGTGATTACCTCAGTGGAGGGGAAATGCGCTAGGTACAAGCGGTACACCTGGTCAGTTGCTCGTTACCGAGTTTTACCGGCTTGGACCTGAAAAAACACGGGACGAGACGGACTCAACCCTGAGATTGGAAAATCTCGAAATGTATTGGGTGTTGCCCAGCCCGCTGCTGTGCATATGTCTGCTAGGGAGGCGCAGTTGGCCAGTGCCCCCTGAGGATGCCACATTTCTCACCGAGTGTGCTCGAACCTGCATGGGGGCAGGCATGGCCTGGGTGCGATGGCCTCAACAACCCAGTGGGAAAGCCTCTGTTTGGAGACAGCGTTCCCTTTCCGCTGTCCACCAATGCAGACAAAGAGCTGCCCAGAACATCTAATCTCTCTGCGTGCTGTCCACATAAGTACGCAAAGCACGCACCGGACACAGCAACAAAAAGGCTGGGTCTGCCTCCTCCCGGGGGAGCGCTTGCAGGTGCACTACTTGGTCCCTGAAGGGGGTTGTAGGAACCTTGGGCACGTAGCCTGGTCGCGGTCTTAGGACGACATGAGTGTCTGCCGGACCGAACTCCAGGCAGGTGTCGCTGAAAGAGAATGCTTGCAGATCCCCAACCCTCTTGATGGAAGCGAGCGCAATCAGGAGGACCGTTTTTTAAAGAAGAGGGCTTTGAGCTTGACTGATTCTAGCGGCTTGAAGGGGGGTCTCTGAAGGCCCGAGGACCACTGAGAGATCCCAGGAGGGGAACAGGCTTGGCCGGGGAGGATTCAACCTCCGGGCGCCACTAAGTAACCTGATAATCAAGTCATGCTTACCCAAGGACTTGCCGTCCACTGCGTCGTGGTGGGCCACAATAGCGGCTACATACACCTTCAAGGTGGAGGGGACAGCCTCCCCTCCAACCTCTCCTGCAGGAATGAGAGGACTGACCCGACTGCGCACCTGTGCGGGTTTTCAGACCAGGAAGAACACCAATTTGTGAACAAGCGCCACTTTAGGGTGTAATCTTCTTAGATCTTCTTCATCCCATCCAGAGGCCAGATGTGGAGGTTCCAGAGATCTGGGCGTGGATGCCAGAGGGTGCCCCGTCCCTGAGAATGAAGGTCCTTCCTCATTGGAATTCGCCAGTAGGGGGCCACCAGAGTGACTTGTTCCTCGTCCTCCCTGACCTTGCACAGCACCGATGCAAGTTAGGCTCACTGGGGGAAACGCATACTTGCACAGCCCCCGGGGCCAGCTGTGTGCCAGCACATTTGTCCCGAGGGGAGCCTCTGTTAGGGAATACCAGAGCAGGCAATGGGAGGTATCTTGGGAAGCGAACAGTTCTATCTATGCTTTGCCAAACTGCTCCCAAATCAACTGGACCGCCTGGGGGTGGAGCCTCCACTCTCCATTGAGCGTACTGTGAGGGATCAAGCAGTTAAGCAAGAGGAGTCACAAGGGAAGTTCAAAAGTAAGGGTTTTATTTCCCAAAAATCATTACAACAAAACAAAAATAAAGTTTTAGGCCCATAAAGAGGTCAAATAAACAGACAATAACTAAAGCTCTGAACATAAGAGACTCAAAAATACAACTGACCTGAAACAAAGGGGACTTATATATTGGCTGATCAAACCAATTGACACACAAGGGAAGACTAACAACAACACTACTACATAAACTACAAATAACAGCAAAACTACGGTGGCCGACAGAGCTCAACGTGCTGCAACCTAAAGAAGACGCATGCAAATAGAAAAAAACGCATGCAAATAGAAAAAAAACGCATGCAAATAAAAAAAACACCCGCAAATTAAGAAAACATCTTCATCAGTTTCACAGCAAACACGTGTGCTCCAAATACTCACAACACAACAAAATACAGAAACGCACTGCAAAAGCTCACAACACAACCAAATACAGAAACGCGCTGCAAAACTTCACAACACAACCAAATATAGAAACGCGCTGCAAGTAATATAGACCACAACGGAAATGTTTCCGGGGGAACCAAATAAGTGACACACCCGGCTGGGACGTGCTTATTGCACGTGAGCATCCCTATGCCCTACTCCCTTCGAAGGGCAGACAGCAGAGCTCTTCAAGTGGGACTTTGGAGTGAGCATGGCACTAGTGTGCCATTTATGTAGCCGTTTGGACTTGATGAAGGGAGCAATGAAAGACAACTTCCAACGTAATTATTTTCACCTGGGATGTTCCCATGACAACGCAGCACTTTGTCCATCAGTTGAATAGCTGTTCTGAGGACAGAAATATAATGCTGTTAACATAACAGTTGCAAATAAATTTATTTTTACTTTACAAAAAACTGTTAAAATATGCGTTTTATATATCCGTTAAATATCTGTGTGTCATTGAACATATTGTTAATACATTTTGTATATTGTATACAAGTTGTATGTCATAAAAAAATAATCTCTGTATGTTTTGCGGAAAAAAAAGTTAAAATAAATAAAATAAAATAAAGTAGAATTTTGAGCTGTAAGCAAAGAGTAGAAGAACTATAAATAAGTATAATATTACAATATAATATTATAATATTATTTCTATATACAATATATTACAATATTATTTTAATATTATAGTTTATTTATAAAAAAAAATATATATAGGCTTTCACTTCTTGTCAATATCAGTTCTTTGCCGTAAGCACGTCCCAGCCGGGTTCGTCACTTATTTGGTTCCCCCGGAAACATTT
Organism: Xyrauchen texanus; assembly: GCF_025860055.1. Classification (NCBI taxonomy): domain Eukaryota; kingdom Metazoa; phylum Chordata; class Actinopteri; order Cypriniformes; family Catostomidae; genus Xyrauchen; species Xyrauchen texanus. The sequence goes on from NC_068277.1 coordinate 37,137,336, forward strand.
CCGTTGTGGTCTGTGTTACTTGCAGCGCGTTTCTGTATTTGGTTGTGTTGTGAAGTTTTGCAGCGCGTTTCTGTATTTGGTTGTGTTGTGAGTATTTGGAGTACACGTGTGCTGTGAAACTGATGAAGATGTTTTCTTAATTTGCTGGTGTTTTTTTTCTATTTGCATGCCTTTTTTTTCTTTTTGCATGCGTTTTTTTTCTATTTGCATGCGTTTTTTTCTATTTGCATGCGTCTTCTTTAGGTTGCAGCACGTTGAGCTCTCTCGGCCACCGTACAAAACCTACCTAAAAACTTATTCCAAAAGAAATATGCTTTTACTTAACCTTAACTCAACAAAAATACTCAATATAATATGAATTCAACCCCCAAAATATCTACACAGGGAATAAAGCTACCCCCCTCAGACTTAACAAGCAGTGGTAGGGTCCAATTAGACCACCTCCCCAATAAAGCTGCTCCTGCTCCAAATGCCACCCCTTTAAGCCAGCCGACTTCCTGAATCTCTCCCGGGTGTGGAATCCAACACTGGTAAGCTCAGAAACAAAATAATTATACAAACAGAATAGCAATCCAAAAGTAACTAATGTTGCGTGCTCCCAAAAAGATACTCATGTATGGTCAACTAAATAAAGTATAATGTGTGTGAAATGAACTAAGTGTCCTGTGATTTATTTGTAACTAAATAAATATTTGCAACAAATGTATAGTGTGTATGAGGTTACCGCTCTTGAACTGGTTGTGAGGCCATGGCTGTGGCCATCACAGTACCTTGCCCGGGATGTGAGTGGTACACAACAACCTGAGTTGCTGCTGGCTCTATAGGAGGAGATGGTGAGCGAGTTGTGACATATGATGAGAGCGCATGCCGCCTTGGCGATTTAAGTACACTACCATCGTGGTGCTGTCTGATCGAATCAAGATGTTCTTGTCCCATATTAGCGGGAGAAACCTCCACAGGGCAAATATTACAGCCAGCAACTCTAGGCAGTTGATGTGCCAACCCAGTTGGTGCATAGAAAAAAGATGCTCTGAACCGGGGTGAGCTTGCTCTTTTCCCAGTTGACCTCTCGGGCCTTCAGAGACCCCCCTTCGAGCTGCTAGAATCAGTCAAGTTCAAAGCCCTCTTCTTGAAAACGGCCCTCCTGATTGCGCTTACTTCCATCAAGAGGGTTGGGGACCTGCAAGCATTCTCTGTCAGCGACACCTGCCTGGAGTTCGGTCCGGCAGACACTCATGTCATCCTAAGACCCTAGATGGCTGAGGTGCCTGAGCACCTGGTATCTGTGGGTGAACAGTAACTCTCGAGAGTGGGCTAGGATGACCCAGTCATCGAGGTAATTGAGTATGTGGATGCCCACTTCCCTTAGTAGGGCAAGAGCGATCTTCATGAAGACATGAGGGGACAGGGACATGCCGAAGGGGAGGACCTTGTACTGATATGCCTGGGCATCGAATGCGAACTGTAGTAAGGGTCATGTCGAGGCAAGATAGAGAAGTGGAAGAACGCGTCCTTGAAGTCTACCGCTGCGAACCAATCTGTCGGTCGTAAGCCGCCGCCTTTCTTGGGAATGATGAAGTAAAAGCTGTAGAAACCCTTCTTCATCTCGGCTGGAGGGACAGGCTCTATTGCGTCTTTGAGTAAATTGACCTCCGCACGCAGGGTGTTGGCTTCTTCGCCATGCAACGAGGTAAAGCATATGCCGGCGAAAGGGGGCGGGGGCCTGGCGAACTGAATCGCGTAGCCGAGTCGGATGGTCCTGGTCAACCAGCGCGACGAGTTGGGAAGTGAGAGCCACACGTCCAAGCTCCGTTCGAGGGGCACTAAGGGGACGATCATTTTTGACATACCTGGCGAGGCTTCTCAGTGGAGCAGGGCAGGTAGTGTGGTGTCAGGAGGCAGAAGTGCGTCCCAAGGCTCTGGTTCTGAGAGAAAACTTGAAGCACTTACCTTGCTCCTCACACCCGGCAGGGGTGGGTTAGTGACAAAGGAGGAGGTCCCATGTAGGCGTCCTCTGGACTCGTCAGAACCGGCTGGCCAGGGAGCAGCAGTCGTGGGTCCGGAGGAGAGAGCTCCGCGTCCGGGGTGCCAGCTGGTGAAGTGTGGCACCTGGTTGCCGTGAGAACGGCATTTGCAGGCCAGGTGACCCAGAGAAAGAGGAAATTGCTCTATTATTGAAAATGTGGGTACCGCAGCCCGAAGGGGGTGCGGCAAAGAATATACCTTGATCTGAAGATTCTCCTCCCAGTCCTCCACCAGGGGACGGAGTGGTCTGTCTATCAGCTCCGGAGCAAACGTCTCGTTCCCTGGGTCGTCTGTCTCAGGAACGCTTGGGAGCCTTCTGGGTCCTCGAGGACATTCGGGAGATGGGGGGCGTGCGCTTGCTGTGGGGCGCTCGACACTGGGGCTGAGAGATGGGCCCAGGTTAGGGCGAAGCTGCCTGTTGTCTGGAAGCCGCAGGAGGATGCCCTTGGCGAGCAGACGGACCATGGCCCGCGCTGGTGCAGTGGCGGGGCATGATGTGAGAAATTGCCTCCGTCTGTTTCTATAGATGTCATTATGTGGCAATTTTCTGTTCACTTTTTATGACTATACATGTAAGAAATATGTAAAAATGGACATGCAAATGTGAATTTTCTGTTTACATGTAACACATTGCAACAAAAATACATTTACTCTATACATACAAATGTTCATATCCTTTTTCTGTATACTACAGTATTGTACAGTATTGACTTTTCCCAGTAAACTTTGGCTGATAATCCAAGATCTGTGCGTCGTTAACTGACCCTCTGATTGTGCTATGATTAGCCAATCGTCGAGGTAATTCAGTATTCGCACTCCCCGCTGTCTCAGGGGGGAAAGTGCCACGTCCATACATTTCGTGGAATGTACGGGGGCCAATGATAGGCCGAATGGTAGTACTGTGTACTGGTATGACTGTCCCTCGAAGCGAATCTCAGAAAAGGCCTGTGATGAGGCGCTATCGAATGTGAAAGTAAGCGTCTTTCAAATCCACTGATAGAAACCAACCCCGGGCTGAACTTGCGCGAGGATATGTTTGGTTGTTAACATTCTGAACGAGCGAATCATAAAAGCTTTGTTCAGATGTCTGAGATCTAGGATGGGGCGGAGGCCACCGTCCTTTTCGGGACGAGAAAATAGCGGCTGTAAAACCCGCCTCGCTCATAGAGGGAGGAACAGTTTCTATAGCGCCTTCTCTATCAGTTCGAGCACCTCGGTGCGTAGAACATGTGACACATCTTTCCTCACTTTCGTCTCGACCACCGCTGAAAAGCGGGGTGGTCTGCGAGCGAATTGAAGTGAGTAACCGTGTTTTATTATGTTCAAAACCCATTTTGGCATGTCGGGGATTTTTTCCCAGGCTTTTGCTCGCACAGATATGGGCTGAATGTTGGCTGGGGGCGTGTCGCAGTGACGTATGGGCCCCACCGGCAAATTGCCTTGTGCTAACACTGAGTTTACAGCTCCCAGAGGCGCAGGTGCACGCTGAGCAGCCGTGTTGAGTGCCGAGTACAGGGGTGCGTGTGAGTTTACAGGCACGCACGCTATCTCTGTAATGCTCGCATCGTGAGCTGGAGAAATGTTTGAAACTGTATAGACAGTGTTTACAGGTGGGGGTGCATACATTGTAATAGGCACGCGCGCCACTTTCATAAAGCTTCCCGCTCTTAGCGGGGAGTTTCTTGGCTCGCGCGTCGCATCAGTGATACTTGCGGCATGAGACAGAGAACTGTTTGAAACTGTATGTGCAGCGCTTATGGGTGAAGGAGCAGAAGGAGATACAGAAGGAGCCGGCGTCCTCTTAGCAGTCCTGCTGTAGGATTGTCAACGGCAGGCGAAAGACTCCAACAATCCGGAGGATCCAGCGAAGAGGAGGTCTTCGCTGAAGGAGATTAAATCTAAAGGAACTCGTATGACGGGGTGCCCATTATATAGCCTGGCTATGCTAATTTCGGCGGGCTCTGAGCGCGCGAACGCGAGGCGCGCGCCCATTGGTCGCGCGTTCAGAGTCGCCCCGTCATTGGTTCGAGCAGTTGCCGCAGCACAGCCAATGACCGAGCTGCCTCGCTCATTACTGTCTGCTGTGCAGCTGCAATGCGTTTTACATAGACTTCAATATTTCTCGAGAAACGGAGTTTTCCCATAGCGTAAGCTACTTACACAATAGGAGAGACCTCTCAATAGGGAACTACATTCATTGGCAGAAAGACCAAAATACAAATGTAAACAAAGTGTATCAATGGAAACGTTGTGTACATTTATTCTTTTCTATTCAGCTCAGCTATTCAAAGTCAAAGTCTACAGGTATATTTGATTAATCAGAGCTATTTGCTGTTATATTGCAAAGGCAGCAGGGCATGTTTATTCTGGTTGCTAAGTAACAAATGATCGTTGTCCTTGAGAATATGTAGCTGTTGTCATAAATATACATACCTAGGGTGCAAATAAGGTATCTACATATAGATTTCTATGGTTGTTGTTTTAGGGTCGTAATAAGGACAAATAACGTAAAAAAAAAAAAAAAGATTTACATTTTGAATTAAAAATAAAAGCATAAAATAATTTCCTTGCACCTTGAATACACATGAGCATGCACAACTGAATAATTGATTTAAAAAAGCTTTTCAGACATATTTTTATAGCCAATTTTGACAAATAGCTTATTTTTAGTCATGAATATCAAGAAGCAGGGTTACTCCTGACTTAAGGTTACTGAAAGGAATAATTCACCCAAAAATGAAAAATCTCTCCTTATTCACTTACCCTGATGCCATCCCTGATATGTATGACTATCCTCTGTCAGGTCCTTATAATGGGGTGCCAGAACTTTGATGGTCCAAAAGTCACATTTAGGCATCATAAAAGTAATCCATGTGATTCCAGTCAATCAATGACTGTCTTCTGAAGCAAATTGATACATTTGTGTAAAAAAAAAAAAAAAAATTATTAAAAAGTTATTAACTTTTAAAAAGCGCTTCCTGGCAGCAGCTAATGCGAAGGGTGACGTAAGCTTAAGTTAAAAACACTTTAATTATCGACTTGTTTCTTACATAAACTTATGGATTCACTTCAGAAGACAGTCATTGATTGACTGGAATCGCATGGATTACTTTTATGCTGCCTAAATGTGACTTTTGGACCGGGAAGAACCTGATAGAGCTCTATTTTCTTCTAAAAAAACGTATTTTATGTTCTGCTGAAGAAAGACAGTCATACACATTGGGATGTGAATAATGAGAGAATTTTTAGGTGAACCATTCCTTTAAAACTAATTAGACTTTTGTTTTTCACATTTTTTACATTTAAAAATATAATAGGCCAATAACTTTTAATTAAGAAATTGAAAACATTTGATAGATAGATAGATAGATAGATAGATAGATAGATAGATAGATAGATAGATAGATAGATAGATAGATAGATAGATAGATAGATAGATAGATAGATAGATAGATAGATAGATAGATAGATACTTTGACACACATTCACCATGAGCAGTGGGTTCGTTAAAACTGCCTGGTTACATGTCTGAGCTAAATATAACTTTGATGCGAAGCTTTTATACAGCAGTTCACATCAGGGGCGTGTCATTTGCGCAGGTAAGCAATGAAAGACTCCACCCACTAAGCGAGCTGCTTTATCCTGTGTTCCAACTGGATGAATAAGCCTCCGAAGGGCACTTCGAAGGGTGAACACTCATGATAGCCATGATAGCTTTAAACAGAACTTCAAATAAAATTGCCTTAAAAGATGAGTTACAAATAAAGGTTATTTTTCAGCCCCACACCTTCCAGCCCTCCAAAGCTGTCATACTGTATGATAAAGTCGTCGAAGGGAATGGGGCATAGGGATAATCACTTCTGAATGGGATACTCCCTCGTCATGCTTCCGGAGCGGGGCGGGGAAGTGTGGTGCAAATAGCGATTGCAAAAGGTGTTTGTCAGAGTTTCAACAACTGTGAGCATCAATAGACATCTGACTGCCTTGTATACACACCTGTTGGGCTGCAGGGAGATCCCACGACTTCTACTTGCTGAATTGAACCGAAGCAATCTGCTTTCGGTTGAGAATTTAGAAATGACGGACACTCTTATTCCCAATGGTCCCAAGGCCGACGGACCGGTGGAGAATGGCTACTTCAAAAAGGTCAGGGGTACTTTTCAGTTTCAGTATTTTTTCCTCGAATGTTAAATATCTGACGTTATTACTATTGGCGTAGATGTAGCTTATTTATTATGTTATTTCACAAGTTTTAAACCTAAGACGCCTGTGCAGACTGTACATGTTAAGGAGCATTTCGCCTTACTACTTTCAAAGATGTTTATAAGAGGATCTGTTGGAGATTAGAACACATCTGCTTGGCATGTGGGGTGTGGACGCTGGCTGGCGAGCTCTTTTTAATGCCCACAAGAATGCCACGCCAAATTGGGATTTTGGACGAATAAATCTCACTATATTTACCATATGCTTTCCCATTTCAATATTCCACAAGTCAGTGCTTTTCTGTTTTCTTAAACGTATTAAACCACATACGTTCACTTGCTTAATACTGTTTTTCTATCAACATACCTTACAACAATTTGCCATGGTAATCATAGTTTTCGACAAAGTAGTTGCACACTCATTATTAGAACAGTAAAACTGTGGTAACTTGGCATTAGCAACTAGTTTCATTAGAAATATGCTTATGAAAGCTTCGTACACTGTTTGAAGGATATCCCTTGTCAATTTATAGTGGGACAGCAGTAACGTTAGTTGTACTGGAGTTTTGACGAAAACTATGCTTACCATAGCAAAATGTTTAAGGATTTTATACCGTCATCGTATGACTGCCATTTTCTTCCAAATACAGAAATTTAACTTTTAAATTCATGCTTTTAAATATTACAATTCTGTAGTGATAACAGTGAAATTAGCTCAGAGGTTTTGTAAATAAAACATTGAGTGACCCATTACAGGCAGGTCTATACAACATTACACTTCATACATATAAGCCTAAATCTAATGAATCTCTTCTATTCCATAGTTGATTAAATGTGTTATCTATTTTGGATTTGCTGAAGGAACACTTCAAGTAGCTTATGTCCCAATCCACATAACTTGATCTAAAAACCTTACTTGTGGCCTTATGTATGGAAGTGAATAGAGAATGAATGTATATGACCTAAGAATGTATATCTTAGGTTCTTGAATTTGAAAATTCTTTGTCAGAAATCCATCATATCCATCTATCATATGGCTATATGTGCCTTTTGTAAAGGAACCAGGTTCCTGGCATTTGTCCAGGAATCTGAATTTTTTGTAAGTGCGAATTGCAGCTGAAGTGGCCCATTGTCCTTGTTGAGCTCACCTCTCTTTGTCTAAAGAGTATCTATTGGGGTTTGTTGTTTAGGGCTTCCTGTTGGTATTAAGGCGATCTTTGTTAGAGTCCAACCAGACCAACATAGTCTGCTGTGGGCAGTATCTATACTTCTCTCCCAGGGATCTTTTTCTGAGTAATTCTGCGACTGGCACACTATGGTATTGCATGGTTAATGTTGCTGGCTGAGGGAAAGGGGGTTTAATTTTCTGCTGATGGATGTGATGGTGTTTCTTTAGTACATTTCCATTGTCTCGTTTTCATTTGTTACATTCATTCTTCAAAAATGAGTGTGGTCAATGTCTGCAGCGAGAAGGCTTCAGGCCATTACAACGTGGGGGCTGGTTCAGAGTGGGGATGTGGTTTTGGTCCAGTTCCGTCTGAGCAGAGCCTGCTTGGAGAAACCGAATTGCAGATTCAGCGTGTTTTTCCAGTTTTCATCCTATTACCGTTGCATCTGCCCAAGTGACGGTACATATAGCCAAACCACAAACAGTAATAAAACACAGATGCTCCTGTTTCATGTTTCTTCAGAGGCAAGAGAAGCTGTTTAGAGCTAAAAGGTTAGTTTAACTTGTCCTCTGAACATCTCACAGAAGCATTACCCGGACAGCAATAAATGAATCCAACAGAAACCAAACAGCATATGAGTAAGAAAGAAAGATTGTGTCTTAATCTGAGACAATAACATTCATCAGAATGGCATTCACTCTATCTACAGAACAATTGCATAACCCTAACCTGCTCTCTTTGAATGTGTACTGAACTTTGTTACCCTAACACACAGAGACATTAAGAGGATGTCCTTTTGGCTGAAAGTAGTAATTCACATAGTTATTGTCATATATAACAGTTGTATAATCAATAAACCATAGCCTGGTTTAAACCTTTTATAAAAATGCCTGGATGTTTCTGATCACTTACACAACTCATTCAAGGCCCCTGTTTTCTTTCTCATTTATGCCCTGGTTTGATTGGGACCTTGTTACTGCTCTGTCTGCAGTGTCAGTACAGGGGTAATTGCTGTGTGATTGTGACTACAGAATGCAGTTTTGTTGGCAGCTATTTGGTTCTGCTTGACTAAACATTGGGCTGGTCAGTGTTCTAGAATGTTCAGAGGTCACTTTGGGTTCCTTGAATTAAAAGCTTGTGAAACCTTTGTTGCAGTGGAATCTTTTTTTAAAAAAATTTATAGAATGGAACACACTGTTTCATTTTAAACAGTGACTCTTCATTATGGAATGTTTATATTTTGAATGTAACAGCCAATTTATACATGTAACTTAAAGTGTCTAATTTCTCTGCCCGTAGCTATACCAAATGGAATTGCAAATATGCTGTTTTCAAACAGGTATCCCGAAAACTCATCCACACCCATTCTCGGACAAACAGATAGTCCCCCCCCAAACTCATGCCATTGGATGAGCCAATGATGTGATGTCAAGCTGGATGTGATGCTCAGACAGAACAATGTTTTGATAGTGTTTACACTTTGTTGGTATATCAACCTACAAAAAATTGCTTGGTGGTCTCTTCATATTTAAGTTAGTATAGGAGAATGTATTTTAACATTTAAAATAATGTTAAACTGCTTTAGAATGCTCCCATGTTATTTTAGCGTGTGCTCTGTTAATTCTCTACACTGAAATTCACAACTAATGAAATTAAAATTGTGGTATGTCCTAGTGTGATTATTAAACCGTGAAATTTCACATGATATTATTAGAAAACTTTTTATTTGGTGGGATCGAAATTGGTATTGAGAACTGTGAAATTGAACCGATATCGGTACGCACTGCTGAAATTTTGGTACTGTGACAACACTAAAACTAGGTTGCTATGGTAAAATCTTTTAGATCTTTCTACCATTCAAAGCTGAAACTCTTTTGTCTTTGTTTAACCATAGCAACTAAGTGTACTTATTTTCAGAAGTAGATACTACTTTTCCACAGTAGGATCTAATGGAATGTTTGCCAAGATAAGAGCCGTAAGAGGTTTGCTATTTTCACCACTTAGATTGATACCACACTCCTATAAACCTCCTCCCTTAGCTATCAGATTTATGACAGATACTTTCAATTTAGGTGTGTCTAGATGGGTAATTGATTTCTCTTTACGTGCTGTACTGCGTATGGCACGCCTTAGTGACACAAGAAGCTTTGTGTCAGCTAGCGTGAGCTGGTGTGTTTATCATTGGTGTACATAGACACAATGTAATTCATGCAGTTGTGGTTTTATAAGATCATGAGCCTGTTCCCAGCAAGATTAGCTCACAAACAAGATCCTATGCCTCAAAGTCTCGTTCTCTCTGTCTGTTTTTCTGTGTCAGGGATGTAATCCATTTGCTCAGACGGGTCGCAGTAAGCTGCAGAATAAAAGAGCGACTCTCAACCAGCAAATCATCAAGCAAATGAGGATGAGAGCTGGAGCAGAGAACCTCCTCAAGTAAGTCGATCACACTCATTTATGGACACAGACACAAGGGGATACACTCAGTTTCACATGGCTGATGGTTCTTGTGGCTGATGGTCTTCCCGCTCACCTCACATGTTGGACTATATGAACACTTGTGTAGGTATGCAAACAGATGCAATAATTATTGCCCCAAATAAACCAACAATATTCAAATGAATTCATAAAACAAACTTTTCTAAAGGTGGTACAAAAGGCTTTCATTGACTAACATGCTTCTGTTATATAAAATCATCTGTTTAAAGTCCCTGTCACTGGACCAAAGGGCCCTGGCCCTTTTGAGCAATCACTGCCTTGTTTTGGAGGAATCTTCTGCTCTGTGTGGTGAGGTATCAGTCAGAATCCTTGCTGATAACCTGTCATCATAGTATTTTACTGTTTTTGTGTGTGTGAATGTGTACAGATACTAATGTTTGGAAGTGATCTGCACTTTGTGATGGCAGTCAGACGTACCTTTAGCATTCAGTGTTGATTTGGAGCTGAAGATAGACTAACATTGTGTCTGTTAAATCTGATGACTAAAGAGGCTGAGAATGCTACATGTGATTTTGTTGCACTTTTGGAAAATAGAACGGACATTGAAACCATATCAGATCTTAACATGATCTTAAACTCAATCACACACTTAATTTGCTTAAAACAGACATTTGTCTATTGACAATTGTTAAAGATAATTAATTAAAATAGATGCATAATTAATAACAACAATAATGAACCGTAAGCATTGAAATCTTTATTTATACATAGATTGATTTTTGACTGACCAACCGTTCAAATGCAAACTTGAAAACGTCAACATTAGAGAAAACATCCTGATTGTAGAAGGAAATGTCAAAACATGAAACATCCACCAAAGTATGTGCATGTAGCTTACGGTATAAATAGAATAACCGATAGAAATGTGAATATTTTATATATTTTCAGTGTTTTTCTTAATTTAATACATTCAGAATGTGTTTTAATTAATTTACTGTTTAATAATAATTTGTATAGAAGATACAGATTCAAATTAATTAAAAAGTTCCCGTTGTATATCGTGGAATATTATATATTATATCTATAATATATATATATATATATATATTTTTTTTTAATTAAGTCACTGTGTGAATATAGTTAATAACATGCCTCTACACTGGTGATGGTGAGATTTCAAGTGAATGTACCGTACCTTCGTGCTCTCCTGGCAAGAAACGACGTGATTGTCAGTTTGGGTGATACAGGGAGACCAGCGGATCAACAATGTTTCTTGTCTTGTGCTTTAACACACTCGTGATTTTTGCAGTAAACGTAATGTTCATCTATAGAGAAACACTCCATGATTACATTAACCCCTGCTTCATCTTTTCAAGGAAGCAAGGAAGTGAAGGATGAGCATCTGCTTTTTATTCTATGTTGCTGACAGGATGTGACATGCAGCACACAATTGGATAATGGATAATCGATTATTCATTAACATCCCTATTAAAAACATATGTTTTATAATAGAATGCATTCACTATGTTAGACCTTTTTCGAACATTCTAGTGGCAAGCTGTCAACAATGAAATGTTAGAACTGATTTGAAAGGTAACTGACCGTCAGCCATGCTTACTATAATAGCTGAGAACAAAGAGGAAGAAAAAAAGTCTCTGGCTGAAAAATATGCCTATGCAAAGTATCATGCAAATATTTTACTCTAGCACAGTGTTACCCTACTGATGTCCCTGGTACCATGCTAATGTGATGTCAAGTGGAAGCAGGTTTACATGCAAAAGGATACAATGATTAAATCATAATTACAGAATATAAATGTTGGAAATTCTAAATTCTTCTTTTCTTTTTTCAAACTGCAAAGAACATTATTAAAGAGAGAGTTCACCCAAAAATGAAAATTGTTATTTATTAATAATGTTGTTAATGTTGTTCCACACACTTATGACTCCCTTTCTTCTGTGGAAAAAGAAATGAGAGCCTTACTGGTAGCCTCAGACAATATTCATGTTATTGTATGGAAAAAAGTTACAATGAATATGAAAGGTAACTTAGGCTATCAGTCCCTTACTTTCTGCCTAATATCTTATTTTGATTTCCAAGGAAGAAAGTAAGTCATAAAGGTTTGGAACAAAATGAGGGTGCGTAAATTATTAATTTATTTGATTTGTGGGTGAACTAGCACTTGAACAATAGCATGTCATATGTCCATCTTCTTCTGCCATGTTTTCTGTTGTTACAGTTTATGTAATGATAGCTAGAAATGTGCTTTAAGATACATTTAACTGGTGATGCAAACTGTGCCAAAGGTGGAGAAAGGTTATGATGTTGTTTAAAAGAAAGCTCTGATTGTACATGAATACCTAATTTGCCTTGTTGCTGTCCAGAGCTACCAGACACATTTGTACCTTGTCTGTTCAAGGAATTGTATATATGAATGAAACATGAGTCGATGGGGAAACGGTGGCATCTTCTGAACAAACCCCATATTCATACTTGTGCAAGTGCTCAAAAAGGACAATCTCCCCAGTATTTCAGAATTTTCCAGAACAGCTCTTTCATCTTGTGAAAACCATATTGTCCTGGGATTACTGCACAGCTCTTAACGTTACTGTGGTTGTTGTTTCTGTCTACCACAAAATCTCCCATGTTTTTCCAATTATGATAAGCACACACTAACATTGGGCAAGCTGGTCTCCATGGGGATGTTAAGTGTGTTTTTTTTTTTTTTGTGAAGGACATGCACGCTGGGTTTGGTCATAGAGCTTTTGATTGGCTCCGACATCAGAGAGGCTTCAAATCTTAATAGAACAGTAAAGTTTGGATGAGTGCTTTCTTTGAATAAGAAGCCCTAAGAGAGTGTCCTCTCTTTCCCTTTCTGTACTTTGGCAATACAGTGTCAAGAAAAAGTATGTGAACGCTTACATTTGTCTTAAAATCTGGTTTGATCTTCATGTAATTTACAATAATGAACCAACACAATCTGTTTGAACTAATAACACACATTATTGCATTGTTCCTGAAAATATTGAATACATCATTCAAACATTCACATTGTAGGTTGGAAAGAGTATGTTAACCCCTAGGCTAATGACCTCAGCAAAAGCTAATTCGAGTCAGGAGTATGCAAATCTGACATCCAATTAATGAAACAAGATTGGAGGTGTGAGTTAGAGCTACAGTACTTTTGACTTATAAAAAAAGCACTCAAACATTTTGAGTTTGCTATTCACAAGCAGCATCTGCTGACATGGAATATACCTCAAAAAAGAGATCTCAGAAGACCTACGATTAGGGCTGCAACTAATTATTATTTTGATAATTGATTAATTAAATAATTATTTGGCGATTATTGCAACGATTCATCATTGGCTCTTAACCGATTATTCCGCTTGTGCCCTGACTTAAATGGTTGTATTAAACGTTCTTACTAACAATAAAGAGGACAAAATCATCTTTTAAAAATATTTCTAAATGACATTCACTGAATTAAAGGGGAAAAATACTTTTTATGAAGTTTAATTCAGTAAAGAAATTCACTGCAAATCATATTATCAAGTGTTTTTGACTTGTTCTCTTTTGTTTAATTGTCTAAAAATCCTTAAAACAAGATTTGAGAAGCAACATATAAGATATTTAGACTTGCTTTAAGAGAATTTATCTTAAATATAAGTTTATTTTGTATATAATTGTATACTTCTGCGAGTCCAGTAGAGACAAAATATAATTCTGTTCCAGATCTATTCTCTAAAATAAAGTATAAATATCTTATATGCGGCTTCTCAGGTGAATGCATCTTTTTTTTTTTTTAAAGGATTTTTAGATATTTGAAAACATTTTTATTATTAATATTATATTCAACATTTTCAGATAACAATTTTTTCTTCTGCAGTGTAGCTGCTAAAGAAATGTACATTGATTTTAAAGGAGTTTTAGATATTATTTTTGGAAAACAAGCCAAAACAAATAAAAAAAAATAAAAAAAAAAGTATTTTGTTGAAGTGTATAATGGGGTGAAGACTTCCCCTCTCACCTTTCTGTTAACTTCAATCCATCTTTAACTCAAACTAAAAAAAACTTTCTCTTATTAATAAAGCTTCACAATAAGAAATGCACAGTGACTTATATATTATGATTCAATAAGTCACGAGCCATCACGTTATAATCTTGCTGCAGCAAGTGTGCGCTCGAGGGACGAGCGTCCCCGCGTCAGAGTGTGCATCAGCCAGGTGCAGTTTTAGTCTCTCCACTTTTAGATTGGAACATTCATAAGAGGCACTGACTGTTCTGGAATTCCAGTTTTGGAGTTTGTAGTTATTTACATGATTTGCTTCCATATTATCTGAACTTTAATAAAGCTATAACACTAAATATAACTGCATTAAAGATGTAACTCCGCGGTTTTTTCACACTCTACACAAGTTTTGCTCCAGCTCCATTTATTCCACAACGTGTGTGTGTTTCTGTATTATTTTGTGATCTACATCACCTAAAGGGGGCTGTCAATCGATTAATTTTAATCAAATTAATTACATGATGTCCCGATTAATTAATCGCATATACAAATATTTGCTGAGAAAGCCCATCATATAACAATAACTCAATATATAATGATGAAATAATTATATTGTTATCTTTAAATATTTAAAAATTACATTTATTTGTACACAGCAATCCATTTCACAAGTGAATTTGTCAATCAGTTGGAGATTTTTATGAGGGCTTGTTTAAGGACCCTTCAATGAACACCTGCGTCAGACATGCTTGTGTAGCGTCTCGAGTGCATTGCATCATAAACATAAGTTAAATATAGTTTAATACTTAGAACACATCTTGAGATCCCTTAGTTCGGATTTGCGCTCCCATGTATTTTGAATGCAAGAATGTAACGCATGTTTGTGTTGTGTGTCTGCTCAAGGGTGTTTTTCTTCACTGTATAAACAGCGTGTTGCCCATAAAGCTGAAGTTTCGCTTACTGCCCTCTGGAGTAAACAGGTGGTACCATAAGCTTTAATTTCTCAAGAATCTTCCATATTACGGTCCAGGGGCATATGATTTAATGGCGTGTAAAAAAAATTTAACACGTTATTTTTAGGCAAATTAATCGTGCTGAATTAACGCGTTAAATCGACAGCCCTAATAAAATATATATACATTTTTGTGGTTTGAGTGAACAACACTTTTATATCCAGTTTCCGTTTCAAAAGAGTTTATAGAAAGTCCATGTTACATCCTGCTTAAATGTCCCTGTTTGTTTGGACAATCTTATTTTCGTGAAAAAATATGATTTTATTTAGGTGTAATATTGAGAAAATATCAAGTTTGCAGTAATGCTAAGATGTTATTATTTATTTTTGTAAAAATATTTTAATTTGAAAACATTTTGCATTTATAGTTGTATATTGTTGTTGTTGCTAGTTTGTATGTTTGAGTTGAGAAATACACATTTCAGCATTATCAGTAATATATTTGTGCATTTTCCTTGATAACCTAGCAAGTTGACTCATGTTACCATTTGTTTATTATATCACACATCGCAATATTACTTTTTTCCCAAATCTTGCAGCCCTACTGGCTACTGTCCCTAGAAGTGGCCGTCCAGCCAAGATGACTCGAAGAATGCTCAGTGTGGTAAAAAAGAAACCTAGAGTGACAGGTAGAGACTTGAAGGAATCATTGGAATTGGTTAACATATCTGTTCATGAGTCTAATATATGGAAAGCATTAAACAAGCTGCTGCTTTCCATCAAAACATTGCTTCAGTTATTATATCCAAAGGTTTTAATGTTTAATGTTATGCGTTCAGTAAAGACATGTCATGAAAGATTGTAATTGTTTGTGTGTAGTCAGCATAAGCACATTGTGTTTGTCTACTTGTGACTTTGAAGATAATGTCATATTTTATGACCAATTAACGCAGAAAACCAGCTATTAAAAAGGGTTTACATACTTTTTCTTGGAGCTTTAATTGATGTTTGTTGAGTTCTTATCAACTGGCATTGACTGCAGTTTGAATGCATATTGTGGGCTGGCCTAGCTGACTGTCTCTAACACATGTTTTGAAGGGGAGGCATAGTAGTTTGGTGCTTTTAATCAAAGTATTTTTTCATACCTAATCAACAAGTTAAATTTATGGTAAGTACAGTAATGAGGCCATTCCAGTGCTTTCTGGGTTATGTAGAAAAGGCCCTGAGGTCTTCTCATCCTAAGACGTTCACACAGGCATGTACAACCACACGGATAAAAACAAACATGTCAACTGTTCTAATTAGGGTGTTTGAGAGGTGACAGTAGTGCATCTCTCACATCAACACATGTGAACACAGCCTGAGGATCTCCATTTAGAATTGTATAAAATAGTTCAATTAAACCTTCTTTGTGGATTTGTGTTTGCATGAGTCAGATCTAAAGAAGGCCTGGTATGTATTGAAACAATATACATGAACCACTCACACTTATTGCCTTCCATAAGAGGTGTGTGTGTGTGTGTGTGTGTGTGTGTGTGTGTGTGTGTGTGTGTGTGTGTGTGTGTGTGTGTGTGTGTGTGTGCAATCTCTTAACTCTCCATTCGTAGCTGCTCAATCTATTGAGTTTATCTGGAATGTTCTTTCACTCGTAGGTTTCAGAGCTTTGTGGTTCATAGGATAAATGTTTCATATAGCCACATAATGGAAATTGCCTCCTTTTTATTAACTCCCTTTTCTGCCCCCCCCCCACACACACACACACACTAATACATACCATTATGTTTTTCTCCTCTCTCTCACTGTCTCTTTCTCTGATTGGAGCGGCTGCAGTCATGTCCAAATTCTTGTTTGTTTGAGTGAGCTCACAGGCTCAACTGGTTTCACCGAGAGCTGATTTTGTTGCGTCCCACCCTGCTAACGTGACTTGAGTTTGTGAATAGAAATATACAGCATACACCGCATGAGGTCTTTAATATTTATTAGGCCATTTTTGTTGCTGTGATAAACTGTACAACTTCTCATCTACTTCATCTACATTATAATAGAACTTTTGAAAAACAGAGAATTGTGAATAGAAGTTTTCGTTCAGGTAGATGTGTACCTGTGCTGATTGGTTTCAGTCTTCGAGGATGTGTTCAATATTCAACAAAGGACAAACATGTCTCAGTAAAGTTATATTTACATTAAAGCTAAGGAGTATAATGATCTGCATTGTCACAGGCCTGTGGGATTCAGGGATAAGAAAACCAGTTGCTCAACAACTGATCCCTATTTGACTGCAATCATTTGTTTTATAATGGAGTCTTTTTTGCAGTTAGGTGAGTGTTTGTGATACCTATCATTTGTGTGATTAAAATAACCCACGATGACCATTTAGCACAGTTCAGGTTTTGCATGTATCAATGCCATTGACAGGAGTTTTGAATAGAAGTCACATATGCAACAGAGCTGCTGTGCTGTGTCTCTGTTTGTGTTATTGGTTTTGATCAGGCATTTTTCATGGGAAAAATGTCTGTTTATCTCTCTGTCTTACATTCACTGAGCGCTTTATTAGGAACACCTGTACACCTACTTATTCATGCAATTTATCTAATCATCCAATCACATGGCAGCAGTGAAATGCATAAAATTATGCTGATACTGGTCAGAAACTTCAGAATGGGGAAAAAATGTGATCTCGGTGATTTCGACCGTGGCATGATTGTTGGTGCCAGATGGGCTGGTTTGAGTATTTCTGTAATTGCTAATCTCCTGGGATTTTCACGCACAACAATCACTAGAGTTTACTTGGAATGGTGCAATAAAACATCCAGTGAGCAACAGTTCTGTGGACTGAAATGCCTTACTGGTGAGAGAGGTCAATGGATAATGTCCAGAGTGGTTTGAGTTGACCGAAAAGCTTCAGTAACTCTGATAACCACTATGCATAATTGTCAGAATGCACAACACATAGAACCTTGAGGTGGACAGGCCAGGTGTGTGTGTGTGTGTGTGTGTGTGTGTGTGTGTGTGAGAGAGTGTGTGTGTGTGAGTGATAAGGGCTTTCTTTATGCCACACAGAATTCTAAAAATATCCTTGCTTTAACAAGTAATAATGGCTGTACTGCTAACTCAACTATCATGTGCAAAAATAACAAAGGCTCTGGTCTTATCTGTCTCTCCCTCCTGTGTACTGTAGATGTTGAGCCAGCAGGACATCTCAAACCAGATACACTGTTACTGTGTCACTGTCTCCTGTCGTGACCTGATTTGGATATGATTTAATGATTCTTTCTGATCCTCTCTCTTTCTCCCTCCCTCTTAAGGGCGACATCCAATAATAAGGTTCGGGAGCAGGTGGTGATGGAGTTGAGTTATGTCAACTCTGATCTGCAGCTTCTCATGGTGCAGCTGGAAGGACTCAACAGCTCGGTGCAGGTTTATCAGAACGTAGAGTAAGTACACACAAAACTGACTAGGATGAACTCGGAGTAAGAATGTGCAGTAAGAACATGCTCCAATTAAGATTCATAACATTCTATAGACAGAACGTACAGTGACTACCCACACACATGTCCACTTAATCTGGACACCTGGAGCCTCCCTGATGAGTTACAGTACAGGGGTGTGTAAAGAATGATATAATAACTTAAGTCAGACTGTTACTGAAATGTAGATATCTGGCAGAATCTTATTTTTTATAAATTTAATTTTTCATGTTTCTGTGCTGATTTTGGAATCTTGTAAATTCATCTGAATGGATTTAAAAGTGGTGATGCTAATATACAAAATATGTGGAAAATTCTGTGGAATGCATGTTTTAAACAGCTAAAAGTACTACTCTCTTATTGGTAACTGCAAACAATATCAACTCTGCTGAAGCATTAATTTATTTACTTCATTCCATTTAGTGCTAGCTTGGTAGCTATGCTGTTTACTATCAAAAACCAGCATGGTTTACCAAGGAAGTCTGGTGGGGAAACCAGCTTGCCAGGGACTAGCATCTGAAACACAACATATGCTGGTGGCTGGTGAATGCTAAATATTAAAGGTCCCCATGAACTGCCTTGACGAGCACAGTTTTCTTTGGCCTGTTGAAGTTTTTTCCTATTGAAACATGAAGTTAAGTCATTTGTTGAATGGCTCATGCCTTCTTTTTTTTGTTTTGTTTACATCGCAGTACCCAGAGAAGCCAGTGCTTCTGTTCACCTGGGGAAACTAAGAAGCAATCTCATTGCAGAGTTCGACCGCTTTTCCGCTAACTTGAGAAGCGGATCTAACTAAACGCGTTACTACATAACCAGCCCACAAACAAACCTAGCGCACCACGGTCTTTGCTTATGATGAGGCTGAAACCATTTTGCAAGTGAATTCAGATGAATGTAATGGATCACAATATATCAATGTTTTTAATCACAATACAATAAGCTTAAATAATGAAGAACACTTGCTCGTGCTGTACATCCCAAGAAACCTCTGCATTAAAAATATAAACTCCAGCATATTGCCTCACATCCAGCTCCTGTGTGTGCTTCCTGTTCAGAAGTGATCATCCCTATGCCTTATTAACTTTAAAGACAATTACCCTCCACTGTGAGAGCTTCAGCGGGCTGAAAAGTGATAAGTAATTTACAACTCCCTTTAAGTGATTCTTATTGGAAATGATGTTTGGAACGTCCCTAAAGCATGGATTGTGCTTTCTTTTGAAGTGCCCTGTGAATATATCATCAGCGCAGGTGAGGACACAGCCCTGTGCGCTGATCAGATGTAGTGGAAGGGTGCATTCCCAATCTAAAAAGCATTTGATTAGACAAAATGAATGCAGTAATTTGTGAGTTTGTGAGTGGGTTGACACTGCAGATTTTTTTTTTATGGTTATATCTTCTGAAAACAAATTTTGGCAACAGTTAGAAGTACACTAACATAGATTTGAAGAAATAACATACAAGGGGTGGGGGTGTGTTAAACCTCTTGCATAATGGAGTTATATGACCATGTGAGCTTGCACATATATTTCCATTGAAATCATACATACCTCAGAAGAAATTGTACTGTAGATTATTTTTAAGCTGTATATTATTTAAAATCTTTACACTAAAGCTGATAAAAATACATTTAAGTATTAATATCAATCAATTGGGCTTTCATACTTTGGTTGGTTCTCATACCACAAAGAAATTTGCCTGCTTCAACATTGCTTTCTGTTCCTTTGCCTTTTGGGTTGCTTATACATTCCAACTGTATACTGAAAATATCACACTCCGCTCAGGCTGCTGATTTCTATAGGAGTGTCCCCTCTACTCATGCTATTCACTGCTCCCTCTACATCTTTGTCATTGAGTATTCCTTTATTAAAAGACTGACCTGACCTCCCCTCCCCTCCCCTTATACTTGAGAAATAATTAGCTGTAAACTTGGCAGAACCCAAGGCCTCAATAAGTACATCCATGAAAGCCAGACTAACTTTGCTGCAAGTAAAGGCTTGTGCTTCATCAGTTGATCAGGTGCAGCTCCTTGATTTTCTCTTCATAAATTAAAGACCGAATCAAAGTGAAGACCCAACAGAAAGTGGCTTTCTCACTGCATATGACTGGTCAGAAAGGTTCATGACAAGTTTAAATATACACACACCTCAGATGATTCTGTAGAATTCTCAGGCTCATATTTTCACACATGTGGTCCTGTGTCAGAAGAGGAAGCTATTTCCTTTTAAAAAGTTTTCATTTTAATTTTGAGAGATGAGGAAATACTTAACCAACTCCGCTAGAGACTGTACTGGTATGTGTGGTTTTGTTGCCTGACTAATTATAGCTAGATGATTTTGTTTGACAGTCACTCACTGACAATGACAAATCTCATTGCTTAGTTGGTCATATATATAAATCAAAATCTTGCTTTACAGTGAGTAATTTAATGTCATGCTTAACAGTATGTGTCACAATATTGTTCTTTTTGCTTTTGGAAATTCAACTCAAAATGTTTTATATATTACATAACCATGTAGTAATGCCTACTTTTTGATACTCCAGTGACTAGTGCAAATTATTTGATTTCTAATTTTTTATTTGGAATATGATGGACACAAAGCAAAAGATAAGATTATTAATGAAATGAGTTGGGAAAGGTTGAAGAATTAAACCCTTAAACAGTATAACAGAATATTTACTGGTTAACGCATTTCTACTGTCACACGGTATATAAACTACCATCATATAATCCTGCGCTAGTCCTTAAAGGCACATTAAGTAACTTGTCTTTTTTTGATCTTGGATTTACACTGACACCTAACGGCTTGGATGCAGCATCATTTAAAAAAGAATATTAAAGGTCCCCATGAACAGCCTTGACGAGCACATTTTTCTTTGGCCTGTTGCACTGTAAAAAAAAAATAGTATTCACAGATTATTTTAATCAGTGAGTAAAAGTGTCAAATAACAGAATGATATCTGAGATTAAGCGTTTAGCATTTGACCACAGCCCCCATGTGCGGATCCTCTCCATGTAGAATAAAGCCACTTTTTATAAGGTATACTGATACAAGTCTTCATTTTAATGTGAGTGCTCATGATTTTCTACATGTATTGCAAAATTACAGTTCGGGAATTAAACATTTTATTTATTTTATTTTATTTTTTAAATGAGGAAAAAATTACTGAGTGCCCCTTTAGGACACATGGAGAGAAAATACTTTATCTATATTATTAAGTGATCCTTTCAAGATACAAACCTGCAACCAAAATAGAGGGCATAATTGTGTACTGATGGCAGTCAGGTGGTGTGTGTGTTTCTGTCCCAATTCATGCTTTTGTGAGTGTCACTCACATAATTGTGTCATTTCAAGGCCTTGAGTGTTTGTGGCTGGGTAAGCAAGTGTGTTTCCTTGGTAACAGTTGGATTCTTGTCCTCTTTTAAATCCTTTTTAAGCCTCCTTTTGCTTTCGAGAGAGAGAGAATGCACGCACGCACTCTCGAGTGTCTCTCACATGCTTCACTTTCTGTGTAAGAACAGCTGTCGTTCTCTCCTGTAAGAAAGTTCAGCCATATATTCAGCTCAATCACTGCTTAACAGAGCTCTGCTGGCCTAGTTCTTTATTTGCATTAGCTTCATAACATGTTGCGACTTAGTCTAAGGATTGTTACGCTGGGCCAAGCATTAATGTAAGAGTGTTTATCCCCAGTGTCTGGAGGGTCAATTATAAACCAGAAAAAACCCCTACAGAAATATGCACTTGATTCTGATCAGTAATTGCAACTTGCGTTACTGTAAAGCTGTAAACATTAGAATCGATCACTACTTCTGTTTTTAAGGAATATTATGGTAAATGCCAAGTTTAACTAAGGCTAGTTTTGTGTGTGTTTGGTTGTGCTCTGTCTTTATTTTTGAATCTCTCTGTAGTTTTACATGCACTTAATAATTTCAGTTCGACTAAAACAATAAGCCATCTTTTTAAAATGACATGTAAACACTTAAGTCCGACTCAAATCATACCTGTTTGAAAGACAGAGGTGACCTGATTTAATATGGGGTATTTTACATCCTTCAAATATTTGATTACTCATTGTGTCACGTATACATGTACAGACAGATGAAGTCTGTGGCTTGACTGTGCAAAGACCCGCTGTAGCTCAATTATAACTCATAAATGGAAGCATACTGACTGATGCATACCAGTCTAATAGGCTCTGGTTACAGAGCCTGTCTCAAGGCTGTGTGTTTCCTCAACTTTCCACAAACCTGCAGTATTTTCCCTGTAAAACTGAATGATTGGGTGTAAGAAAATGAATATTCCCATTGGAGCAGTGTTATCACCGGTGTTTCACGCACAGATCTCTGAACAGAACAAGGTCTTCCTGTAGCTGCAAACAGTGCTGCAATCTACATCGCACCTGGCTGCCGTGTGTGTGTGTGTGTGTGTGTGTGAGACTATCAGAACAGACCAGCATTCTTTCATGCCCCCCACCCCCCATCGTTCTCTGTCTGTTTCTGAAACGCAAGCTTTTTCTCATGGCCTGAAGAGCATACAGGAACAAAAACCTCTGTTCTCTGCAGTGAGTTTGTTCTGCTCTCTGATTGGTTTTCACTGGTTGAGATGTTCTTATTATAATTCTTCACAGAGGAACATGGCAGATGTTAACATGATATCATGTTATGAGTGATTCAGTGGCACATTCTCATCACGGGAATGTTATTATATTGCTTTTCTTGAGGAGTTACGAATTGTAATTTTTTTTCAATTATGATAGACAAAACAAGACTCTGTCTACACAATTCTGCAGATAGTGCTATTGAATTACACCTATTGAGTGTTAGTTTTTTCAAATTGGCCAAATTATTTAATAAACAATCAGGTACCATTTAAGAGTTTAATAGGTGTAGTCTTCGCTAAGGTTAACCTGATTTACTATGTTTAAATAAATTCTGTAGATATGAGAGAATAGGCTATTTTGTTTATGAGCTAATATGGAAACTTAATCTGCCAAATGAAGCGTGAGTGATACCTCCTCCAGTCTGTGTAATTGGTACTGGTTACTTCTGGTCCAACATACCTGTAACTTCTTTTAAATTAGTCCACTTTGCAATTTTTCACTGAACCACCCTGGGTCTAGACTGTAATCTCTCTTCTAGACAGGACTGCCTCTTATCAGCTCGCACTCATCTGGTCTTCTTTCACACCGCTGAATCATTTGGTCAGCTTTGGGCTAATGGCCAAACAGTGCGAGCACTCAAGTTAATGCATTGACAAGACAAATGTACATATTTTTGAGTATTTGTGATATCAGAGTTTGATAAAGGGCACAAAATGTAACGACTTACATGCTCCTTTCTGACAGCAGTTTTTTTTTTGTTTTTTTTTCATCCTTTACTCTGATATTGGCTTTAGTCTTGGAGCTGGGTGCAACTTGAGTATTTTTTTATATTAGTTATCTGTGGAAGGTGTCACGTACAACTGCCACTTTAAACATTTCTCATATCTGATTCACACAGGGAGAAGGATTCATCTGTTTCCTTTAACTCAAAATCTGTTACTAATTCTCTCATGCTTTGTTATTGTAACAATAGTCTTCCACGGTCTTTCAGCATTTCATTAATCTCTACCTCTTTATTTCATTTTTACAGAGAAACATCAAGCATCCCACTCATCCCTCTGGGACTGAAGGAGACAAAGGATGTGGACTTCTCTGTTCCTATTAAGGTCTGTTTCTTTCTAAACACCCCTACAATGTTTACCTTGTATACCTCATCACTTTTGTGGGGTTTGGTCAGTAGCTTTTATGATTCAGAAAGTTGTCTTCGTTTCTTAGTGAAAAGAGAAAGTAGGTCACAACTTAATAAACAAGAAAGCCAAAGACTTATTAAAATTTTCATTGCGGATTTGAAAGTGCACAGTGATATTTGCTGCATGTCATAATATTTGTTGAGATGTTTATTGAAGTGTGCAAGAGAATGGGATCAATTAGATGTGTTTTGGTTTGCTTCAACTTGTTATTTAGCCAGACTGTACTTACATACTGTCATAGATTCACCTGCATAGCATGTCATTGTTACTTCTGATGTTACTTCTCACAACAGATGAGTTTAACAAGGAGAATATGCATGAGTACATGACTGATGGGCTGTTGTGTTTGTGTTGACATGATAAATGAATGACTATGAAACTGACTTATTTAAATAGGACTTTATTCTGGAACACTACAGTGAAGATGGTTCAAATTTTCAGGATCAGATAGATGACCTTATGGACCTGAGACAGGTATAGTACTACTTCTGTGTTTGTATTTACACACCCCATCACATTTGTTACTGGTTTGTGAGAAGCTGGGCCATTTGTGTACTGTAATCCACTTTGGATGAAATACTTTATCTGCTAAATAGTAAATAATAAAAATATCAGTGAAAACGTAAAGGAATAGTATAAGATATAAAAATCAAGTTTCTGTCATAATATCTCAATCCAAAGGCAGTGGTAGTGCCTCACTTTATAGTTTAACAAAAGTTTCCAAATAATAATAATTAATTAATAATAAACGTAGTCTAGCAAAGGCATAGGATAGATTTTGGTGAGCCATTGTGAAATATTGTTGTGTTGTTGTTTTTTTGTACTGCGTCCTTTTGCTTGAAAATTACTTTGATAATTTTGGGTCCTTTTTTTTACTTAAATGGAATAGTTCACCAAAAAAATTCAATTATCTCATCATTTACTTACCCTCACCATCCCAGATGTGACTTTCTTTCATCTGCTGAACCCAAATGAAGATTTTTGGAAGAATAGCTCCACTCTGCAGCTGTGAAATGCAAATTAATGGTGGCCAGAACTGTGAAGTTCCAGAAATCACACAAATGCAGCATAAAAGTAATCCACATTACTCCAGTGGTCAAAACCATATCTTTAGAATGTTGCTGAGAAACGCATAAATATTTAAGTGCTTTTTTTTTTTACTATAAATCTCTACTTTTAATTCACATTTTCCTTTTGTTTTTGGCAATTTGCATTCTGTGTGTATATCACCACCAACTGGGCTGGGATGAGAATTTATAGTAAAAAGGGACTTACATTTTGATCTGTTCCTCAATCACACCTATGATATTGCTTCAGAAAACATTGATTAAATCACTGGAGTCATCTGGATTACTTTTATGCTGCCTTTTTATGTAATTTTATTTTTAACTTCAAAGCTCTGGTCACCATTAACTAGCATTTTATGGACCTAGAAAGTGGAGATATTCTTCTAAATATCTTCATTTGTGTTCTACAGAAATGTCATGCACATCTGGGATAGCATGAGGGTGAGTAAATGATGAAAGAATTGTAATTTTGGAGTGAACTATCCATTTAACACCGATAAGGACAATTATAGAAGGCTTCACCAATAAGAACTTGTTGAATGTCTTGAAGTAAGTGTGGTGTCCGTGTGTGTTTCAGGCTTGTAGGACCCCCAGCCGCAATGTTTCTGGTGTAGAATTGCTTGCCAGATACTACAGTCAACTTGCCTTCTTGGAGAACCGATTC
Source organism: Xyrauchen texanus (assembly GCF_025860055.1). NCBI lineage: Eukaryota > Metazoa > Chordata > Actinopteri > Cypriniformes > Catostomidae > Xyrauchen > Xyrauchen texanus. The sequence goes on from NC_068277.1 coordinate 37,163,119, forward strand.
TTCTCCCCTACGCATCAGATCGGCATTTTCTTCACATGGTAGGTCACATCTTATGCATACCAGCGGTAACATTGTCATCGTGAACTATTATACAGCTTTATCAGCTGTAAACATCACAAGTCATTCAGAGGAAACGCGTAACCGGTCTGACTGGGCCATCAAGCTCTTTGTTGTTTTGGTTTATAGATCAGCTATTTTGTAATTTATACCCTAGAGACAAAGAGGGACAACAGGATAAATAAAGATCGAGAGGCATCATAATACAAGCCAGATAATATTAGCTAAATTATTAATAAAGATATTCAATTCATATAGAAAAAACAAGACTACATTGTGACAAATAATAAGCCACTCCTGTGTTTTTTTTTTTTTTTTTTTTTTAAATGTGAGTTAAACACCCATTATCTATGTGTCTCTGTGCAGGTATGACTCCTTCACCGGCGTGCCTGTGTGTCAACAGAACATCTCTCTAGAAAAAGCCAGTGTGCTCTTCAACATGGCAGCTCTCTATTCACAGATCGGCACTCGTGCCAACAGACAAACACAAGCCGGACTCGAGGACTCCATTTCTGCATTCCAGAAATCTGCAGGTAAGAGTTGTTGATGCACTGATGATGTATTGAAGTGTGAGACAGAGGCAGATATTGGGCACAAACGCTGTATGTTGTGTCTCATCTGTGTTGCTATAGTTCCCACGGAAGGCTAAGATTCTGAAATTTGGTGAGCTCTCTGCTCAAGTGGCTCTTTTGGGATCATTCACCCCAAAATTCTGTTATCATTTACTCATTCTCATGTTGTTTGAAACACGTGACTTACTTTCTTCTGTGGAAAACTATGGGAAATAGAACTTTGGTGTTCCATGGGAGAAAGTCAGTTATAATCGGTTTTTAATAGAGCTGAATTATTTGGATCAAAACATTTGTTATTGTTATTTATTTAGAAAAATATTGCGATTTCAATTTGAGCTGCAACATGATCATTAGCATTTATAAAAAATAAAAAAACTAAGCGTTTCATTTTGAACTAAATGAAGACATATTGCAGGGGTCAGCAACCTTTTTGCCATTTTGTACAAAATTAGTTAAGTTAATATCACAAATTTGATTTATGATTACTGAAAACGAAATTGTGTGGAATTTTTTATATTTCTTATATTATGTCATAGGGCTAAATAGATGATTGGCTTGTGATGCGAGAAGGGTTTGCACGTGTTGCACGAGTCTGTTGGATGTACTGCAGTCTCGTCACATTTAACATTTTTGTTTAGCCTCCCATTCAGCTGATGAAAACATGATCATGAGGAAGGATTAAATCAAGATGTAGATTGGAATGCAAGTGCAGAATTTATATAAATAAAATAGTCTACTCTCTCGCCGTTGCTGGCGTACCAGTGACTACCCCTCCACATTAGCACGCGTGCCATAGTTTGCCGACCCCTGCTCTACTGCCAGCAGAAATACTGTTCAAGAGAGTGTTCACACTTGAAGAACCAGCAGAACAAACAAGAACCATTTATTATAAAATCAGATCATATTTATGCATAATTTCTTAACTTGCATGCGGCATTGCTGTGTGTTTCGGTTAAATCCTTAAGCCTTTATTTGGTGGCAGCTCTTGTTTTTACAGAACAAGGAAGACATTGGCAATAGCATTGCAATTCAGAGAAATGCTCCCATCCACTCTTCTGTCCACAAAATCCCAATGTAATGAGGTTAATTTACATTTGGTTAGCAACTTTTAGCAGCCAAACATATTTGGAATTATGCAAATGTACAATTAGTGAATCTAGAGGGCTGTAAATATAACACATTCTGCTCATTAGCCATGTGCTTGCTTTGAGTATGTTTAATACACTACGGAGAATAGAAATGTGCACATACAGTAAATGCAGCAAACACTGGGTTCAGAGTATTCATTTATTTATTAAATCGCAGCCCTTGCGGTTTTATAATTGCACTGTCATATCGCAATTTCAATTTAATTTCATTCAACTCTAGCTTGTAATGACAAGAGTGTGAATAAATGGTGACTACATTTTTATTTTGTGTTGAACTAGCTTTTAACTTAACTACAGTAAGTGATCTGAAGTTAGGTAAGGGTCAGAAACTGGCCGTGATGAATGCTTTCAATGAAGCAGAAATAGAGTAATGTGTAGCCATTGTGTAACTCTTCCCTTTTAAAAGTAGATCTGTCACAGACGCATGGAAACTCAGTGGCTTGTGTCAATTTTTAACCTCCTTAAAATAACAGCGACAAAAAGAGAGATTTGGCATGCTTCTCTTAAGCTCACAATGCTATCAAAACAGCCAACCCCATTGTCTTTCATCACAGACAATGCTTTGTATATCTCCACCGGAAAGGCGGCCCAAATATGGTTGTTCTCTGCAAAGATAGATAATTGATTGATACTCTGTAACACAAGTCTTTTTTTTTTTTTTATTTAATTTTTTTTTTAAACTCTGTGTTTTGTGAAAGCTCTAAATAAAATGTAGAAATGTCCAAAGCTATTTCTGTTTAGTTCACGTACTGGTGACATTCTGCAGGGCTCTTTAAATTGCTTTTACATTCAAGCTCTACGGTGGAAGGCAAATGCACTTGTACTCTATAGATATACACTCTAATCCTGTATATTTTGTCCTTTTGCTTGACATTATGTTTGTGCATGTTCTGCTTCAGGTGTGCTGCATTACCTAAAGGAGACGTTCACACACACTCCCAGTTATGATATGAGCCCTGCTATGCTAAGCATGCTGATTCGGCTGATGCTCGCACAGGCGCAGGAGTGTTTGTTTGAGCAGATCGCTCTGCCAGGAATCCGAAATGAATTCTTTAGCCTGCTCAAAATGGCCCAAGAGACTTCCAAGGTACTAGGCTCAAATCTTATTAAATGTTCTCTGATTAAAGTTAATTATAATATTAGAATTATTAGGTTTACTTGTTTTTGTGTAATAAAAAAACAAATGCATTATACTTTGAATGTTCAATTTGTATGTGGGTAGTTGTGAACAGATATGGGTATAAACTGTTTTTTTTATTTTTTATTATTATTATTTTAACCTAAGATTTTTGGCTCTGGTCATAAATCAGTTTCAGTTGGTGTGCCCAAAAATTGCCTGTCTAAAAATCAGGTTTTGTAGACATTTTACTTTGATAAAATGTAGAGGTATTTTGTCTTAAAAGATGGCACTTATGGTAGTTCAAAAGGGTTTCCTATGACATAATGCAAGATGCTTTAAAAAAAAAATGTGTTAATGAGATTGTTATTTGCGATTTCTATAACTTTTTTGGAGGGATGGGACCGTGAAACCCAGATGTCACATCAAGTGTTCATGTCCTTTCTGTTGTAATTCAATCTTGGGTGTCAGTACGAGTGGCAGTTTTTAAAAAAAAAAATACATTGCCATCATTATGTGGGTTTGTTTCAAAACTCAGCCTACAGTTACACCTCTGTCCAGTATTTGAGTGCTTGTGACATTTACTCCTTTCTCCTTTCTATTCTCAGGTGGGGGAGACCTACAATCAAGTTCTCCAGTCCATGATCCAGACCCCTGTTAAGAACAATGTGCCCTTTTTCTGGACCACCATGTCCCAGCTGAAGATCAATCACTACAACTCTCTTGCCCACTACTTTGTCTCCACTGCTCTATTGGACCACCAGTGTAAGTCAAGCAGCCAATCACGGCACTTATATAAGGCCCTGAAATGGTAGAGGTCTCTTGGCCATCTCCAATTGGCTCATAGCCCAGTGGAACCTTTAAAGGTTACCTTTGTGCCTCATTCATATAAACCGTTTCCTTCTCCTGACTGAAAAAGGATTCGGGTGTGAGTGCTTTAATGGAATTATTCTGCTGAGCTTTTTTTAGGCCATAAAGATTGAAGAAGAGTGAGACAGACAGAGGAATGGTGGAGAAGTTTCAGTATCTCTGTCTACTTTTGACAGATTGATGAGAGAGAATGCCGGAACAAATGGGATTATGTAACGTTCTCGTTGTTATTTTAAACGGACACCCCCTCACCCCTCTCTCTCTTTCTCACTCTCTTTCGTCTCCATGACAGTCACAGTTTATGCCATCAATGAGAATCATTTGACTCAGCAGTCCAAGTTAATACACAATAGGATGTGTAAATGCCATAACTTTTAGATGGCATCAGTGGAATGAGATTAAATTTGCAGGGATTCTTAATTCTGACATGCAAAACAATGTGATGTAATCAGTTTGTAAATATAGCAAAAAATGTGTGTGCAGTGGCCCCTAGTGATGATGAGGACAAGCAAGAGAAGGCGCTATCACAGATATATGACACTATGCCTGAGGGATGTTCCCCTCTTAAAATCCTGAAGAATAAGGAGGAGCGACGGAGGATAGGTGAGAGGCAGATACTGTAAATACAGACCAATCAAACATGGCATAAGTCTTATTTAAATCAAGACCTATTGTTTTGTGCTTAATTGGCCCCTAATATCTCAGAGATTTTAAATGATTGGGGTTATTCCACTTTAACACACTAATCTGACATTTTCCTGTCTGTTTGCTCAGGTAAAGCTCATTTGCAGCGTGCCATCATGGGACACGAAGAGGCAATCCGCACACATGCTCTCTGTCAACACCTGCAAAAGCTGGACATCCTGGATGACATCCTGCAAGCTAGCCACAAACGCTCTCTTGCGAAGTTTGACCAAAACAACAAGGAAGACGAGTTCACCGACTACATGGTTGCACCAGATGTCATCTGTAAGTCAGGGATAGACAGAGAGAATGAAAAAACATAGAGCGTACATTCTGGCTGAGAATGTCATGATACTGTTGAATAATGTTAATGACGTATGGTTGGTTTCACATTGTCACTTAGTTACGAATAGTCATATGCTCTTATTAAAGTCACATTTTTTTATTATCAAGACAAAGTAAACTACAGTGGCCCCAAAAAGTATTCGGACGCTTAAAAATTAATGTATGTATTTTATATATATATATATATATATATATATATATATATATATATATATATATATATATATATATATATATATATATATATATATATATATATATATATATATATATATATATATATATATATATATATATATATATATATATATATATATATATATATATATATATATATATAACAATACATATATATATATATATATATATATATATATATAATACATATATATATATATATATATATATATATATATATAAAACAATACATATTAAATTAAAGCTGAAGTTTGTACTTTTTCTGTGTTAAAATACTTTCAGAGATAAATTTAAGGTTGTATTCTTTTTCAAAAACTGTAAACACTGTTTCTCTGTTGCACTAGAAAAATTGCTCTTTTGATGAAGGATAATTTTAACTCAACCAATGGAGTAAGTTGTGGGCAGGACTATTTTTTTTTTTGTTTTGTTCGATCAACAGCAGACGGGAGTGTATTCAGACAGCTGTTTGAAAACAAACATTTATTTTTGCAATTCCATTCGGTGTTGCAGAAATTACACACTTCAGCTTTAAGGGGCATTTTTTTTTTTAAGAAATACACTTTTCAAGCAAAACTTTTGAACACTTTATGGTTGTCAAACTTTGAGAAACATAAGCTAATAGCTAATTTGATTAAGTAAACTTGTGGTTATTCTACTAGGGCACCTGTGTAAACATTAGGAGAACTAACTAAAAAATCACCTGGACACCAATTGGTTAAAAATAATTGAAAAAAATGTCTTGCATTATTTGTTTGCAGAGACCACATGATTTGATATTTTGGTTTCTACAGTATTATAATGCAATGTATATATTGAGTGTGACTGAAATGTCAAAATGTGTCCAAATACTTTTTTTTTTTGGGTCAACTGTGTATGCAACAGTGAGTTTGTTTTCACCAAAGCATCCCTATTTAAAAGGTATATGTGGTCTGAATGAAGTCATGCTTACAGGGTGACCTTCTCAGAACAGGACCTGCTTCTAACAGCAGAGATCAACAGTGGTTATGTCAGTTCTGTTGACAGTGTAAACATGGAGTAACATTAATTGTTCCTTCTGCTCTGTTAGCTAAAACAGAAAAGAAAGCAGAGATGGAGATTCCAGCTGCCACGAAGGTGAAAGTCACAGACTTATTCCAGCGTCTGGTATGTGGGCTACTAATATTACTCAGAAACATCATTTTCTTTGAGCTCTTTTCACAGCACATGAATGCTCTAGGAGATTTGAAACCTTTGCTAGACATCATCTGAAACTGAAGAGCATCTTCATATAGCATGAGCATCTGTGCTGTTGAACAGACCCATCTTGATTGACCTGTACACACTGGCCAAACAGATTACAACCCCAACCAAATTAAAACCAAGATACTCAAAACAGTTGGGGATGAACGGTAAGCTGTCGTTTTAAATGTGTTGTCAGTTTGCTTGGTCAGTTTGTTGAATATGATGCTGCTTTTACAGTACTAATATGAATAACCCTGGTTTGAATAAGATTTTTGGTGTGGTATGAAATAATGGGGTATATTTTGAAGGTTTAATCAACCTTGTTAGTGATTGCATTTACTATTCTTTATACTTAAGAGTTATTGATTCAAACAAAACCATAACTCTTACGTATAAAGCCTGTCCTGCACTGTTTGTGCTACAGACATGAACAATACCTCAAATTATTCAGCTTATTGAGGAGAGTTGAGCTTTTATTTTTCTAAGTGATCACACTCTGATGGAGGGACTCAATTTATTTTTATCATAGAGACTTCAGGGTGGGCTCTTTTGACTTGAACTATCCAGAACACCCTAGAAACACATCTAAACACAAAAACACTTCAGCAACCACATAGCAACACCCTGGCATTTTGTTGGATATGTGTAACACCTCTTTAGGTCTTCATCTGCCATAGGTTCTTTAAAACTTGAAGAAGCCCTTTTGACATAGTCCTAGTAGAAATGCTGGTGTACAGAACTGGGCAAACATTCTAGAACCACAGTGACGTATATTCCATTGCCTCGACTGTGGGGAGCAGGGTAATTCAGGTGAAGGAGGCTGCGTTTATGATGTGGTTAGTTTTATGAAGGCATATGTTTGAGTTTTACCACCTTCAGATGTTTGAGTGACCTTCGGAGAGTTTAAAGAACCACTGCTGTGATCCTGCATTGGTTGCCATGGGCACTCTTAATGACCCTTCACTTGAAATGACATTTTCGCACTACATGGGGTGTTCAGCTCAAAGTATATATAAGCTTTGCAGGTACTTCATTAATTGAGATGACTTTGCTAATGTAAGGAAAAACCTTATGCTACAGCATAATCTCTTCACTCTTAATAGGGATAAGTCGCCCTAAATAAAAAGTCTGTCATTTACTCACCCTCATGTTGTTCCAAACCCATATGATTTTCTTTCTTCAATGAACCACATAAGGTTATGTTATTTTTTATTTTTTGTTTAAGAGAACTATCCCTTTAGCATCACCAGATGGCAATCCTAGTACATGATGCTATTAAATAAACATTCCTCACCATATAAGCATATAAAGTATGAAGTCTGTGTGCCAGTAAGCCAATTGTTTGGATGGTGAGCAGAACCAGATTTATAGCCAAGGACAACCAGGGTGGCAAGCTAAAGTTGTAGTGTGTGTGTGTGTGAGGTTGACCCTGTGTTATGAGTTAAAACCATCTGTGAAATTGGCAAACTTAACATTTCTGTATTGTGAGTTGGTGTTGTGATTGTATTGTGCAGGGGCCTTTGTCAGTTTTCTCAGCAAAGCAGAGATGGACGGTCCCACGCACCATCAGGCTGAGGCTGCAGGACAGAGACCTTGGATTCACTCTGAAGGGAGATGCACCTGTTCAGATACAGTCACTCAATCCACTTTGTCCCGCAGCGGTGAGTATTCACTCACAAGCACATACATGATAATGTTGGCTCTCCCATTTTAACACACAAGTATGTGTTAAAATACTGTTTCCTAAGTATTAAAAAATTATTTCTATGAAAATTTGTATTCAAAAAGCGGTTTTGAAAACAAAGTTTATTTTTGGAATTAAATACTTCAAATTTAACCTTCATTTTCTGTTTGGGGTAAAAGAGTCTCCAGGGCAATTTTAATAGTTCAAAACATACTTGACATTGTTGTAACAGGTTGATACTTTATGTTTTTTCCTAATCTTATGAGAACTGATTGTAAACTAAATTTAAACTCTATAACAAGCTTTAACCATCATCCATAATTTTTTTAAATATTACTTTTGTTTGGGGTGTTTTTGCTGAATTGACACCACACAGAAAGATTAGTAAAATGGGTTCCGGTTACATTTCTGAAAAGTGCATGTTTACTTTGAGGTAAACCATAAACGTTCCATACTATCTGCCTTGTGGGTCTGTGGAACCTTTTTAAGGGAACTTTCAAAATTTCAAAATTACTTTTTTTAAATGCAAACAATCTCAACAGAACATGAGGTTTACGATCAAATGCCTTTAGTTGTAAACTTCTCGCTCTGTTTCATTGCAAATAAATAATTACTACCGAGCAACCTTAATGAGAATCCTTAACAGAAACCAATAACGATCATTACATTTATCAGAAGAGGGTTTCACTTGATCTTCCTTCTGAATGGCTCTCAAATTGAGCAGAGAAGATTTAATCTGTGACCACAGCAGTTTTTGACCATATCAGTCTCAAGCTGGCTCAAGCTGTGTTCTTTCCCACAAATAAATTCCTTCCTTTTGTTTGAACACAGGAACGAGTCCTCTCAGAATTGATCTCTATGGTAACAGCAGTGTGGCTGTGCCAATAAACTCGTACCATAAATATTTGAAATGTCAGGCATAGCGCCATTCTTGTTGGATGTGATATACTTCTGTGACCCTTTCTTTCTTTTCTCTATCTCTTCATCACCAGAATGAGGGACTGAAAGAGGGAGATTACCTTGTTGCTGTGGGTGATACAGATTGTAAATGGATGGGAGTGAGTGATGTAATGAAGCTTTTAAAGGATGTGGATGAGGAGGGCATCAACATCAGAGTGGTCAGCATGGTGGACAGCAGCAGCCAAGCAATGGTAACTCCTGTTTGCCTACAATTTCTGATTTGGCTGATTAGCAAGCTAGGACAATATAGCTTAAAAATATCTTTATAATTTTCAGCCTTCTGACAATATTCTTGATATACTGTATATCTTGTTTATGTATTTTGCTAAAAAAAAAAAAACAGGGACTTCTATGAACAATTTAGAGTTCTGCCACAATCAAATCACTGAATCAATGTTATTTTAATATATTCTATTTGAAATTTGACGCATTGAATGCCCGGTGAATGAAAAGGGAAAATAAAAATTGCATTAAAATCACTGCAACATTCACAATGTTTGTTCATTTTATATTGCCAACAAAATTCAAATATACTGTATTGTAAACATTGTAGATATTGTCTTGCCTTATTAGAAATGAGCCCCCTTTCACCATGAATTCCATCCAACCTTTAACGTTTCTCAGGTCCTGAATAGTCAGGATTTGTAAGTTGTTTATGGAGAGACTGTTATGATTTTGGATCGAGACCATTGACTGTGTGTGAAATTATTTACTTAATAGGATTAAGGGGTTTTGCTGTTCTTTTGTGAATTCTTGTGGGTGTCGTGGTGATACATGGACTAGTTTTCTTTTTTTTTTTAGGCATTGGGATGGATAGACTAATATAAAAGTAAGTCAATGAAAATAGACAGTGTATTGCCAGGCAAATAGAACATCAGTAGAACTTTAAAGCACGATAGGCTAATAATTAACTCTGAACAAATTGTCCTTGAATCAACAAAAAAATGTACCTAGGTCAGTGTGTCTTGATGTAACAGAAGCACTTAATAGTACACTTAATACACTAAAAAAATAATAGCTGAACTTGATTTTAATCTGGACAGTGGTTCCACTTCTTTAAAATTAGTTACCTTAACTTTAAAAGTACTATGTAATCTGAACAAAAACTCTGTGTTGAAAGAACCTATTTGTATTCAAGACTGGTGGATTGCCCCTTTAATACATGCTCTTCAAGTCGCTATGAAGGAAGTGTCTGCTAAATGCATAAAAAAAACATATAAATTGTATTCATGTAGTCCCAATTTAAATGGATTAAGTAAACTTCCATTTTACAAATTTAAATGGATAAAACGCAATTAAATAAAATTGTGACGAATGTTCCAGAATTGTTGCTTTTAGTTTTTTTTTTTTTTTTTTTTCTTAAGTTAACTGAACAAGCAGCAAAACATTTTTTTTTAGTGTAGTAGACACAAAGTGTATGTGTTCAACCATTTATGAGCGGAAAAATACAGTACTATGGGACATTGAATATCTTAAGAAAAAGTTCATTTAACTTGAGGGTTCCTGGTTTGTATCTTATATTCAGTTCAGATTAGTGTTGTAACTTCTCTCTCGCTTAATCCTGCAGCCTACCAAGAGCGCTACGTACTGTGGTGGTCTTCCGAAGACCTACTCCATGATCTGCTTGGCACATGATGATGATAAGAACCCAAAGTCACGCAAAGTGGCAAAGAAACCGTCATTCATCAGCTGGGGTCTCAAGAACAAGCAGAAGAGCAGCAGTACATTGAGTTTACCCAACGCAGATTATAGCGGAGCCCTGCCTTGCATCAAACCAGCCCCTACCTTTCCTGCCTCCTATAATGATAGTGCCCTCTACTAAACGCATACATACATACATACATACACACACATACTGGATTTGTACATACACGGATGGCACAAAAGCACACTACATTACAATAAATGGGAGAGAAATTTAGAGAGGGTGAAATTAATTCCTGAAAGAAAACACAATGTACATTTTGCACAGACCTATAAACACAGGTGTAAGCTATTTTCATTTCTTCATTAGTCTGGTTGTCTATATATAATATCATCAGTATGAAAAAGGTGATTGTGTTTTAATGAATCAGTAGACAAAACATGACGTATATGCTGCTCAAAATATTAACACATTTTATTTGTTTGTTTTATTATTATTGTATTGTTAAAGGATGATGAGGTGTGATGAAGGATTTTTTTTTAAATATATATATATTCTGCCAAGTAATGTCTTCGAGGCTGTCAAAACACACAAGTACCCTCCTCAAATTAAAATGAGTGCTGGTAGATTGACAGTTGCTTTATTGTGGGTGTAGGTGTAGAGAACCTCTTTTTCTGCAATTGGACACAATTTCCTTTACCTGCCTTAACAGTAGTCAGTCTGTAGCTTACAGATAGACCACCACAGAAGGTTTCTATGGTGATGTCGCATCATCTAAATGGAATTCTAATCCTGTGTCAATCACTGTAGAACAACAAAGAGAGGACAGTGATTTGCTTTTGGTCTTGGAATATCTATATATGCAGTAATATCTTTTGTGAAGTATTTACTTACACTGAAGGGAAATACTATTATAGGACTCTGGCTATGCTTAAGTTCAAGCAAGAAGGATGTAACGTATCATTGTAGTGAATTTAAATGCCATTTTTATTTAACCTTTGTTTTATGTGTTTTACCTAGCACTTCTTGTGTGTTGGAATATTTCACTGTCTACAAAGTAGATTTTTATACACATTTGATAATCAAATAATGTTTATGCAAAAATAAAGTTTTTTTTTTTTTTAAACAAACATATGTATTCATTTGAAGTATTGGAATTTTTTTTGTTTTTGTATTGTGAAAATGTAGCCTGATGTATTTATTCTTTGAATTTTATGGCTGTAGGTTTTTTTTCTGTTACTCAGTGTACATTTCTTCTCTTTATATAGTGTAGCTTAATGTACACACAAAGGTGTTTTTTTTTTTTCCATTTATCTTACTAACAATATTTAACACTGCATTAAACTGCCTCTCCAAATCTCAGAGGCCTTTAGAATGTCTTACCAAAGTCTACACTGAAGCGATCTTATTAGCGGAGGGCCTACACGCCTTTCTTGTAAATACTGTGCTTTATGAATGTATTGTTGCAATGTATGTTTTCACAAGTGCCGGATTTGGAACCAACACACTGTTCTGTGATTATGTTAATATTTTATTAGGGTTGAGCTTACATCTATATCAGTGCCCTAAATTCTGATTTTGTTACAAATATTAATATAATTGTGAAATGGATATCAGTTTAGTTTCACAACATGTTCTTGTGTTTATAGCTTATGTGGATTAGCAGTGGGATAAGTCTGAGGAAATGTCTGTCTTATATTGTTACCTAGTTTTATGTTGTATATTATGTAAATCTTGATCTAAATAAAATAAGGGGTCAAAGCTTTTTTTTTTTTTTTTTTGCAAAAGGTTACTGTGATTAATCACTTTGTAATTGACAATTCTAGTTAAAAATGTGGGGTTGTGTAAGGATGTAGTCATATCTGTGTCTTTTCTATGTAGTCTATAATTACTAAAAAAAACATTTGCTCAACTTAAGCTTGGGTTTTACTATTCTCACTGGTATCAAGTTACTGTTACTCTATAAACCCTAAAGTTGTCATTAATAAAAACTTTAAGTGGTCCTAATTAAACAATACTTGAAATTACACATTTTGGAATCATAACTAATATATAGCCTACAGTATGTTCTTTTTTATTTTCTCCACAATTTGGAATGCCCAATGCGCTCTTAAGTCCTTGTGGTGGCGTAGTGACTCGCCTCAATCTGGGTGGCGGAGGACGAATCTGATCACGTGGCTTGCTGAGCTTGTTACCGCGGAGATATAGCGCATGTGGAGACCCACGCTATTCTCCGCGGCATCCACGAACAGTGCACTGTGGGAAGACGACAAGCTGGTGGTGGGTGTGTGATGCTCTTGGCAATGTTCTGCTGGGAAACCCTGGGGCCAACCGTTCGTGTGAATGCCAATTTGATATGTGCCATCTACCTAAACATGGTTGCAGACCAGGAACACCCCTTCATGGCAATGGTATTTTCTGAGGGCAGAGGCCTCATTCAGCAGAATAATGCACCCTGTCACACTGCACACTGTTTGGGCATGGTTTGAGGAACATAATACAGAGTTCAAGGTTTTGCCCTGGCCTCCAAAATCCCCAGATCTCAACCCGATTGAGCATCTGTGAGATGTGCTGGACCAACAAGTCCGATCCATGGTGGCTCCACCTCACAACTTACAGGACTTGAAGGATCTGCTGCTAATGTATTTGTGCCAGATACCACAGGACACCTACAGGGGTCTTGTAGAGTCCATGCCTAGACAGGACAGCGCTGGTTTGGCGGTACGTGGAGGACCAACAGCATATTGGCTCATCAGTGTAAATTCATTTTTATGACTATTGTTGTTGTTTTGTTGTAGCTGGTTGATAGTTGTGATTTGTGTGAAGTCACCATTAGGGTTATAAGTGTTACCTGTGGTGAACTTGGAGCCTACTAAATTTAAGACATTTTTCTTTACTCGTTCATTCTTTACAAAAGTGCAGATTTATGTGCACTAAGAATTACTGAGGAGAATCCAATGTCACATATGTCTAACTGAGATTCCAGTCATAATTTCCCTTACTGTATAAGACTTGCTATAACTTAAATAATTAAATTAAAACAATGACACTTTAATAACAGATTAGTTATGTTTACGTTTAACTAAATAAAGTTACTTAAAAAAATTAAGTTCAGTTTACTTGAGACAAATACAGTAACTACATCTACTTGGGAAAAGCATGCAAACTGATTGCCTTGAAAAATCTTAGTAAGGTCATCTAATTAGATTTTACAATGTACAGGATGTCAAGTGTCAAGATGTAAAACTTAAAATACAGCTTGCATTTTATTTTTCTTGTTACTGGTTATACATAAAACAGCATGTCTTTTCTAAGAATGCACTCATATTTTTTGACAGTAGTTAATCCTTATTTTTCCTTATAAACTCCCAAGTTATGTTCTCTTAGACTGAAATCTGAGAATATGATCTCAGCAGGGTGTGTGCGCCAAATGGAGATTATCATGACACGTGACTATGGTTAGTTCACGTTAATTGAGTCATCTCCAACCCACCTCTCCTCTGACAATTCTAAAATACTGTTCTCAAAGCCAGCCTGGGACGTGAATGCCAAACTCAATGTAAGGGCTGGGCAGGGCCGAGAGTAAAAATGCATTAATACGGTAATATAACAATTGATTGACCTTGGCAACTAAACAGAGAGAAGGAAATGTACAGACACTATTCCTCTTCATTTGAGAGTATCAGAGTCGTTCATGTTCTGCACTGTGAGCATGTGAATCAGGGCAGTGAAAATGGTGTGGTGGTATAATGGATTTTAAATCACTCATAGACTGGGAAATGTTATGGTGTGGCTTGGATGGGTTATTAAAGAGATTGCTTCCCATTGCCAGGAGTGATGTCAGAGCGGTTAATTTTACTTTTGTGCATGTAAGAGAAAGATGGAGAGAACTAAGATGTTTTTGATGGCACAGTTAGTGTACATCCACTCAGGACTTCCTTAACACTAGCTTTTATTCAAAAGAAGTTTTACTGGAATCATTGACATAGCCCACATGAGTCTGCTTTTAACGGGAACACTTTCCATCAGATTGATTTCTAACTGTATGCGTGTAGCATACATTTAACCCACTTACAAATGTAGCAATCGAGTTAAGATTTGACACATATTATTTAAATAATAAACAAGTATACCAAAGATATTTATAATGACAACTTACATTTTTTATAGATTAAAAACTGATATGGGAGCAGTTTATGCCATCACACAGCCTTTATTAAGTCAATGTACAGTATTTGTATCAATACTGTGTGATTAATGATTAGATCCTATGTACAGAAAGGTTTCACTCCAGCAGGGCTGACCACACAGTTAGTACACAACAGGATTAATAACTGTGTTAAACCTAGACTAGACCTCATGTTGACCTCATTACTACTTTCAGTGCATGTTCAGTTGATTTATGGAATAATAATAATAATCATCTATTAAATTGCAGCTGTGGAAGCCTATTGTTTTTTGTTTGTTTGTTTTGACAGCACAATACAATTTTATTCTGTTAAAAATAAATAACTTTAAAGCCAAAAACAAGGAACTGGGTTTTTATAAAAACCTTCATAAACCTTAATTAATGAGGCAATGACAACCAATTGCAGGGGTCAATAATAAGGATGGCCCACTGTCCCAGGACCAGTGCGAGAATGTTTTGGGCCATTTGATGGAACTGTCACTTGCACTATTGGGCACTATTGTATATATATATATATACAGTATACACACACACACACACACACATACTAAAGCTTTTACATATATATATATATATATATATATATATATATATATATATATATATATATATATATATATATATATATTCTTTTTATTTTTTTATATATTTTTCTTAAAGTATTTTTCTGTCAGAAATATGTTACTTAAAAAAATGAATGTTTAAAAAAATATGTATTTTTATTTTATTTTTTTACTTTTTTGTGGTTGGGAACAGGAAAATGTTGACAGGGCAAGTAAAAATCTCAACTACTGGGCCGGCAAAAAATCCTTAATGTAGAATCCTTAAAAGACAACCTCCTTTATTTCCGCTTTTCTCAAGCGTTGTACATATGAGTACAGTACATGGAGTACATTCTGTGTATTGGGAGAGACGTCCCTCTGCTGGACACTGAAAGGGTTGGGTTCGATGGCACAACGCCGTTGCTAGGAGGATTAAAGAGCAACGCTGATTGGCTGAGCTAGCACAAGAGAACCAATAGAATGAGTTGTTATATATCAGGGGTTTTCATGGAAAGCGTCTAGATACGTGAAGTCGAGCACAAATGATTTCTGTTTATAACAATAACGCTTGAAACATCGCTTTGCCACACCCAGAGGTCTATCTGACAATTTAATGTCAAATCTTTAACCGAAACGGGAAAGTTTGTGGAGGATCATGTCATCCAAATTCAACTTCAGCTTTAGAAGAGAGAAGAGAGACTTTGTAAGTTGTGTCTGTTTGTGTGTGAGCTAAAGTAACTAAACTCAATCGCTATTAAACTGGACTTAATTACTTCTAGCATATTATACAAACTCAGGGCGGCTAGTTGCATTGCTGACTTGTCATTAGTTAAATTCTGTGGTGAGCTGGGTATGTTTACACCAGCTGTGCGTAAGTTGGGACGTAAAGTTCACACTAAGGGCTTAGTAACTACTAGTAAGTTTGTAACCAAGTCAGTGCTTAATTTGGTTGCAACACCTGTTCTTAAGGCAAGACTTAACTAGTAGGTTGTAAGCTCTCCGTTAAGTAATTTGAAGTCACATAATATGATGTTTACCTGTATTGATCCAATAAACAGCCTTCAAATTTGTACACAGAAGTGTTAAAAACAGTGAACTTCAACCTTGATGTTCAAACTTTTTTTGTTCACGTAACTGTCAGCTGTAATAAATTATATCCCCATTAAAACACGATACGTAATAAAAGTAGATTTGATAAATAGTACATTTGCCCTGTGTATATAACAATATATATGAACTGTATCTAAAATAAATAAGGGGTGATAAATAAATGCTAATATAACAGGCTGGAAAAATAGACATTTATTCATTTTAATATCCTATATATATATATATATTGAATGTGTTTAAACTTGACTCCGGATGACACACCCTGAAAACTGCACCTTTTGATCGGTTTCACGCTGAAGAGCCACTTAAAAGTTTTTTTCTCTCCAGTAAATGTAAATGTCAACATCATAATGTATGTCGAAATGATTGATGCCCGTCACTCAAAACATGAGCTCATTGATGTCATAAAATATCAGTCTGCTTTTTTATTGCATGGTCGGAGTCTTCCCTAAATATTTAGTTTATACGTAGGGTTACATTCTACCCAAGTTTAATGGTGCAATGCTCAAATATTTAGTAGAGTGTAGATTATGACTTAGTGCACATCTATGCCACAACTAGGCTAAGTTTTAACTTACGCAGAGCTGGATGCCCTGATGTATAGAAGCGGCTCAGTAAATCCCATTGCATTTCAATAAGACAACATACAAAAAGACATGTATGACATTAGGTCAAGAAAATACCTGAATATTTATTTATCTGAATCCTGTGTGATGTAGTTGTGGAGTAGATGCTTATGTGTTGTTATGGTTGTTTAGAGGAATATAGCTCATGGCTTGATCCCTGCTGCCACCCTTGCCCCCAGACCTGCTGTCCCCCGCACTCCTCCCCCCCGCAGCCCCAACCCATCTCCAGAGAGACCCAGGTAAACTCACATTTATCTGTTCCTCTTTTTCCAGCTTCCAACCCCACAGCTTTCTTCTAACTATCATCTAAGTTAGTGATAGACTGATATATTGGCCAGGCTAATTAATTAACCAATTATTTGCCATTTTGAAATTAGTGACAACATCATGTGATAAACCGTGTTCATTTTTACAGTTTTTTGTTTTAGTCACAATTTTTGTCTTTTTATGAAAATGTCCTAAAGGAATATCTGGGTTCAATACAAGTTAAGCTCAATCGACAGCATTTGTGGCATAATATTGATTAGCCAAAACAATTATTATAACCTCTTAAAAACAGCAAAAATCTGGGTTCCAGTGAGGCACTTATAATAGAAGTGAATGGGGCCAATCTGTAAACATTTCACTGTTTCAAAAGTATTAACCACAAGACGTAAACAATATGTGTGTTAACATGATTTCAGTGTGATAAAACCGATTACTAACCTTTTCTGTGTAAAGTTAAAGCCAAATTTACAACTTCATTTCTATGTTGATGTAATGTCAACAAACCTTAAAACGACTGTAAATATGATGCTTTATTAACTTTACAGCTCTTTACAACATAATAATTAATATAAGTGCTTTTATAAAATTATAAGCTTCACATTTCTGCCTTTTTAAACCCTCCAAAATTGTCCCCATTCACTTCCATTGTAAGTGCCTCACTGTAATTTAAATGTTAGATTTTTTAATGTATTTTTTTAAAGAAAAGGAGGGAGGAGACAAAATAATTTTTTGTGGTAATCAACATTATACCGCAAATGCTGTCGATTGAGCTTAACTTGTATTGAACCTGGAATATTCTTTTAAATTTAGTCAATATTTCATCATGTCATATTCATTACTTAAAGGATTATTCCAGGTTCAATACAAGTGCTTATATATGCTTGAATATGTGGCCCCCACAGCTGTCAGCTTATACAAGGCCCCCTCAGTAGGGATAACTTATAGATCTCTTTTGCATTCCTGTTTCTAAAAAAATTAATTGCCACTCTTTAAAAATTAGAATTGTCAAGACAAACTATAATGTTGGTTTGTCTTTAAAGGAAATAGGGATGATCACTTCTGAGTGGAACGCACCTCATCATTCAGATGAGTTATAAAAGATATAGCAGCGCGAGGCAGAACTGCCAGAAGTTTTTGCCAAGTTTCTATTTGTTAAATTCTTTATATTTAAAGTGTCTGATGAAGTTAAAATATGTCAGAATGTATTATTGTCCCATTAAATATATACATGTTTACACATTTTGTTACATTGTTGTTTTTATATGCATAATTTGTAGTATTTACATTGAGTTTACATTATGTATAACAGGGTATTCAATTCAAGTTCCAAGAGGTCTGGTCTCTACATTTCCTTTCCAGCAAAGGTCTGGAAAATAACTTGCATGGTGTCAGTAGTCAGTATACTGTAGCCATGGAATGACATAAGGAATGCTTGATCAATTTTATGAAATAGTTATTATAAATGTACAAGTTGGCAGCAGTAGTACTTTGTAAATGTAAAAAAAGAAGAAATCATAATGTCAAAACGGTCTCTTTAAAATTAGGCAAGGATTATGACATTTGGGCCCCAGAGACAGACAAAGTAGTAGGGTTTGGGGAATATTCTACAAAAAGATTACATTGTTTCAATGTTCATCAACCTAGTGCACTTTGATATGAATATTAAAAGATAAAATGAACTGTTTGTTTTGATGCTGAATGACAGCAGTCCAGTATTTGTGTTTGAATATTTTTTGATACATAAGAGGCATAGCAGGCCTTGTGACTAAAGAAAGATACATTGTGGGGGCTCAGGGGTACCCCCCGAGAGAAAATGTGTATGGAATGGAACGTTGTAATATTTTCCTTAAAGTGAAAATCTACCAACAACAAACAATGTACATCACAATAGTACATTTTAAAATACTGTTAGCAAAAGACTATAAATAGAATATAAATATCAAGTAATGGAAACATTCTCATGAGAACTACACTACATTAGTAATATCAAATTTCTGGTTGTTTTTCCTTGCCACCTATGCCAGAGTTGATGACATATTTGACTCATTTTCAGAAAAATAATCTGTTTGTGAAAGACTTTATTAAAGGCAAAATAAAGGCAATTTTAGACAGAGTACAACGTAATTGTTAAAAGGTGCTCTGGAAGCACATTGTCCTGTCACCAGTGTTGGGTAAGTTACTAAAAAAAAAGTAATTCATTACTAACTACTAATTACATCGTCTACAGTGTAATTCAATTACTGTACTAATTATTCTGTCTGAAAAGTAATTGTATTACTTATTACTAATTACTTTCTCAAACCCTCATCAACCTCGACCAGATGAAAAATACAAGGATAGACATGAAACTGTTCTCTTAATTCTTTCAAATAAATCATTTAAAATCAAATAAATTATTAATGAACTGGCCAAAGAATTGAAATTTGGCCCCAGGGCCCATGCTAGCCATAATCCGCCCCGGTAATCATTAATGAAATCAAGAAATGCTTCGTCAACAAAGCTTTTTCAGTAATTTTGTTGATGAGACTAACACTGACAATAACCATATTCGTTTGGACCATTAACCGAGTTAACAGTTCTCATATCTACTGACTGCCTTGTCAATAGATAATAAACACATTTTGTTTTTATTTTGTTCAGTGAATTTTGATTAAATATTGTGTGAATTGTTCATTTCCAAAATGCTTGCCACACTGCTCTCTAGATGTCAGTACCAGCATCGGACATTGAATAATCCATATCAGTTGACTGCTAGTCATAATAATTTTATTTCAACCAATGCAAAAATTTTCACCATTTAGAGGAAGTTTTCATATCTAATATCGAATCTGTTTCAGGCTTGTTTACCCAATATTTATATACTTATATTTGTTTTAGGTCTGCCTTGGCAGCTGCCATATTGTCTTCCTCCCTGACGGGCCGAACTGTTGCCATTCCTCCTCCACGCCAAAGGTCTTACTCTGAGAGTGAGTGCTCACGCACAGAAAGCCAAACCAGCTTTGAGCCCTATGCTGCCACTGTGCTTTATACTAGGTAACATTGTACACTGTTTCAGTGACCTTAATAACCCCTGCCTTCTTTTGCTAGAGTCTGAAAGCGCACTCACTATTCGTATTACAACAGTATGACATCTAATCTGGGTTACCGGGGAAATGCAGCAGGCCACATTGGTTGTAAGAGTACAGAAAATATTGGTTCAGAATGTGTTACAGATAGTAATTAAAGGAGCATTAGCTTGTTTTACCCACATATTTGGACTCTTACTCAAGGCATGCGTAACAAGACATTGTCTCTCTCATTTTAGGCACAAGTGGCCAGATACGATGGCAGGAAGATCTCGATTGCCTTCCCCAGGACACACTGATGATGATGATGATGAAGATGATGATAATGATGAGCTGGGGGAGCTAGAGAGAGATGTGGATCACATGACTCAGTCCCTTGAGAAACAACAAAGCAGAGCTGATGACATAAATGTTATTTCTGCTGTTCCATTAAAACACAGGAAGGTACATTGGTGTGTGTGTTTGTGTGCAGTGATTTGTCCTGTCATGTTGTTAGAAGAGGAGGGTTTGCATTTACTGATATTAACCATGAGATGGAGCTTCTGATTCATTGAATTTCTGGTCTAATTCAAAACCCAGTCTAAGATCAAGATATATGACAAAAAATTTGAACTCCTAAAGACATTCATTGCAATTCTGCAAAATACAGTACTGTGCAAAATTCTTAGGCACATAAGCATTTGTCTTAAGATGGTTATTTATATCATCTTTAGTGTGTCAATAGGAAAAATACATTTTAGCCCTGCAACAGATGTCATGGCCCCCACAAATCCCCCCACTGAACATCATGTCAGTCTGAGATTACATGAAGAGACAGAAGCATTTGAGACAGCCTAAATAGATAGAAGAACTGTGGCGAATTCTCCAAGACGTTTGTACATCCTATCTGCCAACAACCAAGAAAAACTGTCCAGGTGTACCTAGGAGAATTGTGCTGTTTTAAAGGCAAAGGTGGTCACACCAAATATTGATTTAGCTTTTTATGTTTACTGGACTTTGTATGACATTCAGTGATAAATGAAAACTATTTATATCATTATTTTTGAAGACATCCTCACTATGCAACATTTTGTACAAGTGCCTAAAACCTTTGCACAGTGCTGTATGTAGGAAATCATGAACACTCAAGTCATATCAGTAAACTTATAAAAGCTGTTTTATTCTACACAGAGAGGGTCTCCTCATGGAGGCGCCATTTTAGAATCACATGACCATTCAAATACTATTCGCTTAATCTTAGTAACCTGCCTGTTATTGGACACTTTCCCTCTTGGATTAAAGTAATCATGGCTGACTGTGAATACTAAATTTCTACAATGGCATCAGTGACCGAAATCTATTGATTTTGAATGATGCTGAATCCATACCACTTGGTGTTATTGCAAATCCTAGATGACACAAGCAAAAAGTTAATGCTTGCACCTTTAACCACATCTTATACCTGACATTTCTATTCACATTGTTTTTGATATATGAAGTGTTCATTGGCTGAATGATTCTCTCTGTTAGGGTGTTACCAGTTCAGATGCTGATGAAGAGACAGACGACTCTGCATTTGCTATTGTGTCTCCTCTACAGACGGAAGGTTTGAATCTCTGAGAGCTTTCACCAGGGAAAACTAACTTGTAATATTGAAATAAAAAAATGTAAAACTGAAAACAAACAGAAAGAGCCCAGAAAATGGAACAAATAATATATTTGGAACAAACAATATAATGCACTCACTGAGCACTTTATTTGGAACACCTACACCTAATTATTCATGCAATTACCTTATCAGCCAATCAGGTGGCAACACTGAAATGCATAAAACCATGCAGATATGCGTCAGGAGCTTCAGTTAATGTTCACATCAACCATTAGAATAGGGAAAATGTGATCTCAGTGATTTTGACCGTAGCATGATTGTTGATGCCAGACTGGCTGGTTTGAGTATTTCTTTAACTGCTGACCTCCTGGGATTTTC
Organism: Xyrauchen texanus; assembly: GCF_025860055.1. Taxonomy (NCBI): domain Eukaryota; kingdom Metazoa; phylum Chordata; class Actinopteri; order Cypriniformes; family Catostomidae; genus Xyrauchen; species Xyrauchen texanus. The sequence goes on from NC_068277.1 coordinate 37,185,385, forward strand.
ACACACAACTATCACTAGATTTTACTCAGAATGGTGCCAAAAAAAAAACATCCAGTGAGTGACAGTTCTGTGGACAGAAATGCCTTGTTGGTGAGAGAGGATAGTGGAGAATGGCCAGACTGGTCGAGCTGACAGAAAGGCTACAGTAACTCAGATAACCACTATGTACAATTGTAGTGAGCAAAATAGCATCTCAGAATGCACAACACATCAAACATTGAGGCAGTTGGGCTACAACAGCAGAAGACCATGTCGGGAACTTTATTAGGACCATAGTGTTCCTAATAAAGGGCTTAGTGAGTGTATTTTTGTCATTTGATGCATTTCTTTCCTGTAAAGCTGATGTAATAATATCTGTGACACCATCACCTCGAATTTCAAAACAACTTTTTGAAAATGTCCTTGTCTGCGTTTTTTTTTTTAGAAACAACTATGAATGCCTTACTTATAGTTGTCTCTGCATATTAAGCTGGGATAGAAGAAACTATTTTAACATTGGAAAAAGTTACGTAATGTACATACACTGGCGGCGAAATGTTTGGAATAATGTACAGATTTTGCTGTTTCAGAAGGAAATTGGTACTTTAATTCACCCTCAAGTGGCATTTAACCTATAACAAAGTATAGTCAGGACATTAATAATGTAAATACAGCACAATCACTATTTGAAAAAAGTATTTTTGATCAATTCTAGACAGGCCCCATTTCCAGCAGACATCACTCCAACACCTTATCCTTGAGTAATCATGCTAAATTGCTAATTTGGTTCTAGAAATTCACTTGCCATCATATTAAACGCTACTGAAAGCTATTTGGTTTGTTAAATGAAGCTAAACATCGTCTTTTGTTTGTTTTTGAGTTGCCACAGTATGCAATAAACTGTCATGTCTTAAGATCAATATTAGGTCAAAATGGCAAAAAAGAAAAGACTTTCTCTAAAAACCTCATCAGTCAATCATTGTTTTGATTAATGAAGGCTATACTATGCTTGAAATTGCCAAAGAAACTGAAGATTGTATTCAAAGGTGTACACTACAGTCTTCAAAGACAGAAAGAGATGTGGAAGTCCAGATTAAACAAGAGGATAAGTACATCAGAGTCTCTAGTTTGAGAAATAGACTCCTCAAATGTCCTCAGGTGACAGCTTCATTAAATTCTACCCGCTCAACACCAGTTTCATGTACAACAGTAAAGAGAAGACTCAGGAGGCCTTATGGGAAGAATTGCAAAGAAACAGCCACTTTTGAAACAGAAAATCTAAAATAAATGGTTAGAGTGGGCAAAGAAACAGACATTGGACAACAGATCATTGTAAACGAGTGTTATGGATCTTAACCCCATTGAGATTTTGTGGGATCAGCTAGACTGTAAGGTGCGTGAGAAGTGCCCAACAAGACAGCCACATCTATGGCAAGTGCTCCAGGAAGTGTGGGGTGAAATGTCACCTGAGTATCTGGACAAACTGGCAGCTAGAATGTCAAGAATCTGCAAAGCTGTCATTGATGCATGTGAAGGATCTTTTGATGAGAACTCTTTGAAGTAGTTTAAGAAGTTCAGAATTTTTTTTTCAAATTATAATAGTAATTTTTCATGTTATATTTACGTTGTGATCATTTGAATGCCTCTTTGGTGAATAAAAGTACCAATTTCTTACCATAAGAGAAAAATCTGTTCAGTATTCCAAACTTTTGGCCACCAGTGTAGGTTTTTCAGATGTCTCTCATAATACTGACTTGAGAGCACTGGTAAATTTTGCAGCTTGATGACTATAATAACATTTTGTATTTCAGATGAAGTTGTAGTTGAAGAAGGAGCTGCTCATATGGTAAGAAAAGCTGTATAGTGAGTAGGTAAAATCATTATTTTGATTAAGTTAATTTAGGGTTCAGAGCTTATTTTGTAACACTGCTGTAGAAATGTCAATTATGTTGAACCCTGGAGTGGACTGACGCTGGACTAAAGGCTATTCTGCTCCAGGGCTCAGCTAATTCTCCACAAACAGCGAAAAAAATAATAATACTGGCAGACAGGGTGAGGTTCAGTCCACCTTAAGACCAAGAGAGAGGTTGTTATCAATGAAAAAGTGTGAATGAAAATCGGGATGAAGGAGAGTGGGAAGGTGTTTGGCACAGGAATAGACGAGAGAGAGAGACAGACAGACTGGAGTTTATTAATAATCCCAGCTATTTCTGACACAAGACTATTACAACCACTCTGAATCACGATTCAGTATGTTAAAAAATGGTACCATGTGAACCTGTGCTTGATTAATATGGAAACACACGTACACACAAGCAAAAAGACCAACCCGTTTCCTGACTTGGTGCTGCAATTCATACAGGTGCTTGGAGCCTTTTAATGGGGATCTCTAATCTCATCGCATGAGAGTAATTGCTCATTGGTGGAAATGAACTGTCTCTAATGAGCAAGTGCAAAGCACTTTTTACTATTAGATACACTTAGTAATTACTGTATCAGTCTGCGCTGTTTGATATTCTGCATTAGAACCCTTTAATCGGTTAACATCTCTCTGTTTCCATGGCAGCCATCATCGCTACGACAACCAAGATCAATCTACCATGAGAGCATGGCATCCCCAGGTACTTTTCCTCTCTGCCATACTTTATCCATCACAAGACTCAAACCCTTAATCATCCTAAATGTCAGTGGTCTTCTTCTGTCAGTCCATGTGAAACATGTCCCTTTTTTAAGATTACTTAAGGTTTTGAATGTAAAGCATAATTTTGGTTTCATTTTGACAGAGAGCAAATTAAGGACATTGTAAAAGTCTAATTGAATAAAAAAATAAAATAAAAAAATGCCTCTGTCAATTTACCAAATGCTAGTCTCCTCATTCAGCTCCTCACATGGGCTTATTGTTGTCAGCTATGAAATATGAGTGAGAAAGATGAGACTAACTATTATGACTATGAGGAAAAAACCTAGAATCACCTCAGCATTTCACTTGATAAATCCCCTGCTTCTCCTCTTCCCCCATTGTAATAATATTGTCTCTATCTATTGTCTTCATAATGATGGCAATGAATAGTTTTTGGATGTAGTTCTAAAGAAGTTGTGAAAGTGGAAATCAAAATTGTCAGTGGCTGTTTATTTAAGAGCAGTTCCTTTGGGAGATAAACTCTTGTATGTTTTGTTGGCAACAGGATTATTAGCTGTAACACATTGTGCATTTGCCTCCAAAAGAAAGGCAACATTTTCAATAAGCAGACAAATATTGTAAGCCAGTTAATGGAACCAATTGTTTTTGGGAGAGAATCGACTCACTGATAGGTACAATGCAAATTAAGACAAGGCCTTAAGGTGAAAAGAAAAGGGTAGTGCCACTAAGAATATAATCTTATTTGCAGTAAGAGGGTATGTTAGGTCAGGTTTAGTCACTTGCCATGACTACTGTAGATTTAAGGGTAGTAGTCTGAATGTCTATGTATGGAAACCTTAATTACAGGATGCAGATAATATTTGCCACTGATATGGCCACAGCAGCTGGGCTGATAATGTTTTAATAAAGCTGTATCATGCTTGAATGCCTCATGACTTGTTAGTGGGTTATAGGTTAGGAATCTTGTTGTATGTAATTATCACAATACATGGTATAAAATAATGGACGCAGCAACATTTATTTGCACTTGAGAGGTCAAGTGGTAGGTGCAAGCAAACCAGCATTAGTGTAGCCTTGTAGAAGAGGATTGTTGGGAGGATGGATTTTTTTTCTCTGAAATAGTGCATGAAACAGCAGGTCTGGCCAGTTGCTGCAAAGTGACCAATGGACATCTGCCAAGTCTTTTATGCACCAGCACACAATGGCTGTGTCACCTTTAACAACAACAGGGACTTTCAGTGAGGGAGAACTTTGCTTGGAGGCTGAAACACTTATGCTTTGTCAAGGATGACCTTGAGGTCTTGAGCCAATGTTGATGTGTTGGGCCAGTCGGAATGCTCAAACAAAAAGAGCAATGTTTTAGATAGCGTAACAGATCAACCTACGAATTAATGACTTTTTTGAGATTTGATCATGAATGATTTCTCCCGTTGCTATGTGTGTAAATTTCGGATCATAGCTTCAATCGGGGAAGAATGGTTTTGTAGTTGATACACCCAGCAATATACGCCCATGCCAACTGCCAAAAAAAGTGATTCCACGCATTCCCACTCTAAACGAAACCTGAATGTACATCGCAAGGCAAATGCCACACGAGGCACGCAACAGGTGACAAAAACAAGACCGGACACCTGTGCGAGAGTTTGGCCACACACACACCCGACACCTTGGACCAAAGTGACCGAACCTCAGCACAATATGAAGACAGTTCGCGACCTGGGCGCACAAAGCAGTGACTTGACTTGAGTGCATGCTGCCAAGATGGCATAAGCATGATGCACCCACATCAATAACAGACAGACATGGAGCATGAGGGTCTGGACCCCGACACAGATCGAACGAACCAGACAGGAAGTCAGGATCCAGACTCCGTGCTCCGGACATGAAACAAGATAGACCGATGAGCTCACGGCAGGGAATACAACCCAAACCATGCTTTCACACAAAGACAGACAATGAAACACAAGACAGACATGGGACAATGATGCCACGTTCCTGTCAGACAAAAATCCAGACTGACAGGTGACAGCTTTGGACTTATTAAATGACATATCTCAATTCAGTAATATTTTTTACATGGATGACTGTCTACCTCTAAGCACCGCAAAAATAAACCTTTTACTCATTTTAATTACACTACTTAAAGCTGAAGTATGTAACTATTTCAGTGTTAAAATACTTTCTCCTAACCCAGCTTGATAGACAGACAACCACACTCAAGAAGCACTTTATTATAACCCCAATTCCAACAGTATGCTAATAAAAACAAAAAGGAGTGATTTTTTAATTATATTCACCCTTTGCTATATTGGAAGCACTAAAACTAAATGTTATATAATGCTTTACCTGTTGTTTTACAAATCAGGTTCCTAATGTGGAAAGGTGGGGACCAGGTGAACAATCCACTTCAAACATTTATGAACACTTTTCAGTGTGTGACAAAAGCTTGCTTTTCAGCATCACATTCAATACATGTGCTGCTTTTCAGCAGACATGTTCAACATAAAGAAACACACTCACAGACAGCTTTGTCCATCTCTCTCTCTCTCAAACTGCTTCTCTACCTTATCCCTCTCCCGGCTGATTGCGATCATTCTCCCCCAGCTGTCCCTCATTACTCGGCCACGGCCCCCTGCTCATCACAGTACAGTAATTTCAAATCAGATGATTGCAACACTCCAAAAAAGTTGGGACAGTTGAGTGTTTACCATTGTGAAACATCACCATTTCTTGTAATAACACTTATTAAGCATTTAGGCACTGAAGACACAAGTTTGCAATGTTTAAAAAAAGGAATTTTCCCCAATTCATCTATTATGCAGCTCTTCAGCTGTGCAATTGTACGGAGACATTGTTGCCATATTGTGCACTTCCTAATACCTAATATAAGTTCCCACACTCTCTGCTATTCGGCCAGTATGTGGATTGAAGTTGTCCCGCTGAAAATTCTGGAACGTCCCTGAAAAAGATGGTGCTGGATGGCAGTATATGCTGCTCCAAAATTTTGTACATATCTGACTGCATTCACTCACAGAAGTGCGAGGTACCCTTGCCATGTGCACACCCCTGGCCCATACAGACACTGGCTTTTGGACCTGATGCTGATAACGGTTTGGATGGTCCTTTTCCTCTTTGGCCCGGAGAACAAGACGGCTGTGATTTTAAAAAACGATTTGAAATGTGGACTCATCGGACCAAAAAACATAGAGAAGTGGGCAGCGCTTCTGGATAGTGTTGATGTAGGGCTTCTGCTTTGCATAGTGAGGTCTTAACTTGCATCTGTGGGTGCAGCGGTGAATGGTGTTGACTAACAAAGGTTACTAAAGTAATCCCAAGCCCATATTCATGATATCCATTACAGATAAATTATGTCTGAGGGATCAGAGATCACGTGCATTCAGAAGTGGTTTTCGTTTTGCCCTTTATGCACCGAGATTTGACCAGATTCCTTGAATCTATTAAGTATATTGTGTTCTGTAGAGGTTGAAATGCCCAAAATCCTTCCAATTTGTCTTTGGGGAACATTGTTCTCAAAGTGCTGGATTATTTGCTGAAGCATCTGTTGGCAAATTGACAAGTCTTGAATGATCCTTGCACTTGAAGGACTAGGCTGTATTTGGAGGCTCCTTATAAACTATGACACAATTTCCTCACCTGTTTAACATTTCCTGTTTCACATTGCCTTGTTATTTCAACTCGTCATATTGCTATTAGTCTTAAATTGCCCCTTTTCAACTTTTGGAGTGTGCTGTAATCATCTGATTTCAAATTAATGTACATTGGATCTCAGTGATTTCGACCGTGGCATGATTATTGATGCCAGTAACTGCTGATCTCCTGGGATTTTCACGCACAACAGTCTCTAGAGCAGGGGTGCCCAGTACGTCGATCGCGATCTACCAGTTGATCGCAAAGGCAATGCTGGTTGATTGCACAAAATTGAAATGTGCTTTCGTTAAATTTTTATAAAAATAAATATAATGTCTTTCCTTCTTTTAGTTTTCTGTCTGACTTGAACTTGACAAGTAAATTTTGACCAGGCGAGATGTTTGTTTATTCAGTTGCCATGACAACTAGGTTTGTCATGGCAACTCCAAGGGTTTCTGAGAACAGAGCACGAAATTGCAAAGCTAGCAGTGTTTGAGACTAGCTAACAGCAGCTACTAGCAAATTCTCTCTAAACTGTAAATATTGTCTGTGTGGCACTATAAACAATTTTTAGTGACCTGGTTAGACCCCACACAAAAATTTTACTCAAGCAATGGTTTAAGTTGGGGTTGGGACTATCTAACTGTTTGAACAACATCAGGCAAATGGCATTTTCATTAAGCTGTTTTGAATACATATTTTGCAATTCTGTTCAGTGGCACAAGTGTCGCAGAAATGACATACTTCAGCTTTAATCACTCAGTAATATACTATTCTCAATCAGTGTATCTCTCACTGATTACTTCACTCACCTCTTTATTTATACATGTTTATTTCACATTGTTCTTCAGCAGATCGTTATGATGACTTGAGTGGTCAGTCTCATAAATCAGCACTGCTGACTCCAAACAGGAAGGTCTCACGGGTGAAGGAAAGCCCAGTGAGAAGGAAAGAGAGAAACATCAGTTCAGGTTAGAGGATAGTTGAGTGCTTGATCTGTGCTCTTAGACATCTGACCTTTCTAGCTAGATGCCGTTTCTTATGTCTTACATAATAATAGTGGTAGACCCATACATTTCATTATATAAACTTTTTCTGAAATCTTATTGTTTAAAGGTGCTGTAAGCGATTTATTTCATGGAAAGATATGCAAAAAATGTTCCTACCTCCTGAGAGATATTACTGAAATAAGTATTGTAAGATATCTCACCTGTCTCTGTGACAGCTCTAGACTCTGTAAACAGCAAATAAATATGTGTCCGTGGACCGCAGACAATGATGCTTTTGACCTGTCAATCATTTTGCACATTCTCATATGTGTTGTAGGATGGAGACTTACTGCCAATTTTAAACCATTTTGTTCATAACAGTTGTCAGTTGAGGGCGCTATTTTGCTACTGTTGTTTTTTTTTACAATCGTTTCGACATGATGTTGGTCTTAAAAAAGCTTATTTGGTGTCTTTGGAGTTTTGGAAAGAGGGGGCGTGGCTAATTCAACGGCTCAGTCTTGTGGAAGTAGAATGTCTTACAGCACCTTTAAAGTATCTGTTTCAAATTTGCTCTCTCCCCTGCTTATTATCCTAAAGGTGTACAGTATGATCACATGGAGTGTGGATTTTAACCAATGCTAATGTTATGGAGCTGTGGTTTTAAGCTCAGTGAGACTTATAAAATTAATGTATCGAGTAATTTCAACAGACTATACCGTGCCAGGTTCATTAATATGTGTATTAGGACTAAACAGATGGCCATAAACATATTTGGACCATTTGCTCATCAAGTTGAATTACAATAGTCAAACTTGGACAGAATGTGAGACAGGTATACCTTTTTTAACCCACATTGGGAAATGTGGCTTAGGAACTGATCTCGTCAAACATTCACAGTTTACATGATCCTATTTACTCCATCTTTGCTCTGCTATCAATGCTGTTCTATAATTTGCTGTTTCACGTTTTCAGTTCTTTGTATCCTGATGGTTGCCTCTGTGTCTTGTTTTCTGTCCTGTTTTATATTTTGTTATATGTCTGTTCTCTAATTGTTGTGCAATTCTTGTGTAATGTCCTTGTGTTCTCTTTACAAAAGGCTTCACAACGATGTTGCGCTGCTAAGCGCTACGGGGAACAGCATTAGCTGTGAGCCGAGCTGAATAAATGTGTGGAACACGTCAATGAACATTGACCAGAATTTATAGCCTCGGCTGATGTAATCATTAGATGCACCTGAGGCCAGGCTATAAATGGATACGTCACCAGGTGTCGTCAGAAACTCTTTTTGCAGAGCGATTCTGTTTCAGTGTGTTTCACACACCCTGTCAAAACTTTCTTTCCTCTGTTAGGAGATAGATTCAGTTAGGCAGTGTGCAGTGAACGTTGTTCTATTTTTCTCTTCTGTTTAGAAAATATTATATATATATAAATATATAAATATATATATATATATATATATATATATATATATATATTTCTAAAAAAAAAAGAAAGAGAGAATGACTGAAAACGGTGCGTGTTCCCCTCTTCTTGCTCTATAGCTGAAGACGGCACACATCAGTTTTTGCTGTTTGTTTGGGGTAGAGCACGCTGCTCTCGCGTTGCAGCAGGGCGTGCTCGCCTCGCTTGCTTCCGGGAGTCAGCACTCACGAAAAGATCGTTCGTGGGGCTCGTGCATGGATTTGGCTGAGGAGCAAGAGACGGGTTGATCCCTTTCTCTCACTCTCTCCCCAAACCCAGCTGGTCCTTCACATGATCTCGAAGCGCGTTCCGACGCTTCTTCGGATCATGAGGTGGATCGCTATTCTCTTCCCGCCTCCAAGCTTTCCATCCGCGATAAAAAAATTAAACAAATCTACGGAGGAATTGCTCGATGTTGTTACTCGTGCGGTTGCCAGATTGGACTGGCCACGCGAAAAAGAGACCCCCAAACGCTCCAATTAGGGGATAGATTTTATCTTCCAGTCTAAGAAAGGGAACGCCTCATGGGTCCCTTCCCTTTCTTTGATAACCTCCTTAAAGAGCTTTTTCGCTCATGGAGAACCCCTAAAAAAATAAATAAATAAATAAATAAATATATATATATATATATATATATATATATATATATATATATATATATATATATATATATATTATTATTTTTTATTTTCTTCCCGTGTTCACATACCCTCGACGTCATTATATTCGACTATCGTGGGTGCTGAGGCACGGGGGTATTCAGTGATGCCGCCGGTCGAAGAGACGCTTGCGGGCTATCTCTCGCCGGGCTCGACATCGTCACTTAAGAAGCCCTCTCTCCCCTCAAAGCCTTGTAGGACAACCTCCACTTTAGTGGGAAGGGCTTATCAAGCAGCAGGTCAGGCTGGTGCTGTTCTGCACACTATGCTGTTTTTCAGGCATACCAGGCTGACCTCCTGGATGACCTGAGTGTGGGTTCTGCGCTTGACGAGCAAGCCTCAGACCCACCTCGGTCCTGACTGAAGGGAGGCTCAAAAGCAAAGCGTGGCGAGTCGTGCTCCTCCTCCCAGGGATTGGGGACAGTCTCGCCACCCTTGCCAGCCCTCAGGACTATAAATTCTAGTAAGAGAAAACCCTGACGGTCTTGCACCTAGATTAGGGGTAGCTCCCTCGGGACGGGCGCGTGCTTCACTTCACCCCTCCCGGTACCCCCTCGAAGCCCCTCCATTCCCGCCACCTCTTGGTGTTTCGGGTTGCAGAGGCTTCCGTCAAAATTGGGTGTTTTCGCTGTTCCTGCATTTTATTCAGGACACGAAACACCCGACAACCCCTCAACAGGAAGTGTTAAAATATAATACCCATCTCAGAGATCCTGGCAGCGTGGAATCTTCTGCCGGATATATCCTTTTCTGTGGGTCTTATAAGGGCGTCAGGATTTAATTCTCTCGCCGCTTTTCCGTGTTTCAATGGCGTGTTCTCACTACCGTAAACCGGATTTCTTTTTTTGTAAAAAAAAAAAACTCTCAATCTCCTGGTTAAAGGGGCCATGGTATGTGTTCCCCTTCCAGAGAGGGAGTTAGGTTATTACACTAAATACTTCCCATTTCCCATGGAGGGTGAGGGGTGGCGTCTGGCTTAGATCTTAAGCTTGAACTACCCGTGGGTGTTCAAGTCCAAGATGATGCCTGTCAAGACGGTCGTGTCTCAAGCCCTACAACTCGTTTGGCTGGTCACCATCGATCTTATGACGCACTTCTATACTTCATTTAGAAGTTCTGCCACAACATGGAAAGTTCCTGAGGTTCACTTCCGGGGGCGAAGTCTTCCAGGGTCAGGTTCTTTCACTCAGCCTAGCCCTTTTACCCGCACATTCACAATGCATGATGTAGCGCTGGCTCCTTGCGACTCCGGGGCATCTGCATTCTGAATTACGTAGACGACTGGCTGATCCTAGCGCAGTTCCAGGAACTGGCAGTTCAGCACAGGGACATCGTCTTAGCTCATCTGTTTCTCTGGGGTTGAGGCTCAACGCCAAGAAAAGCATCCTCTCTCCCACTCAGAACACTGTCTATCGGGGCATCGTATGGAGTTCAATCACTATGCAGGCACAACTGTCTCCCGCTAGGATTGAGTCCATTCAGATCACCCTGAGCAAAGTCAGGCTAGGTTGCACTGTTATCAGTATCAACGATTTCCAGGTCTCAGGGCGAACGCGTCCACGGTGATCCCTCTGGACCTTCTGCTCATGAGACCGTTTTTGTTGTGGCCAAAAGCCAGGGGATTTCTTCCAAGGGCCAAAACCCCTGGGCTAAATAGGGTTACGCGCCTCAGGCTTCGTTCCCTTTCTATGTGGTTCAGACCCCGGTTTTCTGCCTTGGGTCCCACTCAAGGTGCGTCTTGTTGTCGCAGACTGCTAATGACAGACACCTCCCTGACGGGCGGGGTAGCGGCCTTAAGTGGTCGTCCAGCTTAAGGGGATAGAAGGGTCGTCAGCTCGGTTGTCACAGTCACTGTCTCGGGTTGATGGCTGTATTTCTGGCCCTGAAATACCTACTCCTGAGGCTGCCATGTCTTGGTGCGGGTGGACAATACAGCGGTAGCCTCTTACATAAATCATCAAGGAGACCCACGTTCTTGTCAGCTGTATTTCTGACAAGTCGGATTCTCCTTTGGGCCCAGGGCAAGCTCCTGTCACTCAGGGCAATTTACATCCCTGGACGCCTAAATGTGGGAGCAGATTTGCTGTCCAGACAGAACATACCGAGGGGCGAGTGGAAACTCCACCCCGAGGTAGTACAACAAATTTGGGAGAGATTTTACAGAGCAGAAGTGGACCTCTTCGCCTCTCAAGAGACTGCGCAATGTCCCCTCTACTTCTCTCTGAGTCACCCAGCCCCCCTGGGTCTGGACGCAATGGCGCATACATGGCCCAGAATGTGTCGGTATGCTTTTCCCCTGGTTTCTCTGCTCCCGGGAGTCTTAGCCAGAGTTCGCGAGCAAGGGTCTTGCCTCTTACTGATAGCGCCTCACTGGCCGAACAGGATTTGGTTCTCAGAAATTATATCTCTCCTCGACGGCTCGCCTTGGGCAATTCCGGACAGGAGGGACCTTCTGTCTCAGGCACAGGGGACGATATTTCATCCCCGGCCCGAATTGTGAAACCTTTCATGTCTGGCCCCTAAGGGTACCAAATGAGGTTCACGGAGTTTTCTCTTGAGATTATCGAGACCATTTCAAGTGCTAGGGCTCCCTCCACTTGGAACTGATCTGGGTAGATTTTACAGGGCAGAAGAGGACCTCTTCGCCTCTGTTGATAGCGCAATGTCTCCTCTACTTCTCCCCGAGTCGCCCAGTCCCCCCCTCCCCCTTGGGAGGGGCTGAACGTAGTAACGCAAGTGCACCTGCATGCGTTTCCTTCTACTAAAGTTCTTATTACAGAACCAGCTAACTGCCAGTTTGTTTCAGTTCTGGATTTTCTGTAGAAAGAACTGTCAGCGGGCACTTGCCTCGCCACTGCCAGGTTCTATGTGGCCACTGCGGTTTGCCACGGCTTGGTGGGCGGGGTGCCCTCAAAGAGGCATCCTCATTATTGCCCGGGCCTACGAGGCGCGGTCAAGCTTCGCCAGTAGGTTTCAGGGCGCACTCTACCAGAGGGCTCTTCTCTTCTAAAACCTTGGCTAGAGGTCTCCCTCTGCAGCAAGTTTGTGATGCGGCAGGTTGTCCTCTCCGCACACATTCATTGGATTTTTATAGTTTGGATGTTCTGCACTCTGGGCTCTTATGCCCTTGAGTCGACATCTCAGCTCATACCTGAACAAGTTTGTGATGCGGCAGGCTGGCCCTCTCCGCTCACATTCATCAGTTTTTATGACAGGTTTGTGGTGCGATAGGGTTCTCTTCGCACACATTCATCGAACTTTATGGGTTAGATGCTTTGCTACTCCGGGCTCTTATGCCCTTGAGTCGACATCTCAGCTCATGCCTGAACAAGTTTGTGATGCGGCAGGCTTGTCCTCTCCGCTCACATTCATCAGTTTTTATGACAAGTTTGTGTTGCGATAGGGTTCTCTTCGCACACATTCATCGAACTTTATGGGTTAGATGCTTTGCTACTCCGGGCTCTTATGCCCTTGAGTCGGCATCTCAGCCCATGCCTAAACAAGTGTGTGATGCGGCAGGTTGTCCTCTCCGCACACATTCATTGGACTTTTTTAGTTTGGATGTTCTGCACTCCGGGCTCTTATGCCCTTGTGTCGACATCTCAGCTCATACCTGAACAAGTTTGTGATGCGGCAGGCTGGTCCTCTCCACACACATTCATCAAAATTGAATGGTTTAGATGTGCTACTCCGGGCTCTTATGCCCTTGAGTCGACATCTGAAGCTCATGTCTGAGACCTCTCGCGTTTTTGTGAGTACACTGCACAACCGTAGGGGTCCGGACAGCCCCAAGTGCGGCGGCGTGGGTATTGCGTTCCCCGTAGCGCTTAGCAGCGCAACATCGTAGTGAAGCCTTTTGTAAAAGGAACGTCTCGGGTTACATGTGTAACCCTTGTTCCCTGAAAAAGGCGGAACGAGATGTTGCGCTGCTTTGCCGCACTGGGGCGTCCCAGGACTGCTCTTCAAAAAGAAGTGTCTGACGACACCTGGTGACGTATCCATTTATAGCCTGGCCTCAGGTGCATCTAATGATTACATCAGCCCAGGCTATAAATTCTGGTCAATGTTCATTGACGTGTTCCACACATTTATTCAGCTCGGCTCACAGCTAAAGCTGTTCCCCGTAGCGCTGAGCAGCGCAACATCTCGTTCCGCCTTTTTCAGGGAACAAGGGTTACACATGTAACCCGAGACGTTTTCCATTCTGTTTATGGCTGTGCTGTGTGTTGCTGTGTGTTGCAGAGGCCAGTGAAGTGTTGCACTGCATGTTGAAGGAGCAGCAAGCGCTGGTGAAGAAGCTGAGAGAGCAGACTCGGGTTTTGGCTTGGGAGAAGGAGATGCTGAAGAAGAAATGTTTACAACAGTGTCAGCACATAGGGAACATCCAGCAGGAGCTCTCTCACTGTCACACAGAGAGAGGAAACTCCATAGGTGCCTTCTCACTCCACTCTCACTCACTACTGTACATCACACTGTGCTCAGAGAGACTATCCAACATCAAGCAATCTACTGGTACAAAATACAGAAGTAGATTGGTATATATTCAAGGCAGTTCAAGTAAAGTTTCAATTTGTGAACAACTGAGCCCCCCACCCCATTAGATCACAGAGCAGTCTTCTCATCTGCATCGATTCATCAAGGGGCTGGAACTGTTGACTTTGCAGATTTGCAACCACGCACTTACTGCAGATTTGTCAGTTGCACATTCAGGCTCATTTTTGCTCTGTAAATGTAGAGACATAAAAATACAAAGAGACCAGCATTTCCTGAGTTACTCACAAAACAACACCGAGCACTAACATCGAGTGTGTTTACATGCATAATCTTATACCAATTATGCTAAATAACCCAACGTTAAAGGTGCTGTAAACAATTTTTCTTTCATGGAAAGGTATGCAAAAATGTTCCTACTCCCTGAAAGGTATTAAGGAAATAATTGCCCTGAGATATCTCACCGGTCTCTGTGACAACTATGGACTCTGTAAACAGTAAACAAATATATCTGTCAACCATTTTGCGAGTTCTCATAGTATTGTAGTTGCAGCGATTTTTGAGGCATAATGCATTTTTATGCCATGTTGTTCATAACAGTTGTTAGTTGAGGGCACAATTTTACTACTGTTCTCAGTAAAGCTAATTTTGGTATCTTTGGAGTTGGGGTTTTTTGGAAAGAGGGGGTGTGGCTAATACAATGGCTCAGGCTCAGGTTACAGTTACTGTCTTTATTTGCATTGCAATGCTGCTACTTGATTTCTTCTTTTTTTATTTTTTTATTTTGTCCGCTATTTGGAATGCCCAATTCCCACTACTTAGTAGGTCCTCATGGTGGTGCAGTTACTCACCTCAATCCGGGTGGCGGAGGACAAGTCTCAGTTGCCTCTGCTTCTTAGACCGTCAATCTGTGCATGTGGCTCGCAGTGCATGACACCTTGGAGACTCAGAGCACGTGTAGGCTCATGCTACTCTCCACGATCCACACACAATTTACCATGCTCCCCATTGAGAGCAAGAACCCCTACTCGTGACCACGAGGAGGTTACCCCATGTGCATCCGGGCCTAATAGAGTGGCTACTCAATCTATATGTCTGTGTTTCTGGGTGGAAGTTCTTGCAATGTGTTCTGTTGCTGGTCAGTTGTGTGTGGCTTTGCATCTGTCAGCTTTGATCAAACTATGTGTAGTTGTTTGTGTGTGTAGGTGAGAGCTCTGAGTTGCTGAGTCTAAGGCAGCAGGCTCAAGAGCTGGTGGATGAGAATGATGGGCTGAAGATGACAGTCCACCGACTCAACGTGGAGCTCAGCAGATACCAGGCCAGATTCCGACCTCTTATCAAGGATGAGGTAAAACAGCTCAGTAACTCTTTTTTTATTTTATTTTTTACTGTGTACCACTTTAAGAGGCAGTTTCCTATAGACACTAAACCTGAAGATATTGGCTTGAATTCATGACTACATTTCACTGTTAGAAGTCATTATTTGTGTAAAAACATTTTCAGCACAGGGCTGAACAGCACAGTTGCTTTGTAACTGTGCAAATGGTTATGACATTTTTTAAATTTAGAATGGTGATAATAGTGAATAGGGGTACATTTATGTGGAGTTATAACACTTTCAAAAAGTTACAGAATGCATCCCCTCTTACTTTCAACAGACCTTACTTATTCATCTAAGTATAAATTTTTTTAGAGTCACGTGATGCCATGCGAGTATCGGATGTGTGAACAATGAGCTATGCGCACTTTGCTAGTTTTGATGCTTTTAAGTACATGAACCGGTGAGATTCGATACACTCTGTTCCATAATTGTACTAGTAGGACAATATTTAAAAGAATTAAAAATACTCAGGCTCTGGAAATATTAAAAGACACTTAGGTGTTCAAGCTGACGCCCCCGAGCAGGCCACAAGCCTGGGAGTCTACTTAGTCGAGTAGGTGCTGAAAATGTGGCGAGAGATGCTGAATATGTTGGCAGTGCTGATGAAGGTTGTT
Organism: Xyrauchen texanus; assembly: GCF_025860055.1. Classification (NCBI taxonomy): domain Eukaryota; kingdom Metazoa; phylum Chordata; class Actinopteri; order Cypriniformes; family Catostomidae; genus Xyrauchen; species Xyrauchen texanus. Next base: position 37,201,248 of record NC_068277.1, read on the forward strand.
GCTGACTTGGAGGATCTTGCTGTGAAATGTCGATTGATCACTGCCATGGAGGTGAAGTTCTTTGATATGGTTATAAGAGTGGGGAATGTTGAGAACCTGATCGATTACCTGGAGTCATCGAAGAGGGAATTATCTGCTAATCCGCTAGCGACAAAGGTGGATTTGGAGCAGGTCTGGGAGAAGTTGGAGGACATGGAGAACCATAGCCGGCAGAATAACGTCCATATCATCGGAGTCCCTGAGGGAGAAGAGGGGCATGATATGGTGAAGTTCGTGGATGGGCTCTTTCTGAATCTGCTCGATATAGCAGGCCATAAGGTGGAAATCGAGCGAGCTCACAGGGTTCCTGCTCGGTGATCCATGGAAGGAGACAGGCCCTGATAAATTCTGGCCACATTTCTGAGATCATCCGATAAAGATCTTGTGTTACGTGAGGTGAGGTGTAAAGGAACCACAGCATTTTCTTGTTCCCAGACTTTGCAAATTCGACAAGAGAGAAACGTGATGGATTCAAGGAATGCAAGAAATTTTACATCAACGGAAGGTCGCTTTTGCATTGATTTTCCCAGCCAAATTGAGAATAGATGCTTAGGATGGCCATAAAACATTCACATGCCCATAGCAAGTGATATCCTTCATAAAGTGAATGGAATGAGTAAGTCATCTTGTTTGTGCTCATGTTGCAGCCTGAGTGGGCCGGCTCACAGAACATTCGCTTGACTGTTTGAGGAATCTGTGTGCTCTTTTTGTGCTGGTTCCGCCTGGCGGCTGGAGTTTATTTTGTAGAGTATCACACCTTTAGGACAGTTTTATGGATGAATCTACATGCTCTTTGTGCTTATTCCGCCTATTGGCTGAAGATTGTTTTATAGATTATCATTTGCTTTGTAATTTTTCAGACTTGTGCAATCTGACGCCAAGGTTTTCGCGGGGTTCTCGTAAGCACGCATGACTGTTTGAGTTTGGAAGGATGGACGCCAGTTGCCGCTGTCATGTGCGGGGTTAATGCACACATTTTTCATTTTTCAGTTTTTTTTTTTTATTATTTTGCTGGGGGATGTTCATGTTTTGATTATTGCACTAATGTTGGAATGGTCTTTATAATCTTGTTTTTGACACACAATCTATTTTTTCTTATATGTCAAAATGTTAATATGAGTGGATTGTCTCTCTCCATGTGGAAAGTGAATGGGTTGGGGCACCCCATAAAAGAAGGAATGTTATTTCCCATTTCATCTGTTGCTAATTGCTCAATTGGAAACATTTTAGTCTAAGATCACACCCTGGTGTGTTTAGAGGTGTTGCCACATATGGAGAAAAGGAAATCATATAGTTGGCACTTTAACCTATCCCTTTTGCAAAATCCTGAATTCCAAAAGATTTTAAAGTCTGAAATGGATGTCTATATGAAAACCAACTGGTCCTCAGTATCATCTGTGGCCATGGCTTGGGAGGCACTTATGGCAAAAAATCCATAGCACAAGAACTCTCACAAGCACTGATCCAGCTAGACGTTTAAATATTGTCAAAACTTTTGGCTAACCGATTAAGCAAATTAATGACATCTCTTATACATATAGATCAGGTGGGGTGTATTCGGTGCCAATAACTCTTCTGGGTTTCCCTCTTTCCTCCCTATTGTTCTGTCTTGCCTAGGAACCATTAGCAGCCACGATAAGAAAGGAGGAGGATTTTCCAGGGGTGGTGGCAAAATAGAGCCTTGGGGATCCCACAAGTCAGGGGAGCTACCCTTACAGTAAAACTTATATTTTAAACCAACTAAGGGCAGTTCCTCTAATGCCCACAGCATGATCCAACCGAGAAAGAAGGATATCATGGTCAACTGTATTGAATGCAGCACTTAAATCTAAAAGAACCAGGACAACCGAGTCACCAGAATCAGTGGCTATTAAGACATAATTTAAAACCTTTACAAGTTCCGTCTCAGTCCAATTAAATTTTCTAAAACCTGATTGAAATATATCAAAGACCTTGTTATCAACCAAAAAGCTCTGCAATTGGTGAAGAACCACTTTTTCCATAATTTTGGATAAAAATGAAATATTAGAGATGGGCCTAAAATTAGATAATATCCAGAATACATTTTTTTAAAAGGGGGTTAACAGGAGCATGTTTCAAACAATCAGATACAATTCCTGATTCCAGGCACCTATTGATAAAAACTAGAATAGTGGGCCCAACCACATCAAAAACTTGTTTAAGAAAACCTGGGGGGATGACATGGAGACTTAAGTTGTTTAACACTCTCATGTAAAAACGGAAAGGAAACAGAATTGAAATGGCTAATACAGTTTGAACACACAGCAGGATCATAGGATGTTGGACTAATATTTTGTATCATTTTACTTATCAACAAAGAACTGACTGAAGCTTTCACACATATCTGTTGACAAGGAAGGTTAATTACAAATAGGTGGATTCACAGCAACATTTATAGTACTGAAAAGAGTTCTAGGTCGGTGACAATTTGTATCAATAAGATCAGATAAGTACATAGACTTTGCTGATCTGACTGCTTTCTGATACTGAGATAGGGAGTGCTTTTAACATTTTATATGAGATCTGGAGCTTGTCTTTCTTCCATCTTCTTTCAGCCCTTCTGCAATCCTGTCTAAGTGCGCAAGTGGTATCATTTAACCAAGGCATAGACTTAGGTTTATGGAGGTTAGGCCTTAGAGGAGCTACAGAGTCCAAGATGTTAATACAGACATCATTAATACAAACCAGGAGCTCTTCCACACTTTGATAATTTGGGGAGGAGAGCAAAGATTGAGAAGACTCCTTGAACATTGAAGAGAAGGTAGCACTGGTGGAAGAGGAAAGTCTCCGAGTCAAACAGGCAGGTTTGTAGGATTTGACAGCAGGAGATGTCACAGGAACAGTAAATAATTCAAGTTTATGATCTGAGAAGCTGTAATCACCCAACTCAATGTCCAACACAGAGAAACCATGAGCCAACACAAGACTGAGTGTATGACCCTATGCATGAGCAGGGTCTTTCACCAGTTGGACTAAATCAAAGGAGTCAATAAGCCTGTGAAATCTTTTGCCAGAGGGTTGGATGGGCAACACACATGCACATTAAAATCCCTAAGAATTAAAAACACATCAAAAAGCCACTTACAAAGTCAGAAAATTCAGTGAGAAATTATTTTCGGGGGTCGATATACCGTCGCAACGCAATCACCAAGGGATTGACAGAGCCCAGAACCAGGAGCTGTACCTCTATATCCGTCATTAAAAGCGACATGAAAAATTGTCTTTGAAAATAGAGGCCAGCCCTCCACACCGTCTCACAGCTCGCATTGAAAAATTTGCAGTTAGCATGTAGTAGTTCCGAAAAAGGGCTCGAATCCCCAGTAGTAAGCCGCGTTTCAGTGACAAATAGGAATTCTAAGGCACGTGGAGTGAAGAAGTCATTGAGAATAAAAGTTTTTTATACCATTGATCTCACATTGACCAAAGCCATCCTTACCTGCGTCGGGACATCAGTGGACTGTGAGGTCCAGCACAGTGAGCGCAGAAGCCACGCGCACACACACCGCCACTGCGAAGACAACGCGAGAGGCCGCTGATCAAGGGTAGGTGGAAGAATGGGTATATTCCAAGAGCGTACAGGATCTGAGGAACGCCAGATGATAAAACTTTATAATCCACATCACGAGTTGGAAAAACCAAACAGGATGGACTTCCTTGTTTGATAACACCAGGAGCTTGAGCTAGGGTGACCAGATCAGAATTGGTAAAATTCGGGACGGACGAAAACGGGGGGGGGGTTAATGAATTTCAAAAATCTGGGCAAAATTATTTATTGAGGAATTCTGAATGAAATGACTGTCTGTCATGTAAACACGGAAATACAAATAAAAAAAACCATTGAACTCAAGTGTCATCATGAAACAAATAAAACAAACACTGCGCTTTAGCATCAGCAACATCCAATCAAATCACTCCTTGTGACTTTTTTGAGCATGAAATTTGCGCCTTGCCGCCTACGTAGTCTACGTAGCCTACTGCAGCTCTCTACGCATTGTTGCCAACTTAGTGACTTTGTCGCTATTTTTAGCGACTTTTCAGACCCCTTTAGCGACATTTTTTCAAAAAAGCGACTAGCGACAAATCTAGCGACTTTTTGGACAAACCTTAGCAACTTTCCAAATTCCAATTATCGCCAGTACTGCAAGCGTGAGGTCTTCCCCGCTGCGTCTGCTCTGTTCAGTGAGCGGCTGAGAGGAGCAGCACATTCCGTTGACTGCACGCCAGTGGACGTAGACATGAATGAGCTGCGCATGTGCACGCTGTGTTAGCAGGAACCAATCAGTGATCACATAGCAGCTGCCTTCTCCTTTGTTTTAATTCAAAACATTTAATTTGACCGTTTTTTCTTGGCATGCGCTTATATTCACTACTAATCAGTTCATTCCGGTTCGGTTTCTGAACTCTCCGACTTCAGATCGTATATTTACAGACCCTATACATTTTACTTATCCAAACACAACAATAAACCTTCTTCAAACTCATAAACATGTAACGTTAGCTAAGTTCCGTTCCGTTCCGTTGTCTAACAGAAAATATGTAATTGAGAACCGTTTTACTGGACATTCGGCTATATACTTATATAAAAACAGTATGAGCACGGTTTAGGGGAGATAACCGTTATTATAAACTGAAGTAGGCTACAGTACCGACAAATTAGGCTGAATGCAAATACGACGCGATGACGTCATTAATATGCTAATGACGCATGACGTCATCTGGCGACATTTAGCTACTTTTCGAGCAGGCTTTAGCTACTTTCCATTGAAAATAGTTGGCAACACTGTCTCTACGTTCTTTACTGTCTATGGTTGCAATGAGCAGCCGACAGGAGCTGGCTGCAGGATGGCAATGAGCAATTTTTAATATTCTATCACACTATAACTACTCGAGAGTCTGCTCTTGAGACTTTGTTCTAATTTTCGGGACAATTAGGGCAGGATTCGGGATTCGGGACAACTGCTTGGATTTCGGGACTGTCCCGAATTTTTCGGGACGTCTGGTCACCCTAGCTTGAGCTAATGCATATTTTCACATTAATGGATGGACACCACTGACGTGCGGTCTGGGTAGGCAAACTAGGCACTGCCTACCCTGCCAAAATTCAAAAATAAAATGTTTATTAAATAATAAACTTGTATTTGTATTTTTACTTTTTATTCTTGTGATTTATATATTCAATATGTGTGTTATTCCAATTGTTTAGACGTTATGATGACAAATGTAGCAGTTACGCATAATCAACTAAAAACATATGGTAGAATAAGCAGTGCTTTTACGGTCCATTCATTGCAGACGACAAGCGGAAAACCCATGTTGCGCATGCGCACTTCGATCCTGTATTCTTTAACATGTACGGCAAAAAGCACAAATCTGCTATGCCTTTTGACGTAAATATGTTATGCCCATAATCATCTCCGTTACGTATCAGACATGGACCAATTAAAATCGAGATATTCCTGGACATTTGCGTAGCTAACGTCATTACACCACAGCTAGCGTATATGCCTAATCCCCGCCAAAATCAAAATGACAGAACACCGGCCGTAATCACGGAATTAAGAAATTTTATAACCAAATATGAGTTAATTGCAAGAGGGAGGTCTACGCCAGCCTTAGATGGACTAGCACAGCAAAAGGGCCCAAAAATTATCCGTTCATTTCAAACTGATTGGTATGTAAGAAAAGATTGGCTATGTGGCTGTGCTAACAATCAGCGGCTGTACTGCTATCCCTGCCTGCTTTTTTCAACCAGTCAGACTGTTTGGACTTCAGCAGGATATTGTGATTTGAACAACCTGCCCGCAGCTTTAACCAAGCATGAAAAGTCGTCAGCTCACATCCAGTGTCAAATTACACTGAAAACCTTTGGAAAATCTCGGATCAACCTTGCACTTGACGAGCAAAGGAAGCTGAATATAACCTACCACAATGAAAAGGTAAAGGAAAACGGTGAGGATTTGAAGGATCTGATAAATGCGTAACGTTCACTGTTTACGCGCTTGTGTGCGTGTGAGAGAGAGAGAGAGAGTACACGATATAAATCCTGATTTGTACATTTCTTGATATGCTGCGCTTGTGCGTAACGTTCACTGTTTACGCGCTTGTGTGTGTGTGTGTGTGTGTGTGTGTGTGCGCGCGTGTGCGTGTGCGTGTGAGAGAGTGAGTGTGAGTACACGATATAAATCCTGATTTGTACATTTCTTGATATGCCGCACTTGTGCGTAACGTTCACTGTTATTATGTATTATTAGCTTAAACAATAAATCAGGTAATCTGGCTTTCATAACTCAGTGCCTAGCCTCTTTAAGACATCACCGCACGTCACTGATGGACACTGTGCGTCTTCTAGCAGTTTGCAAGATCCCAGGGTTAAAGGATTAGTTCACACAACATTTTTTATATTGTCGTCATTTACTCACCCTCATGTCTTTCTAAATCTGTATGAAAATGTTTATTTTTGGGTGAACTATCCCTTTAACTCTGTATCATGGGGAATGCGACTAATGCGCTTATGTGCAAAGTTTTTATTACACTACACATGAAGGATTACCAAATTAACTTACTGTGGGCAAATGAGTGCATCACAGTCCTTAACTAAAATTCAAGAAGTGCCTCTCTAAAATTAGAAATGTTTGAGTTTAAGAATGGGACGTTATCTCCAGGTTTGCTTGCCTGACCCTTTGCGTTATTGCAAGAGATTGTTGCTTTGCGATAACTGAAGCTAATTGCAAGTATATCTGCAGCAGCTGATACTGAAAGGATGGTGCAAAGTGTGGTTCATTTTCTCCCATAACATAAGAAAAAAGGAATCAGCTCTCAATTTGATTAGTTTATCTAACACAGTTTTCTTTCAGTCTTGCGGGGTGTGATTGGATGAAGTCATAGTAATAATATGCAACTCTCCATTTCATCTCTCACTGCCTGTATAATGCAGAGATGATAGTTTACTTATATTATAATTTCAAAGGAGCATTAACCAGCGAGAGGTTGAAATCAGATGTGCGTGTTTGTGGAATCAGACAGTATCTCTGTTTTACCTTGGTGTGTAGCTTGGCCTTCTGAATGCATTAGTATCTACTAGCCTTGAAATTATACACAGCTACAAATTCCATAGATCTTTTTTTCAACCATATCTCTTGTAAACTATACATTCTGAGCTTTGGTGACAACTAAATGTTGTTTCAATGTGCTGGGATTTGCATGTACAGGTAGGAGTTGTAATGTAGGAAAGAGCCCCAGGCACTGCTGTAACCAAAAGCTGAGTTGTCATAAGTTTTAAGTGCTTTATTGCAGTAAATATTAAGTGGGAAAGCACACAAAAGAATTGCTGAACTGAGCTTCTGTAACGAGCCTCATAAGAGTTTGACAATCTGAAAGCACTGTGACCTCTGTGCCATCCATCTTTGGAGGATCAAAGGATCAAAGATTACATATTCATCCCAGTGGTTTTGTTTTATTAAAGAGGAAGGGACAGATTGAGCTTATTTTATATTAATGAGGGCTATCTGGACTTTGAGGCTGCCTGACTCTCGATAAACAATGTTTCTCATTCTCAGAATCTGCATTTTAATCATCAATACAATATTAAAATGCTTGACATGCTTCTCATTTAATGATGAGCTTAAGGCTAATATACTGTAATAATTTTTTTTTCTGGTATATTTTTAAACATTCCTATTCCCATTTTCATGTCTCAGGAGGTTTTGGTTAATAGTCTTAATTTAAAAATGGCCATATCAGTTTTTTTAATGTAGTGTGATTGAACATTTGACTGTCCGTTACTCTTAAACACTGGTTGCTAGAAGAATGACTTTATTTTGAGAAATGGTATGTGGTTGGGCAGAAACCAATCGGCAGGCTAAATACACTCTGTAACTTTTGTTTCAGGTCAGTAGCTTGGATCTCATTCTTTCCTCCTTTTTCTTTTTTATCTCTCTCTCTCTCTCCCCCACTTTCTCCCTCCATCTCATCAGGGTTTAATTATATTAGGAAATTTGGTCCTTTAACACCAGTGTTGGGTATATTGTTATTAAAAAGTAATTAGTTACTGTAATCTAAAAGCTTTTGGTCAAAAAGGTTAAATTCTTGTAATCAGATTAATGTTACTGACTTTTAGTTAAATTAAAATTACATTACTTGGGTTAGATATATTGCTAAATTAATAATATTTATGTGGAATATGTTTAAAACATGAATTATGCTCATACTTTACATAAGACTATTTGCACTTCTGTGAGACCTGAAGGGCTTGTGCCCCATAATGTGGAGGAGGAGGATATATAGATATTATGTTGAATGTGTTGAATGGAAAAGCAAACACTTTTCTGTGAAAAGTGTTAGTAGGGGTTTTAAAAAAGTAATTTAAAATCAAGGTAATCTGTAATGGATTACCTTTTTTGAGGTTATAAGATTAGCTTTAGTTAAAACAGACAGAGATACATGCTGTGCTTCTGAATTTTTTATTTTTACATTATTGTCGATTGCTTAGCTCTCCAGACTTAAGTGGATCAGTATAATACTTAATGTGTCTTGCTCTGTTAATGGAGTAGGCTGCAAGAAGGAGCGTACCTGGGAGGTGCAATGTAAATGTGTCATTAATTCTTGGGACTCTGCAATGTTCAAGCATCCCACAAAGGGACACACAGCAAAATCTACTTCACAAATAAGATCATTTTAGAATTGGCATATTTAAAAAATATATATATATATATATTTCTACATAATAAATTTAAGGTGAAGTGTGTAATTTCTGCTCTACTGGTGGCACCAAATGAAATTGCAGAATAAAATGGAATAAAACAACCTTAGCCAACTCATGTCACACCCTTTTTGCACTCTCTGATTCTCTATGAACAAATAGGCCTGTGAAGAGGAGGAGGGTGGGGCTGAGCCGTGAGTGCACACACCCAGCCCCCAATCAGGCTAATCAGGCGAGGAGAGGGATAAAGATGAGCCGGATGGAACAGTTTTTGAGAGAGAGAACCACGTGCAGCTGCCGTGTGTGTTTATGTTTGTGTCTTTTTGTTTTAGTTTTTATTAAATATTACTTTGATGGTTCCTCAAGTTCCCACCGCCTTCTTGCCCAACCTTTAACTGTTACATTGGTGCCGAAACCCAGGAAGGAGGAGGGATACGCTGTTGCAGAGTCCTCGCCACTGCCGTCTGCTCAAAGGAGCAGCCGCAGCTGTCCACTGGGGGCGGCCGGTTCCACGTTTTGTCCGGTTCCCGCTTCCTCCTTGCCCGACCAATAACTGTTACAAAGTCATACTAAATAAAAGTTGATAAACATTTAACATTGTAATGAACAAGACCACTATAACATATAAACCGAACAGAAAGCGTGGCAGAGGAATCAGGTCGTCTGATGACATTGCTGGAATGAACAGCAGCTGGGTGTGTGGGGGATCCAGCACATGAGGTTGGATGGTTGTTCTGGTAACTAGTAAACACCCTAGACGAGATCGCTGTTGTTGACGGGGAAGGCGGCGATGTATTAGCGACTTGCGTGGCAATCTCGTTATTGGCGCTCCAGTGTGCCAGAACAACATTATCGATAGTGGTGTTTACTCCACCTTGTAAATGTGACGCCAATGTTCACTCAGTAGTCATGGCCCAAACTTACACTAAAGTTTGAGCTAGAATGGGATGGTCAGAGCTGAGCGGCCCACTGAAAATATAAAAAAAATTTTTTTATAGTGCCTCAGGCTTATACTTTTGGGGGAGATAAATCTACGAATAGCTTACTTATAGCTGTCAATGAACAATAAACTGGGATAGTAGAATGTATTTTGACATTAAAGAAGTTACATCACCTTTAAAGTGGTCATGACATGATTAAGAGGTAATTGAACTATGAAAACATACTGCAAGTTTCAGAACTCAAAACTTCCTCATTCTCTACTGCCTCCATATTGTGATGTCACACTGTGGTAGACATCACACCGCCTCCACAACAATACATCAACTCCTACTTCATTTTAATCCCTTCTGTTGCTTGCTCAGTGGCAGTGACTGGTGTGATGTCAAGTAGAGAGAGCTTGTCAGTCAAGAGCAGAGAGCCAATCTTTACAGTGGTTGTTTACTGTCAAGTCTTAAAAGAGAAGCAGCACCTAAACTGAGCATTTGTGACAGATTTAGGGTGAAAAATTACAAATATATGACTGTTTTTTGTGCAAAAAACTTACTTATATTATAAGTGAACCTAAAATAATAAAAAAAGCATGCCATGACCCCTTTAATGACCTCCTTCATTTCCTTGTAATGAAGGAATTTGACACAGGCTTTTTGCAATTACATGGTTGCTCATTTACAGATTTAGTGGAAATCCAACATTGTGATCGTGAGTGAAAATGTTTTCACTTGACCTGTCCAGGGTGTCCCCCGCCTTTCGCCCAATGTTAGCTGGGATAGACTCCAGCCCCCCGCGACCCTGTACACAGGATAAGCGGTTGACGATGGATGGATGGATGGATGGATGTTTTCACTTAACCCGTTTAATCCCAAATTTTTTCTTGCAATTTGAGTACATGTATTTTACTCCTTAGACCTCCCTGACACACAAACTTTATGCCTTTTTTGATTTTATGTTGGTTAAGTTAGTGAAATAATAGGTTTTATACTCGGTCACAATAGTGACCGGTGGGAAACAGCATAGTCAGAATTCATACAAATTCTTCAATTAGACCTATTTACATATTTAAAACATAAAATTACAGTAACATATTTAACATATAAGAATGAGATATGGTTAGAATTTACTTCATAACTTTATTACTGTTGTTTAAGTTACACAATGTTTAAACTTACAATAATACAAACAATTGGCAAACTCATCTGAGGTAGGCTCATTCATAAATAACAAAAGCCAGGACATGGAAACCATACACCATGTAGAATTCAACACTTTAAAATAACATTAAGTAAAATAAAATATAATATGGTTTCTGAACATTTTTAACAGGAAGATATTATTTTTAATTATCAATAATATAACATTTTAACAGTGGATAAGTCATAGCTTATAAAATATCAGAACATTCCATAGCAGACATTAGAGTCATAGAGTCATTTTGCCCCCCATACATTCCATTGTATTGTCAATAGGTTAACATTTAACTATGTTTTCCTTTTCAAAGAAAAAGTGCCTTATCATTTACAGAAACATCAACTTGGAGAAGTAACTGATTTAGATTGATTGTAACAGTGACTAACATCATTGCCAGAAGTCGAGTCAGGTATTTTATCCAGGTATGTCAAACATTAAAAAACATATTTTCATTTAAAAAACATACAGCATGTCAGAGCAGGCAGACATAAGATGTGCCTTAAAACATAGTGCAGAACATATTAGGGCAGTGCATACTGTAGGGTACTATCAGTAACTACAGTGTACTTATTTCACAGTCTCATATAAAAGTTTAAACAAATTTGAGTAAACAGTAGACCACAGCTCATCGGTTAGACATCTGTTAGACATCGGTTAGACTCCATGAAAAAGCTTGAAGCACTCAATGTGGAGAGGTGCATCACACTTCTCACATGCATATACAGTGCGCTTATCACACCATCTGCATCTGTGTTAACGGTTCCCTGTGTTCACAGGCCAGTGAGATTTTCCATCGCTTCTTGCAGAATCTTGAGTGACAGTTTTTGCAATCGAAGCTTTTCTGCCATGGCCAAGAGGTAGTTTTCCGTATCTTTTTAGGAGACCCAGGGACACAGATCGCTGAAAGGCCAGGAGGTCATATTCACTACCAACAACATCTCTGAAGAACAACCAGCTATTCACTACCGCACTTTGAAGGGACCAAGAAAAGATTGGCCACCACCACTTCTTTGACCTTATTGTAGCCCTGTATCTTGACATCTGAAGATCATGCAGATCCACGCCCCCCATGTTTTGGTTGTATGTGAGGATACACATGGGCTGTGGAACTTTGTCATAGGCTTTTTTCTCTTTGTTCCACCTGTTTACGGTCACATCAGAATACTTCTCAGCAGCATTGGTTGCCATGGTTACAACATTTTTATCCTTCCACCGTACCAGTAACTTTTCCCCTGTGTAAGGACTTCAGAACTTCCACGAGGCATTTTTTGGAAATTCTTCACATCTGTGAAAGGGACATCATGCAGGCGGCACGGTCTCAGAGTGCCAAGACATCCATAACCTCGTTTTGTCATTTCATCAATGAGGCTTAGTGAGGTGAAAAGGTTGTCATGTACAAAGTTACACCCTGGAGGAACTTCTGCTTGTTCAGCTAGACCAAGGACTACTCTTGGGCCCTGTCCTAGGCCAGTTTCAGGGAGATGTGTGTGCACTCCGCAATAGGGCTCCATATGATACATGTACCCTGTAGGTGATGAAAGGCTCCACAATTTATACCCAAACCTGATTGGTTTGCCCCTGATAAATTGTTTGCAACCATGCCTGCCATAATAAGGTATCATGCTTTCGTCAACCGATAACCATTTTTGGTATGGCATCATTTTGTAAGACTCATTCAGTGCACTGAAGATGGGCCGTAATTTGTAGAAAGGGTCGTCTGTGGCCTCTGAGTTATCCACCAGATGGATTGAGGCCATTATCTCATCAAAGCGATTCCTTCTCATTGCATTTGAGATGGCTTCATTGTAGACATCAGGGTCATATGACCAATACATGTGCCGCCGTGGCACAGAACTGTAGCCAGATGTGAGAAGAACCCCATAGAAAGTCAGCAACTCATCCATGTTCAGATCAAGTTTCTTCCCTTTGGTTTGCATTGAATAGATATTTGACATCTCAATATTGAGCTCCCTCAGAGTAGGAGGGTACATCAACAGGAACAAATCGACTGGATCGGGTCTAGTTTGCTTTATGCACTCTGCTGCAGTCGGGCCATATGTCACGGAAGCTGGAATCTTGGACATGGCAGGTCGTTTTGATCTTTTAAAAACCCTGTCCCTGTTTTTCATATTTTGAAGAGATGTTTTCTTTTTTTTTGGTGTTGCTGGGTCTCATTTTCCTCAGGGCATCTCCTTTTCCGGCTGGTCACTGTGGGAGACTCGCCAAGATATGGCAGTGGGGGCGCGTTTGCTTCAACACCGACTGCTGCAGCGGGAGGTGGGGGGGGGTGGGTGGTTTTGGTGGGGGGGTGGGGCACATCAAATGGTTCTCATGAACATCTGTCTCATCCTCCAGATAGTTCACCTCTGCATTGCCATTCAATAGTCTACCTGGTAAATGAGCCGTTTCACCCTGGTACTCCCAATCTGAGCCATCACTATCACAGTCACTTTCAATTGCCTCTTTTTCAAGTGTAGGAATGACGGTGATGCTGCACACAACACTTGGGGGGTCACGTACGTCTAGGAGGTCCAACACATCTGATAGTTTTAAACTGTGTAAAAATAAACAAATTATAACTAGGATTAACAGCTAAAACCTGTGATTTCAATTAAAACGCTGTGTTATACTACCGGTCACAATTGTGACCATTAACAAATTTACACCTCTTACGAGCAAAATATATATGCAGGAGTATAGTTCTCAAAATATATGAGTAGTAGACCCTTTTAAGAATATATGTACAAAATACGATAGTTCTGTTTGTTAATTAAGGTGTTTTACTTCTTTTTGTAGTAGTCTGAGGAAGACATCTTCTTCTAGATGTGCAAGCAGGAAGTAAACTGATCTGGTCATGTGACCTTTCACACTAATCACATGACATTGATACATTTTAATCAAGACAATCTATTTTTTCATTTAAAAGCTGAATTTCTTGCCCAGAGCCAAAAACAACACTTTTAGAGCTTCCAGAAATAAGAAAAAAGACACGGTCACAATTGTGACCGGTGGGATTAAACGGGTTAAAACTACATTCTCTAGCCAAGAATTTGTGTGAGTCAGGCTTTGCCTATATCGGGGTCTGAATGTGCCTACAAGAATAGTAAAACTTGAAATCACAGCCAACGGTCTCTAAGAGGAAAACAGTTTTATATACACAATTCATTTAAATGATGATTTCTGTGATGTTTAGGGGTAGAGGTATGGTCAGAATAACATAACTTATATTTATCTCAGTAACATAACTTGTATAAAACTCAGTATAAAAACAATAGAAGAAAATGGAAAATCCCCATTGTGAAAAGAAAAAAAAAAGTCAGGTTTTTCCTATATTGTGGGGGAGAAATGTCCTCACATGGATAGTAAAACCTGCAAGCACCTATATTGTGGGCACCAGCCAACATCCCCACGAGGAAAATGGCTTAATAAACATGCTAAATAATGCCCTAATGAAAATTTTAAAATACAATAAAGTTTTTGTGAGAGTTAGTTTAGGGGTAAGGAAGTAGAAAATAGCTTATCCTTAACCCATAATAGAAGTTAATAGAAATGCCCCACTGTGACAGGAAAGTGTTACTATTATTGTGGGGACCATGATGAAAATAGCTTCATACATGGACTAAATAATGTGCTATGTCACATGTAAAAATGCCTAAGGTTAGTCTATAATGATCCTAATTAACTTAATTTTGAAATAAACACACACACGTAGATGTGTAGGAAGGAGAGAGAAGGTTACAGACCATGTCCTGCTCACAATGGCAGCTTGTCTTTAACCTGCCTCTGAGCTGCTTCTGCTCTGAGCTGTTTGTATGTTGTGGCAGCGGGGGCGTGGTCGAGCGCCCGTCCGGAGAGAGAGAAAGCGATAAGGGTGCTTACACTTGAGCTAAATTATGTTTAACACCTGTCTCTAATTCCAGTGAGCATGGGGAGAATGGCAGATAAATGGCCACGCCACCGCCAGACGGCAGAGAGAGAGCAAGCCAGAACGCAGCCGACTGTTTTACCGACTACTTAAAACTCATTCACCGTGTGGCCCTGAAGCCTTAGAGTTGTGAAGCTGAATTGTGAAACTAATTTACTGTGTGGCCATGGAACCTGTGTTTGTGAGAGAATAAATGTCTTACCTTGAAGGAGAGAACCTGTGTCCTAGGCCCTTCTTCCCTTGAACATCCCTAAACATGTGTTTATTTGTGTCTCTTTGGCTCATATCACTTTTGAGTTCTGAATTACCCTCATGCTTCGGTCTCTGTAACAGGCTCATCTCTTATTGCTTTTAAGCACTCATATACACATGCTCGTCTAAACACACTTTCATAGTGCTGTCAAATTTATATCACAGATTTAAATCCAATATTACTGCTAATCTTAGTGACCACATTCTGTGCAACTTTTATGGTATATTGCCGCCTTGTCTTTCTTTACTTTTAGACTGTGTCATCCTTTTACTTCACTCAGCTGCCAGTCTAAGAACTGGCACTGGGCTGTAATTATATCTCTGTGTAATTACAGGACTTTCAGATGTTTTGTCATGCCCCAATTTCTTTATAAATAAAGAAACTCAGATAATGCATACTCTCATATGCATGTTTTGTCCTGAATTTCCTAGAATTCTCCGCTTAAAGGGCTGCCAATGAAAGGACCTGCACCTCCTTGGCTGGTGAGTATGCACTTTTAAGCTGTTAGTTTTCATTTTTCATAGTTGTCTGTTTGTTTCATGTTGTTCCTAACTGTCCATGTGTTCTCTTAGACTTAGTTTTTACTAATTCTTTTAAATGATTGCTCATCCTTAACTGATACAGTCCCATGTTTGTTATGAAGGCAGTGCATGTGACGATTTAATAATAAATGAAAGCACTCACAGAATAGCCAACTCTTATCAAATTATTCCACAGCCCTGGTCAGCTTGATGTTGCAATGAGGTACAGAAAAAATAGAAAGGCATGTTTTGGTTTCATTGTCTTTGTTTAAGGCTATGGTTGTTCTCCGTATTGCCTTTAGCTGGATATTAAATATCTATCACCCCTTTTGCTGGCCTATGAGGATCAGCTGAATGCCAGAGAGAAACTCCTCAAGTCCTGTGAGGTGAGTTAGTGTGTGAGAATGGGAAAGTTAAAACAATTTCCTCATATATATATATATATATATATATGTATATATGTTTTTATATATAAATATATATATATATATATATTTGTTTTTGTGTGCAAGAATTCTTCTTCTTGTGAGCATTTGAATATGTGTATTAAATGTGTGTTAACTTATGTTGTTTATTATATTAACATGGACAGATGAAAGAACAAATGAGATTAGCCACATCCATCCATCAATCCAACCATCCATCTGAAAGATAATTTCTGAAAGATAGACCAAATGTCACTTAAGAGAGCTTCATTCTTCAAGTTGTTATTTTGAGAGCTTACTTAGCAGCTGTTTGATGAGAACCGAGGTGACTCTTTGCACCGGTTGTGAAGATTCCGATGATTTCTAGCTGAGATGAATGCACTTAAAGATTCACCTGAGCACGGTTAACCTGTACTCATGCATACCAATAATCATCCTTAAAGGGATGGTTCACCCTAAAATGAAAATTCTATTATTATGTACTCACCCTGAAATTGTTCCAACCTGTATGACTTTACCCCCATTTCCACCATCGGGCCAAACAGTTTTGAACACGGTGAGGAATGGTTCCAGTAGCTTTTCCACTTGAGCATTGTTAGGCACGGCACGATCCCAAACCATTCTCTGACCGGATTTCTCAGGATGATTGGCTAAATGTGCTCAATCATGCTGGTGAAATGGCTTTAGTTCGTGGCCAATGCCAAGTTAACTCATTTGTTATAGGTACGTAGCTGGCAAAGTTCACTATGGTGGGCTTAATAAAATTGAATTTTTTTAAAAGTGTATCTTCACAATTTTATTATGATGATTTAACTAGTATAGTACATAATTTTTCTACCTGCCTTTTCCTTCAGGGAGGTAAATTACACTAGCTAGCTTATTAAAACGTATATAATTATATTATATTAATTATATTACTCTGAGCTGAACGGCATCTGGGCAGAGCGAGGCTGGGAAGATAAGTGGCGAATGACTTCCACCTTTGTGCCACACCGGCCTCACGTTCTAGCGAGGAGAAGAGACTGCGGCAGATGGGAGAGGGATGCACAAAGCATTTCTTTTTACGACATAGGATATGTATTTCATGTGCTTTAGCAGAGTAAAGCAGGGGGAAAGCAGTCCTTAGAATGTGGTCATCCTCCATAGTGCACACGCTCCAATATTTACCTCTCACGCTGTCGCCAACTGACAAATTTGTTACATACATTCAAGCACCACAGTGGAAAAACAAACTGTCATCATCCAAACTGCCCCAGATGAGCATCGAATTATACTGTTTTGCAATGACAATGTCCTCCTGCCTGATTCCTCTGCAGAAAACAAAATCAGAGAGGCAAAATGTTAGAATTAGACACCAGTCACTTTCATTGTTTTGAAAAAAAGATGCAATTAAAGTGAATGGTTACTGAGGCGAACATTCTCTCTAACAATCTCCTTTTTGTGTTCCACGGAAGAAAGAAAGCATACAGGTTTGGAATAATTAAATATTTACTTTCTGGGTGAACTTTAAGGTGTTTAAGGAGTTGGTGGAGTTTGTTGGGTGGCAGAATGATGGTTGCCTTTGTTTCTTCTCCTTACAGGAAGAGCTGCAGTGCTTGAGAGCACGTGCAGAGGAGGTCATTCAGGAAAATGAAAAACTTCATGTTCAAGTCAACAAGAGCAGCACTGTCAGCAACAAAGAATGGTGAATTTGAGTGTTTGTGAAAAGTTTGTTTGCATATGCATTTTGATTTTTGTAACTGGTAATGAAATCACAATTGACTTCAATTTGAAGTTCAAAACCCCATGTGAGGATTGGGTTTCACAACAAAAATTAGAAGAACAAAAAAAGGAAAATAGATGTCTAGGTGTATTCAGATAGTCTTGAGAGTAATAATAAAAGCAGGTAATCTTGTCCTTGAGGCATGCCTCATGCTTCCAGCTCTCTTTCTCCGGTCCTGTGCAATCGTGACTGGGTGTAGTCATGATAATCAGAGTGAGGATGTTTCTACATGATGTAGAGTAAGGATACATGCAATTTACTGTATGTTTTCTCTTATTTAATTAATGAAAAAAAAATAGAATAAATAAATAAATGGCCCTCTCCTTTGGCTTTCTAATGTCTCCTATGGGTTGTTTTTAGAACTTGTTTTAGGTCTATGTTGCCATGGGAACTGTGCTTGCATGTCAGACACACAATGTAAGTGTGATAATACACATTGTGTGAGAGCAAAGAGCAGTTGTTAAGAAACTAAGTTGTTCTGCTTTTTGTTTAATGAATTTATTAGTGTGGAAATGAAAAGAGAAAACTTTCTTTTGCTATGAATGTACCTCACCCTCAGCCATACTTTTTTTGCATCTGAATTACTGACACAAAAAAAACTCAGAACTCTCTTTGTCTTAGGAATGTATTCAGTGGCTATGCATGCAGAATTGCAATGTTATTTATGTAATTAACAACCAAACTGAACTTGTGTATTTCGTGGAGAGCTTCCAGCTTTTGTCTTTGTCTATATTAATTGCTAGCTGTTCAGTCAGCAGGTCTTCAGCATCAGTGAAGGACCATTCTTCTCTTTCCCTGCTGCCAGCTTCACTATAATGACAGTATCATTCAGACATTGAAACAGGTGTGTGTATGTGTGTAGGAGGCAATTGCAGGAGCAAGCTTGCTTGGTGTTGGAGGAGAATCAACTGTTCATACAGCAATTGGAACTGCAGGATGCCAATGCTAAGGAGGCCCACACCAGACACACGCAGGAGGGTATGGCACACCACCTCAATGTTGGAGAAACTTGCTTTATAATACTTTGGGGTTTTGGTCTAATTAGCCTTCTTGCCTGCTAAGGTTGAGGTATAACTTGCCAACTTGAATCAACTGGGATACAATTAAGCTTAGTCTAGCAATGGAAGGTGGCTTAGAATATCAGCTAGTGAGACACCAGCTGAAAAGTCATACAAATGTATAGTCTGGCTCTGAGTGGTATAGGATTGGATATCTATAGTCTCCACTGATCAAAACACAAAACTGCTCAAGATTTCTGGTGTACTTTCAGTTCCAGATGCTTATAATACTTACTGTATTTGTGTGCACAGGAAAATTTTCTTGCATACAGGTTAGTCTTATAGCTCAGGAAACTTAAAGAATTCTCAGTTATATTTTCAGGGTTCCCACGCATCCTGGAAAACCTGTGAAATTGATGACTAAATGTCCAGTCCTGGAAAACACCTGGAAAATGTCCAGGAAAATCTTGTGTTGTCCTGGATAATTATTTAAAAACTTTTTTTTCACATATTTTCCCTTTGCCTAGAACGAACACCACCAGCCCTGAAATCAGTCGTTAGCAGCTGAAAGTGCTATGTTCAGCGGATGTGGAGTTTTTGACTCATGATCTATTATATTTTGGAACTACAATGCAAGCCACATTGCTATTGAATAGGTTATATTTCTTGGTGGCACATGCAGCAGCTAGATAATGTTATGCTCAAATGTTTGTAGTAAATTTTAACTGGTAAGGAGCAAGCTAGCCTTGTTTACTTGTCATTTATTTGGTATCTTGTTTGCTAATAATCTTGCAACAGTCTTTTTGGACCAACACATTAACAGATAGCAGGAAGGAGAAGGCCGTCTGACCGAGAATGTGACAATTATTAACAAGTTGAAACCTAAAGATTAACCAGAATTGCACAAATAACAATTAAGCGCTTGTATCACGTGCATTGTGTCATAGCTGTCTGAATGTGATCTGCCATATCCAATTTACCTCTGCGGGTGCTGTAGGCTCACACCATCAATTCTTGGTGAAAAAAACGTAATGTTCTCCCACATGTAATCCATTTTGATTGACTCTTTTTTGTAGTTTCAATTCAAACAGGAAGTTAGATGACAAAATTCGGAAGAGCGGAGATTGGAAAAGTGGTGGGTCTGAATAAGCTAAATACTGCTTACTTATTATTCATATGCATACATTCATATGCCTATCTTTGTGTGTAGTGTTTAAGATCACAAAACAGGTGATGTTGTTGGAGTCAGACAAGCAGGATCTGGAAAAGGAGCTAGAGGTGGAGCGCAAAGAGCACCATGCCCTAAAGACCAAGTTTCAGAGTGTGTGCTTGACTATAAAAAACTCTGTGAGCTTGGCTGAACACAACACTGTGACAGACAAACTGAAAAGGTACAAGACTTTGATTTTTTTAATCATTAAAAATTTTATATTTTTAATCATTAAAAATATTGAAAAGGGCACGTTTAGCTTTTACTTAAAAAAAACACAGAAAACAGCATCAGAACACCAAAGGTGTTTCACCTTTTTCACTGGAAGTTAGACGCTTTCAATAAAAAGTAAGACAGAATAAAGAACATTCATTGCTTTTGATGAGCTACTGTGAGGGGGAGGTAGTGAGCTTCATATTAGATCATTTTTTTTCCAGTTAAAACAGGATATTAATAAATCATTGGAATTTTTGGGGTATGTCATTAATTTAGGAACTTACCAAGAGAAAGACAAAGGGAGAGAGCACTTCTTTCCATTTATTTTTTATTTTTTCCCTACACAGTACATGAAGTAACATGTGAAAATGGTGTAATGAAATGGATGAAAATAGCACAATAATGTACATTCATCACACAAAAGGACACAAACCCTTTTGCTTGTGTACTGGTACAAACATGCATGTTGTTGTATAGGCACACAAAATGCAGGTGCGTTTGGTACAAAGAAAGTTTGGTAACATTTTACAACAAGGTTGTATTCATTAACATGAGTTAGTTACATTGGTTAACAGTAATATCCTGGTTAATATTAATTACAACATATACTGTTAATGTTAAAATGTGTATCTGTTACCATTTAGTTAATGCATTATGAACTAGAATGAACAAAAAATTAACAACTGTAAAAATGTAAATTAACATTAACCAAGATTAACCGGTGCTGTAAAAAAAGAATTGTTAATTGATAGTTCATGTTACCTAATGCATTAACTAATGTTAACAAATCCTTATGTAAGGATTCTCTATTAAATTGGAAAATTGTTTATTACGCATATAAAGATTAATGTATACCTTTACTTTGAATCTTCTCTATATGTATTGTGTGTGTGTGTGTGTGTGTGTGTCAGGCACATGGAGGAACATGAGAGGGTGAAGAATTCAGAGGTTGAAGAGCTGTTGGCTCGTGTGAGTGCATTGGAAGCGGAGATAAATATTCTACTGCTGGATAAAACCAACCTCAACTCCCACATAAAACACTTTGAGACAGAGCTTCAGCTTTCACGTCAATCTAACAGGTGCACGCTTAAACATACAATCTCATGTTCAACACACATACAGAAAACATATTTTTTTATGTGCAAATCTCTTTATAACATATAATCTACACATAAGCTATGTGTAAGCTAAATATAAGTGACACAATTATTTTCTCTATAATAATTGTGTTTAAATAGATGCACAACTTACATAATTTCAGTAGTACACCCAAATGACAGTAGTCATATCATGCTGTTAATGTGTTGTACTTGTTATAGTTTACTTCCATGTTGCTTCTTCATCAAATAGCAACATCAAATGTAAATCAGTCACTGAACAGTGCCATCTTGAGGAAGAAATAACTTGTATAAGATGAAAACTGGTGGCCAAAAGTTTGGAATAATGTACAGATTTTGCCGATTTGGAAGGAATTTGCTACTTTATTTCACCAAAGTGGCATTCAACTGATCACATAGACTTTCTCATCGCCCATCATTTTGAAGGACAGGGTCGTACAAATATTATTGTTACCCGTCATTTTAATATTTTAATGATAATAAGACATGTAATAGCTTTTATTTTCCTTCACATTTTCATTTTTAATCATGAACTTACAGGAAGAGCATCTAGCAAATTATGCATTTATTTATTTATTTATGAAGAGAACAGATGAATAACAGAGACACCACACAAAGCGGATGAATGTTTTTTCCCATAGTGACAGTGGAGGCCACTAAAACATGACATATGAACAATGCTATATTACAAAAAACAAGTATGATTAAAATATGAACAAAACACATATAAATAAACTGAACAAAACTTATTTGACAATTCAAACCTTCCGCCTCTTCCGCATCGATTTAAACTGGGTGCTCGCGTGTGCTCAAACGCATCAAGGGAGACTGATGCTGAGGCAATTGTCATAAGATTTTTTGTTCGAACAGATGACTGCTTGTGGTAGTTTTAATTTTGTTCTGGAGGCTGAACCCGTGCTCTACTGCCACACTGGAGACTGGAATTACCAGCGCTACTTCAGCCAAAGTTTTGAAGTTGGGAATCATTTCTCCCATGGAAGCGATCAAAAGTTTGCAGGACATTCTGCAGTGCCAGAGGGTATTACATGATTTCCAATGAACACAGTTTCAGGCTCCCCTCTCTGTTGAAGTGTCAGGTCAGCATTTTCTCAACCGTGATATTAGTAGTTTCATCTACTTTTATCCCGATGTATCTGCTGTTGGCGAGGCGGTCATCCACTGCGCTGGTTGTGGTCATTGCTATAGCTTCTCCATCTGACTGACAGTGTTATGTTGGGTGTACGTGTGCACTGTTCAGGTTTGGACACCCAGCAGACTCTAATAGGTGTATTAGGTTAGGAATGTATATACATTCTGTTTTATGTTTAGTAACCGAATAAACCTTTATTATTATTATTATTATATAGGTGACTCGGGGTGTTTGTATTTGCCATATGCAACACAACCTTAAACTGCGTTTTTAATGCTTCTGTAGAGGATTGCGTAGGAAGGACATGGGAGGCAGGTTGCTCCAAACCAAGGTAAGACTTTTTAATTAGTCACTTCAGCACTTACAGCTTCACAAGTAACAAAGTAAAAATAACATCCCAACAGGACTCTCTCGGTCTCTGACTTTCTCCCGTCTGGTGGTTCTGTGGCCGTTTATATGCTGCTCTCCCCATGCTCACTGATATTAGAGACAGGTGTTAGACATAATTTAGCTCAGGTGCAAGTGCTCTTACCGCTTTCTCTCTCTGGACGGCGCTTGACCTCGTCCCCACTGCCACAGCCTCGTTACAGGCAGCCTATGATATCTCTACATTCTTGACAATTGCCACGTTCTAGTTGACCATCCGTGAAGCTTCGATGTGGCTGTGGCTACTTCCGTTACTAAATCCGTTACTGATGTTAGCTTTTGCAGATGTTGCAGAACATTTTGCCTCCTTACCTCCTCAACCACGTGAACTTCTGCTCTCACTGAACCCGGTACTCCCTCCTGACCTCCTTACTGCCACTTTCTTGCCCCATAACATTAACTGCCGGTGATTGATAAATGTTGTCTGTTGTTTGTCCTTCATCATCCACCGCATCTGCATCAGCCCCTCTTTTTTCACCTCTTTTATCAACAACATCACAACTATTTGGCCATTTGAACAAACTTTTCACACTCAGCTGCCATGACATTTTTACAATTGTATGTAGCAGTGACTAAAGCTATACGAGACAAATACGTCAGGCACTGAGATCAAAGATGAGACAATTGTAGATATATAGCTAATTAATATGTGCACTCATCACCAACTGGACAGGGGCGGGAATTACAGTTACAAGTTACAATAGATCACCCTCCTTGTAATCTGTGTAAAATGACGGACGGCCTTCAGATTTTTCTGTCACTGCTAAAAAAAAAAAACGGTAAACGGTTTAAAATATTCGGTTAACGCAACCTCTGGTCAGGATATTACTGATGTAAAAAACAGCACCATGACTATTTAAACATTTTTTATTTTTTTATCAAATCTAGACATGCCCCATTTCCAGCAGACATCACTCCAACACCTTATCCTTGAATAATCATGCTAAACTGCTAGTTTGGTTCTAGAAAATCACTTGCCATTATATCTCACACATTTCTATTTGGTTTGTTAAATGAAGCTTAACATCGTCTTTGTGTTTGTTTTTGAGTCGCCACAGTATGCAATAGACTGGCTTGTCTTAAGGTCAATATTAGGGGGGAAAAATGGGAAAAAAAACACGAGTTTCCCTAGAAACAAAGTCATTCATTTTTTTGAGGAATGAAGGATATACAATGCTTGAAATTGCCAAAAAAAAAAACTGAAGATTTCATACAAAGGTGTATACTACAGTCTTCAAAGACAAAGGACAACTGGCTTTAACTAGGACAGAAAGTGATGTGAAAGGCCAGATGTACAACTAAACAAGAGGATAAGTACATCACATGAGTTGTCACATGTTCTCAGATGACAGCTTCATTTAATTCTACCCACTCAACACCAGTTTCATGTACAACTCAGGGGTGCAGTCTTAATGGAAGAATTGCAAAGAAAAAGCCACTTTTGAAACAGTCCAACACAGACATTTGTCAACTGATAATTGGAAAAGAGTGTTATGGATCTTAACCCCATTGATCTTTTGTGGGATCAGCTAGACTGTAAAGTGCGTGAGAAGTGCCCCACAAGACAGCCACATCTATGGCAAGTGCTAAAGAAAGCATGGGGTGAAACTGGACACAATGACAACTAGAATGCCAAGGATCTGCAAAGCTGTCATTGCTTCACGTGGATGATTTTTGATGAGAACTCTTTGAAGCAGTTTAAGAAGTTCTGAATTTTTTTTTCAAATTGTAATAGTAATTTTTCACATTATTGGTAATCTGTTATTATCCTGACTATACATTGTGATCAGTTGAATGCCACTTTGGTGAATAAAAGTATACATTTCTTTCCATAAGAGCAAAATCTGTACATTATTCAAATTTTTTGGCCGCCAGTGTATACATGCATATGGAATACTGATAAATCACCATTGTTGTTAATTCATTGTTGCACAGAAAATCTATGAATATAGTACTCATTCTTCTTGTAATAAACAAAGAAGTTGATATCTTGTGAAAGTAAGCTTATATAGATATGAAATAATCTTAAAAATATAATTTGTGGATGTGCAAAAAAAAACCAAACCATACATACCTGGGGTCTCTAATGACCCTATATTCTTTTGGTTCTTTTGATACTTAAACCAAAACTTGCGGCAAATTCGCCACTGATAAATTTCACACGCAAATGAGCTTTGTGGCAAACCTGTGGCAAATTGTCCGTTGTTGACAAAGTTTGTTGTTCACCTCCACCGGTGAAGAGCTGCAAATTTCTGGCAAACATTTGCACCAAATCAAATGTCTCATTTGCATGTGAAAATAACGAGTGGCAAATTTGCGGCATAAGTTTGTGGCTAGTTTAGATTTCTTGCAAAGGACTTTTTAATTTAAATTTGTTTTTTATTTTTGTGTTATTTATATGAGAAAGACTGAGGAATACTGAAGAGGTGTGGGCACAAAATGGATGAGGTGCAGGGGTGGAATGAGGTCCCAGGTCACTAAAGACCTGAGGTATGCATTTAAGGGTTAAACTTGTGGACTTATAATGGCTGGGCTATCACTGCATGAAAAGAGCTGTATCAGGACCAGTAGACTCCTGTATAAACTGCTGAGTTTCTAACATTCAGAAATCTACTTGCCCGGAGTGTCAAATTCCACAGGCCCATATATATCCGATTATATACCGTTTCAGATGTCCAGTGACTGATGATTCCTTCTGTGTTATGGCCATTTATTGCCATGGTAAGTAGTCCCCTTAAGAGAGACCTTTTCACCCCTGTTGTCCATTTATCTCAAATGGGATTGGCTGCTGTTAAACTTAACCTACCCTTAAATCTTGACAACCATTGGGACACTGCATACACTGGCTTTCATTTTATTGTTTACAATTTATTTACCACATCCCTGAATTTTGACCACTGTTGGGACACTGCAAGCATTGGCTTTAATTGTATTGGTTAAACTTAAAATTTGACACAACGTAAATCCTGAGGCAAAAATTTTAAATAATCGGCCACCAGGAGACGTTCCGGGGTTAAAGGACCGAAACGTTGTTGAGCGGTGTTACCCGGCTGACAACTCTGCAGCTGACCTATTGGCACTGGAGGAGGAGCTTCAGGCATTAATGCTATAATAGGCCAACAACTACCTGTATAATTAATGCTATTTCTGGTAATCCAGTGACTATTGTGAACAGGGCAGTTGGAGTCCAGGGAAGACTGGAGGACAGCCAGGAAAGACTGGATGGTGTTGGGAAAGACCGCACCGAGAGTGGGCAGCTGGCAACCCACTAGTCTTTCAAAGAGAGTCTTGTTGGTTAAAAATTATACATTTCTGGGTGTTTATTTTAGCATGTTTGTCTGTTCAGTAATGTAGTTCGCTGTACAATAAGTTTGACTACATTAAGTCAAACTTTCAGTTATTTGCCTTCCCCTGTACTCTGAAAACACAACAAGCACCTTACACTTTTCACTCACAATTGCCAATCATTAACATAAAATTCCCTCACAACAGGACTGCCATCAGTTGTCACAACCAGCCGAATTTCCTCTGTAAATTTCAGTCAAACTTCACAGTTCCCTTCACATGTCTGCTGAATTGAGTTATGTGCTTTTTGGGAACATTAATGGTTATATGTTACTTGGGTCTGTTTTTTCCTAATACATCTAACAAACTTGAAGTTAAGTGAGAGTTTACTATTCCTGCATTTTTCCTGATTTTACTCTTTTCATGCAGTGTAACTTGGCAGTCTTGTTTGAGAAAATCACTCACTAAAATATTGTAAAACTTTTGTTTTAGCAGACTCTGTAAAGTGACTTGATAGTGTAGTTGAGGACTGCAAGATTTGGGCCACCGAGTTGGCAGCTTCTTATGGCGTGAATAATGAAAACATTTAAATGGCAGAAATGTGAAACCTTGCGGGGGAGGTAGGGTTAAGAGGGTAATCTCTAGTATGTATGTTTTCTATTTGACTTGGTAGTAATAATAATACTGTAACAGTTAAACAATGGGCAAGGAGGAGGTGGGAACCAGCTGAACAGTCAACATAAAGTTTAATGAGTAACATAAAACATAAGGACACACAGACACACAATGCAGCCGTGTGAGTCTCTTTCTCTCTTGATCTGGCACCTCCGAATTCCCATTATCTCGCTCTCCCGCTGATCAGCTGATTCACTGCTGCCCGTGCACCTCCCGGCCACGCCCTCCTCCTAATCACACTCCTCCCCCGCCCGATTTAGGCCGGGGCACTACCGATCTGACTAACCCCCCATCTCTGGAGGGGAGACACTGCCTTAATGTGAACCTGGGGGAGAGACAGAGAGAGAGAGAGAGAGAGAGAGAGAGAGAGAGAGAAGAAATTGCTCACTGGCTCCCGGACGCACTGGTGCCCGGTCTTCAACTGCTCCTCCGCCCTCTGGAGGGCAGCAGATCGTTCCTCCCCTGGCAGATGGCAGCGAGTCCTCCGGCCCTTGGCGGATGGAACCGCTCCTCCCCTTCTTCGGCAGATGGCAGTGGCTCCTTTGGCTCTTGGGGCTGGCAGCGGCAAGGACTCTGCGATAGCGCATCCCTCCTCCCTCCCATGTTTCGACACCGCTGTAAGAAGTAAACAATGGGAAAGGAGGTGGCGGGAACCAGCTGAACAGTCAACATAAAGTTTAATGAGTAACATAAAACATAGGACACACACGCACACACACACACACAAAATGCTGCCGCGATCGTCTCTATCTCTCACTTGAACTGGTGCCTCCGGCTCCCCTTTATCTCGCTCTCCTGCTGATCAGCTGATTCCTGGCCGTACACCATCACAGCCCGGCCATGCCCTCCTCCTGGTCACAAATACTTAATTTACTGACTTCTGTAAGGGTTTAAAACATATTTCCTTTTTTTCCCTGTCTCTCTCCCTCATTAGGAAGGCTAAGAGATTTATAAGTGTGCTGAAGCAACAGGTTGTAGACTCTTTTGAGAAAGAGCTCGTCGCTCATCAGTACCTTGCCAACATCGTCACACATGCAGAGAAAACTACCCATGAAAGAGACCAGCTTATGCACATGGTATGTCTACAGAAACTTGCTCTCACAGCCATTCAAATACACACACATACTGGGTATAGAAGGGGCCGCTATCCCTGTATGTCTCCTAATTTCTTGAGCTCTGGCTGTTGTCAGCTTAAGCCCAGGTCTTCTGATCTTCGCTGTACATCAGCAACTAATTTAAACTCAATTCATGCTGAGAGCTTCTTCACCAATCTTGACAGTTTAGCAATTGTTGTTGAAGGAGTTGGGTGAGATGATGGAAGACTGCAGTGAAAGATCGCTTGATGTTGCTGAGGAGAGGATATGATCCATTAGAGGGTTACAGAGGTTACAATCATGTTTTTCCATCACTGTACTCTTTGGACTGATGTGTAACCCTATTATCCAAGGGACTGCAACTGATCAATTCTCTGATCAAATTGCTTTTACTGAAAGTTATAAAGATGCAAAGATAAATAATACTTTTGACAAATATGTTTAAAATTATGTACATTCCCTTGAGATTGAGTCATATTAATGGCCTAAAAAACACCATAAGCTGTTTTTTCTACATGGAGCAGGTCACAATTTATCGACCAGTGAAAAATTTACCAAAATGTATTTTTAATAAAAAGCTAATTAGTAAAATTATTAATGTTCTAGTTCCATTCAATAGGAATCTTGCAATCTTCTTATAGAGCCTCTTTAAGTATTATTTGACCTAATAACACATGAGAGAGACTCTTTTTTTCTTTGAAGTCTTTGAAGGAGCAGCTCATGTGGGAAAATGAACTATTATAACTATTATAATAAAACTATTCACACTATCTCAGGTCTTAAATACACATATACACAGATATGTTCACACTGCTATTCTTCAATTGTGCCTTGAAATCAACCATTGGTAGTTATGTTATGTTTATATTTAGCTAAAGACACTCAGTATTTCCTGAATTCCTCTGCCTTGATAAGGGTTACATTTAAACCCAGCATCAAATCCTCTCCACAGCAACTTTTTGGTTCAGCACATCTGCAATTTGTATTTGAGGCAGAGGCTTAAACTCAGGGATTATGAATGTTTCAAACTCGCCTTTTTCCAGACAGCAAGCCTTACTTCTGCTTGGAGAAATGTTTGTAAATCTGCCTGTACCCAACAGCCACACTGAAACTTTTAAAGATTTGCTTTTTCTGTTGCTTTTTCTGCACCTCTCTTTTCTTTCTTGCTCTTGTCCCTAAACCTTTCATAATTCATGACTGTCCTTTATGTCTCTCCTCCTAACCCATCCTGTTCACTTTATTCATCCTCAGGCTTCATCTCTAGAGAAAGACAATCAAGGTGTTCTCACACGCATAATAGAAAGCACTGTTTGCCTCGGAAAACTGCAGGAAAAAGTAAAGGTAAGCAAATTATAGGGAAAATGTATTTGCCTGGCTTGAAGAGATTTGTGTCCTTACAATGACCTTTTGATAGAAGGTACACACACCAACCTTGAAGTGTGATTGTACAGTATGTTAAGCTTGTTGAGGAGCTGGAGTTTTATTTTGTAATGATTGCTTTGCCTTAACACTCTTATGAAAAATTCAACATTGACGAAGAGAATAAAGCTGGCGTCACACTAGACATTTGTTCCAGCAGTTTTCAGGTGTAAACTTCATTTACATAATTTTCGGCTAGTACGTGATAGACGGAGCGCGTATTAGTGTCTCCAAGCGGGAGGTCATTATTCCCTTGACCGTCTGAACTCACTGCTTATTTAATGGCTCTGATAACTGGAAAAGGAAATCTAAATAATTTCTGCTGTTACTGTTCTGTCGCTGAGGTGAACTCTTTAAGTCAAGTAACCAATGAGCTTCTTTTACTGAAGAACTGATACAACGTCATGCTGGTGTGAAAGTTTTAATCAGTGACTGCACTCACAGCTGCATATCATCATAAACGTAATAAATCACATAAATCACAATCAACCGACGAAGAAGAAAACTTCCCAATGCTCACTGAGAAGGTTCTATCTTTGAACCTTCTCATTGAGCATTGGGAAGTTTTCTTCTTCGTCGGTTCCCCTATTATGCGGTGTGCCCCAAGGGTCCATTTTTAGCCCTCTTCTCTTTTCACTTTATATGCTCCCCTTGGGTGCCATTTTTAAGAAATATAAGATCTCTAACCACTGCTATGCTGACGATACACAATTTTATCTACCAGCTAAAACTGACTGTAGTTATCCTTTGGACGTTCTTTGCAACTGTTTTGAAGAGATCAAATTTTGGATGGCTAATAATTAAAAAAAAAAATGTTTTTGTTTAATGTAGGTTCTCTTTCTGCCAGTGTTCAACCTCATGTAAGAAATTTTGGAGTTGCATTTGATTCGTCACAAAAGTTTGAGAAACAAATCAGTACAGTGGTAAATGGCAGTTTCTGAGATCGGTTACGAAAAAGTTTCTACCCCCGAAAGATTTGGAGACTGTAATCCACGCTCTCATAACATCACGCCGGCACTACTGTAATTCCCTATATTTTATTTAAAGTGTTTATATTTTGTACGCTGTATGTTTTCCTTTAATGCTTTCTTTTTATTTGCTTAACGTTTTATTGTACTGGTGCAACTCTGTTGCCTTTAAATGTGCTGTAGAAAAACATTTTGACTTGACTTGACATTTGTAATAGTGATTCTGTCACCAAGCGTTTTTCTGGAGTTCTCTTACACTAAAAGCACTAATAAAATCAGAAAGCTGAGGCAGAACTTTCTGTTCTTGTTGAACATGAATCCTTTAGTCACTGACAGCTGCATTTGGACATGCGTGTACTACGGCAAGCCTTTTGGGACAAATACATAATTACACACATTCACAAGTTAAACTCACTCTATTACCATTGTTTATGTAAGCGGTACTTCTGTTGTTATTTGGCCGAGCTCCACGCAACTGGAGAGATTCTCTTAAGGATTGGAGAGAGAGTTAAGGATTGGAGAGAGAGTTGCTTTGAGTTGGTATGTCTGTCATACCTTCACCATTCTGAATCGGTAAGTTTGTCATACCTCCGACTTAAACAGAGTAGCTTTTCCAGTAGCAAACTACTTTTTCCAGCAAGTAGCGGTGTATAGTAACCAAACGCTACATCATGTTGGTCAGATTATAACTAATAGCCTTCCTTATTGCATAAAAGCCAAACTTTTACCAGCAAAAAGTCAGATGATCTGGGAGCATATTTCTGTCTGCTGATCAGAATAATGTCTTCTTTTGTAATGGCAAATCACAAATGAATGTAGTGAATTACCGTCATCTACTGAGAGCTTATTACAGCTCACTTGGATAAGAAGAGATTGTCTGATGGTTATGTAAAGTGAGCAAACACAGTTTGTTTACCTTTACAAGACGTACAGTGGCAGGTAAATCTGAAAATGATGAAAGATCAATTTTATTCTTCTATGTAACAAAGAATGTTTCATACACTTTGTTCTTAATAGATCATGCATCAAATAATAAAAAAGTTATTGATGCCTTTTGAGGGATTTTGTTTCTGTTCTAAATATGTTTATTTCACTTCTCATCATTTGTGCGTTTTTGGGAGCAGTGAGTGAATTATTATTATAATATTTATAAATATACAGTATATATTATTATAATAATTACTATCATGCAGAACTGTTTAATTAACTATTATTTTCATGTAAAATAAATATAATGATTGGTAAAATAAATTATTTATGGCTTTTTTACTTTTTATACTTTATATATTTATACTTGTTTGACTAAAGAGCCAATTTTTTTATTTTTGGTTAATGCAGTTTTTCGAAAGAGCCATACCACAAACGAATAATTGAATATTTTCAAAAACAATGTTTTTCAATAAAATAAAATGTTTATATTGCCCATATACTACTCAAAACAAACAATTATGCAAAAATTAATAGGTAACATGTTGCAATATGGAGTACATGCATTTGTGCGGTTCTCCCAAAAATTTATTTTACAATTGTTCATGAAAAATGTAACTTCCCTTTTGGGCTGAGTGATATGTAAAAAATATTTTAATAATAATCGCATTTAAAATATCATGATATCCGATTATATGGTCAACCCCCAAGTTCGGTGAATATTTTTGCTTTCTTGATTTTGCTTTAAAAATGTAATAATTGAAATGTATTGGAATTTTTTTTTTTTTTAAAAGACATTTCTAAATTCAAATCGCACTTTAAATGAAACGTAAAAAGCGATTAAAATAACAAAGTGATTAAAAAATCTTCTATATAATCACCTCCCTAAATCCAAACATTTACCGTCTCCAACGGTATCAGTATGCGGCAACAGGTGCAAATTAAGAACTAAAGACAATTATAAATGTAAAGATTATTATAATAATCATCATAATAAATAAGCCAAAAAATCCCCTTTCCCCGTCTGTCGCTATCTCGACGTTGTGTCGGAGAAGTGACACTAGGGGTCTCTCTTGAGTACCGAATATGCCTCTGATCTATGAAAAAAGGCCAATGAGAAGTTGGCAGATAGTATTTGCATACCCCGCCTCGGACATACAGGTATAAAGGCGAGGAAATACTATGAGTTCATTCAGAATTTTTCTTTGGAGCCAATGGTTGTGCATGCTGTTTGCTACGAGTCACACCTGTTCCTGTATTCCTCTGATGCTCTGCATGCTGTTGGATTGACGGCTCATTACAGCGGCTTTCTCCTTCCTTGCACGGCAGTGCAGTTGCCACTGGGCGCTTCGACAGTGCAGAAACCAAAACTCAAAGCGTTATTTAAAAGAGTGATTTTCTCTAAAATAGTATATTTTCACTAAAAGAGCAATACATAGCGGCGTTGAACATCCTTTTCAGGACGTGTCTTTCTAAAGATGCCTTTCTGCCCCTGTGTAGTTCCTGGATGCGGTAGATTGCTCTCCGCTTCAGACGGCCACAGGCGTTGTCTCGTGTGTCTGGGCAGCGATCACACCGAGGCTGCGTTTGTGGATGGTTAATGCTCTCACTGCGAGGGCATGACCATGGCAACGTTGCGGTCGCGGCTCGCTTTCAATAGAAAGCAAGCCACTCCAGCCGCCCCTGCATTGCTCCTTCTTCCCACGATTGAGGACATGGCGCTGGAGGCGATCTGGGGATGGCAGTGGGTGCAGCTCCACTGGGTACGCCCCCTCGGACCACCTGCCCCTGGCATGCTCGTTGACTCCCGTCCGTGCTCGAGGTAACAGCGGCTTGCCTCACAGCCAGCCTGCCTGTCCTCTGGAGCTCGAGGTGGATGAGCTCGCCGCTGCATTGGAGAGCGTGGTATCTGACGCGGATGACTCCCCTGGGCTGCCGCCTTCTGGCCAGCACGCCCAGGCTGAGGCTGATGCTCAGATGACCGACATGCTTTCCCGGGCCACCGCCAGCGTGGGCTTGGACTGGAACCCTCCGTCCTCCCCACAGCCATCGCGGTTGGATGACTGGTTCCTGGGGTCTGGATGCCGCTCACAGCCACCCCCCGGTCCCGTTTTTCCCGGAGGTGCATGATGAGCTGACGTCATCGTGGAGAGCACCCATCTCCACTCATCACAAAGCCACTCGCTCCGCTCTTGCTACCCTCGCGGTGGATTTCCCCGGTGGATAGGGCTGTTGCGCTCCACCTGTGTCCCAGAAACCCTACCACCTGGCGGGTTGCCCTGTGCTTCCTTCCAAGGCCTGTAGGACAACATCCTCGCTGACCGCGAAGGCCTAGAGTGCCGCCGGACATGCCGCTTCCGCCCTGCACGACATGGCCCTCCTGCAAGTCCACCAGGCCAAGGCGCTCAAAGAGCTTCACGTGGGTAGCCCTGATCCCAATGTGCTTTAGGAACTGCGCTCAGCGACCGACCTCGCCCTTAGAGCCACGAAGGTCACAGCGCAGTCACTCGGGCAGGCGATGGCCACGCTCGTGGTCCAGGAACGTCATCTGTGGCTGAACTTGGTCGAGATGCGTGAGACCGACAGGACTCGCTTTCTCGACGCCCCAGTCTCCCAGTTTGGCCTCTTTGGCAACACCGTTGAGGACTTCGCCCAGCAGTTCTCTGTGGTGAAGAAACAGACGGAGGCCATCTCTCACATCCTGCCCCGCCGCAAGTCTGCCGCAATGCTTCACGCCCTAGATGGGGCTGCGGTACCCAAATTCTCAATAATAGAGCTATTTCCTTTGTCACCTGGCCCGCAAATGCCGTTCTCATGGCACTCTGCCACCAGATCTCAACAGTCCCGGCATGCTGGACGCAGACCCCCCACCTTCAGCCCTCGGACCTCATACTGCTCCCCAGGCCGTGCCCCCCCTTGCGGGTCCGAGCTCACTCAACAAGGAGTGTTGCATCCTCGTGGGCACTGGCAGGGGGATCTCCCTGGCAGACATATGTAGAGCAGCGGGTTGGGCAACACCAAATACCTTTGCAAGACTTTACAGTCTCAGGGTTGAGTCAGTATCATCCCATGTTTTCTCAGGTCCGAGCCAGTAGAACTCGGTAACACGCCGATGGGCTGGCCGGGTGAATCGCTTGCATATAGTGCCTTTCCCTCGGTTGAGGTAAAATTGTGCGCTTTTTCTCCTGGGAGATCCCACTCCTCGGATCCCTGGATGATTCCTCCCTAGCCCTTGTGGGTCCGCAGTTCAGCGGAGGAACTCGCCGACCCAATCCACTGTGGGTACTTAATCTACCCTGTACTGGAATAGGTGCTCTACAGGTTAAGGACTCCTACGCGGACTCCCCCTGTGTGTATTATCCGCAGTATGGTCCCCTTACAAAAGTGGACCCGTGTTTTCCTTAGGCAGTCCCCTGCCCTCCAGTCGCCATGTTGTAGCAACTCCCCCATCCTTGCGGCTGGATCTACCACCGCGCCACTTTCCACATGCCGCCTAAAAACCCATGTGACGTATTCACCACTCTTACCTCCCCTTCCGGGCAGGTGTGGTCTCCGCCGGGTCTTTCCCCCTGAAAGAATAGGAAACTGGGTAAGACCCCCTTCCCTTGATGCATGTAAGGGCCCCGGCCATGCGAGAAACATAGAGAGAAAAGAGGTCCAGCCAGGCTTGGCCCGTTCCCAGGTTAGCAAGCGTCGCCTTGTTCCCCTGTCTAGGGTAACCAGAAGGATTCCGACGACTTTTTTGGGACATTGGGGAAGTGTACATGCAGTCTGACACAGCTGGTCGCCTGTGCACGTAAAATACCTGCCCGCTCCTGGGTCAGTAGAACACGTACACGGCTCAGCGCATGGCGTGATTTAAATTGGACCCCTAGTGTCGCTTCTCCGACACAACCTGTAACCTCCGTTCCCTGATGGAGGGAACGAGACGTTGTGTCCTCCCGGCCACGTCGCTGATTCGAGCCACTGTAGTGGCTGGACCATTTCCGGCTCCTCAGAAAAATCCTGAATGTACTCATAGTACTTCCTCGCCTTAATACCCGTATGTCCGGGTGCGGGGTATGCAAATACTATCTGCCAACTTCTCATTGGCCTTTTTTCATAGATCAGAGGCATATTCGGCACTCAAGAGAGACCCTTATTTGTGTCGCTTCTCCGACACAACGTCTCGTTCCCTCCATCAGGGAACGGAGGTTACATCCTTAACCTAGACATTTTTTCCCCAAAAATGCTACCAAATGTGTGTTCTTATCGAATGTGTTTGTATTGCGTTTTGGTAATAGAGTTTATGCTGCCTAAAGAAAAGAAAATAGAACCAAAATTCTCAGACGCTTCACTGTGTGTGTTTCACTCCGCATTCATGCTGTTCTAAACTAAAGTGTATCTGTAAGGAGTTACTGGCTTTATTTTTTTAATTACATATGTTAGCCGGCAGGTGGTGGCAAAAGATAATTTTTGGCTTTAAATGGACAACTTCAGGATTAAGGCTCATGCTGAGAGAGACAACATACTGATTTATTACAGAACTCAAGTGCTTACCTTTTATCGGAGTTTCCACATTGGATACATACTGTTTAAAATGGCGGAGGACATCACTGTTTCTATAGTGAATGACTCTTGCGTACAGCTACCGCGAAATAGAGTGGAATACCCCAGCTTGGGTGTCTATTTTCCACTGAGAAAGCTGACAGCATGGCTGATTGGGTGTGGCAACAGGTGATCGCACACACTCCATTTCTCTCTCTCTCACACACACACACACACACACACACACACACACACACACACACACACACACGCACAGACACATCCAGCCGTCTATCCTTGTTTATCCAATAACTTGTTAGAAACAGCACAAGCCGTGATACTATTTCTGAAGTGAACTTTTTTAATTACTAACAGAGGTTTGGACGCATCATTTGTTTTGAACCAGCAACAGCAGATTCTGATTTGTCGCGTAATAAAGTAGTTCCATGCACAAATGCGTTTTTATGACTGTACTTGGTTTTTCCTAATTTTTTTAAATATACTTGTTCATTGAACTTGTATATAATCAATTGTGCTATATGGCCCTACATCAGCACTGCTGTGATTACCTACATCACTCGGCCTGCGGCTGAATCACAGCAGTGCTGATGTAGGGCCATATCGCACTCTTGCTCGTGAGATATTACTTAAATGACATCTGATCTTTTTTTGTTTTTATTTTATACTGTTGTATTTTATTCTATGGCCTTTATTAACTGCTTTAATGTTACTATTCATTAAATGTATTAAATACATTTAATATATTTAATTAATACATTAATAAATGTAATTTAGTGTAAATTGTTTCATTAATATATTATTGGTTTAATTGTAACATTAAAAAAATATTGCCTCATTAAGTAGCTTCAGTGTAGCTAGCTACTTTTTGACAGTAACTTGTAGTGTAGCTAACTACTTTTTCAAAAGATTAGCTTGACTCTATCTTAACTACTTAAAATTATGAGTAGCTTGTAGCTTGTCAAACTACAGTTTCAAAGTAGCTTCAACACTGTTGTGATGTGGAAAATGCTTTCTACAAAGATTACACCGATTCAATATTGGGTCTGCATTACAAGCTCAATCACTTCCATAATTAACAAAACTGTCTGGGAGCAGTCTAGGTTTCTTGTATTATATGAAAAAAATGGTGCAACCTCTGCATTCTAGAACAGAAAATGAATGAAAGTAGTTTTAATTTCTTCACCAACCAGAATGGATTTCTTCACAGTCTGTGCTGTGCTATAATTGTTTGTGTTTGCCTTATTGGTTTTAAAATCACCATGAGCTGTGATATTGGCCTCTGTGCATGGATTAGACTATTTTGCTGAACACTGACTGCTGGTCTTATTTCAAACAATCAGATTGACAGACGATCTCCTAAAGTGCTCTGCTATTTTCCTGCTCCTAATATTTCTTTTGCCCTTTCCATTCCTCCTCCTCCTCCTCCTCTCTTTTTCACTCTTCTTTTGAGGAAAAGTGAGAGCTTACCCACACACATATACACCTACATTAATTTCTCCACAATGTTCTCCCAATTTTCATTTACTTTTACCTGTTACGTGTCCAACTGTGTTTTGTGAAGTGATCTGAGCTTATATCTCTCAGGTTTTTCAGTCAATTTGCTTTCCACATGTCCACACAAATATATTTTTGTTTGAAAATGCCTACCTTTTGCCCTTCCACACTGTTATGGCATCTTTTTCTTTTGAAAACGCTCTCCCAAGTTGATAAATATGAAAATACCATCTTTGCGTTTTACAGGAAGACGGAGATATTTGAAAAAATAATGACCTATTTGTTGTCATGTGACGCAGTCCATTCAACCCAAAACAATCAAACAAGATGGTGGCCCACATCATAGCGGTTTTATTGTGCCTGACATTCACTTTAATAGCATTGTTAAAGAAAAATGTTACTTTGTACAACCGTCACATTGCATTTCTTCAAAGGCGACAGGAAGTTGCTGTCCGGCAATGGAACACGAGGACAATTGCGTTTCAGACCATACATGGAACGGTGGTTTTTCGCATGCGCAGTAAGGGGATTTAAGTGTTTTTATACATTTCAGTGTGGATGATCAACTTTTTGAAAATTTTTGAAAATGGCAATTTGCACATAGAGCATTTCAAAAACTAAAATTCATTTTAAAATGTATTCAGATTAATGTACACATAGCCTTAATGTGTGTGATATTGATTTGTCTCAAGAACTTCAGGAGATAAATCTCTTGAACACAAAGATTGCTTCAGCCATATTACAAACTTACAAACTCTCTCTACATATTACTACATATTACAAACTCTCTCTCTCTTTTTTTCTTTTGAAATTTAACTTGGACCAAATAATAAAGAAAAGCAGCTAATATGTGACAAATTCTAGGCAAAGGGTGACTACTTTGAAGATGCTAAAATATAACACAGTTTTGATTTATTTGGATTTTGTTAAGTCACAACATAATTCCCATAGTTCCATTTCTATTATTCCATAGTGTTGATGACTTTACTATTATTCTAAAATGTGAAGAAAAAAAATATATATAATAAAGAATAAGTGTTTCAAAACTTTTGACCATAGTGTGTGTGTGTGTGTATAGTATATATATATATATATATATATATATATATATATATATATATATATATATATATACTTACCAACCATATTATTAGGTACACCTGTACACCAACATATTCATGTGATTATCTAATCAGCCAATCGTGTGTCAGCAGTTTAATGCAAAAAATCATGCAGATACGAGTTAGGAGCATCAACCATCAGAATGGGTAAAAATGTGATCTCAGTGATTTTGATCATGGCATGATTGTTGGTGCCAGACGGGCTGGTTTGAGTATTTCTGTGACTGCTGATCTCCTGGGATTTTCACACACAACAATCACTAGAGTTTACTCAGAATGGTGCCAAAATCAAAAAAACATCCAGTGAGTGACAGTTCTGCAGACAGAAACGCCTTGTTGATGAGAGAGGTAGGTGGAGACTGGTTTGAGCTGACAAAAAGGCTGCGATAAATCAGATAAATTCTCTGTACAATTGTAGTGAGCAGAATAGCATCTCAGAATGCACAACATGTCAAACCTTGAGGCAGATGAGCTACAACAGCAGAAGGCCATGTTGGGTTTCACATCTGTCAGAACAGAAATCTGAGGCTGCGGTGGGCCAACCATCTGTGTACCTCAGCAGAGTGTTTTCGGTCTTTAACTGTCCAGTTTTGGTGAGCCGTGCCCACTGCTTTGTCAAAGTACACCCGCGTCAGACGGATGCTTTTGGACTGTCTCGGTTGCATTGTGTCATAAACGTACCATTTTTAGGTCGTTGTGCCAAGTTTATGAATTTTGAAACTTAGAAAAACACGTCTTGAGGTCTCTGCATTCAGATTTACGCTCCATCAAGTTGTGTTGTATGCTTGATAAGTGTGGTTTGTTACTGCCCCCTGGAGAAAACACGTGGCACTCCATGTTTGAATTGTTCAGATATAAGGAATATGCCTTATTACGGTCCGGGGATATGATTATTTTAACATTTAACATATATATTTTTTGTATAATTAATCACACCAAAAGTAAAAATTGACAGCCCTAATATATAAAATATATAAACTTTTGCACAGTACTGTATATATATATATATATATATATATATATATATATATACAGTACTGTGCAAAAGTTTTAGGCACTTGTGAAAAAATCTTGCATAGTGAGGATGTCTTCAAAAATAACGCCATAAATTGTTTTCATTTATCAATTAACTTCATACAAAGTCCAGTAAACATAAAAAATCTAAATCAATGTTTGGTGTGACCACCTTTGCCTTTAAAAAAGCACCAATTCTCCTAGATACACCTGGACACAGTTTACTTCGGTTGTTGGCAGTAAGGATGTACCAAGCTTCTTGAAGACCAGTCCTTCTATCTATTTAGGCTGTCTCAATAGCTTTTGTCTCTTCATGTAATCTCAGACTGACACAATGTTCAGTGGGGGTGCTTTGTGGGGGGCCCTGTTCTTCTATTGTAATCTTTTCTATTTGCAAAAGTAATGTTTGGGAGTCTAAAATGTATTTTTCCTATTGATGCTAAAGCTGAAGATATAAATACCCATCTTAAGACAAATGCTTTTGTGAAACATTCTAAGTGCCTAAAACTTTTGCACAGTACTGTATATATATATATATATATATATATATATATATATATATATATATATATATATATATAATATAACATAATATAATATAATATATTATAATGTATGTTATATGCTGTGAACCTTCTCTGTGGAATTACTTTATTAATGAGAAACTTTATTGAATACCAAAGACACTCTCTCACACATGTTTGTAAACCCATTAACATGTTAAGTGATAAATTAAAAGAGTGACTAATAATAATTCAATAAATCAGTTTTTTCTCATTGGCTGCATCAGAAAACGTAGGCAGCTGCCTTGCTGCAACTGACAGCGTTTTTGGATGAATGGAAACTGGTCTCAGAACAGTTTGAAAAGCTCCTTATTTTCATCCTGTCTCCGTATGTGGCCTTTGAAGGCAGCATTTTCCAGTTTTCGGATGCAGCCATTGTGTCACTACCTTTTTTTTGTTGTCTGTCTGACTTTCTTTCTGGCTGTCTTTATTTTCTCTTATCTCCTTTATGTCCTCTATCACTCTCTCTGTCCCTTACACTTTTCCCCCTGTTGTGTTCTCTTCCTCCTTTTATCAATTTTTCTTTCTTTCTCTCTTTCTTTATCCATCTGCTAGTGACTAATTAGTCAGAACAGATGCTAGACTCACGCAGTCTAAATACATGCAGAAAATCACTAATCACTACCTGACTACATGACGTCACTTTGTACTGAATCTGCGAACAGCTTGTTCTGAGACAGTGTTTATGATTAATGGGGATTACAAAAAAAGGACTGGGTGGATTTTTATCATTATAGGGTGGTTGTGTACACACACTGCCAACATAAATTTATGTTCAAACACCATGTAAAAGTGAATTTTGCATAATAGGTCCCCTTTAAATCCAAATTATATAAAAAGTGACATTAAATAATTTTTGCTAATCATTTTCCACTTTTGCCTGTTTTGGGGTTTAACATTTTTTTTATTTAATAAGATTGTTTGGAAATCAGTCTTACAGTTCACACAGTGTCTGGGATCGACAAACTTACTCACTAACAGTGTGACTCAAATTGACCTGTACATACAACTGCAGACAGGAGTGGATTGAATTATGTCTTTATGGGCAGGCAGCCAAATCTAAATGTATATAATGACCATCTGACTGCTTTATATCCAGCTTATTAAAAGACTACTTGCCAAATAAATGGACATGAAACATTGATTTTGATTTGAAATTATTTTATTACCTTACTTGTAGAGACCGCACAGTAGCCTAAGAAGTAGGAAAGATGACTCGCAATACCTGGATGATCAGTCTGATTTGATTTAATCCCCAGATGTGCTGTTGTTACTCTGACATATCAGACCACTAGATGTTACCGGGCATTCCAGAGGGCTGTGTAGTAAAAAGATTTAATACATTTCAATAAAATAACATTTCCGCTGCTTTCATCCCCTTAGATACAGTATGTGGTCAAAAACTGAAGTCACACGTAAGTCAGTGACGTGTCAGGGAACAAATTGGCGAGTGCAATTCCATTAATATGAAATAAATAAGTGAATGATTATATATTGTACTGCACTATCAACAGAACTGGCCCTGAAACTTTGCTTGTAAGGCCTGAAAATGTAAAGTAGTCACTGCGGTTATAGAATGTGTTTGTCATTCTCCTTCAAAACCATATTTAGCTCTTCAAACTAGACTGATAACCATGATGTTCTGCTCTCTGAATGTAGCCAAAGTCTTTCTAGCAACTCAGTCCACTGTCGGCCATCTTTGGAACTCTTCCAGGAGGCTAATTCCATTCATGCCAGTGCAGCTCCTATCTACTTGAATGGGGGAACACTGAAATCTCAAAAACAGTTGGTCAAGATTATGATTAAAGACCATACTTTAAATCAGCAGTAAAATCTGACAAAACTGATATCATAAATTGTGCTTCTTTAGCTCATATTATGCTAAAACAAACATGATTCTCCCAGCTTGTACAGCAAATGCGGATGCTCATTAGCGAGTTTATTGACAGGCGACATCTGTATCTAAAAGTTGATTGGCACTTTTACCTGTCAGGCGGGACTTCCTTTCTACATCTGGTGACCGTTGGGCACTAGAGCTTCTTGGTTGGGTCTTCCAATTCCTCCAATTCATGTAAAAGAAGTGGCCCGTCTGATGTAACTTACATAGTGTGATTTTCTTTTAAAGGCTGTAGATTGTTTTTTCAACTTCCAAAACAGCATCTTTAAATGCTACTGTGGTCATTAATGGATTTTGAGTATTGCTCATGAGACACTGTGAAGTTAGTTTGAAACAGAATGACATGCTAAATAAACCTTGTAATTGTATTTCACCGTTCCAACATCTAAACACATGCAACTATGTGAACCGCTTGCAAGGCGTCAACAAATTGGTCAAGAAAACTTTGAAAAAGCCTTGATGAATTAAACCTGACATGTGGCTGGAGAATCTTGTCAAGTTTGTTGTCTGCCTGTATTGTCAAGGAAAAGATGTTTCTGATTTTTTTTCTAAAGTCTCAGCGGCCCATAAAGAGATGTGAGGTCAGACAGTTCTATGGACATTAGCCAAGATCCTTAAACACATCCATTGTGTGTCGTGATTTAGGCTGCTTAGAAGGGCTAACATACCTACTTCTGCAACCATTACACAAACACACACACACACACACACACACACACACACACACACACACACACACACACACACACACACACACACACACACACACACACACACACACACACACACACACACACATATGTTGTGTTTCCATGTTTTATGGGGACTTTCCATAGACATAATGGTTTTTATACTGTACAAACTTTATATTCTATCCCATAAACCTAACCCTATCCCTAAACCTAACCATCACAGAAAACTTTCTGCATTTTTAGATTTTCATAAAACATAATTTAGTATGATTTATAAGCTGTTTTCCTCATGGGGACTGACAAAATGTCCCCACAAGGTCAAAAATTTCGGGTTTTACTATCCTTATGGGGACATTTGGTCCCCACAAAGTGATCACTCACATATACACACACACACACACACACACACACACACACACACACACACACACACACACACACACACACACACACACACGTTGTGTTTCCATGTTTTATGGGGACTTTCCATAGACATAATGGTTTTTATACTGTACAAACTTTATATTCTATCCCCTAAACCTAACCCTACCCCTAAACCTAACCCTCACAGAAAACTTTCTGCATTTTTACATTTTCAAAAAACATACTTTAGTATGATTTATAAGCTGTTTTCCTCATGGGGACCAACAAAATGTCCCCACAAGGTCAAAAATTTCGGGTTTTACTATCCTTATGGGGACATTTGGTCCCCACAAAGTGATAAATACACGCTCACACACACACACACACGCACACACACACACACACACACACACACACACACACTCACTCACTCACTGTATTGGTACTAGTTAAGATTTCAGATTTGACAGTGCTAAAAAAGTGTGACTGAGCCCCCTGGCGCTGTTTATGGATGTGCACTGAGTGGAAGGATTAGAGTCTAAATTGCATCTCTTCAATCAGATTCAAAAATATAAAAAACATTTAAGCTAGGAGAGGGAAGGATTCATGATGAACGGGAGACATTGGATGGATGGTTGAATTAAAAAGAAGATGAGGAGGTGGTTGAAAGAAAAATGGTGAGAGGGAACAAGTCTGTGGAAACAAGGGAAGAGAAAGTTCCCACAGGAAGAGAGAATACTGTGTGTAAATTATTCATGGGTTATTAAAATGTATGCCCCATATTTGCCTGAAATGATTGTGTATAAATACAGTTCTAAATGGAATTTTTGGATGATGAGAGCTGTTTTAGTTACATGGTCAGGCATATTCTTCTCATTGTCAAATTATATTTAGGGAGTGTGGGATACAGTGATTAAGAGGT
Organism: Xyrauchen texanus; assembly: GCF_025860055.1. Lineage (NCBI taxonomy): Eukaryota > Metazoa > Chordata > Actinopteri > Cypriniformes > Catostomidae > Xyrauchen > Xyrauchen texanus. Next base: position 37,245,119 of record NC_068277.1, read on the forward strand.
GGATTTGATGTGGACTGTTTAGAAATTCATTCTTACGACTGAGTTCAATAAAAACTGTTGTTAAACCAAACATAGTTCATGTAAATTTTACTATTGTCATTAGTGTCTTTTTATCGCATTAATGTGTCCTCTTATATTTCATAAGCATTTGTTGGCTAGACAGAAAACGTACAGTATTTCCAGTTTTTGAGGTTTGATTAAATACAAATTCAAGGCACTGTTTTGTGTTCTATTAATCTTAATGTTTTTATTTTGATTGAACTTATTGTACAGTACTTTGGTTAACATTTGTTTTAAATGTGCTTTAGAAATAAATAAAAAGCTGTATCTGTCTGGCAAAATTCTAAATGTATGTCTGTAGCTGAAGTTTAGCATGATGAATGACTCTCATTGGAAACCAAGGTAAAGGTTCAGTAAAGAACCTGCAGCGAGAAGAAACACTGGGATTGAGTGAAGGATTACAGAGCTGCTGTGGTTGTAAAAGTCAATGTTACCCTTTAAAGGAATAGATTTTAGATAAAGGTCAGGGTTTAGGTTAAGGCTCTTGGCAAATGGTTTAAATCCAAATGGACAGTAAAATGCAAAATGCTTACATTTTTATTAAAGGGATAGTTCACCCAAAAATGACAATTTTCTAATCAATTACTCACCCTCATGCCATCCTAGATGTGTTTGTCTTTCTTACTTCTGCAGAACACGAACAAAGATTTTTTTAACTAATATTTCAGCTCTGTAAGTCCATACAATGAAAGTGAATGGTGATCAGGCCTCTGAAGCTCCGAAAAGGAGATAAAGTCAACTTAAAAGTAACCCATATGTCTCCAGTGGTTTAATCATTGTCTTCTGAAGTGATCCAGTTGGTTTTGGGTGAGAACAGACCAAAAGTAACTTTTTTACTGTACATCTTGCCATTGCAGTCTCTAACCACGATAATGGAAACATTTGTAGAGTTATATTTTGGTCTGTTGTCACCTAAAACCAACTGGATCGCTTCAGAAGACACTGATTATACCACTGGAGTCTGATGGATTATGTTTATGCTGATCTTCTTTTTGGTGCTTCAAAGGCCTGATTACTATACACTTACATTGTATGGACCTACAGAGCAGAGATATTCTTCTGAAAATCTTAATTTGTCAGTGATGAGAGAATTTTCATTTTGGGGTGAACTAAACCCTTTAAAGCCAGAACATCACCTTAGTTATGGCTGTAAGATCTTCATCTTGCAGAACCTCCCCACCCTCTTCAGCTGCTCCTTGCTGCAGGCCGGTTATAATTGAGTTTAGATAACATCTTGCACACATTTTGCCCAATAGCACATATTTCCCCTTTCTTTGTGCAGCTCTCAGACTTCAGTGATATATGGACTGTATGTGCTCAATTATTTAATTCCTGGAGCATTTGTGTCATGTCAGCTTTCATTCAAGCTTTCATTGTCCCAATGTGACACTTCAATGAGGTGTGGGTCTTTTGTGCTTTGCCATGTTAAACACAACAAAATCAACAATCAGTTCTCTTTTCTCATGGAGCCTTAAAGTTATGGCAGAGAGAATAAGGGCAGTTTATTTCACAACAATAAGAATTATCCTTATTAAACTTTTAGCTTGATGGCTCATCTGCTCTGCATGGCTATACACATAAATCTTGAAGTCCTTCCACTCTACTTTGATAAACTCCCACTCATGCATCATCATCTGATTTGCATGGAAAGCTCTTTTAAGGTCAACTGTTTACTTCAGAATGCCAGTGCTTGAAGGTATGTTAAGTTAATAGTGTTTCCTCTAGACTGACCTTCCGTTTAGTGCTTGACCGTCCTCTTATCAAAGCTGCTTGTGCACATCGTTTCAAAGCCAGATGGTACGAATTTCATTTTAATTGCAGCAATGAGATTCAGGGACTATTCTGATGTATAGAGCTTATTTTTTATCTCCTCTCAGTGTGGTGAGATGAAATAGCCTAGTTTTTTTCCCTCTGACCTATTTAATACCAGTCACCCTCTGTTGGAGCAATCGCACATGCCCTGGCACAGACACTGGCAGAAGCCATAGACTAGACAGACTGTGAGGCTGGATGGCACCAGGCTGACACACACAATCCCCAGAGTCACTCTCTGGATCACAAGCAAGTAGATGCCCAGCGGCAGTGAACCAAAGTAGAAAAAGCCCAACAGCCACACTAAGACCCGGGGCACGTGATTACAGAACTTGGACAGCATGTCTTGGTCCACCGCGATGCTGTTGGATGCCATGGAGACAGTGTCCAAACTGTGGTCACCGTAGTAATCAGAACTGGCATTTTGGCTGGGTGAGCGCTGCTGGTCCCGTTGCACCTCCATGATGGTGATGACCAGGCAGTTGGAGGAGTCATGTGAGGGGCTTTCATTGGAGGACAGGCTTTTGGGTGTCAGCACCACCTCTTTACTGTGGTCAGAGCTCCAGGACTTGTCCCGCACCGCCAGATGGGACATTATGTTTGAGTCATCGGGCAGTCCGGCCACTTCGTATTCGCTGACCTGTGTCTCATGACGGCAGAAAGGACAGCTGATGCAGCTGCAGCCATCCCCCATGTCCAGGATCTTATTGAGGCATCTGGCGCACACACGGTGCAGACAGTCCAGAATCTTGGGTTTGCGGTTGTGTGCATTGTAGCGCTGGTAGCAGATTTTGCACTCCAACTCATCGCTGGTGGTGCTGTTGAGTCTGGTGTTAGCATTTGCACTGGCATTAGCAGAGCTCTCCTCCAGTACAGCCTGAGCACAGCTCATTGTGACCTCATGCTCTAGGAAACAGGAACAGAATATTTCAGTGCATGAGTTTTGCACAAAAAAAGGACAACATGCACCGATAAAAAACTATATATATATATAGTCAAAGCAGCACAATATTTACATTTTGAAAGAAAATAAGGCTGTGAGGAATGAAAGTGCAGTCTGTATAATGGGTTTCTCTGTTGTTTAAAATGATCGTTTTCACATTTACAGGTTTGGAACGTAGAAGTAAACTGTTGTAGGGAAACTTCTATAGTGGTAAAAAAAACAAAAATGACTTTCCACTTTAAAAGAGAGAGATATGGATTACAGCAGTCAGAAGAGAGATATATGACAAATTTACTGTCACTTCATCAGTAGTCCTTTTGAAGCCCCATCACAGCAGTAACTTAGTTTCTATCCACTTTTAACACTGTTTTCTTATCAACAAAGTGAAAATGTGTAAAAAATTGTTTGCAAAATTTTCCGTCTTCTGCTTGTTTAGATTCAAATGAACTTTTATAGATTAAAATGGTGTGCATGCTTAAAAAAACACTTTGTCGCATAAGTTTTGTTTTATTGCCAAATAAATCTGCTTTTAAGCCATTTCCGTATCAAAATGTATATATATTGCTAATTGTGCACCTTTTGCCTTCCAGATGTCCCTAGTTTTTCCCCCTGAAGTCTTTGTAAAATGGGGAGAGTATTGAGACAGTTCATTAAAATTATACGGCTTATTGTCAGTTTAATTTCACAAATAAATGCAATCAGAAGACGAGGAATTGAAATCAAAAGGGAGCAGTTGCCCTTCTGATAAGACTGTAATATTGGCCTTGATGTTGCGCCTATCGCAGGTTTCAACTGGTTCCGCCCTGAAAGCAAATCATCATGGCCCTGTTCGAGCTGGCAACCTGCACCAAGTAGCGGGGAATCTTTCAGTCATAGTATAAGGACAATCCATTTATGTGTATATGCTGTGTGCACTGCTAATAAAGAAACATAGATGCTGTGTAATATCAGGAGTTCCATATATGATACATTGCTGATATTCAATAGGCTATTTTGAACAATCATCTAATCTGAAGCATTGCCATCACAACTGCATTATGTCCTACATATTTGTCCAGCAACTTTTAATGACCAACTGAACTTGATTGTCCTCTAAAATAAATTTTAGCATCATAATGGAATTAACATTTTCTGAAGCTCAGCAAATGCGAAGGTAAAGAGGGTTAGATTTAACAATTTTAAAAGTTTTAAAATGTTCAAAAGCTAGTTTTCTGCGTATCTCAGAAGCTGAGGCAACTGACACTTGTCCTCCACCACCCGGATTGATTTGAGTAACCGCACCACCTTGAGGTAGGTCTAAGTAGTGGGAGTTGGGCATTCCAAATTGAGGAGAGAAAGGGGATAAAAAGAAAAGAAAAGGCTAGTTTTCTGAAAGTGAACAGCATTGCACAAATAGTTTTATAGTCTTAAAAAAAAGTGCAGAACATTCTAAAAATATAATTCAGCCGACTTTAGTCATCTACAGAACAGTGTTTCTGCGCTTGAGTTAAACGGAAAATATTATGTCAACACTAGTGAAATTTTACAAAAAATATTTGATACATTTACTTTAAATAATTACAAAATTGAAAATATAAAAAGGTTTTCTAGTTAATATGCTAGAAAATATGTTGCTAAATAATATGCTGCTAAATAAGGTGGAAATGCATCATCATGTAAAGGGTCTATTGGTGTTGATCATTAAATAGCTGATGAAAGAGTGAAAAAACATCTTTTCAAACAATTTTCAGTAGACAAAAAACAAACAAATACGAGTTGTGAAAAATAGATGTGATCTTGCAACTAACAATTATTTTGATTATTGAATGATTATTTGACTATTCTGCGATTATTGTAACAATTAATCGTTAGCTATTAACCAATTATTCAACTTGTGCTCTGACTTAAAAGGTTGTATTAAACTTGCTTACTAACAATAAAGAGGGGGGGAAAAAAAATCATCTTTTAAAAATTCCTCTAAATGACATTCACTGAATTAAAAGGGAAAAAAATCATTTTTATTTAGTTTAATTCAGTAAAGAAATTCACTGCAGAAAATCCTATTATCAAGTGTTTTTGACTTGTTTTCTTTTTAAAATGGTCTAAGAATCCTTAAAACAAGATAAATTTACTTGAGAAGCAACATATAAGATATTTAGACTTGTTTTAAGAGAATTTATCTTAAATATACATTAAGTGTATTTTGTATATAATTGTGTTTTTTCTCTTGGTTATACTTCTGCAAGCGCAGTAAAGAAAAAATATACTTATATTCAAGATCTATTCTCTAAAAGCAAGTATAAATATCTTATATGCTGCTTCTCATGTAAATGCATCTTTTTTTAAAGGATTTTTAGATATTTTACAATATTTGTATTGTTAATATTATATTCAACATTCTTTTTTCTTTTGCAGTATAGCTGTAAATATACATGTAAATGTTTTACATATTTATTTTTGGAAAACAAGCCAAAACAAAAACAAATGAAAACATATTTTGTTGAAGTGTATGATGGGGCAAAGACGAACCTCACTCACCTTTCTGTTCACTTCAATCCATCTTTAACTCATAAAAAACAAGCTTTCTCTTATTAATAAAGATGCGTATTGCTAATTTTTTTCACAAAAAGAAATGCACAGTGACAGATATTATGATTCAATAAGTCAAGAGCCATGACGTTATAATCTAGCTGCAGCAAGTGCACGCTCGACAGAGTATGTCTAAGCCAGGTGCAGCAAAATACACTGGCCTCAGGAAAAAATGCTTTGGTGGACACATGGCCTTAGGATGCTGCCATATAAGACGGCTGCCTAGGTAGGAGATAGCGTGGCAGCTCACTAAGTTTTGGAACTGACCCATTCTGTTGGCCTGTTTTAATATTTCGTCATTGTAAGTCTAGGGGTTTTTTCAGATTTTATATTGTCTGCTGTGCAATAACATTAAGTCCGATCAGTTTGAACATACATGGCACACCAAGTCAGAACAGCCTAAAGGTTTGTACCAAGTTTGGGCAATGTAGCTTAAAAGCTCAATGAGCAGTTAATGTTTGAAATTTGTATCTTGTTTTAGGAAAAAAAAAAAATAAACCAACTCAGTAGAATTACAGTATGATGGCAATGTCAAGCCAGCATAATTAAACTAGAGAAGCAGAAGCATTTTACCTGCATTACATTTCAAACTGACTTGAGCCTTAAAATGAATGGTATTATGACTACCATGAACAATGCTATGGGTTTTAACACACCGCTGTCTCTCTCTGTAGGTGATTTCATACAGGAAGAGTTCCTGCTGATCATAATCATGCATTAGATCATTTGAAGCGTCTCTGTAATATTCTAACACCTGTGCAATTAAGTCTTCCTGCAGAGTCTCCATCTGTGCTGCATGGGTGTTTTCAATGTCTCTCTTAGTGTACAACTCTCCAAAGGCCTAATTGGGCTGCTTTGTTAATTGCTGTTTGTGAAATTAATTACGAAAAGGAACGCAGAATCGATGTGGTGATTTTCATTAATTGTCTTGGGGAGCCAACTGTTTTTGTCACCAGGCTATTGTTATGCAGAAGTAAGAGACACAATTGTTAGAGGAATTAAATAGCTGCCCTTTGGGCAAAGAGCATGCTGCTCCAGCATACATATCTCCCTCTATTATTAATGACAACAATGCCTGTGTATAATTGTATTTCTAAGAGCAATTTGTTTTGGTTTGCTATATAGAAAAATATAGTAGCTGTCAATAGAAGCACAATAAAGAGACAGAATTGCAGGCCTATATTATCAGATTATATTATCAGAGCCACAGATTTAACACTCATTATCTGTTATCAATCCTATGTCAGGAATGAATTTATTTGAGCTAAAAAACTATATATATAATAATAATAATAATAATAATAAAATTAATGGGCTGTGGGCTGTGCAGATGCTCAGGACAGCTGTTTGCTCACAGAGACCTAGGTTCAAGTCTGACCTGGGCCAAGTCCTGATACCACACCTCCTCTCTCAACCCTACTTTCCTGTCTACACTCAGCTGTCCTATAAATTTAAAGACAAAAATCCCAAAAATGAAATAAAAACATTTGTGCTGAGAATGGCAAGAGTTAAATAGAGCTAAATGCTTCAATGAAAGGGGATAGTTCATCCAACAATGGAAATTCTGTTATCGTTTTCTCACCCTCATGTTGTTCCAAACCCATATGCCTTTCTTTAATCTGTAGAACTGAAAAGATGTTAGGCAAAAGGACAGTCTTAGTTACCATCCACTTTCATTCTTTTTTTTTTTCTGTTTTATTTTTCCGAAATCCGTGTTTTAAAGTGTAATTACATTTTATCATAAAAAAAAAAAAAAAAACTGCCTGGAATTTGTAGAATTTTAATTAAATGAAAACATAACTATTCGTTTTTAAAGAAACATTGCATTATTTTTATCAAATGAAGTGCTTCTATACAGATCCTCACAGCACAATCCAAAACAATTGGCGTTATTTTTACTTATTTGGACAAATACAGTGATGAAAACGCTTTATTCTGTACAACAACTCTCTTCCTTGTGATAAATTGCTTAAATATAATGTAATTATTATTTATTAATTATTATTATTACCACCACTACTACAATAAATAAGTGTTATATACTTCTGTTGCATTTGTATTTATTTATTTTTTTTATTTTGGTGGAAAACCAAATTAAGAACTTTCAGTTTGTATGTTTTTGATGCCAGCTTCCAAATAATCAGTGGCTTAATGTGGCTTAATGTGCTTATTAATATGCAAAAGGCTGCAATTTAATCTTACAAATATATATTTTGCATGTGCTGTGCGCTTCAAGGTTAATAAGGGCTTTGCTCTGTGTTGTTTGTTACACACAGCGCTCTTGATGCTCATGTTGAGGTTTTCCGTTTTTGAGCGGACAGCTTCACACAATTTATTTGAAGTGTGCAGCACATGCAGACTGTATATACTGTATATTTAATTAAATATCAGCCTTTTTTGGTTTAATAATCACATATCACAATATTAGTCTGATTAATTGTACATTTTCCCAAATATGTCAAATTCCGTGACATTACGCATTTTATAGTTAATTCTGTTTTTTTGTCTGGAATCTGTGATTCCATCTGCGTTTTCCACATCGCTGAATTCATAGGGCCCTATTGAATGGTGACTGAGGCTAACATTCTGCCTAACATCTCCGGTTAGAACCTGGTTTTCCATGGAAGAAATAAAATCATATGGGTTTGGAACAACATGAGGGTGAGTAAATGGATATCATAATTTGTAGCTCAAATGGACAAAAACAATTTTATCTTTGTAATTGTATCTGACAAAAAGCATTGAAATGGTATTTAATGAATGTCATGGACTGAAAATTATAAATTTGTACATGGGAAATTTTATATTATTCAAGACAGTAATATGTTAACATTTACTTGGATCAGTAATGTTCCTGGAAAAATCTGTTCATAGCTGTTCTGACGGATGTGCTAGCAGATGATAATGAATATGTTTGTTTCTAGAGCCAAGTAATCTTTAATGAGAACATTTGGAGCATTCCACATTAACGCTCAATCAAATTTAAACACAATGCTTTTAGTGTTGGAATACTCACTCAACACATATTTACTCTCAGGTTCTTTATAACAACATGTCAAAAGCACACAGGCTTGCAGTGTATTTCATGCATCTCTGCGCTGCATAAATGCAACTCCATGCAAAGCAGAAGCAATGGCAGAAAGAAGTAACTTTTAGAGAAATGGATTAGCATTCTTTACAAGGCTGTGCAGAGGAAATGTGTGGAACACGTACTATAAAGCTGTCAGCAGACATCAGTCTATTTTCCAGCATATGATGCAAGACATAGGCTGCTCCTTAAAATGAAAGATATTGGCATTGGTCATTTAATAAATGCTGCAAAGGTAGGTATGTCTCATGGTGTTTTGAGTGACACCCCATTGCGATAATCCCCCTACAATCAAGAATTCCTTGACATTCCCTGTATATTTTACATTAATGTAAGGTTCATTTTTTTAAGGTTTTAAGGACTTTAAGGTTCATGCTCATGTCAAGTAAGTAATTTAGGAAACTCTACATGGCATGAGTCTAACAAGGTGCACCTTGTCCTACGCATCCTATCAGATGCATTTCCCTTGTGTCAAAATATATATTTATCACCTTATGCAATACATTGGGAAATGGCTACAGCAGCGCAGTATGTGTAGCGTATCCCTCCACATCCTCAGCATATCTAGATCTGCTTTACAGGGGCTTATCTTGATGTTGGTACAGTAGCAGCAGCATGTCACTTCTGTCTCAGCAGCATCATGTTTTCGTGCCAACAGCAGCAGCATATTGACTCATGTCAAGCAGCAGCAGCAGCATGCGTAAAGCAGATCTAGTCCGCCAAGACTTCGCTTACTTCACAATAATAATCAATAAAACCTTTAATCTATCTCCGAGAGTTGTCCTAACTGAAATCAAATTATGGACAAAACCGATGTGATTCTAGTTTCAGGTTGACTGCTCTCTTATACTGACTGTGAAATCTATGTAGTGAATAGAAAAACATTTCTAAACACTCCAGACTGGAGAGTTTACAAATACTGTCAATTAAATGGCCTATTTTTACAGCAGAGTCCCCCTGGATATTAAAGCTTGTCTTGTGAACAAACACAGGCACTGCTGTTTTTCTGCACACACAGGGGTATATTAGCTTGAGCCATTCAAACGATGACGTCACACAGGCAGACACCAGCTAAGAGATAGCTGCTTGACTAAGTTCATGGTGCTGAACATGGTGCCTGCTGTTTCAAAATGGAATCAGAAAGATTTGCAACACCACAGAAGGGTTAAACACAGCTTTTGCAGTTATCATCCTCCTCAGTTACAACACCAGAAGATGCTCTAGAGAATCTTATGGAATTGTAGCTCAGGAAGATGATTTTATAGAGCTTATGTGTATGCGATCAGCTGAGTAAAGCAAAGCTCCTTATTGCAAAGATTTCTTTCAAGTGCAATCACTTTGGCTTCTTAAATTTAGTTGTCTCATTTACCTCAGAGACATGAGAATCTACAGTCAATTAAATTACTTAGACCACCTTGTATAGGTAAGCCACAAGGGAGAGAGGGAAAAGTGAGTTCTTATCTTTTTTTAACCATAAGAAAATGCTATTTAAAGCTGTGTTCAATCATTTATAGATGATAATTATTAATAACTTATGAATAGCGAGTTACACAGGGAAGCTCACTGAGTGCAGGCACATGCAGCTGTGTTAATATTTCAGGACTCAGGACTGTTTTAACATTCTGCACTGCCAAGCCTGTTTTCCATAGCCAGACTCACACAAATGATCATACTCTTGATTCAAGCTGCATTTTTAAGGTTAAAGTTGCAGCAACTAAGTCACTGATTTTCTGGAGCATGGCATTGAGTGGGATAAACCAAAGTGGGTAGGGATTTTTCTACTCTGAAACCAAATACATCCTTATTCTTACTGATTTGTGTCCCATATGTCAAGTGCATATTGTGATAAACACAAAGACTGAGCTCATCTTCTCACAACCGTGACATTCAATATGATAATTTTTCATTAATAATCTTATACTGCATTGTTTACTGAATGTGATCATTTACATCATAAGGTTGTACGGTAACTCTTATGAACAGGCAGTAATGTCTTTGTATTTGTAATGCTTGCACTTTCAGGATAAGGATTACGAGCACGGAAAATGACATCATCAATCAAAATCAAGACTTCTAAAAAACAAAGATGAAAAACACAATTGTTGAAGCAACCATGTCATTTTGTGGTGCTTCTATGACACTTTTGTCTCACGTGTCAACTCGCATTCTCTTCTGGCACGGTTGCTAGTGCAATGTGCTATCAGTTAAACTACCGCGTAATATGACCACACACAAAAAGCTGAACCCATTTCACTACAAAGTCTGAACAATTAAAGATTCAAGTATTTCAGTACCCTGTGAAATGAAAGGATGGAAACAATGACACAAGATGGAGAGTAAGTAGAGCTTTTTTAGTGGACAGTGGAAGTGGGTATTTTTATATATTTTTTTGGCCCTGTTTAAAGGCAGACTGCAGGTCTGTGCTGCTAATCTGCTCTGCCAGATGAAATAATTGGATCTGCACAGTATGTCTAGCCATTGATTAGAACCATGTCATTTATTAAAGAGAGAAATGTCTTTGCCACCACTGTGAAAGAATCTTCATAAGCAGGCATGTAAACATTTGTTCCTGCTCATAAGCTACTGGGAAAAAGTTCAATCTTGTTTGTGTGACTGATGCGGTGAATGCTGTTTGAATTGGATAAACGTGTCCACACTATGTGTTTGTAAGTGTGTGTAAGACTAAGGAAGTCAGATTGGCCATTGTTGTATTACCCTACTTGTTTAGATTAGTGTGTACTCTTTTGTAGTTGCATACACTCAGTGTATAAAAAATTAATTTTGTATTATAAATGTGTAAAGTGATCTTGCTTTTTCCTAAATTATTGTTGGAATGGAATCATACTTCTTGCGGGTTCTGTTGCATTAACACTGTGGGCTCTATTTTCATGACTGCGCTTAACGCAGTGCTACGTGCAACGACCGTGTGCTGCGCCTTATCCAGTTTTTGTGAGAGCACTAATTCTAAGGCAATGTTTGTGTCGGCACAAGCCACAAGTGGCCGTGGGTGGGAGTGTTTATACTATGTGTGGGTTTATGCACCCAAACGGTGGGTGTAATTTGTGTTAATGAAGGGGCACAATGCTCAATTTGTTATATTCCTGAGAAATAGGTAATTACACTAAGACATCTGAGAAACATGTCTATTCTCAGCGCAACGTCTACACTCAGTTCCTGTATTGGCATATTGGGGATTCCACCAGCAGATGATATCAAAGAGCTATCGATCACTTTTAATACTACCAATGAGTTGTGTGTCAGAAGATCAATATTATTAATAATAATAATTAAAAAAAAATGTGTTTAGCGGCTTTCCAAAGCTCATGGATGCTGTACAGAAAATAAACATTAAACAGAGAAACCTATAAGAAATATTCAATACAAAGCATGAACACGTTATTAGGGATGGGCATTTTTCCATAATTTTGTATTTGAATATTTCAGCTCATAAAAACTAATACTCGATTATCAATTTATTTAAGTGAAGTTGATTAATGAGAAAGAGACATGGTGAAATTATTATTATTTAATTATTAAGGTGGCGTCACCATTTGAAAACAAGCTTATATTATATTCTGTGTTTTTTGTTAAATAAGCAATGTTTGTAAACAAAAGAGTATAGAACAAAAGCATTTAAGCTCACCTAACCGAAGAAAAATAAACAAATAAATAAAGTAATAAATAGATGTGGCAGGGCGGGGCCGGGTCCGTCATGTGTGTGTTTATGTTTGTGTGCTTCAGTTTATTATTAAAATATTATTTATGTTGAAAAGCCGGTTCTCGCCGCCTCCTTTCCATTGATCCCTTTACACTCCTAATACGGGACCGGGTATGTAGGATCATGACCCGGCCCCGCCCTCCACCCTGCCACATTAGACTACCTCAATTAATTTACAGAACGTTTATAAACACTCGGCATATAATGGTTATCATGTTTATATTGTTTCACATGCCATGTTCATTCTCGGATGAAAGTCAGCTGCCTTTCTTCATTCGAGTGGCCAATACTGACAGTTCTGTGTTTGAATTTGATATGATTTCTCATTGTTATGTTGAGTAACACCATAACAAAATAGTAGTATTTTTACTATTCGTATAATTATTGCAGAACGAATACTCGAGTATTCGACTACTCGTGCACATCCCTAGTAGTTATTGCACAAAAGATTGTAAGTCACAAATTGTCCATATTTATATTATTCTAATGCATTGAATATACCCCATTTACACCACCAATTTTTTATGAATAGGATGTCTTCATTTAAATCAACGTTGTTTGACAGGGAATTAAATATATAATATTATCCAGACTGTGCCATAAGCGGAGAAGAACCTACAAATGAAACTGCACATGACCCAGCCCATTAGCGCTTTGCACATTTATTTTCGCCAACCCAATTACACCTACACTTATAAAAACTTCATGTCCATGCCCACTGACTTTGTGTGTATGATGTATCACATAGCCTGCACTTAAGACATAGCACTATTAAAATAGGGCCCTGCATGTTTCCTTATTGTGTGGGTTTGTTTTTGTTTTGCATCCTATCAACTTGCTTATCAGTCCATCTTTCTGCCAAACCAAGTAGTTATACAGACATTATATCAGCCTTTCAGAGAACTTTGTTACCTAAGGGGCTAATAATATAAACTAAAACATGACATCACAGAAACACACAAACAGGTAACCACAAGGGTTTGGTGTGTGTAATGGTTAAGTGTGGTGTCTAGGTGCTTTTGTTCAAGTATGCATTAAAGAAATTTAAAGTATATCAAGCCTGAAGGTTTAGTGGGTTAAAGATTACTGACTAACTACTTTTAGATTAGAACAGTATTAACTAGAGAAGTGAAACTCAATCTTGCTGTGATTATTAATTTTGGATTACCTTTCCATAATCCCTGTGTGCTACCAATCTAATACGTAGATCTCAATAATCTCATACACTCCCATGTAGGTCTGAAAACCCTCAGCCTCCTTACTCAAACAGGGCAGAGTGAAGATGTTATAGATCACGTACATATTCAGCCTGTTTGTAAGTAACAAGTCCTTAAGGGAAGTAACTGCTGTGCTGCTGTGTTGTTTGTAGCAGATGTTACTCACAAGTCCCAAAGTGAGGCCCTTGCCTTCAAAGATGCTTTTGTAACCAGTATTTGAGGAAAAAGCACTGTAGGTTTGGTGCCTAAATGAAAGCTGTGTGGGAGATGGGGAATAGATAGAGGAAAAGTGTGCTTAAAAAAAATTTGCATGTGTAATGCTGTAATCTCCTGAAAATGAGGGTTGTTTTCAGTTCACAGCAGAGCTAAAATAAAGCAAACCTGAGAAAAGTCAATGATAGAGCAGCACAGAACACTCACTGCACACGTATGTTCTATGGTTTTAAAAATAAATATGATATGAAAAACATGATTCATACATATATTTATGTAGTTGTTTACAGCACTTTATGGGTTCTAAAAAACAACAAAATCAGCTAGTTTAGTCTTAAACATAGTATGTTCCAAATCATCTTGAGAACATCTTGAGATTTACCTCCATCTTTTTGGTTTGTATTCAATAAGATTTATAAACCTTGCCATTTTGTAGGGTCGGTTCTTCATCGGTTCTTCTTTCTTTCCATCCATCTTCATCTTGTTTCACAATTCTCTATTATCACCTCATTGAAACAGACTCTATAAGATATTATTCACATCCATGAGATTTTAATCGAATCAAGACCTCCTCTCAAGACTATAAATAGACTGAAGATTCTGGCTCTGACATAAAAGATCTTGTGTACATCTCAGACAGTCTATGACCTTGGACTCTTTTTCCATCTCTCAATCCTTTGTATCTATTATAAATGCAGCCTATGCACAGTTTCACTATTATCCTTTCAACTCTCTTTTTAAAGTCCACCTTAATTTCTTCATGCTTCAGAAAACTGACCTCATTCTGCCCACTTTTAATACACTGGGTTACTCACAGTAATGGCTCTGAAATAAATGCGGGGGTCCTCTATAAACGCCATGCAGCTTGATTTCTTCAATCACTTGTGCTGTTACAACCTCCTGCCGCATGTCAAAGTTCTTCACATTGGGAATCTCATCATTGATGACATATCTGCTGCTGATCTAAACATATTGCAACAGTCGATTTACTGCAGTGTCAGTAACTTACTTTCATTAAAAGATTAAAATCTACATCTCAAGTGCTATTTTAAATACTCTCCTGACAGAATCAGCTTCTTCTGCCTAATATATAGTAGACATGTATGTGTGTGTATATATAGAGAGAGAGAGAAAGAGAGAGAGAGAGAGGAAAGAAATTGGTACTTTTATAAGAGCTGAAATTTTACTCTCTATATACTTTTGCTCTTGTCAAAATTACATTATTTCTTTTTTTGGAAAGAGCAAAAAATATGTATCAATGTAATGCTTTATTAACATTTTCCAAACAAAGCCTTCCAGTATAAAGATTGAAATGCACTAAAATAGCACCAATTCAAGTAAAATTAAATGTTTCCCAAAGTCTATGTGGGAGGTTGACTAATTAAATTAACTAGTCCCCCAATAGGTTTCATATTCATTGCAAAGGGCATTAAATCTTTTAAACTCTCATCCTCCACAATATGAATCTGCCGGCAGACTGTGGCTATCCACTTCAATCGTGAAGCCGCGTTCAAGTGAGGGGTCAATATCAGCACGAAAAGCACTGCGGACACCGTCTCATTCTGCATTTTTGTGATAGTTAAGACTTGACATGCTTTTGTGGTAATTAAATTGAGCCTTACAGGGGCTGCAAAGTACACAGGTCAAGTCTGAGCTTGTTTTGTACATACAAATAGCATTAAGAGGTCCTTTACCATCACTGTTGTGCGTGTGTTGTGATGTGTGCATCAGTGTAATGACTCTGGGCTGACACATTGCAAAGGTTTTACATTTGAGCTACATTTGTGAACATCATCTTCAAGCTCAGCATCCTAGGTTCACAGTCAGCTGGAAAAACAGCAGTGAGACTGCAGAGAACATGAAAACTTTTCCAACATCAGGAGTCTCAAGGTAACCCCCCTTGATTACAATGGAGCCATTTGAAGTCAAAGTCCTCTCGTCCATTCTGAAATCAGCTTTATCAACCCAACCAAGACTTCACATACTTATTTGAAGAGATCTAACACATACCTTCCACAGTACACTTGTCTTAAACACTAAATAGTCTGTATGCTTTGTTATGAAAGAGCTGATATATTGCAATCCTAAACCAAATCAAACAAGCTGCAGATGCATTTGGCAAGCCCCAAAACTTGGTCATCCAAAAAGAAAGTACAAACCTTGAGCCTGAAATATACTTTTTTTCCATCTTGATTTGAGTACAATTGACAGGTGGAGCTTCCCAAGGGATTCTATATAGGTGCATTGCTGGATTCACCTGCTGCCACTCTCTAACCACTGTCTGTAAGAGTAAAGCCACGATTATTCATTTTTAACAACACTAGTTTTGACAGATCTTTAAGATGCCTCAGGAACACTTTCAAGGAAAGGTTTTGTGCAGCTCTATCATGGACAACAGACTGTGGCATGGCTCAAGAGCAATACAACCACAAGTGCCATCACAAGTTTGTTAATTTGTCAGGTTGATTTAGTCAGATTAAATAAATTTGACCTGAATAAAACTAGTTAATTTAGAAGCACTTTTTTTTTTTTTTACTGAGCAGGTCACACTGATCAACTGGCATAATGGGCAGTTAGCAAACTGGCACATTTACAAATGTTACTTCTGGTTCTCCTAATTTGTTTTGTCGTCCGTCTGGTGGCAACTTAGATGTTATTTGACATGATTAAACCACCAATAATACTGCATCTCACTGTGGTCTTGGAATAAGAGAAAAAGAGAAAAGGCAAGAGAACCAAAGAAGAATGCTCACACACATGCAGAGTTGTTGACTGGGACTTGTTTGTGTGCAGTGCTATTGATGGATGTGTGAGGTATATGTTGGACCAATGTGCTCTTAAACCCCACAGAGTACAGCCAAACCACTTGTTCTCCCCCCCGCACACACATCCCTCTTTTTCTCTCTATTTCCATGCATGCTTATTCTCTGTTCTAAACATACTGTATATGAAAACAGTGATCTGTTTAAGAAATTTGCATTGTTTATCAGATGTATGGGTATTCGTTTACATGAAATTTTCATCATGGTTATTGTTAGATGTTCATTCATGCATTACTCCCTGTGGGTTTTGATTGCAGAAGGAAACTGCATCTGTTCCTAAAATCAGTTACCAAGGAAAACAATTCCCCATCCCAGGTGAAAAAGACGTACAATTAAGTGTATTAAAAATGTACTTAAATATGTTTTTAGTACAATACAAATATAATGTAATGCATTTTTAATACACTTAATTGTACGTCTTTTTCACCTGGGATGTCCTTTTGTATGATGCTTAGTTTTTCCCCCCTTTTTGCATGCATTATTTTATCCTTTTTTCTCGTTACATCTCTGTTATTCCCCGTTTTGTTTTTTTTTTACATTTCTTTTTCTTCCCCATGCCTCAGTGTGTCATATCCTCACAAGTGTCATGCATTTATGATGAGGTATTTATGAAGTGAGCATATCTACTCATGTTTACCCATGCAGCTGTAATTGTTTCATTGCCCTCTGCTATACCAAGATGAATTACATCAACAGGCTGCCTCTCCCTGGAAACCACAGGAGAATGTGTGTGTGTGTGTGTGTGTGTGTGTGTGTGTGTGTGTGTGTGTGTGTGTGTGTGTGTGTGTGTGTGTGTGTGTGTTTGTTTATCCAAAAAGTAGGAGTCACATCTGTTTGAGCAGCAGACAGGCCAACATCTGTTCCTCTCCCTAATGCAGCTGCCCTGTGTCTGCAGTTCAACAAATCACTGCAATATCACAACACAACAAATCTCACACTGCTGGGTGTATTCAGATCGCTGCTTCATATTATGTGTATTTCAGCAGGATTGTTCTTTAACCTGTTGGTTTCATGATTTTTTGTGTATTTGTGCTGTTTCTGATCTTCAAGGCAATCAGTCATGTTTAAAATAGTCCTGCGTAAATTCTGTTGATCTCTAAGTATTAAACTCTAAAGTCACACCCTCTCTGCACCTTCCTTCCCCCCCTTTCATCTCATCTTCTCTATTCACAGGTAGTAATAATTTCAGTACCTGTATGATTGTTGGTAGAACTGACAGATGAACAGTTTTAATGCATTGTTGAGGCTTTATCTAACCCAGACAGATCACATTAACATACATTTTGTACCCTGTTGATACACATTAGCTAGTCCTTACCGTGCTGTGCAGTCTCTGCCTCTGGCTCCTCCAGGGTTGTTTGAGTTATTTGGTTGTCCTTTGATTGTTTGTGTGAGTGATACTTCACTGTTCCACAGTGCTTTCCACTGCAACTGTTTTCATATCTCTCTCACCGTTGCTCTAGGTGTACAAGCAGCAGGCAACAGCAAATGTGTGTGCGCTGGGTCGCCGTCTGCACGAGCAGGAGGAGGACTTTACGGGGAAAGCAGCGAGTTATCAGCGAGAAATCCAGCACCTGCAGAGCCAACTCAAAGACAGACAGGAACAACTGCATGGAGCTCTGCAGCAGAAGAGGTGATCTTCTCTCTCTCTCTCTCTCTCTCTCTCTCTCTCTCTCTCTCTCTCTCTCTCACACACACACACACACACGCACAAATACAGATGCTCTTGCTCTCTGTGTGAATAGGGGGATGCAGCAGAAGAGGTGAAAGCAGTAGTGGAGCAGCTGTCACAGAAACACAGACCAATGACAGACAGCAAAGAGAGTGAGAGGAGGGGCTCTAAACAAGCAGGCACAGCTGTAGTCTCATCTGTCTAAATGTTCCATGCACTCTACTACTGGTGCAATTTCATAATTACGTTTACTTATCTCACATTTCTCTTTTGGTCCATGTGTCCATGAACTGTAAATTCTTGCAGTTTGTTTTTACAATGGGGTTTCTAAGACAGGTATTCCAATTGGAATTGGTTAGAAACACATTATTCTAAATATCATGTTTTTTACTAAATTATTTTAAATTAAATAAACCAACAATTGGCACATCTTAAGGGCCGTTCAGAATGAATGTATTTTTTTGCGTCTGTCTGTGCTCTTTTGTAATTTTTGTACGTTAGTAAAGATGTGATAGACCAGGGCTATTCAACTTCATCTGCAAATGGGCCAGATGGAAAATAATCTTCTGTGTCACAACCTCGGTCTGACAGCCCTCTCCTTTCTGTTGTCTGTCATTGTTTTTGACTGCCATGTGCTATTCTGACCCTGCCCACTTTTTTCCCCTTGCCACACCTCCTTTTTTAGTCCATGTCAAGTTGATTGTCTGCACCTGTCCCTCATGTGTCTCCCTTTATATATTGTGCCTTCTTCCCTCTTGTGTTTGTCAAATCGTCTTGTGAAGTTGGTTTTGTTTGTAAGGTTTGTTAAGTCTGTCAGTTCCTGTTTATATCCTGGTCCTGTTTACGGTCAGTCCTTGTTACTTTGTTCTTGTTTACATTAATCTGTTTTCTCTCCCCGTGACAGTTTTATGTTAATTTTTGTTTCCTATTTTTAATTAAGTTTCGTGTTCACTTATTCCTGCGATTGGGTCCTCTTTTCTGCTAGCATTTGTGACAGAACGATTCGACCAAGATGGGCCTTTTAATCTCTGTCAGGGGAACCAGTTGGTGAGGGAGTATTCACTGGCATTTCTAGCATTGACCTTGGGTTTGGGCTTTAACCAGGAATGCCTCATTGATCTTTTTGTGGCAGGCCTGGTTGAGCCCATCAAGTCTTGTATTCCTGTTGGGGGTGAGACCATAAAATTGGCTTTAAAGTGTGATTATTTTATCTCAGGCTGTGTTTCGGTAGGCTTTCTCTCTTCATCCCAGCCCGAGGACAGCGATACCCCCTCACCAATGGTTGGTGCTGCAGTCGCTCTTCCCATCACTCAGAGGAGGACGGAGCTCCACACCTTAGCCCGCAGCTGCCCACCAGGAGGCATCCGAACGCTCCCGCTGCTGACTGCCAGGAAGCAGCGGCATTGCCGACCACCAGGATGCGGCAGTCGTTTCCACTGCCTACCACCAGGAGGCAGTGGCCATTTCCGCGGCAGTGCCTCTGACCATCCGAGGAGGAGGAGGAGGAGGAGGAGGAGAAGAAGAACAAGGGCCCCTGCTCCTCATTTGCTGCTAGTGATCACGGCCACACAGTCCATTCCCCCATCATTGCCAATGCTCACGGCCATAGAGGTTGTTCCCCAGTTGCTGCCAGCAGGAGCTCTTACGGAGACCGTTCCCCAGCCTGATCACTCCCCAGCAGCCACCGCTCTGCCTGCCCCAGTCCCAAGCAGCTGCCGCCGCTCCTTCTGTCCAATCCCCAGTGGCCACCGCTCTACTTGTCCAGTCCCCAGCGGCCACTGCTCCATCTGTATTGTTCCCAGCAGCCACTGATCTGCCTACCCAGTCCCCAGCGGCCACCGCTCCTCCTGTCCCCTAAGACCGCTCAGTCTGTTCAACTCCCTGCGGGTTCCACTTACCCAGTCCAGTACCCAGCAGTCACTGCCCCATCTGAACATGTCCTGTCCCCTGTGGCTGCTCGGCCTGACCCCGTCCTGTCCCCAGCGACTACAGATGAGTCTGCCCAGCCCTGTGAGTTCCTTGCCCAATCTGGCCAGCCCTCTGCAGTCCTCACTCAGCCCTGGCCTCCCTATACATCCAGTTCTCCGGCTTCTCCTCCAGATCCGCCATGGCCTTCTGTTCCACCTAAAACCTGTCCCAGATCATCCCCCTTTTCTCCCCCACTCACCCTCTCTGGTCATCTGTCCCTCGGCCTGGCCCATTCATTTCCCTGGGTCTTCCCCACCCACACCCTCCTTGATATGCTTTCTGCCCTCCTGGTCCTCTTCCTGCTCCCTGGGCCAGTCCATCGGCCCTGTCTGGTGTGGATGCCAAGAGGCGTCCATTGGGTACTGTCACGACCTCGGTCTGACAGCCCTTTCCTTTCTGTTATCTGTCAGTGTATTTGTCTTGTTTTGTGTTTTTGTCTGCCATGCGCTCTTCTAACCCTGCCTGCTTGTTTCCCCTTGTTTAGTCCTTGTCAGGTTGATTGTCAGTTCCTGTTTGTCAGTTCACTCATTCCTGCGACTAGGTGCTCCTTTCTGCTAGCATTCGTGATATTCGGGGCATGTGGATCATGGTAGGATATGTTGGCCAGCTGAGGACAGACACATTGTCACACACAAACACACACTCTAAAGCTCAGATCTGCTCTTCTCTCTGGAATGCTCACTTTATCCTCACAAACTATGACACACATTATTCTTGTTCAGAATTTGTGCCATGTCCAACTCAACTCTGCTCTACTTCTCGCAGTGTACTTGCCCATTAAGCTCTCAGAGTTGCTCTCTCTCTGTGCTCAACCCCACATCAAAGCTAATTTTTAAGTTACCTTTCCAAGCCTGAGTGTGTAAGTGAGGTTTTAAAATGTCAGCTTTGATAGATCACTAAAATGCTTTTTCTTCAGAAGGGATGTTTGTGTTTTTATGTTTGCCAGTTTATGAGATTGTTTGTAGAGAATTTTAAAGAGAAATGAAAGTTCCTTTATTGATATTCATTATTTACGTGTATATAGTATAATGCGCTGTTCACCCATCTGCTCCATCCACTTTATCTGTTTGTTTTGAATGTCACTGAAATGTCATCTGTGACCCCAAACTCCATGAATGAAGGGATTGTTGTTCAGGAACAGATGTGTGATTCTTTGTGGTGATTCACCAAACTCACCAAATTATTCTAATTTAATAAACTTTACATGTACATGTGCTCTGTCAAGCATGTGCTTACTTTTTTAATTATTTTTCAAAGGCTCATAAGAGTTATTTCTTTGGGAATCAGGATACAGTGGCAGCGCTGTATGTTGTGCCTTGTAGATTCAAATGAAGCAGATCATAAGAGTTTGTTTGTTTGCTGAAAATCACAACAGGAAACACGGTTTTTTTATGCAACTGCGAAAAAATGCATGTTTACGAAAAGTTTAATAAACAGAAAGTTATGAAAATCATATGGTTCTGGTATGGTTTTAAAAATGGGATCGGGTTCCAATAAGAACCGGTTATCGGTTTCTTACCCTATTGTTAAGTGAAGAAGTTCCAGAAATGTAAGCGCAGCGTAGTTCTAGCGTGAAGACTAGCAGCTGTGCATCACATCATTAGCGGGTTAACTCCCAGCCAATCACATGTAAGCTGTCGCATTATAAGTCTGCTCACAATCTATTACATTGCTGTTTCAGTGTGCTAACAGGGCAACCTCCACCACCACCAGTTGAGTCCCGTTCTGCACGGGGGTAGGCTCCTTGCCCCTGCCTCCTATCTCCGGCAGAATATAATGGTTCCGAGTACAAATTCTTCGGACCGCCAGACGGGGCCTACGCCAAAGAGAGACAATACCTTTCTGTTTTATATCCATCAAATAAATGTCATCTTAAAATTTCACTCAAGTATGTGAGTCTTCCTGATAGAAATATCTATGACAGTAAGATATAATATTAGTGCTGTAAGTCGATTAAGATTTTTTTAATCACAGATTTTTAAAGTGCTGAAATTTGACACTATATACAGTATACTTCTTTCCCTGTCAAAATGCATTTATTTCCATCATAAGAAAGAAAACAAAAAAAGATTAAACAATATAATGCTACATTAACATTTTCCAAACAAAGTCTTCCATAGTATAAAAATGGAAATGTCCTAAAATATCACCAATTCAAGGAACATTAAACGTTTCCCAAAGTCTAAGTGGGAGTTTGACTAATTAAGAGAACTAGTCCCCACAAAGGTTATTTTAATTGCAATGGGCTTTAAATCTCTTAAACTCTCATTCTCCACGATATTAATCTGCTGGTAGACTGTGGCTATTCGCTTTCCTACATCATGAATCATGAAGCAGTGTTCATGATTGGCATCAGAGCACCAACACCACCATCAATCGCCACTTTGAACTCCACATGAAAAGCGCTTGCAGACAAAATCATCTCATTCTGTACCTTTAGGTGCTTGTGAGGTATTGAAAATGTGCCTTACTTAGTCTGAAAAATACTTTATTTCTGTCACAACTCCCATCTGGGCTTGTTTTGTACATCAAATAGTGTTAAGAGATCCATTCTCCATCATTTTATCACACACGCTAAATCATTGCTGTGTAAGTGTTGTGAAGTGTACATCAGCGTTATGACTCTGGGGGGGACACATTGCAAAGGACGTATCGCCCTTCCAACCAGAGTTTATGATGGTTTATGCTGTATTAACTGTAAATGCATTAATCGTGATTAAGAAAAATTTATGTGTAAAACATTTTAGATTAATCGCATGCATTGACATGTTAATTCTGACAGCTCTATATAATATTGATCATTATAAATAAGGACTTTCAATCAAACCTCTTCAGTCAAAGTCTCGTCATGGGACCTTTTTTGCATGAAAATTTGACCGACTCACATATTGCTCCTCTCACAAGCCTCTTAAATGTTTGTATCCCCCAGGATACCAAAAACTTTTTAGGGTCAACAAGAAAAGCAACAGCAATTTCAATTTAATTTCAGATATATCAAAGTAATCTTATTTTCTTAGAATTTCTCACAAAACATGTGTAGTTAGCAGGGCAGTATGTGGGTTATTGAAAGGAAAAAACAGTGTAAGCCCTCAGTCAGGCTACATGGCTTTTGAGATGCAGAGAGGTGTAAACTATGACAAATCTTTCCTGCTTGCATTGGTTCTGCAGGCTTCTGAAACATTAGCTTCCAATCATAAAGAGATTAGTGTGTGTGCTCTGAGATTATTTTTCTTTTTTTAAGAAAGAGAGATAAAAAGCTTGGGTATATTCTCAAATGTCAAAGTCAGAAAAGGAGAGAGAATGTGAAAGAGAAGACAAAAGAAGAGAAAGTGATGTAGATTTATGAACATATGTAAATAATACATGTGCGCTTTGTCAAATTAAATAGTCTTCTCCTTTGTATAATTATGAGCAAATGATGTATCCTTGGTGTCATTTATTGCATAATTCATTTGCTGAGTACTAGACATCCCAGCAGTGTTGAATGACAACTCTTTGTGGCAGCAGTGCTGTGCTGCGGGTTAGGGGTATAGTGGTAAACTGAATCCAAGGCATTGCACATAGAGTGCTGTCACCCTTTCTCATTTCTCAAACATGTCTCTTGCGCTGTCCTAATGTTTTGCTCCCCCTCACTGTTAATGCCTATACTTCTCCCTTCAGTGAAGTTTACATCTGTCTTTCTCCATATACCTGTCTTTTTTCTTTCTGAACATCTGTCACTGTTGTTTTGCAGTTAGTATGCATAGGGGACAGGCTCTCACATGACTAAAGCTCTCAGCTGTTTTGTACTTTGTTCTGTTTTGTATCACTCTGTGGAGTATACTGATAAGACTGCCTTGGGAACAATGGAAAAAATGTCAGATTTACAAATTATTGCCTGCAAAAAGGGGCTAGTTGTTCTTCCATTGTGCAATCGTTTTTTGCAGAAGAGGACACTTTGAATTACAGCTGTGGTTTAATTGTTCTTGTGGCATTGGATGAAAGGGGGTACAATTTGTGGATCTGAAACAACAGAGAGAAAGAGCACATTTAGAGATATATTATTGTTGTGTTTGTTCTCTATTTTCATAGTAGTGTGTTGAAGAATTCATGTAAACATGGTTTTCTTGTTTTATTATTTGAACTTATATGATGATTTTAGTATAGCTGACAGCTCAAATTGCAAAAATAAATGCATAAATGCACACACACACATAAACTCTCTTTTTGTGATTAGTGGACACATAATGCATCAATGTATTTATTTATTTTATTTTTTGTTTAAGAAACTCACGCAACGCAAACATCATTCAAAAACACACGCAAATACTTGAGTAACGACTAGCAACCATAAAGACACTTTTGATTGAATTAATGACCCGTGGCCCTCTGACCGTAGCATGCGTAATGACTCTCAAGTTTCTCTGGGTACAGATGGGTTGTGACATGTTGAAACACTATTTTAGCCGCAAGTCATTCTGAGTGAGCTGAGACCTGTGTTCTGGTGCTTGAATTACATGCTATGTGTTGCTCTGCATCGCCTCAGGTCAGAAAAGGTGCTGATTTATTTTTCACATAGCTGCAGTTGAAGATACTTGACTTAAATGTGTCTGTCACACACAGATAATGTCTACTGTCTTGATGCTGTACATAACATTCAGAGCACATCCTTCTTTCACAATCTGTAACGTGTGAGCATAGGTTTGTATTCATGTGTGTGTGCATATACATTATTGACCCATGTGTTGATCAGTTTTAGTGGTGTAATCGTCCTTCATTAAGTGAAATCAGTTACACACCACTATTGAATTACATAAGGGCTTGGTGTGTGTGTGTGTGTGTGTGTGTGTGTGTGTGTATGTGTGTGTGTGTGTTTATTGGATTAATGGTGCTGAGTGGCCATTTGTGCAGCCTAATTTAATGCAAGCTTTGTAATATACAGAAGCAATGCAAACAGATGAGGCTATAAAATGTACAACATATACAAACATATTGTTGATGAGGGTCCGATATTATCTAGTGCTCAGGGCTAAAATGCAAACAAAAGTGATAAAAAATGGCTCAAATAAGTTTTCCAGTATTTTAAATATTTCATGTTATTTTATTCTAGACCATCTAGTTTTGGATATAGTAACTCTGTAGACACTAGTGATTTAACACTCCCAGTAACGTTAAAAACGTTAAATAACAATTCTATCAAAATCTATGACGGTAGACAGTAGAGAGCTGTATAATCTTTCATAGGGACCAGCTAGTTACAGTATATAAAATGTATACTAATTGATTTATTGTTATATCTTGTGCATTATTTACATCTACTTTTGAACGCATGTTCTGTTACTCCTTGTATGCTGCAATAGATAATTAATCAAATTTAAATCGTGACATGTCCTAGTGTGATTTATTAAACCGCTAAAGGCTGCAATCTTACTGTGGACAAGCTGCATACTTTAAATAAATCCGACTGCTCATCCACTAGAAACTCCACAGATATTGAGAATCATTCATGTTGTATGAGATGTCAGAGCAGAGCACAAATCTACTGTGAACCATGCAGCACATGTAAGATGTATATTTATTTAATTAAAATCACAGCATTTATGCTTTAATCTCAGCTCAGCTTTATTTCACATTTAAAACAACAGAGTTGAACAAATTGCTTCACAGTAATACAATTATAGCATAACATTTAAAAATGACCACATACACAAACACCAGTAATCTAAAATACAAACACTTCAAAACTGTGTCCTACATTTAATTTGTCATAATCAAATGCCAGTGTAAAGAGATGAGATTTCAGCCATGAAGCGAACTGTCTGGAAAAGTGAAGCATCCGGCAAAAAACACGTCATAATAAAAGCACTATTCAAAATAAAATCTAGATGCCTGAAATTGAAGAAATGTAATAAAAATATATTACAACTGTATAGTAAAATGTAATATTCACTGTAATAATAATAATTAATAAAAATATAAAAAAAAAAAAGACAGCTGTTGAATAAAAGTATGGTTAAAAAAAAATGCAATGACATGTTAAAAAGTTCTATTTTCACTTTTTAAAAGTTTTAAGAATGTATCATTTTGATGATAAAATTAAATTAAACTTTTAAAAAAATTCTGGAAAGTTCTGGAAAATAATAATTATTAAACAATAAGTATTAAAATAATTATTAAATAATAAAAAATAGCTAAACTGGTGTGTTCAATAGCACATTATAATATAAGCATTTTTTGCTGTGGTATCGAAACTGGTTCTGAAATTTTGGTACTGTGACAACATTAAGGTTAACATGTCCAAACTCTGACATCAGTCATTCATCATTGAATCACAGCTTGGTTGACCTGTAAGGGCAGCATATTGATGTTACAGGGATTACATACAGTACATGACATCATTCAAAGTGGCTGTTGCACATAGTGACGCAGCAGAATGTACCACAACCTCATTAGCCGAATTACTATTGCTCACATGTACAAACCAAAGTCCCAGTGCAGTGTTCACAAAGTATTTTCCCAGTACTCTCGCTCTCATTCCTTTTTTAATTTCTTTTTGGAGACTTTGATGCTTAAACCAGCCCGGTCAATGCTCGTCTTTCATCTCTTGACGTTCACCACTCAGACGTGTCACTCATGCCCTTCTCTTTTGGCAACTGGGTCATGTGAACGAGAGCGAAAGCAAATACTACCAATCGATCAGAGGGTGAGAGAATGCCCTGCAAAAAGCATTATGTGAATGATTACTTATTTCCGTCTTCTTATTGTCAAGAAGGATGGTATTATAGCAGAAAACCCCAGTAAACAGTTAGAACGTTTACATGCACAGTTTTAATCAAGCTAGAGCAGGTTTTTTACTTAATTAAGCTACAGTCTGTCAAAGTATACATTACACAATACGTAATAAAATATTTGAAGCAAGGATGCTGAGTGCTTTTGAAGCATGAGCACAACGCAGAGACCAACAGTGGTCCTGTTAATGTGTACAGTATGCATGCTGGATGAAGCTGAGCTACGACTACATTATTGAGGTCTGTTAGTCCGACTATGCAAAAATTTATGTACAATTTCAGTCCGATTAAATTGTTTACATGACATTTTAAAAAGACAACATATTGTTTTAGGCCAACTGAAATCAAACTTTTAGTGCACATAAACGTAAATCGGATGATCCAAATATCCATACTTCCCTACTATACAGTATACAGTATGTCCAAATCCTCAGTATTCATAAAACAGTAAGTGAGAAATACCCAGATTAACTGCTATTTTCGGTGAGATTCTAAAGTGTGGATCGAGTGGACACTTTACGATCCCATAATCCTTCGGGAGCTGAGAAGACGGTAATTTCAAAATGCTAGATTTTAGGTGACCGCAAGTTGAATGGCTCTTTTTAACTATATATTTACCAAGAAAGTTGTTCCTTGTGTGATGGTGCTTGTTTACCAAAACCCGAGTCCATTTTTTCCACTGTTGTTGTTGTTATTACGTCATACTGTATGTTCGGGTCATGTGTCAACACCAACATCCACAGATGAAGTATGTCCAGTATTTATTCATACTACTCATATGCATACCTAAAGAACATACTGTTTGACCAGCTGAGAAGTTTATCCTTGATCAAATACAGTACATACTCTGACAGTACCTGATTTTGGACTCAGGGTTTGTCTTAATTTCTGACTGGCCATTGTGTGTGCACTGATCGGAGCCTAAAGCCAAGTGCACACTACACAACTTACAGTCGGCGCCATGCGATTAAGGCCCCGTTTCGCCTGGCATTAAAATGCTTTTTGGGTGATCCGATCACACGTAGTCAGCCTTAAATACAGGCCTGTATATGTCCCAGCAACAGTGAGGAGCCGCTCCTTATCTTTTAATCAACCGCTGTGCTAAAACAAGAGTTTAAACTTTGCAGATTACGAGCAGCTTTAAATTGTCTTTGTAAAAATTTAAATTAAATTGTAAAAAGTGGATACAGATACTAACACGAGAGCTTCATGGATCTTTTTTAGTGTGTCTGATATCAAAACAGATGAGATGCACACCTGAAGCTCCTTTAATGCAGGTAATCCACTAAAATAATGGAAAATTCTGCTTGACATGTTGCGTTTGTAATTATATTTAAATTTCAACAGCATCTGGGAGAAACAGCACACCGTTTTTTCGTGCTTTCTTTGTATTTTCTGACTTTGTTGCACTTTATTATCATGCAGCAACACACTAACACAGTGCTTTGATGTATGTCATCATAAAATTAGAGACCCTCCCCTCCAAATTTGAACACAAGTGGTCACAGGGGATGCATTTAAGTGACCAGGTTTAAACAGCGATGTGTCTCATCTGACCACATGTGAATGGATCACCCGAAACGCATCGTAATACCAGGTGGAAACGGGGCCAAACAGTCAAATGTTTTGTGTTGTTTTGGTTTGCACACTACATGACTGATCGCAGACTGGTGTTTCAACTACACTACCATTTGCCACCTACTGAGGCACCGTGTACACCTGGTAATAAGATATGTTTTGGATGATCCGATCACAAGTTTAATAACGGGACACATCACTGTTACATCTTGTCATCTCTTTTGATCACTTGTGTTCAGATTTCGAGGGGAAGTCTCTGATTTCATAAGGACATACATCAATCATTACATCTGTGTATTACTGAACATAAAAATAATAAAGAGTAAAAAAGAAAAAGAAGAGAAAGTGCAAAAAACAAGTGCACTTTTTCTCTTAATTATTTGCAAACATGACTAATTTTAGTGCAGTATCTGTAACTGAGCTTCAGATGTGTGTTCTCATATCTGTGTTCCTGCATGTTGGTATTAGACACACTGAAGAATTCCATGAAGTTCTTGTATGTGTACATTTATTCGGGGTTTTTATTTTCATTTTCAGATCGGGTGGTTATTTCCCTTTAAATCTACACATAACCTGCAAAGTTTAAACTCTTGATTCATTAGGCTGTGCTCTGCTGCTGTGACACTGAGCCCAATGTCTGAATGTAATTGAAGTGGACAAATCTCAAAACCATTTGGAACCTGTTACAGCTGTCGGAGGGCGGGGCTGGGTCGTGATTCTACACACCCGGTCCCTTATCAGGCTCATCAAGCCTCCGAGAGGGATAAATGCCGACTGCGGAGGTGTCACGAAATGCAGACAACGAAGGTTGAGGATCCAAATGCAGTACTTTTATTATTATTACAAACACATAGGAAAACCCACAATGGGGAAATAAACTTGAACAGAGAACTTCGGGCAGGGAAAAACACACCAGGCTAACAACATTCATGAACATACAAACAGAGACTGAACAAACAGACAGGGTTTAAATACAAGAATGTGGGACAAAGGGGCCAATGAACAAACAGGACTCAAACAAGATAACAAGATGATCGACAGAAACCAAAGGCAAACAAATGAGAGCAGGTGCAAACAATGGACGAAAGCTAACAAGGAGACAGTGGAGCTACAAAAGGGCCAAAAGTGAAAACTAAGGAGTACAAAAGTGACAAAAATGGTAAACAAAAGGGCAATGGTGGAACAAGACAGGGTATACATAACAGGAGGATTGTGCGGGAGAGAGAGATCGTTTGCGGACATGTCCGTCATGTGTGTGTTTGTGTCTTTTGTTTATGTTAACAATTAAAATATTATTTATATTACCAAGCCGGTTCTTGCCTCCTCCTATCCATTGAACAGCTTTACATTGATGTAATCTGATTACCTAATTTATAGGTAATGAAATCAAAACATATTCATGTAATCCATAAAATAGCAACTGTAATCTGATTAAACACATTTTAACATTTTATTTGAAGCACTTGATTTTTGTTATCTGAAGATGTAAAGCAGAATACAGTAAGTGCAGAATAGTGGAGAAGGATTTTTAAAAAATATGGTTATATTTGTTTATATAAGTTAATCCATGATGTATCATAACTAACAATGACTAATATTTTAAAATGGCATTTATTCATCTTTGTTGTTCATTGTTATTTAAGGTTAGTTCATATTGCATTACCTAATGTTAACATATACAAATTTTATTGAAAAATGTATTAGTAAATGTTTAAATTATCATTAACCTACATTAACAAATGCTGTTAAAGTATTGTTCATTGTTATTCATGTTAACAAATGTAGTAAAATATTACCTTTCAGTATTATAAGACTATGAGTTACCTGTAAGTGTTCCCAGAAGAGTTGTATCTTCAGATTTGGTTTGGATAATTGCAAAGGATTCTGCTGTTTGGTGAAGCCTGAACCGTGTACCAATTTGGTTTGAATTTACACACATTAACAACATGTTGCATTCAGTGTTTCTGAGGTAAGTGGTGTCTGGGGTGGTGAGAGAGGTGATGAGTTTGAGTTAGTCAGTTTGACACTTAATGAGTTGGCCAAAGATGAATGTGCAGTGTATTGACGCAGGCAGACATGGGAGTGGATAGCAGCTTATAAACCCATGATAATAGCACAGACCAGCATCCCACTAAGTAAAGGTCATTTACAAAGATGACTCGTCACTTTCCACACAGTGGGAGAGAAAGAGAGATATGAAGCTTCTCACAAACCGTGTGTGTGTGTGTGTTTGTGTGTGGAGGCGATGCTGTGCATTAACAGATGGTCCAGCTAATTGATCTGTCATTACGACAGCTTATACCCCTCCAGATAGAACATCAAGCCACTCAGTTATCCACCTTTTTGTCTTTTTCTGTTCATGTTTGTGTCTCAGAACATTTGCAGTTAATACCTGTTATTATTGCACAGCTGAGCCCTCAAAAGCACTATGCGAATCCATTGCCATTGACTGCAGGGTACAAATGACTGATCAGAGATTTGTGTTTGTGCATGTGCCAATGTGTATTTTGAATGTTTTGATACTTGCTGAGTGTTGAGCTCCAAGACAGCTGAAGTGTACTTGATGATTTTGAACATGTAATTCTTTAATAGCTAAAACAAAAAATCTGACAAGAACAAGATACCATTGGGGTCTGTTCACACGGAACATATTTTTATGACATCCGTCTGTGCTGTTTTTAGTTGTTTTCCTACGTAAACATGTGCTAGATGGACATCTTTGACCACTGTGCCACAAATCAGGAGCGCCATGTCTTTTAGACACTGTGTCAAGTTAAAAGTTCTGTAACTTTTAAAAATGTGTCTTGAGACACCTGTATTCTGTCATCATGATCACATGGGTAGTCAGCATGTTGTTTCCGAGAGTTCCTGTATTAGGATCAGCCATGAGATGCTGACTCACTGGCAAGCTCCATCCCCAATCAGACATTTTTGCATCAGCTCCACCATGTTTACCTTCCCCTATGGTGTGACCGTAAGACCCGGGTTTGGATCCCATGTTAAGAAAACAGGAAGTAATCACTTTCGTATAATCATTAATGAGCGCAATTCGGAGGATGCATTTTTCCCTCTAACATTACATTTTTGCTTCACTGATGGTTAGGTTTAGGATGGAGGTTCAGTTTATAAAATATGCATTCCTCTTCACTGTATTACAGCTTGTACGTCTGAAAACAAATTGCATCGTAACTCGCTTTTGGCTCCCGTCCATGGACATGGAGCTCACACGTGCCTAAATGGCCAACAATACTTGCCGCTTTGGCCACTGGGGGCAGTGTTTCGAATTTTGTTTAGCATGGACTGATATTACCTAAAGAAAAGTCAACCTACTATTTCTGGTTTCACTGTGAGATCAGTCTGATTCTGTTCCAATTGTTTGTGCTGCTTATGTCTTTTTTTTTTAATGCAAGAACACATTACGTCTGAACGGCCACTTACAAGACACTCCCTTTTAGGGCAGAAATAATTTAAGCAAGTACATGATTTGCACAATACTTGCTAACATGTACTGCATTCACATACTTGCACAGAGTATGATTCACCCTTTAAAAAGCTTAAATGTGTAATGAAAGCCTACTTATTCTGGTCTCTCTCTCTATCTCTTTGTCTTTCTCAGAGAGGTGGAAGGTGAATTAGAGGTGGTTTGGGAGGCAGCTACAAGGGAGAGTCAGCGGTTAAGAGAGGTTGTGCTGGGAAGCAGCTTGATGAGTCCAGCCACCATGGCTCCAGTCCTACGGAGCACTTCTGGCCATTCTCCTGCAAGGTCCCCTAATGTCGAAGATAATTTGACCAGTACGATCCCACCTCCCTTCACCTCTAGGCAGAACCATCCTTTACTCCACAGCCCCATGTTTGAGTCTGACTCTGACCAGCAACAAAATCCCTCTTCTGATGAGAGTGAGAAAAGCGGTTGGGGCTTGTTATCCTAATTCGTCCATATCCTCGATAAGTGTTTTGAGTTCATTAATTAATTTACCTGAATGCTTAATGTATTTTCATGGACAGTGCATGAACATATAAATACACTTATTTTCTCTTTACTATGAAAAATGTGCTTTGATGTTTTTTTATCCACAGAACATGTATAACAGTCTTCTCAGTGTAAATTAGAGGTTGCTAATAATTATTATTCTGTTGAATAGGATAATGTTACAGGTTTTTTTTTTTTCAGTTGCCAAACTCCTCATTTCAGAAAGGTTTTGTGACAGCACAGTGGTTGCACAGTATAGCACAGGAAATTCTATTGCACAAGCCACATGATGAATGATAGACCAACTCTCTCTCTCGCTCGCTCGTTTTCCTAGATGAAGTTCTAGCACAAAAGAATGCACCCTGTAGGATGATTTCCCTCATACTGTACTGTTCTTTAAGGACAAAGTAGGTGACACAGTGTTCCATAAAAAAAAACTAAAAAGAATTCCATTCCTATTTGTAATTTTGCAAATAAAAATACATTGAAAAATGTAAAAAGTCTTTTACTTTTTTACATGTCCTTTTATGCCACTATGCATTCTATGATGACAATTATTCCATAAAATAAATTTATGTTTTTGAATATGTTTTCTATCATTATTTGGTTTTAAGCAACATCTTAACAAAAAACTCTGATATTACCCTCTTCTTTAGGAGAGAAATAATAATTCCACTAAGGCCATTGTAATACCTAATTGGATCAAATAAAGTTTGTGTTTGATTAATGGAGCATAATTAGGGCAGTACAGTATTTGTCTCCATGATGGTCTGTTTGAATGAGTGCTCACATACTGTAATTAAAGGTAGATTAGGGCAGTGGTTCCCAACTCTGTTCCTGGAGGCCAAACAACACTGCACATTGGAAAATGCATTCTATGCAAATGCAGACTTGACTGATGATTTGAGTTTTTATTTGGTTCAAAAGATCCATTAAATATCATTTTACATTTGTAAAAACACCTTTACACTCCAGCAAATCACCGTAAGAGCTGAATGGTTAAACAAAAATACAAAACTACACATTCAATTTCTGTCCAGTAAACTATATGGCTGTGTTACATTACAATATTATTAACATCCACATTTTAATAACAAACCAGATGTTTTACATGTTAATGGCATGAAACATCACAAAATGTTTTATGTTATTATGAATCACTTCTCAGTTTTTAATCTTAATCTTTTTCATCAGATGAAATTCCTTGTAAATATCAAGTGCAACAATATTTCACAAAATTACAGATTTTAAATAGATTTTTTTAACTGATATTGGTGAAGGAACAGACTTCTTTCTGGTGACATATGTAGGACTTCTCAAATCATTTAGTCTGCTTAAACCCTGTCCCTTTCTTATAAATACCACAACCTTGCATAGAGTTGAACAAAGTGTCAATCATATGTTGGTGAAGTTGGCAAGGTGTATTTTCGTCTGTTTTTATTCAAAACTATCATTCCTTAACTCAAACTTTCTTGGTTATGGGTCAGCTGGCTTGAATTTACATTTCGAATGAGGAGGAATTCGTGAATTTGCAGTTGTGTTCGAGACATTTGAATACGTCAACATATGGAAATCAGTTGCAACTTCCATTCTCTTTCAAGCATAATTTTGGTGTCTCACTATGGGATATGCCCCTTCCGCATATTCCTAGAAGTTCTATTACATTACGGCAGGACTTATTGTCTGGCAGAAGTGAAACTTGTGTCTGGAGGAGGCTATACTTTCAAGTATAAAAGGGTTGACACAGCGTCATTATATTATTAAAAAAACCTCTTCTCACTTCACTTCAGAAGCTTGGATTACCATTCAGTCATCTACTGGTCTCCACATTGGTCGCTGCTTAATCATGTCGGAACAGAGTTTCTGTGTCAATATACAGGCCATCATGCTGTTTTCTATTTTTTCCTACAATCTGGACTCTAGCTCATTGAGGAATTCCTTAGCTCTCCAGCTAAATGGCTGCAGCAATGCAGAGTACTTTGGCTTGCTTGGGGGATTCTTTGCGACTTTGCTCTTGCGGGAATAAAATTTCATGCAGGGACATAAACCAGGCCTGCTCTGCATGTCTTTGGTAGAAAGCATTGATTGACTATCCCGGATCATGTGAGCACTGTGCACGCTTCACCATGAAGAGCCTTTGGTGCAGACTAGCACGCCAAGCTAGTCTGTTGGGCCAGAATCCCCTCGTATGAGCTAGCCCTGCTTTGGCTACCACCCCACAGGTATCCATTCCTGTAGAGCTGCCAACCATGGAAGCTTTGACCTGGGGTGATATATGCGTCCATTTGCCATCCATGCTCAGTACGGATGAGAAGCTTTGCAGCTCTGTCTACCCAGAAATACACAGACTGAACCCCTCCACCACCTTGGCAAACTTTCACTGAAGTCATGGCTCGTCCACCTCTTAGCTATCGCAATCCTATATGGCAGAGGCCACATGTGAGTGCAGTGGGTCAGAGTGGAGTTCCAGAGCAATAGAGTGTTTGGCCTAGGAAGAACTATTCGCCTGCTGCAGTTCAGATGGAGCAGCCAGCTCCTCATTCCAATCAGGGAGTGAGTAAGAAGAAGAAGGCACCCTAAAGGTTCTTTCCACAGCCCCTGTATGTTGGCTCCCACCATTCAGTGCTTCAGTGTTCAGGATGGAATGAGTTATGGAGTTCCCAATTGTTCTGTGTGGCAAATAGAGGCCCGGGCAAGGGGATGCAGAGCAGTGAAGAGGATGAGAGATGGTGCAGTGGTGCACATCCACCCACTTGTCGCAAGCACTTTACACTCTCAAAATTCAATAATGTTTTCACTGCCCCCCCCCCAAAAAAAAATTTTGCTAATCAAAATCCCCCAAAAAGTGTTGAAAAACACATTAACAGAACTCCCTTAGTGGTGGTGAAACTCTGGTAAACTCTGTCCGAGTGCTAAGTGTTCATGCATGCGCAGTGCAGAGCCCGAGCTTGTTCACGTCTCAGCCACAAGATCGTGCCAGAGTGCTATATATAAGCAATTGTGAGCGTGTACAAAGTCCCTCTGGTAATGAGGACAATACAGTTCAGGTACAGACTGCAATTTGTTGCCCTCCCACCCGCAATTCAGAGGGAAATCACTCTCATGTATGGGGGGCATCAGTTCATGTTCTTCAAGAGGAAATTTCCTCCTTGCTGATCAAGAAAGCAACAAGAGTGGTTCCACGCGAGCAAAGTCAGAGCGGCTTTTATTCAAGATACTTCCTCGTTCCACAGAAGGGAACTCTGGCTGTCCGTCCCATATTAGATGTACAAGCACTGAACAAGTATCTAAGAAAGTACAAGTTCAGAATATTCACTCATTCAACACTCCTGAAACTGGTGTGCCCAGGTTCACTTCCATTGATCTGAAGGATGCATATTTTCACATAAAAATATACCCACCCCACAGGAAATTCCTGAGCTTTGCATTTCAGGGGGTGATGTATGAATATTTAGTTCAACCTTTTGGCCTGGCTCTCAGCCCAAGGGTCTTTGTCAAATGGAAGCAGCTCTAACCCCATTCAGAGAAAGAGGAATTTGTCTCATTACATAAATAGATGATTGGCTCGTGACAGCTCAATCAGAGCACATACTGAGAGAGAGCACACTGCGATGCTTATAGAGCATCTTCAAACTGGGTTTAATATTAAACTCTGAGAAGAGTGTTTTAATCCCCACACAGTCAATTATGTATCTAGGGTTGTCACTGGACTTGGTGACATTCAGATTGCGACTGTCAGAGGAGAGAGTAATACAATTTAAAATGGCTCAATGTTTCCATTCGCACATGCCTCAGACATGGGGTAAATGGCCTCAGCTCTGATAGTCATTCCACCAGGCCGATTATTAATGAGAAAGTTTCATGCTGGGTAGCCTCTTTGAGATTGAACCCTTTACCTCAGAGGAGAGTGAGGTTGACATCGATACCAGTGCTGGCATTGCACCATTATATACACAAATCCTTTTTTATTCAAGGGGTCCCCATGGGTGTTGTTCAGGCCATAAACGTCATTATGACGGACACTTCATTGTCCGGTTGGGAGGGCACTCATGAAGGCAGAATAATAAATGGGAGATGGGGTCGACATCTGACCAATCACCAAATAAGTTATCTGGAAATGCTGGCAAGTTTCTTAACCCTGAAGCATTTTCTCCCTTTATTGGAAGGGCATCATTTTCTTTTGAGAACAGACAACACTACAGTGGTAACGTATATAAACTGACAAGAAGGACTCAGATTGGTCCTTCTGCACCCACTGGCATGCAAACTGGTTCTGTGGGGCAATGCCTACAGGTGAAACTCGAAAAATTAGAATATCGTGCAAAAGTTCATTAATTTCAGTAATTCAACTTAAAAGGTGAAACTAATATATTATATAGACTCATTACAAGCAAAGTAAGATATTTCAAGCCTTTATTTGATATAATTTTGATGATTATGGCTTACAGCTTATGAAACCCCAAATTCACAATCTCAGAAAATTTGAATATTGTGAAAGGTTCAGTATTGTAGGCTCAAAGTGTCACACTCTAATCAGCTAAACACCTGCAAAGGGTTCCTGAGCCTTTAAATGGTCTCTCAGTCTGGTTCAGTTGAATTCACAATCATGGGGAAGACTGCTGACCTGACAGTTGTGCAGAAAACCATCATTGACACCCTCCACAAGGAGGGAAAGCCTCAAAAGGTAATTGCAAAAGAAGTTGGATGTTCTCAAAGTGCTGTATCAAAGCACATTAATAGAAAGTTAAGTGGAAGGGAAAAGTGTGGAAGACAAAGGTGCACAAGCAGCAGGGATGACCGTAGCCTGGAGAGGATTGTCAGGAAAAGGCCATTCAAATGTGTGGGGAGCTTCACAAGGAGTGGACTGAGGCTGGAGTTACTGCATCAAGAGCCACCACACACAGACGGGTCCTGGACATGGGCTTCAAATGTCAAACGTCTTACCTGGGCTAAAGAAAAAAAGAACTGGTCTGTTGCTCAGTGGTCCAAAGTCCTCTTTTCTGATGAGAGCAAATTTTGCATCTCATTTGGAAACCAAGGTCCCAGAGTCTGGAGGAAGAATGGAGAGGCACACAATCCAAGATGCTTGAAGTCCAGTGTGAAGTTTCCACAGTCTGTGTTGGTTTGGGGAGCCATGTCATCAGCTGGTGTTGGTCCACTGTGCTTTATTAAGTCCAGAGTCAACGCAGCCGTCTACTGGGACATTTTAGAGCACTTCATGCTTCCTTCAGCATTCAAGCTTTATGGAGATGCTGACTTCATTTTCCAGCAGGACTTGGCACCTACCCACACTGCCAAAAGTACCAAAACCTGGTTCAATGACCATGGTATTACTGTGCTTGATTGGCCAGCAAACTCGCCTGACCTGAACCCCATAGAGAATCTATGGGGCATTGCCAAGAGAAAGATGAGAGACATGAGACCAAACAGTGCAGAAGAGCTGAAGGCCGCTATTGAAGCATCTTGGTCTTCCATAACACCTCAGCAGTGCCACAGGCTGATAGCATCCATGCCACGCTGCATTGAGGCAGTAATTAATGCAAAAGGGGCCCAAACCAAGTACTGAGTACATATGCATGATTATACTTTTCAGAGGGCCCACATTTCTGTATTTAAAATCCTTTTTTTTATTGATTTCATGTAATATTCTAATTTTCTGAGATTCTGAATTTGGGGTTTTCATAAGCTGTAAGCCATAATCATCAAAATTATATCAAATAAAGGCTTGAAATATCTTACTTTGCTTGTAATGAGTCTATATAATATATTAGTTTCACCTTTTAAGTTGAATTACTGAAATTAATGAACTTTTGCACGATATTCTAATTTTTCGAGTTTCACCTGTATTTCTTATCCCTGAGAGCGATGCACGTACAGGGTGTTATGCATCGGGGTGCGGATTTGCTTTCGAGGGGCAATCCTCTATATAGGGAGTGGAGACTGAACATAGTGGTCGAGCAGATTTGGAGCTGGTTCGGCAGGGCAAAAGTGGATCTGTTCGCGTCTCAAGAGAATGCTGCTCAGTGCCCTCTGAACTTTTCTCTAAAGGATCAGAGCGCACCACTGGGAATAGATGCGCTGGTGCATGAATGGTCTTGCATTCTCCTTTATGCCTTCCCTCCGATAGTTTTGATATCTCCAACCCTCTCGAGAGTGAACGAGAAGTGATTAAGAATGACATTAATTGCCCTGCACTGGCCAGGGAAGTATTGGCTTGCGGAGATCATACACATGCTATATGAACAGCCGTAGCCTTTTCCGCTGCAGTGAAACCTGTTGTCGCAGACACGGGGGGAGAATTTCCATCCTCATCCAGAGCACCTAGCCCATGAGTGGTTCAATTTGAATGCAACTGGGTTGCCCCATAGTGTTATTAGGACAATACAGAATGCTAGAGCATTGTCTACTAGATCTTTGTAAGGGTGTAAATGGGCCGTGTTTGAGCGTTGGTGCGCAGATAAACACGAGATTCCCTATCAATGCTCAGTGGTGGTTATACTATCATTTCTACAAGAATTGATAGATAAGGGGGAAGCGTTCTCAACCATAAAAGTGTTTCTGGATGCAATATCAGCATGTCAAATAGACTTTGATGGTAACACAGTAGGGCAGCATCCTTTAGTGTGCCGCTTTATGAAGGGTGCACGTCGCACTCTACCAGTTTCTAAACCACTTTCTTCCACATGGGATTTAGCGATGGTGCTTGATGCTATTTCAGGGCCTCCATTTGAGCCTTTGGACAAAGTTTATTTTAAGATCTTGTCATTCAAGGCAGCACTATTGTTAGCACTGGCTTCAGCGAAACGAGTCCAGACATTATGAAAAGATGTTGAAGGATAACTTTGTCACCATTTAACCATTGCTTTTGGAGCAACACTGGTCGTAGAAAGTAATGTTTTTCTAATATGCATGTTGTTGCACTTACAATCTAAAAAGTCTACTTCTATCATCAAGCAAGGAGGTTATTCCTTTAGCGATGAGTATTGTAGCGAGGATTTAATAAGATGAAGCTTAATTGATATGCCATTAATCACCCTTGAAATCTCAATACGAGTGACATTAACATTGTTATCATTTATACATTTTTCATGACTAATTGGATTCCCGCTACTCTCAATGAAGTTTGAGATAAAAATAATTTTCTTCTCTGCACACATTTTATTAAATATGGTCCTGTTTCTATGCAAAATATACTGATTGTTCCATACAATACATCTATGAGGTGAAAATTTTTCAGGGCCAGGACTTTCGTTTAAAGGAGTTTTGGATAATGTATCTTCTAATGATAAGGCACTTTCACAAATATTTGAGATATGCGGACAGATTCTGGGTATAAACTGATCAACT
Source organism: Xyrauchen texanus (assembly GCF_025860055.1). NCBI lineage: Eukaryota > Metazoa > Chordata > Actinopteri > Cypriniformes > Catostomidae > Xyrauchen > Xyrauchen texanus. The sequence continues at coordinate 37,284,862 of NC_068277.1, forward strand.
CTGCTGAAACATGTTTCACACCATGCATAAATGAAAGATGAGGAATTAAGTTTTTGATAAAAGTTGGAAATATATGTGTAAAACTTTCCAACAAGAATGATGCGAGAAGAAAGTTCTTCAAGCTCAAGGTGAGACTTTTAATGTACACACTACCCAAATACACAGTTCTTTACACAAATATTTAAACTCTCAGGATATATCATATTAAGGAACACAGCAGGCTTCCATGTGTCAGACTCTCTGTCAAAGGTTCTGTGGGTGCCACTTTTATGCCGCTCTCCCCGTGCTCACTGAAATTAGAGACAGGTGTTAGGTATAATTTAGCTCAGGTGTAAGCGCCCTTACCGCTTTCCTCTCCCGGACTGGCGCTTGACCACGCCCCCGCTGCCACAATATGAATTTATAATTTTATTGTCAGAAGTAAGGATGTTATTTATATTAAAAAAAAATGATAATTTTAAAAAAATAACTGGATTGTTTTACCATATTCGAGCGATTTGGCTCTTGGTCTTATAAAGGCTCCTCTCGCTTTTTCTATATACAGTTTGACAAGATTCTCTTGTAGAACATAAATCTTAATTTTCATTAAGTAGCGGTTTTCTGAGAAGATTATTTATTTCACTCAATATGTCTTTATGAATGAAAGTTTTCTTTTTAGACTGTTCTTGACCATATTTAATTGAAAAGCTTTTACACTCATTTTTTTTAACAATTCCCATTTTAAAGATACATATATATCAGTCATATCTTTGTTTTTTTATGATATCTTGTATTGCTACACAATAAGGGCTTTGGTCTAAAAAAGGAACAATTAAGTTTCCAATAACCAGAATTTAAATGTTTTGCTGTGGGAGGGCGGGGCCGGATCGTGAAGCAGCACATCCAGCCCCTTATCAGGATAATCAAGCCTCTGAGGGGGATAAAGGCTGACCGATGACGGCAGTGCGAGAGAGAGATTTATGGACAGCTGCGACCGGGGTAGAGGCGAGAACATGTCAGTGAATTCTGCTTGCAACTTGGCTAGCTCTGTGAGCAGCGATAGTAAGAGGTGGTCTACACACAGGACCAGGTTGAACTGATTAGTTTTGAGCGTCACCTCTAGCCCGAGCTCCGCCCTCTCAGGAACTACCGTCTCCAAGCTTTAAGGAGACTGAAGTGGTAAACTTCACGTGCCCCATCTGTCCTTTCACTTCACCTCGTAATTGAGATGTCCAACTCGCTGTGTGACCTCAAAGGGCCCTTGCCACTTTGTGAGTAATTTAAAGCTTGAGGTGGGCAGCAACGCAAGCACTTTAACTCCCGGTGCGAATTCCCATAGTCGAATGCCCGTCACACAGCTGGCTTTGATGTCCCTGTGTTAAATGACCCAAAGTGTGGAATCTCCTCCCAAGTTTTCGTTATTGTTGTTGGTTTTTCCTGACAAACAGCTGCTTCTCACTCTACTTCTTATTGTTGTTTTATTGGTTTGCATTTCCCCAGGCTTATCAGGACTAAAATTTTCCAATAGGGCTGGGTGTTCAGCTCCCCTGTCGTTTCATAGAATAGTCCAATGGCTGAACGTGTCAAGTTTGCCGCGCTGTCAGCGGAGGCTCGTGGTGCGGTGACAGGCGAAAGTATAAATGAGGCTTTACAGAAACAATGCAGTATGTTTCTTGGTGACAGAGACTTTGCTATCAGTACATTATGGAATATACATTTGATAATTTAACAGAGAGAGAGGCGCGCAGCTCTGCAGGTACAGGTCACTTGTTTCCTTCCAAAGGCCTAGAGGACTGAGGTTCAGACAGCAGAGACAAATGATGAGGACTTCCTATAACATTGCTGCTCTCTGTGTTCATTCACAATAAGTGAAAATAACTCCCTCTCTCACTTCTTCAGTACCACAGACTTATGAAGGAGGAATACAACAGCACAAATACAATTATCATAATATTGCCTATTCAATACCAGTGTTTGCCTATTCTCCATTGGAACTAATGGAAGAAAATCAATGCTGCCATCTGTTGGACATCTTAAATACATCAACAAGGGGTTTAATTGTTTGTGGAAGAAATGTCATTCAGCCTCATGGGTACAAAAATACCTTTAAAAACATAGAACAGCAAATCAAATATATACAGTAAAATGCTGTTTTTGACAAATGCAGACCTGGTGAATATGCAAAGTGCTGTTAAAAAGAGCTGTTCCACATCTATAGATGGATGAATCATTGAACCAGCAGAAAACACACATTGTGGCATAGATATAACGGTGCGTTACATACTCAAGCACTCCTGCTGAAAGCCCATGATTCAAGAACTTGTGGCCTGGTGAATGATCCCTTTAAAATGTATTTACTGCCTCAAAGCATGCTTAATTAAATAAATAATTTGCAATTGTTTATTTTATAATAAGGAGTGAGTGGTCAAATTGAAAGTCAAGTGATCTGAGATGCCCCTGTGTTTTATAACACTATGGATGTATAACGCCAGTGAGTGTCAGGTTAATTGTTAGCTCGGCCTCAGACCAGTGAGGAATCTGTGCTTTGCCTTCATACGTGGAGATTTAAATCTGTGTTTGGGATTGCCAAAAGAAGTGGACCCAATCTAAAGGTAAACAATCATACAAAGTACACCTTCTAAATACTAATATAGTTTTATATAAATATAAGGGTGACAGCCATTACTTTAATTATGCATCCTTGGAAGTTCCTTGTTGAGTACATTTTGTGAAAACTGAATGGAAAATGAAAAATGTGGGCTAAATAATGTTTACTTGGCTTTACTTGCCTACTTGCTGTGATGTACTTTGCTCATTGTCCTACTAATAAAGCGTAATATCGCCTGACTGTGTTAAAACACTGTTGTTTTAGTGTTTATAAAATTACGTTTTAAACAATGCGTAGCTAATATTTTCTTGACAATAAAAGAAAAGTTCTTTTAAAAGGGTTGTGAAATGCTCTTCCCTGAGGTCCAATAAAAATGCTGTAAAGTTGTTGTTTTTTGCACCAAAACGGTCATAATTTAGTAATATATGATAGTTGTCCACTCTTTCTCTGGCCTTCTGTCTGAACCGCTTGGTTTTGGCCTAAGCGCCTCCTAAAAACTTCAACGTCCCACCGTTCTGATTGGCTGAAATTGTGCAGCCCCTTGAATTCAGCCATATTTGAAACTCAATCTGAAGAGAATGAACAATCTCCACAACATTATAAAGCTAAAGTTCATGGTTTATACGTAATGGACATCCAACACATTGCATCTTAATATATTAAATCTCCAGCACAACTGTTAACACTCACATCCTGTCTGCACCAGACACAAACAGTCACGTTGCGTCGAGAGCAATAGAACCCATTATAATCAGTGATGCTGTTTACCATGGAAGCATCCGTTGCTTCACGTTGTGGTGACAATAAACAGATGTTCCGTTCCATTTTGCGCTGACGTTACTTCTGCCAACAAAACGAATAAACAGTTTGTGTCGATGTGCCTGGTGTAGACAGCCTCAAGCCATTGCATCGCAACACGTCAACGGATGCGCCAGGGGTAAAAGCGTAGGGGAAAAAACGGGCAGAGAAATATGTATCAAGCATTAAAAGACATCTGTCTATGAATGTTTAAATACAAACAGAATTTAAAATAGTCCAGATGGGTCCCATTTGGTGTTCAGTAGCCATTGTTTGTCCTTCTCTCTCAGTTTACAATCTGAAGTACCAGTGGGCTGGGCCAAGGGTGCATTGATGTAAATGTAGGTGTTAATATTTTTGAGCTGTAGAGGTGGTAATGAATGAATGTACCCAGAGTGACGTAGGGTAGTCACGGAAGTAGAGAATGAGGCTTTGTTGCAGCTTGATATCAATACATGCTTTTATTGCATTGGGGATTAAGTTATGAGTTCTGAATATGACCCCTTTAAGAAATTGCAGACACACTCATTTTTGCAACAATATGTTGAACACTCATCTTTTAGCAGAGACTATTTAGCAAAGTCACTTCTATTAAACAAATGGGAGAAATTGTAATGATCAATGGTCAAAGGATGTAGCATAGGAAGCCTCACAGTCCCGACTTACAGGTAAAACAAGTCGAGAACACATATGTGCATTAGCTATGCATGCCTGGAAAATTGCGTTGTTTTAGCGTAATCTGAGGTACAAAAGCACAATTTATGATTACAGTGTTGTCATATTTTACTGCTTATTTGAAACAAGTTCTTTGATCGTAATCTTGATCAACCAATTTGGAGATTTTGGTGTTCCCCCATTCAAGAAGATTGGAGCTGCACTTTCATGACTGGAAATAGCCTCCCGAGAGCGTTCCAAAGGTGGCCGCCAGTGGACTGACTTCCTAGAGTTTACAGTAAATAAAAACTGGTTCAAATATATAAAAAAAAAAACAGATTTGATCTTACATTTTTTAGATTCTTTTTCAGTCATTTTTTTTTATTGATTAAATAACAGCTAGCTAGATAATGTCCAACAGGGGCGGTAAGTGCTGTGCAATATAATGCATGACACGGTTTGGTTTGGTTTGGTTCTGATTGTTACAACCAACCCTCAATGAAGACATGTTTTGATTCTATTTTCTTGATATTTTGGCATGCCTAACATTGCAAATGAAAGATATATGAGTTTGTGCAGACAAACAAAGTCAGGCAATAGTTATTTGTGCTTAGATAAAACTCTAAGCACAAATAGTCCCCAAGTTTAAGACATTTTGCTGCTACAAAATGTATTGGGTAGAGGTGCTTTTAAATCAATAAAAGGAAGGTCAGTTTGACACAAACACACACACACAGAGAGAGAGAGAGAGAGAGAGAGAGAGAGAGAGAGAGAGAGAGAGAGAGAGAGAGAGAGAGCGTGTGTGGGTGAGTGAGTGAGTGAGTGAGTGAGTGAGTGAGTGAGAGTCAGTCTTTTTAAATTCACTGATAAGAGGACAGGAGTTTTTTATGGGCACACTGTGAAGTCCATGCCAAAACATTCCTTTCTTACCTGGTGATACCGTGAACTTTAAAGTAGGGCATTAATGTCAGAGCAGAGGTTATTGAATTTATCTGGGATGTTCAGTTGTGGTGCAAGTAAAATCTGTGAAGCTGTGTTTTCTAATGATAACTGGATGTATATATTTGAGCTATTGCTTGTATTTAGCAGTGCTTTTGATATGGGACTGTTTAGTTCACTGGTCTATCCTTCCCTGGCTACACACTCACTCTGTTTCTGTCTCTTTCCAACCAAACCATATCGAGTGTCTCTTTCAAAGGGGTAATTGTGTTAGTTAGAGCCCGCACACCTCTAGCCAATCCCAGGCCTTCTCCTCCTCCTTATCACATGTTTGCTTCAATCACAGTCAAGCAGAAGAATGACTGAACAGTGAGGTCCATACCCACTTTTGTTGGTTATTAAACAGATGAATTTGGAAATTAATCAAAACTTGGGATACCTGCTGGAACATCTGATTGCCTTACAGGTTTGTCTTTAATGTTTCTGTTAAACATAATTCTCATGTGACATTGGAACTAGTGGGACAGAAAGAAAGATTAACCTGGAGTTAACCTGTAGTTTGTCGTGCTAACTGCACCTGTAAAAGCATTTAACATTAGTTTTAGTATAATGCTTAAAGCAAAACTTGTAACAAAGGTTTTCTCAGTTTGTAGTGAAGTAGTAGTCTCATAGTCTCGTTGATTGTCTCAGTGTAATGACAAAAGAAGAAACTAGAAGAACAGAGCTGTACTGTATCATAAAGAGTTATACACCTAATCCTAACTGAAGTATACATGTTTATTTAATCTGTGAATGTGTTGTTGACAAATTATAAAAATGTATATATTTGAATAAAGTAAACTGTATGTTATTATAATTGGTGCTATAACCAGCCCTGCAGTAGCCTTGAAATTACTTATTAAGTTAAAAGAAACATTTTTCAAATTTAACTTAAATTTAACTTGGTATTAAATATACAATTTTTAACAATTTCATTGACTTTGTAGGATCTGTAATAATGAGCAAGACTTTGAAGAGAGTTAGAGAAATGCTTTTTATGTAGAGGATCTAAGTTTGAAACTCTACAAAATGCTAAAGCACAAGTGAAAGACATGAAAAGGACAAAATTGCTGAAAAGAAAAACTAGAGCTGAAACATCTAAAGTGTATTTTGTAACACAATATAGCACAGTTGCAGAAATTTCAACAGATTATCTGATGAGGCATTATACACTAATGATTTGTATTTAAAAAAATTTTGAAAGAGAGACATTCCCAGACCATCCATAGATAGGTTTTAAGAAACGTACTACTTTAGGTGACAGATTAGTGTATATTTACCTTCTACCTAATCGTGTAAACAATTGGTTAGGGACTAAATCTAATGGATGTACATGCTATCAATCAAATCACTTTGAGAATGTAGTGCAAGGAAAAACTTAGGTTTGTACATAAAACACTTTATTCATTGTGTTATCTATAGATTTGCATGTCCACAATGTATGTTGGTAAAACAAAAAGACAATAGCAAAACCCTCTTGCTGAGCATAAATATGCCATTAGAAGGAATAATGAAGAGTATCCTATGGCTAAACAGTTTAAATCTATGCACAACTGTAATCCTTCGACTCTTAGAATACAAGGAATTGACCATATACTTATTTCAATTAGGAAAGGCAGAAGAGAATAAAAACTTGAAATGCTATGAAATATCCTGGGTTGAATGAGGATTTAGTTTTAGTCCTTTTCTATGAATTTACTTTGATATTTTGATATTCAGAGTTATATTGTTTACATTAATTATATTTCCCCCCTTCCAGATTTGCAGTTGTTCGTTTATTAAACTCGTTATCTGTGAAATTCTTTTTTGAATATGGAAACGAGTAGTAATGGCGAATGTTGAACTCTAGGGTTAACAAGTTGATCATGTGACTTACTAGAAGAATGTTATTATTCTCTCACCTGTGTGAAGAGTGATTGTGAAGAAGACCCATGCTGAAATGCATAAGGGAGTTTTTGTTGTTGTTGGGTTTTTTTGTATTAGCCACGTTATAATAAAGCCATTTTTAATGGATTAAGAGTGACAGTTATTTAGCTTTTTTTGAAGGTTTCAAATTTTGTTTAGCAAAAACTTGCCATATTCTGACCATTTACTCCAGTGATGTCTTCTCGATTTCCTTCACAGCAAATTATCCTTATTAATAACAATAACAAAATGTTTAGGATGGTAAAATGTATTTTAAAAAATACACATTTTGTACAAACAGATTTGCGTCACACAAGGTGGACATTCATTTTGCTGACAAAAAATAACCCTAAAAATAAAAAGCATAAAAGCACAAAGATCTACAATCTTTAATTTCCGAAAGTAAGCATTTTTAGTAAGGAATTTTTATTAAATTAAAATTTTATGTAATTTAATATTTAAGGAATTTATTTAGAAACTCACCTTGTCTTCTCAGTGTCATGTCCACCACATTTAATTTTCTGTGAAAGCATTTATTGGGTACATAATGGGCCTTTCACATAATTGCAACATTGACGTATCTACAGTAGCTCCAAATTTCAACTCATTTAAGTTATGGTTGCTGTTTATTTTCCAGTAGGTTTATCATCAGTAGCCATTTGTGGAAATCAGCTGCTGAGGAGATAATATTCATTATTAGCTGTACAGATTATGAAATGTATACTCATTCAATTATGTTTTAAATATTTTAAAACTGAGTTCACAACAGTTTAAATAAAATTTAAATGAATTAAAATATATATGTTTAAAGCATTTTTTTTTATTATTTATATTATTCTTTCATTCACTTTCCTTTAAATTTGACTGAATATCTATTCAATTTTGTGTGCCTAGTGAGTGCATCTTGACAGTTGTTCTGTTCTGAACCTTTAACTATTTGGTTATTTGAAGTTGTTTTTTACAGTATTTGCTAGGAGACAAATTGATCTGATCAATTGATCTGGATGAGGAGCAGATGTTATGTTGTATGAGTAAACGGATCTGCCAGAGATTCTATAGCCGCAACCTATAGCCACTGAGAGACTATAGTGGGAAAAAAGTAGTGGGAAAAAAGAATCCTGTGACTCCTGATGCGTTAAATCATGGTGATTTATTAAGAGATATTTTAAGTAATCCAAAACAAATAACAACAGATGATGATAAATTCAGTCATACAAACCACATAGAAATGGTCAACAAAAAGTGAGCATTCCCAGCTACTCACCCCTATCCAACATGCTACAAACAGGAAATATAGCCACTTAAATACCCACCTGTACCCATGTGACAAGCCAACTTCCAGGAAGTGAACAACCAAAATACAAAATTATAGACAAACATGTCCTGCTCCTACATTCCAGCCCTTGGTTATTACATATGAAACCTGTAATAATCACCAACAAAATAAAAAAATTTAAATATTAACACACACACACACACACACACACACACACACACACACACACACACACACACACACACACACACACAGCACAATAAATCAGTACACAATCCCACACATTGCTCTCACACCCAAAATGCATGTGTGCTTGTGTGTGAGAAAATGCCCAGTGTATATACATAAAGTTCAAAATGTATCCAAAAGGAAAATAGTTCAACCATTGCAGCTGTCATTAAAAGTTAATCCTGTTATTTAAGTCAATACGTCAAAATTCAATTGAGAGCTCTTATAAGTCACAGTCAGTCAGTCTTTAGGTTCCTCAGCTTCAAGAAGACGACAAATATTGGTAATTGGCCTGGTCAAGCAGGTACTCATGGTCTTGATTTTAACTTGACGTGTTAATCCTTTTTTATCCTTTATTGTGTGAATAATCTTGCCCATAATCCATGAACTTCTAGGTGCATTATCGTCCACTACAAGCACAACATCTCCCAACTGAAAGTTGTGTGTCTTTATCAACCACTTTTGCCGTTCTTGTAGTTATGGTAGATATACACTGACCCATCTTTTCCAAAATAGGTTTGCCATGTATTGGACTTGACGCCATCTTCTACGAGCATACAAATCCTCCTTCTTAAACAGTCCAGGTGGTAAAGAAGGCTTTGATTTTAGAAGGAGAATATGATTGGGCGTAAGAGCTTCTAAATCATTGGGATCCATAGATGATCTGTAGTTCCGTGGAACCGCCTGCAGACAACACAATTAGACAGAATTCTTCTTATGGCTGAAATAGCACCAGGGATCCAATATCGCTGTTGCAGATGAGCCAACACATAATTTTGTCCAGTGTCCAACTTCATAATGAATTTGACATAAAATCAACTCTGAAATGTGAAGTTCTTTGGCTGGGATGATTGGGTGTTTTGACTCTTCAAGCATGGGTGTTGGTGGTGTAGTGGTCTAAACCACATAACTGGTAATCAGACGTCGCTGGTTCGATCCCCACAGCAACCACCATTGTGTCCTTGAGCAAGGCATTAACTCCAGGTTGCTCTAGGGGGATTGTCCCTGTAATGAGGGCTCTCTAAGTCACTTTGGATAAAAGTGTCTGCCAAATGCATAAATGTAAATATAATCGCTTTGTTGAGTCATCCCCCAAATCTGATGATATCCGAGTGAAGCACTGGATTGATGCTACAAATAGGAATATTTCGCTTGACAATTCCATCCCTTTTTAGACTAGCCAGTTCCTCAGGAAACCTCTTCCTTTGACAAAGACGGATGATTTCCATTTCAGCTCTTTCCAGTTCCTCCAAAGAAAGCAACTTCTTAGCTGCAGTAGATCTAATCTTCTGCATTTCTTTGTCAACAATTTTATTTTGCTGACCGTGATCCATACCAGAACAGACAAGAACTGTCTTCAGTCGTTTCCTTTCCTTGCTGAAATCCAAAAGAGTCCTTTTTAGATGAAGGATCCAAGCTACAGCCCTTTTTAGTCTAATCCATGAGGAGTAGCAGTTTATGAAGCGTGATATAGAATCTGACTCTTCTTTAACATTTACAACATTTACCAGAAAACTTCCTTTGATCTCTGGGTCATGATGCGATATTAAGTCTACACCAGTTGGATCCATTGGCCACTCTTCTTTTGGTCGAACAAGAAATGGAGGACCAGAAATCCACATCTGGTTCTTCAAGAATGAATCCACCTTTATTCCTCTACATAGTCCATGTTTGAACCATGTTAACCTTGACACATGGACACCTGCATTAACAACACTTTAACCATTTTAATGTCTTAAACCATTAACATGGCTTTCAGGTTGACTGTGTTTGAAGTAATCTTAAGTAAAACACACACTAACAATAAATGTTTTTCTTCATTTCTAATTGCTCTTAGTGTTTGCTGGATCAGCACCAAACTTAATAAACTCAGCTTTTTTTCTGTCTTTATTCAGTCTGGCAGCACAGAGATAAGACAGGACTGGGGATCCTATGGACGATGGGTCAAGAGCAGAAAAAGACGAACACTCATAATGGTGTCTCAAGGGCCATTGAAGTCAAAAAGCATGATCAACCAAAAGCAGCAGCTCTCCAACAGAATGTGAGTATGATGACCTCATTTCATATGACAGGGCTACACTTAGGAATGTAAAGAATTTTTCATGATCACTGGTTTCCTTTCAGTCACAGTGCATGAGTGTGTGAAAGGTTTAAGTATGGGTTTCCTGGTAGTGCCCGTCACCATCACTATGATTTCTCAAATGTGTGTTTTCTCCAAAAGTGGTTTTTTATGTTGGTTTCAAACACCTAGTTCAAATAGTTTTGTATGATTTCTACCCTCCAAAGTAAATTTTCACTATCATCATATTTTTGTAATAGTTCTTGGATAAACAAATGAACATAATCAAACCACGCTGGCATAAATTAAGGTGAGGGTCAACTATATTAAAATGTTTAAATGTGTTCTTAGTACAAATGTTTTTTTTTTTTCATGAAAATCAGGGCATATTGTCACATTTTTATTCGGGCAGGTTTTCATGTGTTTTAAATGTCATAAATTGATGTAATTTATCAATTACAATATTTGTTGTCTGAAACAATTTTGGAGGGCAATTTGTCACTTAAGGTACATGTACACTAAAAAAATAGCTCTTTGGCTGATCTTAATTCAATCATGGACAGTGGTTTCACATGTTTGAAATTAGTTCCCTTTACAAAAAGCTTCACTTTGATGCTGCGCTGCTAAGCGCAACGGGGGAACAACTCTAGCTGTGAACCGAGCTGAAATAGTGTGTGTAACACGTCAATGAACATTGACCGGAATTTATAGCCTCTGTTGATGTAATCATTAGATGCACCTGTGGCCAGGCTATAAATGGATACGTCACCAGGTGTCGTCAGAAACTCTTTTTTCAGAGCGATTCTGTTTCTGTGTGTTTCACAAACCCTGTCAAAACTTTCTTTCCTCTGTTAGGAGTTAGAATCAGTTAGGCAGTGTGCAGTGAACCTTGTTCTCTTTTTTCTCTTTTTTCTTCTCTCTTCTGTTTAGAAAATATTATCTATATATATATATATATATATATATATATATATATATATATATATATATATATATATTTCTAAAAAAAAAGAAAGAAAAAAGAGAGAATGACTGAAAGCCGCAAACAGTGCGTGTTCCCCTCTTCTTGCTCTATAGCTGAAGAGGACACACATCAGTTTTTGCTCTGTTTGTTTGGGGGTAAGAGCATGCTGCTCTCGCGTTGCAGCAGGGCGGGTGCGAGCACTGCGATTTGCTTTAACAGGCAGAGTGCTTCGTGCTGGCCTCGCTTGCTTCCAGGAGTCAGCACTCACGAAAAAATAAAAAATAAAAAAATAAAAAATAAAGATCGTTCGTGGGGCTCTTGCATGGATTTGGCTGAGGAGCAAGAGACGGGTTGATCCCTTTCTCTCACTCTCTCCCCAAACCCAGCTGGTCCTTCACATGATCTCGAAGCGCGTTCCGACGCTTTTTCGGATCATGAGGAGGATCGCGATTCTCTTCCCGCCTCCGAGCTTTCCGTCCGCGATAAAAAAATCTACGGAGGAATTGCTCGATGTTGTTACTCAGCGGTTGCCAGATTGGACTGGCCACGCGAAAAGAGACACCAAACCCTCCAAATTAGGGGATAGATTTTATCTTCCAGTCTAAGAAAGGAACGCCTCATGAGTCCCTTCCTTCTTTGATAACCTCCATGAAGAGCTTTTTCGCTCATGGAGGAACCCCTAAAAAAAAAAAAAATAAATAATATATATATATATATATATATATATATAATATATATATTTTCTTCCCGTGTTCACATACCCTCGACGTCATTATATTCGACCATCGTGGGTGCTGAGGCACGGGGTATTCAGTGATGCCGCCGGTCGAAGAGACGCTTATGGGCTATCTCTCGCCATGCTCGGCATCGTCACTTAGAAGCCCTCTCTCCCTCAAAGCCTTGTAGGACAACCTCCACTTTAGTGGGAAGGGCTTATCAAGCAGCAGGTCAGGCTGGTGCTGCTCTGCACACCATGCTGTTTTACAGGCGTACCAGAATGACCTCCCGGACAACCTGAGTGTGGGTTCTGCGCTTGACGAGCAAGCCTCAGACCCGCCTCAGTCCTGTCTGAACGGAGGCTCAAAAGCAAAGCGTGGCGAGTCGTGCTCCTCCTCCCAGGGATTGGGGACAGTCTCGCCTCCCTCGCCAGCCCCCGAAGCAAGACCTCAGGGCTATCATTTCTAGTAAGAGAAAACCCTGACGGTCTTGCGCCTAGATTAGGAGGTAGCTCCCCTCGGGATGGGGCGCGTGCTTCACTTCACCCCTCCCGGTACCCCCTCGAAGCCCTTCCATTCCCGCCACCTCTTGGTGTTTCGGGTTGCAGAGGCTTCCTTCAATATTGGGTGTTTTCGCTGTTCCTGCATTTTATTCAGGACGCGAAACACCCGACAACTCCTCAACAGGAAGTGTTCAAATATAATACCCATCTCAGAGATCCTGGCAGCGTGGAAACTTCTGCCGGATATATTCTTTTCTGTGGGTCTTATAAGGGCATCAGGATTTAATTCACTCGCCGCTTTTCCGTGTTTCAACGGCGTGTTCTCACTACCGTAAACCGGATTTCTTTTTTGTAAAAACAAAAACTCAATCTCCTGGTTAAAGGGGCCATGGTATGTGTTCCCCTTCCAGAGAGAGAGTTAGGTTATTACACTAAATACTTCCCGTTTCCCATGGAGGGTGAGGGGTGGCGTCTGGCTTAGATCTTAAAGCTTGAACTACCCATGGGTGTTCAAGTCCAAGATGATGCCTGTCAAGACGGTCGTGTCTCAAGCCCTACAACTCGTTTGGCTGGTCACCATCGATCTTATGACGCACTTCTATACTTCATTTAGAAGTTCTGCCACAACATGGAAAGTTCCTGAGGTTCACTTCCGGGGGCAAAGTCTTCCAGGGTCAGGTTCTTTCACTCAGCCTAGCCCTTTTTACTTGCACATTCACAATGCATGATGTAGCGCTGGCTCCTTGCGACTCCGGGGCATCTGCATTCTGAATTACTTAGATGACTGGCTGATCCTAGCGCAGTTCCAGGAACTGGCAGTTCAGCACAGGGACATCGTCTTAGCTCATCTGTTTCTCTGGGGTTGAGGCTCAACGCCAAGAAAAGCGTCCTCTCTCCCAGTCAGAACACTGTCTATCGGGGCATCATATGGAGTTCAATCACGATGCGGGCACAACTGTCTCCCGCTAGTATTGAGTCCATTCAGATCACCCTGAGCAAAGTCAGGCTAGGTCAAGGTTGCACTGTTATCAGTATCAACGATTTCCAGGTCTCAGGGCGAACGCGTCCACGGTGATCCCTCTGGACCTTCTGCTCATGAGACCTTTTTTTGTTGTGGCCAAAAGCCAGGGGATTTCTTCCAAGGGCCAAAACCCCTGGGCTAAATAGGGTTACGCGCCTCAGGCTTCGTTCCCTTTCTATGTGGTTCAGACCCCGGTTTTCTGCCTTGGGTCCCTACTCTAGGTGCGTCTTGTTGTCGCAGGCTGCTAACGACAGACGCCTCCCTGATGGGTGGGGTAGCGGCCTTAAGTGGTCGTCCAGCTTAAGGGGATAGGAGGGTCGTCAGCTCGGTTGTCACAGTCACTGTTTCGGGTTGATGGCTGTATTTCTGGCCCTGAAATACCTCCTCCTGAGGCTGCCATGTCTTGTTGCAGGTGGACAATACAGCGGTAGCCTCTTAAATAAATCATCAAGGAGACCCACGTTCTTGTCAGCTGTATTTCTGACACGTTGGGTTCTCCTTAGGGCCCAGGGCAAGCTCCTGTCACTCAGGTCAGTTATATCCCTGGATGCCTGTATATGGGAGCAGATTTACGGTCCAGACAGAAAATACCAACGGGGGAGTTAAGAACTCCACCCAAAGGTAGCAGTTGCCCAGAGTTCGCCAGCAAGGGTTTTTGCCTCTTACTGATAGCACCGCGCTGGCCGAACAGTGCTTGGTTCTCGGAGCTAATCTCTTCCCTCGACGGCTCGCCTTGGGTGATTCCGAAGAGGAAGGATCTTCTTTCTCAGGCACAGGGCAATATTTCATCCCTGCCCCGAGCTGTAGAATCTTTCATGTTTGGCCCCTAAGGGTACCAACTGAGGGACACAGGGCTCTCTCCTGAGGTTATCGAGACCTTTTTAAATGCCGAGCTTTTTCCACTTGGAACAAGTTTGGGTGAGATCTTAGGGCAGAAGAGGACCTCTTCGCCTCTATGAATAGCGCAATGTCTCCTCTACTTCTCCCTGAAATCACCCAGCCCCCTTGGGTCTGAACGTTAAGACACATACATGACCCAGAATGCGTCTGTATGCGTTTCCCCGGTTTCTCTGCTCCCGGGAGTCTTGGCAGTGTTCACCAGCAAGGGTCTTGCCTCCTATTAATGGCGCTGCGCTGGCCGAACAGGATATGTTTCTCAGAGTTAATTCCTCTCCTCGACGGCTCGCCTTGGGCGATTCCGAACAGGGAGGACCTTCTCATCCTTGGCCCGAATTGTGAAATCTTTCATGTCTGGCCCCTAAGGGTACCGAATGAGGTTCACAGGGTTTTCTCTTGAGGTTACCGAGACCATTTCAAGTGCTAGGGCTCCCTCCACTTGGAACTGATCTGGGTAGATTTTACAGGGCAGAAGAGGACCTCTTCGCCTCTGTTGATAGCGCAATGTCTCCTCTACTTCTCCCCGAGTCACCCAGCAACCCCATGGAGGGGCTGATCGTAGTAACGCATTCATAGCACAAATGCACCTGCATGCGTTTCCATCTACTAAAGTTCTTATTACAGAACCAGCTAACTGCCAGTTTGCTTCAGTTCTGGATTTTCTGTAGAAAGAACTGTCAGCGGGCACTTGCCTCGCCACTGCCAGGTTCTATGTGGCCACTGCGGTTTGCCACGGCTTGAGTCGACATCTCAAACTCATGTCTGGACAAGTTTGTGATGCGGCAGGCTGGTCCTCTCCGCTCACATTCATCAGTTTTTATGACTAGTTTGTGTTGCGATAGGGTTCTCTTCGCACACATTCATCGAACTTTATGGGCTAGATGCTTTGCTACTCCGGACTCTTATATCCTTGAGTCGACATCTCAGCACATGCCTAAACAAGTTTGTGATGCGGCAGGTTGTCCTCTCCGCACACATTCATTGGATTTTTCTAGTTTGGATGTTCTGCACTCCGGGCTCTTATGCCCTTGAGTCGACATCTCAGCTCATGCCTGAACAAGTTTGTGATGCGGCAGGCTGGTCCTCTCCACTCACATTCAGCAGTTTTTATGACAAGTTTGTGTTGCGATAGGGTTCTCTTCACACATTCATCAAACTTTATGGGTTAGATGCTTTGCTACTCCGGGCTCTTATGCCCTTGAGTCGACATCTCAGCTCATGCCTGAACAAGTTTGTGATGCGGCAGGCTGGTCCTTTCCGCTCACATTCATCAGTTTTTATGACAAGTTTGTGTTGCGATCGGGTTCTCTTCACACATTCATCGAACTTGATGGGTTAGATGCTTTGCTACTCCGGGCTCTTATGCCCTTGAGTCGACATCTCAAGCTCATGTCTGAGACCTCTCGCGTTTTTGTGAGTACACTGCACAACCGTAGGGGTCCGGACAGCCCCAAGTGTGGCGGCGTGGGTATTGCGTTCCCCGTAGCACTTAGCAGCGCAGCATCAAAGTGAAGCTTTTCGTAAAGGGAACGTCTCGGGTTACATGTTTAACCCTTGTTCCCTGAAAAAAGCGGAACGAGATGCTGCGCTGCTTTGCCGCACTGGGACGTCCCAGGACTGCTCTTCAAAAAGAAGTATTTGACGACACCTGGTGACGTATCCATTTATAGCCTGGCCACAGGTGCCTCTAATGATTACATCAACCGAGGCTATAAATTCCAGTCAATGTTCATTGACGTGTTACACACACTATTTCAGCTCGGTTCACAGCTAGAGTTGTTCCCCCGTAGCGCTTAGCAGCGCAGCATCTCGTTCCGCTTTTTTCAGGGAACAAGGGTTACACATGTAACCCGAGACGTTTTCTTCACTTAGAATTACTATGCAGAATCTAGTTGAATTGCGTAAACTCAACAAAATTGATTGAAAAATTGCCAAAAAAATGTCAGTGTAACTCAAATAAATCACTTTTATTTCTAAATAATGAAAGTGATTGTTTGCAAGCTAAAAACATGCTGGTTGGAAGCACTATAGAATGTAGTTTAGTAAACTATGCTATGGTAGCTCAACTTTCTTTAGAGCAGTGGCGATTTCTCAGGGCCAGCAAAGCCTTCTCTGTAGGCCTAACATCCAAATAAATAAATATTTTTCATCCTTTCATTCTCAATCACCTTTATGCATTTTTAATCGCTTTCCACTCTTAATCTACAAACAGAGAGAAACATTTTAAGTTTATCCAGTCAGAATTTATTCCTTGATGCTTACAAGCGAAGTGTAACAACTGTTTCACAAATCACATGCCTGAAGCAGCGCGTGAGTCTGAGCTCCACCCCCTCGTGCCTTCAGAATTTCTACAGAATCCCTCAACAGTGCAAATGAATGAGCAACTAAAGTCAGATTGTCAGATTCATCAGCCAATCAGATTGATTTATTTGTTCTTGGTGGGTGTGATCTTTAGGATATGTCCCGGTCAAGCCCTTCTAGCTGACCTTGAGTGACGCAATCACACTTTAAGTGATGTACGTAATTCAAGTGTGGAAAGAGCTTGCTGATGAGTCGGCTGTCATGACGGCTGGTATTGCCGTAGAGAAAGAGATCCTTATGGATTTAAAAACAGGAGATGTTCTACATGACCGTGTGATTGATTAATTTATTAAACAGGAAAGGACTGATTTTCACTTCAAGTAAATTGGTAAGTGCTTTTTGCTTTGTTATAGCAACATCAGGAGTTTTCTAAGTGTAAATTAGGCTGCTTGAGCATTCAGTGTCGGATCAAGTTTTAAAAAGTGCTGCGTTCCGTTCAACTCGGAAAGTCGGATTTTACAATTTCCTACAAGGAAAAGTGCAATGGAATGTATCTTGAAGTCAGAACTACAACTTTCATGGAGATGCAGGGGCATGATGTCACACAAACATGTCCACATATACAAATATACAAAGCGATAAACATTCACTTTGAGTAATATCAATAAAAGTTTTGTTTACTTAAACATCATCTTCCGAATATCAGGGAATGGAATGTATTTATTGTCAGAGATATCAAATATAATTATTCCACATCCAACTTGAATGGTACGCAGCATAACTGTGTATCCTGACGAAATGAAATGTATTGCAAGCAACATTTCAATCGCAAATAGTCTTAGATTTTCCAGGTATTATAGACCTCCTTTGTAGATTAATGTGAAATATCATGATTTTTAAATGTCTGTTTGGGAGAAGTTAATTTCACAGTTAAAATTAGGCTTGCTTGAGAATGAAGTGCCGTTTCAAGTTTGGCTTTCATGTGTGGACGTGTTTTTAAAATGTCAATTGGTATTATTAGTTAGCTGTGATATAATGTATGATGCCCAAAGGGATAGTGTGTCTTATACATTGTGAAATGGCATGAATAACACTGAAGGCCTAGACTTTAAATGTATGGCCTGCCACTGCTTTAGAGTCTATTTCATGTGTGAGGTCTACCTGTCCTAATCATTAGTTCAAGCTCCAATCTTCACCAAAATGTAACCCCTAAAACTCCAACATAACAGAAACTTTTCTAAATCTCAACAGAGCAAAACATTAAACACTAACAACTATCCCACTTTATTAGTGATAGGCCGATTAAACAAAAATTATATTATTGAAATTTGAGTAAATATTGCATAAAATAAGAGTTTGTTTCACTTTAGAAATTTTGTGTATATCTGATTTGCTGTTGTTTAATTGTATTATGTTTGTCTGCATTTATATTGGCCTTGTGCCTTCCTGCTCTCTAGATATCGGTTTCGGCATCAGCCATTGAAAAACCACTACCCTTTTTATTCATTTTCCACAAAAACACATAAAATAAAATGATATTTGAATATTTACTTATCGAGTCCCAAAGCATGCTGGAAAATGAAAACCCCCTGCCCAGTTTCATCAATGCTACATTAACTCCACAAACTGCATTCATGTAGTCCCAACTCAAATGGATTAAGTAAACTTCTACTTATCAAATTTAAATGGATAGAACACAATGAAATCAAGTTTTGATAAATGTTCTAGAATCGTGTTGCTTTAGCCCCTGTCTCCTCTAAACATGTTATACTGCATAGGCAAGGCCATGGTGATATGAAAAGCTTTAAAAGATTTCCTGATAATTCTCAGTTGTTGTTAATGTAGTCCATTATATTTAGACAAAACAATCAGGTCTTATAAATGACAAATACTACAAGTCATCCTCCTTATGTTAAAGTGGTTTTGTAATACGTTTAGATGGTTTTATTATCAAATTAGCACACTTGCATTCTGAATGAACTCTTTATATATGTCTCAGGTGGGTCTCATAAGTGGCATCAGTCTGATTGTGGGAACAATGATCGGCTCAGGGATCTTCATTTCTCCCAAAGCGGTTCTAGAGGGAACAGGAGCAGTAGGTCCATGTTTGTGTGTTTGGGCTGCCTGTGGAATGCTGGCTACACTGGGTCAGTACCTGTTATCTATTGGGTTGCACAAAAACCTAGAAAAGCTTGATAAACCTTCAAAACATAAAGATAACTGGTAAAGTGTAAGCCCATGCATCATAATTTGTTTTGTTTTTGTAATTCTATAATCTCGCCATGAAGTAGGTAATAATACAATGTAACATCTTATGAATCTACTAAGGTTGCTTCTTTATTAACATTCACTAGATTTTCTTTTGCTCCAGTTGCAGCAGTTGTTTTACTGCATCATGTGTTACAAATATAAAAAAAGTCATTTTTTTATCCAGCACTTAATGCTGAGATTATAGGCTACAGCGTACAGAGAAATCCTCTTTGGTTTAATACTGACTCTGCCTGCAGAAGACATTTTGGTAATGTACTTGTTGACCTCATCATGAACACAGCGAAACAGAATGTATGTATGTGCATGTATGTGTGTATTTGCAGGGGCCCTCTGCTATGCTGAACTAGGCACAATGATCACTAGGTCTGGTGGAGAGTATCCATATCTGATGGAGGGTTTTGGACCATTGCTTGCATACCTATACTCCTGGACCACAGTTATCGTGCTAAAGCCTTCGTCGTTTGCCATCATTGCCCTGAGCTGTGCAGAGTACGCCTCCACACCATTTTACCCAGGATGTACCCCTCCTCAAGTTATCACCAAATGCCTGGCTGCAGCTTGTATCTGTATGCACAAGTCTGTCTATATTACATATAGATATAGGGAACAGTTCTCTCAAAAAATTAAATTCTGTCATAATTTGCTCACTCTTACGCCATTCGAACTCCTTTCTTTCTTATGTGAAACACAAAAGGAATAATTTTCATGAATATCACGGTCTATCTATTTAACACAATGTTCTCCTCCTGTCGCTCTCTCCACGTTGCGTCAGAGAAGCGACACTAGGGGTCTCTCTTGAGTGCCGATATTCACCTCTGAACTATGAAAAAAGGCCAATGAGAGTTGGCACCCAGTATTTGCATGTCCCGCCCCCGGACATACGGGTATTTAAGCGGCGCAAATACGGGAGTTCATTCAGAAAATTTCTTCGGAGCCGATGGTCGTGTCTGCGATTGCTGCATATCACACACCGAGTTCCTGTCATCCCTCTGCTGCATGCTGTTGGATTCCACGGCGCACAACAGCGGCTTTCTCCTGTTTGCACGGCTGTGCATTCCTGCCCCTGGGCGCTTTGACAGTGCAGATCATAAAAGAACTCTCACGAGTCATTTTTCATAAAAGAGTGATTTTATTTAAAAGAGTACTTTCCTCTAAAAGAGCAAAACACAGCGGCGTTGAACGTCCTTTTAAGGACGCGTCTTTATAAAGATGCCTTTCTGCCCCTGTGTTGTTTCTGGATGCGGTAGAGTGCTCTCCGCTTCAGACGGCCACAGGCATTGTCTCGTGTGTCTGGGTAGCGATAACACAGAGGCTGCATTTGTGGATGGTTCATGTTCTCACTGCGAGAACATGACCATGACAACGTTGCGGTCACGGCTTGCTTACAACCGTGAGCAAGCCACTCCAGCCGCCCCCCGTGTTGCTCCTCCTTCCCACGCGATTTGGGGATGGCAGCGGGTGCAGCTCCGCCGGGTATGCCCCCTCGGACCACCCGCACCCACAGCCAGTCTGCCGACCCTCTTGCGATGGAAGCAGATGAGGGCGTGGTATCTGATGCTGAGGACTCCCCTGGGCTGCCGCTTTCGGGCCTGCACGCCCAGGCTGAGGCTGACGCACAGATGACCGACATGCTTTCCCGGGCAGCCAACAGCGTGGGGTCTGGGCGCCGCTCACAGCCTCGCCCCCCCGGTTCTGTTTTTCCCGGAGGTGCATGACGAGCTGACGTCTTTGTGGAGAGCACCCCTCTCCACTCGTCACACCGCCACAGGCTCGTCCGCCCTCGCCACCCTCGACGGCAGAGCGCACCACGGGTACGCGTCGATTCCCCAGGTGGATAGGGCGGTTGCGATACATCTATGCCCTGGAACCCCTACCACCTGGTGAGGTCGCCCCGTACTCCCTTCCCGGACTTGTAGAGCAACCTCCTCGCTGACAGCGAAGGCCTACAGCGCCACCGGACGCGCCGCTTCCGCCCTGCATGCCATGGCTCTCCTGCAGGTCCACCAAGCCAAGGCATTATGCAACATGCATGGGGGTGGCCCTGATGCCGAGACGCTGCAGGAACTGTGCTCAGCGACCGACCTCGCCCTGAGAGCGACGAAGATCACAGCACAAGCGCTCGGGCAGGCGATGGCCACGCTAGTGGTCCAGGAACGTCAACTGTGGCTGAACATGGTCGAGATGCATGAAGCCGACAAGACTCGCTTCCTCAACGCCCCTGTCTCCCAGTTCGGCCTCTTCGGCGACACCGTCGAGGACTTTGCCCAGCAGTTCTCCACGGTAAAGAAGCAGACGGAGGCCATCTCTCACATCATGCCTCACCACAAGCCTGCCGCCACGGCCCATGCCCCGTCTGCTCGCCGAGGGCGTCCTCCCGCGGCCAGAAGACAAGCTCCTGCTCCGCCTCAACCCAGGCCCAGCTCTCAGCCCCAGCGTCGAGCAAACCACGGGAAGTGCACGCCCCCTGTCTCACGGACCCACTTGAGGACCCGGAAGTCTCCCAGGCGCTCCTGAGACAACGCACCCAGAGTCCAAGACGTTAGCTCCGGAGGTTTTAAGACCGCTCCATCCCCCGGTGGAGGGCCGGGAGGAGAATCCTTTGTTTTTTCATTTGCTGCACCCCTTAAAGGGGGCTGCAGTACCCAAATTCTCAATAAAAGAGCTATTTCCTTTGTCTCTGGGGCACATGGGCCGCAAATGCCGTTCTCACGGCACTCTGCTTTCAGGCCTCAACAGTCCCGGCTCCATGGACGCGGTGTCCCCGCCTTCAGCCTCACGACTGTTCCCCGGCCGGCCGGTTCAGACGGGTCCAGAGGACGCCAGCATCAGACCTCCTCCTCAGTCACGAACCCACCCCCTACCGGGTGCGCGGAGCAAGGTAAGTGCTTTGAGTTTATTCTCAGCACCAGAGCCTCGGGACGCCACGTTGCCTCCCGACACCGCGTTACCTGTTCCGCACCGCTGCGAAGCCCCGCCGGGTACGTCCAAAAAACTCGTCCCCTTGGTGCCCCTAGCACGGAGCTTAGAGGCATGGCTTTCACTGCCCAACCCGTCACGCTGGCTGCACCGGACCATTCGACTCGGTTACGCAATTCAGTTTTCCAAGTCTCCACCCCCCCTTCGTGGGCGTACATTTTTCCGCAGTACACGGCCAACATGAAGAAATCGCCTCCCTTCTATTAAAGGACGCGATAGAGCCTGTCCTTCCAACCGAAACGAAGAAGGGTTTCTACAGCCCTTACTTTGTTGTACCCAAGAAAGGCGGCGGCTTACGACCGATCTTGGACCTGCGAGTTTTCAATCGGACCTTGTCCAAACTCCCGTTCAAAATGCTCACCCAGAATTAAATTCTATCTGGCATCCGGCATCTAGATTGGTTCGCAGCGGTAGACCTGAAGGACGCGTACTTCCACGTCTCAATTCGCCCTTGACATCGACCCTTCCTACGGTTCGCGTTCGACGGCCAGGCGTATCAGTACAAAGTCCTCCCCTTCGGCCTGTCTCTGTCCCCTCGCATCTTCACGAAAGTCACAGAGGCAGCTCTTGCCCCGCTCCGAGAAGCCGGCATACGCATACTCAATTACCTCGACGACAGGCTCATACTGGCCCACTCCCAAGAGTTACTATGCGCACACAGAGACCAGGTGCTCAGCCACCTCAGACGTTTCGGGCTTCAGGTCAACTGGGAAAAGAGCAAGCTCTCCCCGGTCCAGAGCATCTCTTTTCTCGGTCTGGAGTTAGACTCAGTCTCAATGACAGCACGTCTCTCCAACGAGCGTGCTCAGTCAGTGCTGAAATGCCTCACTTCCTACAAGCATGGCGCCGCGGCATGCACAACGTAAAAGTTACTTCCGCCTGCCGCCAAACCTTCAAACCCTGGACAGACCTCTGCTTTCTAAGGGCAGGAGTACCCTTGCAGCAGATGTCCCGACGCGTTCTGGTCACAACCGACGCCTCCAAATTGGGTTGGGGCGCCATGTGCAACCTAGAGCTGCTGGCTGTTTTTCTGGCCCTGCAGAAGTTTCTCCCGTTAATTCGGAACAAACACGTCCTAGTCAGGACAGACAGCACCACGGTCGTAGCCTACATAAACCGCCAAGGCGGAGTACCTCCCTCCACGTCACAGCTCGCCCGTCGTCTCCTCCTTTGGAGTCAGCAGCGACTCAAGTCACTGCGCGCCACTCACATCCCCGGCAACCTCAATGTGATAGCGGACGCGCTGTCAAGACAAAGCTTGCCTGGCGGAGAGTGGAGGCTCCACCCCAGTCGGTCCAGCTGATTTGGGACCGGTTCGGCAAGGCTCAGGTAGACCTGTTTGCCTCCCAAGAAACCTCCCACTGCCCGCTCTGGTATGCCCGGACAGAGGCTCCCCTCAGGGCAGACGCGTCGGCACACAGCTTGCCTGCGGGGCTGCGCAAGTACACATTTCCCCCAGTGAGCCTTCTTGCACAGGTGCTATGCAAGGTCAGGGTGGACGAGGAGCAAGTCATTCTCGTAGCCCCTTACTGGCCCACCCGGACTTGGTTTTCGGACCTCACGCTCCTCACGACAGCCTCTCCCTGGTGAATTCCCCTGAGGAAGGACCTTCTTTCTCAGGGACGGGGCACGCTCTGGCACCCGCACCCAGACCTCTGGAACCTCCACGTCTGGCCCTTGGACGGGATGCGGAAGATCTAGCCGGCCTACCATCGACCGTCATAGATACAATCAATCAAGCCAGAGCCCCCTCTACCAGGCATCTTTACGCTCTAAATTAGCGTCTGTTCACGGACTGGTGTTCTTCCCGAGCCAGAGACCCGCAGAAGTGCGCAGTTAGGTCAGTGCTCGTGTTTCTTCAGGAGAGGTTGGAGAGGAGGCTGTCCCCCTCCACCCTCAAGGTGTATGTCGCCACTATCGTGGCCCACCATGACACGGTAGATGGCAAGTCTCTTGGTAAGCACGACTTAATCGTCAGGTTCCTAAAAGGTGCCTGGAGGATAACTCCCTCCCAGCCTAACCTGTTCCCCTCCTGGGATCTCTCGGTCGTCCTTACGGGACTCCAGAGACCCCCCCTTCGAGCCGCTTGACTCAGTTGGACTCAGGGCCCTCTCTCTCAAGACCGCCCTGCTGATCGCGCTCGCTTCCATCAAGAGGGTCGGGGACCTGCATGCGTTCTCTGTTAGCGACGCTTGCCTGGAGTTCGGTCCGGCAGACACTTTCGTGATCCTAAGACCGCGACCGGGCTATGTGCCCAAGGTTCCTACCACACCCTTCAGGGATCAGGTGGTGAATCTGCAAGCGCTCCCCCGGGAGGAGGCATATCCAGCCCTTTCACTGCTGTGTCCAGTACGTGCTTTACGGATTTATCTGGACCGCACACAGAGCACCAGACGCTCTGAGCAGCTCTTCGTCTGCTTTGGGGGACAGCAGAAAGGGAACGCTGTCTCCAAGCAGAGACTCGCCCACTGGGTTGTCGACACCATTTCCCTGGCTTATCACACCCAGGCCGTGCCCCCCCCTTGCGGGTCCGAGCCCACTCCACCAGGAGTGTTGCGTCCTCATGGGCACTGGCTAGGGGCACTGCCCTAGCAGACATTTGTAGAGCAGCGGGATGGGCAACACCTAACACTTTTGCGAGATTCTACAATCTCCGAGTTGAGTCAGTATCATCCCGTGTTTTCTCAGGTACCGAGCCCATGGAACTCGGTAGCACGCCCACGATCTGACCGGGTGAATCGCTTGCACCTAGCACCTTTCCCCCTAACCAGGGGAAACAGTGCGCCTTCATTCCCAGGAGATCCCAGGTTTGGGACACTGGTTGATTCCTCCCTAGCCCTCGTGGGTCGCAGTTCAGCGGAGGAACCCGCCGACCCAAGCCACTGCAGGTACCACAAGCTACCCTGTACTGGTATAGGTGCTCCACAGGTAAGGCCTCCTTCGGACTCCCCCTGTGTGTAACACCACGGTTCTGTCCCCTCTGGCGAGCGGACTCCCGTGTTTCCCTTAGGCAGTCACGGCTGTCTCGGTTGCCGTGCTGTATGTTCCCCCCTCTATGAGGCTGGATCCACCACCGCACCAACTTTTCCACATAGTATCAGCAGTTTACGTACACGGCTCAGCGCATGGCACTTTTATAAGTGGACCCCTAATGTCGCTTCTCTGACACAACGTGGAGAGAGCGACAGAAGAGGAACGTCTAGGTTACGTATGTAACCCCCGTTCCCCGATGGAGCGAACGAGACGTTGTGTCTCCCCTGCCACGTCGCTGAGCCGAGCCACTGTTGTGGCCGGACCATTTCCGGCTCCTTCCGGTTCATTCAAAAATCCTGATTGAACTCCCGTATTTGCGCCGCTTAAATACCCGTATGTCCGGGGGGCGGGACATGCAAATACTGTTTGCCAACTCTCATTGGCCTTTTTTCATAGTTCAGAGGTGAATATCGGCGCTCAAGAGAGACCCCTAGTGTCGCTTCTCTGACACAACGTCTCGTTCCCTCCATCGGGGAACGGGGGTTACATACGTAACCTAGACGTTTCGTTGTTGATAGTGACTCACTTCAAAGTTTTAAAAAAATCACCCAAATCTATCATAAAATTAGTTCATAGTTTGTTTCTGTAAAAACCTATTGTTTGCCTTCAGAGTCTTGGGATTTGGACTTGTAACACATGAGCCACATGGACTTCTTTTATGGGTGCTTTTGTAAGCTTTGAAGCAGTGTAATTATAGTATTTTTAGGTTATATTTTTATATTATTTTACATTTTCATTTGAATTTCAGTTTTAGTAATTTTAGTTTTTTATTTGTTTTTATTAAATACAAATTTTTCTATTTAGTTATTGTTTATTTTTGTTTTAGTTTTAGTCATTTTAGTTTTAGGGACTGACTAATGTATGAAGTACTTCAGCTGACTGAGAGAAAATGAAACAATTATTTTATGGCACCCAAGTTCTGATGGTACTGTTCAACTTACCTAAATAATTCATTTCTTTAACAGAGGTAGTGTAATAATTATGCAAATATACAGACTTAACCATAATATTATTTATTGTATACAGAAGCAATGCAACATGCTCACTTCACTACTGAGATAAATGTATTTTCAATTCTATCGGGAAGACACGCAGGCTTGAGTGAAGTTTAAGATGCCATTTATTTGATAAATGTAAAACAAAGTAATGTCTCTCTCTTTGGCGTAGGCCCCGTCCGGCGGTCCGAGGGAGTTGTGCCCGGAACCGTCATATCCTGCCAGAGATAGGAGGCAGGGGCGAAGAGCCTACCCCCGTGCGGGACAGGGCTCAGCTGGTGGTGGTGGGGTGGCGGAGGTTGCCTGTGTTTTAGTGCACTGAAACAGCAATGTGATAGATTGTGAGCAGGCTTATAAAGTAATGCTTACGTGCGATTGGCTAGGAATTGCCCCGCTAATGAAGTGATGATGTACAGCTGCTAGTCTTCCCGCTAGAACTACGCTGCACTACGTTGCACTTCCATTTACTGCCAACTAAGTAAAATAACATTTAAAATAATCAATTTAAAACAAGACAAAAATTACCAATGATGGTCCTCAATCTCTACTTGCACTTTTGAGAATGTTTTTTTATTTTTATGTATTTTTAATTTATTTTGGTGATTTTATTTTATAATAAAAGTACTCCCACACAGCACTCGTTTGCTTTCTGCCAACTGCCATCACCAAAACAGTATACCCCGGTAAACACAACTTGCACGTTTTGAAGACGAGTACACATGGTGTTGAACACCTATTGTTCTGGTGCTAGATCTGACCATTTAAACCTGCATATGAGTTAATATTGCACCTTGATATTCACATAATTGTGGGTGGAAAAATTTAATGAAAACTAAATATAAAACTAAAGATATTTGTATCTAATTTTATTTTGCTAAACGGAATTCATTTTTCTTTTAGTTTGCATTAATGATATTATCCCTGCTTTCAAGTGAGTCATTATCAACTGCCGTTGTATTTAACAGACAGACCAGAATATTCATAAAAAAATGTGTGCGGTCACATTTAACTTCACATGGTGAAATTCCGCTGGCAAAATTCAGTTATCTCAGTGGGAATCCATGCAATCGCCAATTTTGCACGAAGGACTTCCTGTGGTGAAGAATTTCCCTTTGCGGATTTCGCATGGAATTCAAGTTTGGTGAGCTACAACAGGTGAATTCGTCACATTGACCAATAGGAAGCTGCTTGGTTTGGCAGTGACCTCTGTGTGGGCAATGCTTCGTACACAGATACACTGAATATTCACAATGGACAAGGGTATAATTTTTAGCGGCAAGTGTCTTTTTACTTTACAGTGTATAAAGTGCAGCATTAAAAAGAAGCTGCTTGGCAAATAGGTTTGGTGCTGGTTTCACATGTGTTCAACGTGCGTCCACGTCTTTTTCGGCCACAGAATTTCGCTGTGTAAATTTAATTGTGAGAAAGATAAGTCATACAGGTTTGGAACGACATCAGGGTGAGTATATTATAACAAAATAGTTTTAAATAATTTTGGGTGTACTATTCCTTTAAAATGATGTTGTATTTACAGCAGTGTCTAAGCTGTTGTCTTAACTCTCTCTCTGTTCTCTTCATCAGTAATAATTACACTTGTGAACTGTTTGAGCGTGAAGCTGGCCTATAGAGTGCAAAACTTCTTCACAGCAACTAAACTCTTGATAATCATCGTCTTAGTGGTTTCAGGCATTGTTCTGCTGGCTCAAGGTATTCTATCCACACTGAGAACAATCAAATCTGTTTTTGCCAGATCTGAAATATGTTTTTTATTGACTCCTTTATTATATAATATTACAAATGTCACCACTATTTTATTATTTAATAAAAGAGACCGATATAGATGTTACATTATGATATCATCCAGATTCTTTTGAATAAAAGATAAAAACATGATGTTTTATTGTGTAGTGAAAGACTTCAGAGATCTGATGGAGATTAGATGTGTTTAGATAAAGTGAGGTCTGTCAATATTTAATGAAAGATCAATATAATATGCCATTTTATTATGTTATGATTGTTTTTAGGGAATACTCAGAACCTTAGAGACCCATTTACAGGTGGAACTACATCATTTGGAGCAATTGGCCTTGCTTTTTACAACGGTCTCTGGGCTTATGATGGCTGGTAAAATACTGACAACTCATATAATATTGCTTAATATGGCAAATGAGCCTAATGCTAAGCAGCAGTGTACATCTTTTTGAAATTCATAACATATATAAAGAATGCAAATTTTCTTAAGAACCTTAAAATCCAGTGTGGTTTTAGCATGATTGCCCTTGGAAGTTCCATTCTGAGAATCATTCACAGAATTGAATGATTTCTCTGTTAAAGCAACATCTGATAAGCAGGAACTTTTAGTACGTTAGAGGCATTCTGGGCTTTTCAAACCTACAATAAGATTTTATTTTATCACCCCAACATAATTATGTTCTCAGTCCACAAATGTATCATTATGAGAGATGTCTGTCATAGATTAGAAGACAGCTGCAATGGATACATATACAATTTCAAAGTTAGAATGAGTAACATGACTAAAAGAAGCTTTTAGACCCTCTTTTCTTTTTTCAAAGGAATCAGCTCAACTTCATAACAGAAGAGCTGAAAAATCCCTACAGGTAAGACTTCACAGTGAAACATAGTCTGGTTTGCTAAAATATGGAACATCTGTTATGTAAAAAGATAATTGCATGTGCTTAAAGTTTACCCCATTAAATTTGGGCCTTGTTTCCTGAAAGCATCATAAGCCTAAGTAGATCGTAAAAAAACAATAATTTTTACATTCTACTTAGGCTTACGATGCTTTTGGGAAATGCTGCGCTGGTCAGTCAAACATTCAGTATTAGCAATCAGTGTCTATCGTTGTTATTTAAAGAATCTCTTTATTGAAACAGAAACCTTCCCCTGGCAATCATTATTGGAATTCCCCTGGTTACTGTGTGCTATGTACTTGTCAACATTGCATATTTCAGTGTTATGACACCAGTTGAACTTCTACAGTCTTCTGCCGTTGCTGTGGTGAGTGTGTATTGTCCGAAAAATAAACTCATAGTCTGGATTTGCAGTTTTTGAGTTGTCGATTAATAACTTTATTTTTCCTTGCTAATTTAAAACTTTATCATTGGGTACTCCACAGACTTTTGGTGATAGAGTGCTGTACCCATTTTCATGGATTGTACCTTTATTTGTGGTCTTTTCCACTTTTGGTGCAGCCAATGGGAGCTGTTTCACCTCAGGCAGGTAAGGAACATTTGTATAGACATGTGCACTCTGTGTTCAGTGTATGCTGAAAAAAAATTCTGGGTCTGAATGTTACTGTCTGGAGTGTTTTTGTCCATTTGTTAGATTGACATATGTGGCAGGACGGGAAGGTCACATGGTTAGGATCTTGTCGTACATCAGTGTGAAACGTTACACACCCGCGCCAGCTCTTATATTTAACGTAAGTCTCATGTTATGTTACATCCTCAAGACTTAAACTCTATTTTTGCCATCTAACATCAGATATGACTCCTGTTATAAGAGCTGTAATAAAGCATTTCTGCTTTGGCTGGCAATAACAGCACTTTGTTTTCTTCTGTTGATCAGTAAACTCGTTATTTTTTTAACTACAGCACTATAACAATAAAGTATTTGTGTTATAAAATATTTGGTCTTGTATCTGACTTGCAGGGCATCCTGTCAATCATCTACATCATTCCAGCAGACGTAAACACTCTCATCAATTACTTCAGTTTTGCTCAGTGGGCTTTTTATGGGCTCACATGCCTCGCACTGATTGTTATGCGATTCACTAGAAAGGAGCTGCACAGGCCTGTGAAGGTTAGAGCACATTAGTTATGATGACACATCATTATCGGGATGGATTCAAAAAATGCCCATCAGAGCTGTTTGATGTATTGTTAAATCCCTGCCTAACTATAGCAAAAGTAGAATCCTTCTGGATTTCAAATGTTATCTGTATTTGTATTGTCTTTATATGTATGTTGTTATTACAGAATGTGACAGATAAATCAGAAAAGAAAAAAACTGAGCTTTTTTTGCTTTTGTTTCTCAAAGGTTCCTATAATCATCCCTATTGTAGTGGTGATTGTGTCCTGTTACCTGGTTCTTGCTCCTATCATAGAGAAGCCTGAGTTGGAGTACTTGTACTGCACATTGTTCATT
The DNA here is from genome assembly GCF_025860055.1 of Xyrauchen texanus. NCBI lineage: Eukaryota > Metazoa > Chordata > Actinopteri > Cypriniformes > Catostomidae > Xyrauchen > Xyrauchen texanus. The sequence goes on from NC_068277.1 coordinate 37,315,191, forward strand.
GTGAGCGGTCTTCTCTTATATGTACCCTTCATTTACTACAAATTCAACTGGACCCGTCTCATCATGAGTAAGTAGAGACTGGAGATGTTATTTTTTAAGGGAGAATTAAGATTAAGCCCAGTGAATGATAGAATACAGTGTTTTTGGTGGATAATCACCATTACCAGAACCTTTTAGTCAAGAAATGGCTCAATAACTGATCTGGAAACTGCTCTGAGTATTTAATTGGTAGGATTTTATTGCTCTTAAAAGACTTTTGATTTTTTCCTATATGTAGCACTACATTTCTAAACTTTAACCGGTAACTTTTACAGGGCCACTTACAATGCACCTTCAGCTGCTACTGGAAGTTGTCCCACCTGAGAAGATTGATTGATATCAAACAGGAGGGTAGGCACAGATGTGATAAATGGACATATGACTGATCCGTGGACATGTTGTAAAGGATTCTTAAAGGGAACATGTCTACACTACATACGGACACACACAAACATACATATTTGTATAAAATACATACAGTATGTATACATATTCTTCCTACTGCCAGGCTGTATTTAAATACAATACATCAGAAGTCTTTACTGGGTAACAGGGATATGTTTTATTTTAAAGAATAACACTTTCATCAATGCTGGTAAATTCCAGACCATCAGTTACAGTTTATCTAACTTATAATTGTATTACTGTGAGAAAGTTTGTTGTAGAGTATGAAAATGATATATGATGGTATTTTTTCAAGTTTATGAAAAGTGAATTAATTATCTAAAATAAAACAATATTTTCTCTGAATGTTAAACATATTTTCAAATTGAAATGTAGAATTCTGACAGGCCAATGGCCCTAACTTCTGTCATGTGCAAACTAATAGAGTCTGAGTGATTCCTGCTATTCCTTGATAATCTGGCTCTTGACTTATGGAGAGCCAAATGAAATGAGGATACATTTCTAGCATTAGAACCTGACATATGGAAATTGCAAGTAAATAAAGAAATTATTAGAGGTTATGAAAATAACTACTCTAGAAACCATGAACAAGATTAGAGGGGAAGATCTATTGGTTCATGCCAGGGTCAGAATTTTTCAAAAACTCGACTGTTAAAAGAAATTCTGGTCCATGCTTGAATCAAATGCAGAAATGTTTCATTTGGAACTGTAACTTAATAATAGTACAAATAAAAATTGATGTTATATGCTTCTGCGTTATTTTTAACTTTCGAAATTGATTATTTGTGGAATACCTGGTGAAGAACTACCCTACCCATGATCCTGAATAGAAACACTCAACCAATTAGAGATTCACAGCAAACAAAGCGGCCAAATGAGCGCTGCAGCAACCTTCCATTGTCCATTCTCAAACTACTTATATATATATATATATATATATATATATATATGTATGTATATATCTGAATATTTTGCTAAAAAATTTTAATATACTGTTTCTATACATATAATTAACTATTTTAAATTAATAGTTATATATTTTTCATTGGATTGTTGTTTGCCCTCTTGAAACACGGTAGGTATAATTGTGCCTTGGTCTTTTTGTCCGATATTCAAATACAAATATTTTTGTTTAAAATGAAAGTTTGTAATGGCTTGTAATTTGTAATGATTCACCTCAGGCTGGTTTATTTTATTCATGGCTTACAACTCTTTTATGAAGGATTTATGAAATGCCTACGGAAGAATTTATAGAAAAAATACTTCCGGAACTGTTCCTCCTGTTATATCTTATATGGTGGTCTTGGTCATCGTTAGATTATTTTTGAACTCCTATCTGTCACAGCAACAGCACTTTGGTAATTAAAAACAGCCGTTTGCGAAGTAAATATCCACCAATAGCTGCTGCGGGTCAATTGTGTCTAATAGAGAATGGGCAACTATAGGGACCCGGCCAAGATGACGACTGGTACGTACGGTTTGTTCAGTAGCAAGAAACTTTTCACTTGTTTACACACAAAAACAACCTAAATCTTGAGTTTAAAACAATGTAAAATATAAGAGATTCATATGATAACAATCAAGTACGTTAACTAAACACACACGTGTCAAAGAGGGATCTTATTTGTAACTTTGAAATTGATTACATTGTGATTTTGAGGGGTATATTACTTGTCAGAGATGTCTCATAGCCACCAAACTGATATGCAACGTTGCAATGCTATCGTTACGATAATCAAAAGAGAGAGTAATTAATTGAACACCTGTCTCTGCAAAACATTTGCTAAACAGGTTTTTATTATTATCACAGAGGGGTTACCAGGATATCATGTTGGGGGGGGGGGGGGGGCATTTGGCTTGTTTGGGGGGGGCAACATAAACAATTGAAAAAATAGTGCATACCTTTTTCTAAGCCAGGAACCCAGAGATAGGCACAGGGCCCCTATTAGACTATAGGGCTTAAACTGGATTTTTGTTGTGTCAGACCTCACTCATCTGCAAGCGATGGACAAATATGCACAAAACAATCCACTTTTAAATTGTAATTTATCATCAGATGCAGAGGCGTTCCAGCATTGAAGGACATCCGGGGCTTAGACCAGACAATTTTATTTTCACACTAGCAACCACTTCTCTGTAGTCCAAAGCTGGTGAGAGGGTATTCTTTGAGTTCTGCTCTTGCTGGGCCTGTTTCTACAGTTCCTAAATCTTCCACTCTAGTACTATCCTCAACATCCTCTCTCCTCCCTGAATCATCTGTGATGCAAAAGGACAGATACAGCACATAACTTATTGCAAATCAGCTTCAAACAACTAATTCATCAAGTGCTACATATGTCAAATTATAGACCAATACCATTGAAGAAAATGTATTGGGAAGAGCAGATCAGTGGGATTGCCCTAAGATCTGTCATGATTCTTGAATTTTCATGTACATTACCATAAAGTCATCACAAAAGAGTTATATTATAGTGAGTAAAGTGAAGTAAAAAAAATATTGAATATAAATAATTTATATTTTTTGACATAAATAGTCAAAATGATGTATAAGATCCTAAGTTAAAGCAATACACAAATGACTTTAGTCTAAGTTCATTGACACACTATGGCATCGAACTTTATATCATTCTCATCATCTCTATGAGAATAATTCATCTGTCAAAATCCTTTCATTAGGATCATTGAGATAAACAATGTTTCACTTTTAACTTTCTCTAAAGTAAAGTGACTTATTAATTGTTACCAGTTTCCATGCCTGATTCTGGCACAGCTGCTGCTGCTGCTCCTCAGTCTGTTGCTCATCTTTGCTACACTCTACAAAACCATTTAATCAAATCAAAGTGTATATTTCCTACAAACTAATATCACAAAACAAGTCACACATACATTTTATGTTAATGCTTATTGGTTATCCTTAGCGAAAACAACACCTGATAAACAAGAAAAGTACGCTCCGAACGGGGCTCAAACCGTGGTCTCAGGTGTGAGAGGCAATTGCGTTAACTCGGAGCTACCAAGCTGTATCAAGAAGGTTAGAGGGTACCACTCTTGAGGTTTAGCCTACTATGATTGAAAGCCAGCTAGATGATGATTTTCAGACTTTAAGGACAAAAACAAATGTGAATTCTTACCCACTGACTTCTTTCAGAAAAATCCCCAAAGCCTCATTTGCTTAATTTTTGCTGTCTTTCCTGCTAATTGCCGTTAACTCGCCACTAAGTAACGTTAGTTGATGTCAACAACTGTGCAAGCTCCTCCCCTACCTGCTGCATATTCAACAGAGAGGAAGAAACGGAGTCGCCCATAGGCTACCGACAGCAAAGGAACTTATTCTATAGGCTAGATTATGCCTATGTCTATTTTTACAGGCTGTATGCAGTATGTGCAAAGCCAAAGCACAATGAAATAAGGCAACTTATGATTTCGGGGGTTTACATAGGCTTTTGTCCGGTTTCATATTTGTCAGTCAACTATTCAAAATACATTCGGGACTACACTCAAAACAACAGATGGACAGATTATATCTCAAATTCTCAGGGGAGGCAGAGCTTATCCTAGGGGAGGCACTGCCTCCCCCAGCCTCCCCCTAGACACGCCCCTGTATTATCATTTAATGTAAGAACGTGTTAATGGGTAATATTTAATAAAAGTGAATGTTTGTAAACCTCCCTGCCCTGGGCGCCAACATATTTGCGTGACGTAACACCTGCATATCGTCGAAATGGGAGTTGAAGATTTCTGCTCCAGTCTGACATTAAGTGTCATTCCGTTAAACTTTCCCTAGTGTAAGGTGGAAATTCCAACCTGTTGAATGGAACGCATCATGAATCATCACAGCAACAACAATACGGAGCATTGCGGCTTTCCTACAGGAGTGAACACTTGGGAGACACGCTCACATACACACACACACACACACACACACACACATACACACACATCTGATATGGCTGTTTTTGGTGGTAGAAAGTGTGGATAATGTTATTATATTAGGAAACATTTATGGTAATAATGATTATTTGAATAATAGGCCGTTATTACAGGGATTTCAGAATTTCTACAAATATTTGGTAATGCTAAATTAACCCAAGGAGGAGATTGGAACACTATTAATGACCCTACAGTAGATTGTTTACCTTTACGAGTCGTTAGTCAAATCCAATGATGAATGGAGACACCGGAACCATGATAAATTACAATTCACCTGGAGTCATAAGGATGGATCCAAGCAATCTAGGATTGATATTTGTTTGCTTTCACAAGATCTTGGGGAACAAGTTCAAAACTTTGACATTATACCCTCTGTGCTTAGTGACCATCGAATAATTTATTAAGTAGTTAACCTGGGGGACTTGGGAAATAGAAGATCTGGCTTTAATTACTGGAAATTAAATTATGCACTTTTTGAAAATCATCATCTTAAAAACAATGATAAACTTATATAAATAGTTGTTATAGTAAAGCCAAAGTCTCTAACCGATATGGAAAACATTTGGGAAATTAGAAAATATGAAATAAAAAAACTAGCTATTAGAAGGGGAAAGGAGATATAGCTAAAGCTAGGACAGAAAAGGGGGAAAGTATAATACCAAACATAATATTTATGAAAAGCAAAATCTATGTGATAGGACTAAACATCTATTAACCAAATTACAATTGGAGTTAGTTAATATTTATGAACATAAAGCAAAAAGGGCATTTATAAGATCAATAAGAAAATGGTTGGAGGAGGGGGAACAAATTCCACAAAAAAAATGTATCTACGTAGGGAAGAGAAATGCTGAGCATTCCTATATAAAGAAAGGTCATATTTATAACTCTCTCACAACAGATCCTAAACATATCGCTAACTGTATTGCAAACTTTTATGGAAAATGATATACAGTATAAAAAGAAGGTTCTTTGTTTCTAGATGCAACATTTACTGATGTGGAATCTAAAAATATATGTGATCAAGACATTGGAAGAAATATGTAAATGTATTGAAAGATTTAAAAAAAAAAATAATAATAATTACCTGGCAATGACGGGCTAATGTGGATTTTATTAGAGATTCCAAGAGGATGTTTCAGAATTTCTTCTCTTTGTATTTAAAGAAATATTGGAACAGGAGAAACTTCTTCCAACTCTTTAATCAATAACATTATCAAATTCCATCCATCCATCGTCAACCGCTTATCCTGTGTACAGGGGGCTGGAGCCTATCCCAGCTAACATTGGGCGAAAGGCGGGGGACACCCTGGACAGGTCGCCAGTCCATCGCAGGGCCATTATCAAATTACTTTATTTAATTTTTGCAGAAAACTTTACATTAATATTAGATAAAATTATAGACAATCAGGTTTTCGTGGAAGATAACCTGTAATAAAATTTGATTGATCTTTAATAGACTACAACTTTCTATTTAATGATAATAGCTATATCCTTTTTATAGATTACTATTAAGCATTTGATACTATAGACCATACACATCTACTTAAAATTTAGAGATTCTTTGGCTTTGGTAATACATTTATCGTGCAATTCAAACACTATATTTGTAATAGCTCTATTAAATTACCCACTGGGACACCTCTGGATTTAATATAAGCAGAAGAGTGATCTAATATCTCCTTTATTATTCTTGATGGTCATGCACGTAATGTGTCTCCATATTAAAGTTAATACATTTCAATGCATTCAGATATTTGATCATGAAATGATATGTTCCCCATTGGCAGATGTTACAGCTATATTTCTAAAAAAGATTAAAAGGTATTAAATTTGGCTCTTGTGCGTCTCAATGAATTTTCTTTAGTATTAAGAAATGTGAATTATTTGCTCTCCAAGACTGATCATTTGTCAGAACTCTATGGTCTCTTTACCAAATCTCTTATTTGGGTATTAAAATTGGTAAAAATCAGAATGAAAGAATGCATTTAAATGACTCCCCATTATTAAACAATATAAAAAAGTGTAATTCCTGGTTAATGAGGGATTTGTCCATAAATGGGAGAGTATTACTATCAAAGCAGAAGGTTTATCAAGACTGATTTATACAGCAATGGCCATAGATGTTCCAAAATCCCTAATTAATCAGGTAAAGAAAAACTTTAATTTTATTTGGAGCAATATTCCTTCCCCATAACCATTAAAGACTTTATGACTGTGATTGATGCTTTGCCATTTGAACTTACTGAACTATTAAAATATAACATTGTTTCAAGACCAAATGTTGATTTCAGTGTTATGTTGGAAGGAATAATTATTACAGATAAAAAAAAAAAAAATCTCATTATGTTCAGTGGCACATGCCACTCAATTTAGAGGCATGTCTGCTTGGCTGGCTCCAGGAACTAAAATAACAGACAGCTTTGTGCCAATAACAACCAGACATGCCACAAACAAACGGACATGACTCTAAATTCAGCGGCATGTCTTGTGTAAAAGTTGAATTAGTCCATCTTTAAAGCTTGACTATTGACAAGTGGAGAGAGCAATTAGATGATGGTCAATACTGCCTTCTTTGTATATGCTTGTGTTTCGTCTGATTTAATCAATCATAAGCCATTAGAACTATGGCTGGATAGTGGCGTGTGTCAAGGTTTCTGTTCTAGACCAAGACCTAAACCCATGCTTTGCACTTAAAAAATATTCCAGGTTCAATACAAGTTAAGCTCAATAAACACACCCCCTCTTTTCATTAAAAACTATTTATTATTTATTTATTATATGTATGGGTTCAATGGAAGTGAATGGGGCCAGTACATAAACATACTCACTGTTTCAAAAGCATAGCCACAGGATGTAAATAATGTGTGTATTAGCATGATTTTAGCACGGTAAAATCAGTTACTAAACATTTATGTGTAAAGTTATATCCAATCGTACAACTGTGTTGCCATGACAATGCAATATCAACAAACACTAAAACGACAATAAAAACTGTGATTTTTTTATGGTTTTATGATTTTAACTTTACAGCTCAAATAAAACAAAAATCAATGTAAGTGCTTTTATTTACTGATAAGCTTTTCATTTCTGCATTTACTCCCCCAAGTGGCCACACTCACTTTTATTGTAACCTTGATTTTTCCTTTTTTCTAAAGAAAAGGAGGGATGAGTCAAAATACTTTGTGGTAATCAACATTATGTCAAAAATGCAGTCGATTGAGTTTAACTTGTTTTGAACCTGAATATTCAATTAAACCCACCTATCAGAGGTGTAGACTTGGTCTTACTCTCTGTAACCCCAGCAGAATAACCGTGCAGCATAATTGTTACAATTGTTGTTGATCTGAAAAAGAAAACTGCTACCTATAATTGATATTGAAAGTTAATTAATACTCACCTGCTTTTACATGCAATAGAATGTGCAAAGACTGAACTATAGCTATATACAGCATACATTTTAAACTCAATTGTAACACCTCAGTATTTTACACTTACCACAAAATGAAGTGGTCTCCAGCAGCTCAGGGTTTTTAACAACATTTAACATCACCATTGAGAAAAAAGACCCCATATTTTATAGATTTAAAATCAAAGACAGGTATTACATATTTCAAAGTTAACCTGTGTTTTGAATCGTCTGAATCCTAACATAACCAAACATGAAGGTCATCCCAGATTTTTTTATTTTATTTGACCGAGTAAAATAAATGTTCCAATGACTCTATGTCTGCTTCACAGAAGGTGCACTGATTGCAGTCCATATTAAATCTATGTCTAAGGAACTCATTACAAGGATATGTCATTAACCATTTTAAACTGAACCTCTTTAGCCTTAAAGAAATAAAGAAACCTTGTTATAATTTGAATCACTTTCACTTTCAAAAACAAGCGGTCTCTTTCTGACATGTAAAGGGAAGGTCTGTGCAATTACAAATGTTCTTAATACCTTACTCTCCTCGATAAAATTTCAACCAGAAATGATTAAAGTACTCAGTCTTGGAATCACAGGTGAATAACACAATGCACATTTAACCAATTGAGACAAGCCCGCAGGAATAGCTTTTAATAAAGACATATACAATCTCTTAGTACACGTGATATTGTGTTTACCACAAAAATCATCATAACTGAGAAAATTCCCTTCCCCATCCATAATGTGTACAATAGACCAGACACCTTTATCCATCCAATCATGAAAAAACACAGATTTTCTATTAATGAGGATACACCTATTATTCCACAAACAGCAACTATGTGGGGAAAAATTGTGTTTGTATAACATCTTCCAATATAATAATACCTGACTATGGAAAGACGGCCGTTTGCATTTTAATTTTGAAGGCTCAAAGTCACACCTCAAAAAGAAATCAAGGCCCCCAAAAGATTCAAAGATTTTTGAAGAAAAACAAGACCAAACTGATTGATCAAATTAAAGTTTGGAGCCACTTTGATCACAATTTGAGAGTCCCATTCATGACATCAAAATCAATCATATTCAACCCACCCTCACTGATTGGCTTCACTAAATCTCCCTTTCTTATATAATGGTGTTTGTTTTTCCAAATAAAGTTATACTGAAGTTGGTTAATATCTTTTGTCCACCTGTTAGAGATACTTAGAGTATGCTGGATAAATTAGCCTAGAAAGAGCTTCGGTTTTCTGTATGAGAATTCTACCAAAAATAGAAATATCCCTTTGTAACCACAAGTTTAAAAGGTTTTGACTTTTTTTCATATTGTTGACCAGATTCAGTTTTTCTCTATTTTTAGTATCTTTTGTAATAACAATTCCCAAATATTTTACTTATGGAATATTGAACAAATGAGACTCTGTATGATCATGAATTGTGATCTGCTCACACTTTGTTTAATTCAATCCTAAACCTGAAGCTTTTGAAAAATGAGACGGTTAATGGCCACTGGAATCTGCTCTGCATTACTAAGAAACAAAGTAGTATTGTCTGCCAATTGACTTATTAATACCTGATTACCTAAAACATTCAAGGGCTTGATCTCTTTACTAATTAACATAAATTGCCAACAGTTCAACTACTAAGATAAATAAATATGGACTTGTCGGATCCCCCTGTCTAATACCCCTAAAACGCTTAGAAGTCCCAGATGAAAGTGAAACTGGACTATTTATGTCTTTATACAACATCTCTATTATATTAATACATTTGTTTCCAAAACCAAAAAGCTCCAGTGCATGTAAAATGAATGTATGTCATCCTTAATCAGATGTCTATAATCAGTTAAATCCAAAACAAGTCTAATATTGTTGTGTATCAACCTGCCTTTAATAAAACCAGATTGAGTTTCACTTATAACTTGACTTAAGTAAAATTGTAATCTGTTTGCAAACAGACGAGATAATTTTTTAATCAACATCAGGGTAATCGGTCGGAGGTTATCAATAATTCTCTTGTCTTTACCTGACTTTGGTATAAGAATAATCAACCCCTGTTTCATGAAGTAGAGATTTAAGTTCCAAACATTCCTTTAAAGCTTCAAACAGCAGACCCTTTATATCCTCCCAAAAGAATTTATAAAAATGTGATCCTGACCTGGAGATTTTCCTAAAGCCATATCTTTAATAGCAGAATCAAGTTCCTCCATTCTTAGATCTACTTCACAACTTTCTCTAAATTCCACATCAATCTGTGGACAACATCTTTTATCTTTTCAAGAAATGAATTCCTATTTTTTTCAGAATAAGATGATGAATAAATATTGCTATAAAATGTATATATTTCCTCAGATGGGGTCTGAGATGACCTCATCTATGCTCTGCATTGTTTTCCTGTCTCCTCTTTTCTAAACGACAAAAATAAGCTGTATTCTTCTCCTCTTCTTCTATCCATTTTGCATGAGATGTTACAAAAGCTCCCTGTGTTTTCATTAAATAAAAATGATCAAGTTTAGCTTGAAGATACTTTATCATCTTCTGGTGACATCTCCTTAGTATTACAGCAGACATTCATTTCCTGTATTAAGTTTAATTCCATCTGCTTCTGTTTTCTACTTTTTCATTTAGCAGACTCAATTGAAATTACTCTTGCTTTGAATTTAAAGTGCTCCCACTTCCTCCCATTAGGTGATGTCATCCTTAATCTCAACAAACAAATTTCTTATTTCCTTGCAATCATCTTTATCCCTTAAAAGGTCTGCATTAAACTTCCAATAGTCTTTTCTAGGGTTATTTCTTATTGCTGAAGTCAAGATTAATGAAATAAAACAGTGATCTTTCAATGGTGCACAGGAAATTGAAACATCAGTGATATCTTCAGAGAATCTGTCAGTAATAAGCCAAAAATCTATCCGTGATTTAGAGGGTCCATTAGGCCTGACCCATGAAAACTGACTGAGATTAGGATACTTCACTCTCCAAATATCTTTAAGGGAATTTGTCCTGCAGAACTCCTGAATAATGTTATTAAAAGGGTGATTAGTATAACTAGAAGGATATCTATCCAGCTATTCATCAGGTGCCAAATTAAAATCACCTCCAATTATTATTATTTTTAATTAAATTTAGTTTTAAAAAGTGTGATAACATCAGTAATATTTGAAAATAAAATCTTGTTTTGTATTATAGCCATAAACATTAACTAAAAGAAGAAAAATACCTTCAATATTAACCACCACAGCAAGCCAATGCCCATTAAGATCACCCTGAAAGTCACAACATTCCCAGGACAGTTGTTAAGGCATATGGCGACACCTGCTGACCGATTGGAGCCATGACTAAACAAAATTATATCTTCCCACTGCGTTTTCCAAAAAGCAGCGTCCTCTTCCTATGGAATGATATTCCGGACATTATTCAAAAGGAATTGCAAATTTGTGGACGCATAAAATGTGACATAATCCAAACGCAATTGCAAATCGCGAATTACCGATTGCATTTTCGTTTAACGAACGCACAGTGACTGCCAGATTTCAAATGGAAAAGCAAAGTCAGTTTGCAACTGTGTTTCCCATATCTTACGAGTTTTGGCCCTGTCATATTTAAATAGCAATTTCAATAACCACGTCTGCTTTTTCACTTTCTCAGCGTCGCGTATGTAGCCAGCCAAAAGTCAAATGGAATACTAATTCCCTTAGTATTTCCATTTCCGATGCCTTACACAGAAACCTGTCAATCAGGGTCAAGGGTTGGATTATGCTATGGAGCGTGTTTGTCTTGGGAAGTGACGTCACTCACAGTCGACGGTCAAGAGGTGATGCCCTGAACAGACACCGGTTTATCAAATCAAATCAAATCAAATCACTTTATTGTCACACTAACATGTACACAAGTGCAACAGTAGGTGAAATTCTTGTGTGCAGTTCTGAGCAACATAGCAGTCATGACAGTGACGAGACATATACCAATTACAGTAAACAACATACTTACACAAAACAATTTACAAATCAAATGTACACATACTTACACAACACAATAATTATATACAATGTACAGTAAACAATACACACAATATACAATACAATAAGTAGGAGTATATGAAATATATATATATATATGAAGTAGTATATTGAGGAGAATATGTTGACAGTCCAGTGTGAGATTATAGATGAATAAAGTGCAGTGCTAATTATTGATCCTGATAGACTGTGAGTGATGTCACTTCCCAAGACAAACACGCCCCATAGCATAATCCCACCCTTGACCCTGATTGACAGGTTTCTGTGTACGGCATCGGAAATGGAAATTCTAAGGGAATTAGTATTCCATTTGAGTTTTGGCTGGCTACAAACACGACGCTGAGAAAGTGAAAAAGCAGACGTGGTTATTGAAATTGCTATTTAAATATGACAGGGCCAAAACTCGTAAGATATGAGAAACACAGTTGCAAACGGACTTTGCTTTTCCATTTGAAATCTGGCAGTCACTGTGCGTTCGCTTAAACGAAAATGCAAACCGTAATGCGCGATTTGCAATTGCGTTTGGATTATGTCAAATTTTATGCGTCCACAAATTGAAAACGCAATTGCAAATACAATTTGCAATTCCTTTTGAATAATGTCCGGAATATCATTCCATACTCTTCAGTGGAGTCATTCTCTTGCAAAAAATAAAGTGTGACGTCATTACGAGGTGAACCATTGGTAGCTTCTTCAATGAATACCTTAATCACACCTTCAAAGTTAACTGGATTAAGCAATTTATTAAAAAACCAACTTCTATCTGGAATATTATACCTCACTTTATCTTTTCACAAGTTGGTGGTCTTCCATTCCTTTTGCTTTGTGACTACAGAATTGCTAAACTTCCTTTAAAACTATCTAATTTTCACAAACAGATGCTTCTTTCCTGGAATTTAATCTATAAACACAATTTCTCCCCAAACAGGTGTTTTATCTGGAATAATAAGTACATTTTGTATAAATCTAAATCTTTATTTCTTATGAACTGGTTTTGTAATGATATAGTTTTTGTTAGCCAACTGTTTAACCATGAAGGTCTTATGTTGACCTATTCTGAATTTCTTTCTAAATATAATATTCCAGTTACTCCTAAAGATTTTGCTGTGGTTATGGATGCTGTTCCCTCTGGTCTAAAAATGCTTCTTAAAAATACCTGCCCTTTGCTATCTCCATACTCATTGGATCCTGCTAATACTGAAGTTGGCCGTATCTGTTTTTCTCTTTCCTATATTAAAAATAAGAATCATTGTGTACGGGCTTTGTTTCAAAGGGATATTGTCTCCAGACCTGCTGTTATATCATTTTGGAATGGTTGTGCTGATAATCTGATATGGAATAAAATCTGGAAACTTCCTCATAAATATTTAGTCACAAACAAAATCAAAGAAATTTCCTTAAACTAATTCATAAATATTACCCATGTAATCATTATCTTGTGAACAGATTTAATTGTGATATTGATACATCTTGTACATTTTGTGATTTACATGATGAAACATCTTATCATTTATTTTGGAGTTGTCCTCATTCAGTTTGTTTTTGGTCAGATTTCTGCTCCTTTATTAAGGCTCATATCATGCCCAGCTTTCAACTCTGCTTTAAAAATGTGTTATTTGGTTTTTTCCTTTATGACCAATCTTGTCATAAGGAATACTACTTAATTAATCTGCTTCTTCTGTTAGCTAAATTTAGTATTCATAAATGTAAATGTGGAGGAAACAAGCCTTTGTTTTTAATTTTGAGAGCAGAAATTCAACAATACCTAAAAACAATACTGGGTTTGAAAAATAAGAAAGCTGCAAAGTGCGTATCTATATGTAAGCATTTTCACATTTTTGTTTAACTTTTAAGTTTGTCACTGCTTTGTTTGTCTTTTTATGTTTGTTTATTCATTGTACCCCTGACTGAAATTGTAATTCTTAAAATTCAATAAAAAATAAATAAATAAATAAAATAAATAAATAAAATAAAATTCTTCAATGACTACAGCGGCGGCTTTAGGAAAGCACGCGTTCCTCCCTTGCCGTAGATGGCGCTACTTCACCAAATGCGAATAAAGTTTTTTTCTGTGTTGTCCTTCACCTCCTGTTATGATTAGATGAGCAGTCGAAAGTCGAAAATTGCCGTACAAAGTGCATGTAACGATGAGCATGTAAGCAAGGATCACGATGAACACGGCGTTAAAACACTGGCGGGAGGCGGCGACGGTGATCCTCGCGGCCGGGATGAGACACACTCAAAGTGTGGACTCTCTCAGAGCAGGTGTGGACACATTCACTGCACCAACCCAAACTGATCTACCGGACAAATCTGCCTTTGATTATCGCGTGCTTCTGCTGAAACGAAGCGGTAAGAGCGGGTTTATGCCCAATGCCTACGTGTTCCCCGGGGGGCTGGTGGATTCCTCCGATTTCTCCAGCGAATGGCAGGATATCTTTAAATCCTTCACCAAAGCGCCCAACTACGGGATCGGAGTTGTGAGACAGCCGCCAGAGACCAGGCCACCCATTTTTGCCACTGACAGAGCTAAACTGGGCTCTCCTTTACCGGGAGATGTGGCCTTCAGGATATGTGCTGTGAGAGAGACGTTTGAGGAGTCCGGTGTGCTCCTGGTTGTTCCCAAACACGAGGAAAACACTATCCATGTGCACACAACTGAGGAAAATGACTGGGACACCCAACCCACCCTGACCAGACTGAGCGGACCGTGGGACGAAGACGTGCTGTCTAGGTGGAGGTCTCTGGTTATTGATAACTCGGCGAATTTTATTAAGATGTGCAAGGAGCTGCAGTGTCTGCCCAACATCTGGGCTCTGCGCGAGTGGGGCAACTGGCTGACCCCCACAGGCGTGTACGACAAACAACGGAGGTATGACACCGCCTTTTACATCTGCTGCCTGCTGGACACACCGCATACTCTTGAAGACGAGAAAGAAATTGTGCACTTTAAGGTGAGATTTGTTTTCATATAAATTATTTTTGATACGGTATCGCCCATCCCTTAGGCGTGTTTTCGACTTGAACATCTCGATTTACCAATCCGCGAGATTTGCCGGTTGCACCAGTCACGGAAGATCACGCGATGTTTGCAGACGAAATGTGACGGATGCTTGAATTTTACACAGAACAATCCGAAACATTATTCATTTAAAAGGTTTATGTGCTGCTTAATACAGTGCCTGTTGGTGTACAAGAAGTACAATAAAAGCCGGTATTATTTTAATGCCAACCAAGGATGAGTCCATATTTTTAACAATTGAACAAAATAAATTAACATAATATTACTAGACAACCATAATATAACATGTCCATGTTATAAAAATTGCGGGAAAAATTCTAACCAACACACACTTCCAATCGGTCTGTGCACCCTAATCAGACAAACCTGAGGAAACTACTCGTGGTCTTGATTACTTGAAAAATGTAAGGGCAGGTGTGTTTGATTAGGGTTGGAGCTAAACTCTGCAGGACAGTGGCCCTCCAGGAGCTGGGTTCCCCACCCCTGCCCTAACCCCTACAGTGTGTGGAAATATTGCCCTCTTTTGGAGTTGGCCCAACCCCGTTTTGAAGTAACTCTACCCCTTCAGGATTTACCCCACTCTATTTTGGAGTTTCTGTCCCTTTTGAGAAGGATATAGCTGACGCGCAGAGCTCCGAACCACCAGCAAAGACATACAGAGCCCCTAACTTAACCCCTTTTCTAATCTTAACCATGTGTGGAAGTGACACCCCCTTTTGGAGTTGGCGCGAACCTCTTTTGGACATCTCCAGGCTGCAGCTACACCTACCTGCACCTTCTAGCCATAAGTGATGTTACGCAAGCCTTCGCCATTGTAAAACTGATGCTTGTCTGTAGGGAAATAACACATCCGCTCCATCTTGCAGTGGTCTACTCCCTCAGAGGTGCTGCACAGCTATAAATCAAGGGAAATGTGGATAGCTCCACCTCAGTTCTACGACCTTGGACGAATCTGCCGATTTCCAGCACTGGGAGATCTCCATCGCTTTGCCTGTAAGAGGTCTCTGGAGGGCTGTGAGCAGTGGCTGCCTATTCGCCTGTTGTCTACTGATGGCTATATATCTGTTCTACCAGGTAATTCTTTAGATAAATTAATATAGAGGTTTCTGTGTTGTGTTGCTACTTGATGGCAATGACTGTGGAACTTTAATCGTTTATCAAGGATACCTGAACCTTTATCAACAACACCTGAAGTCAATTCACTGACAACTAAGAGTATGAATTGCATGATTTAATAAAAGTAGCTATTTATCTTGTCATCTTGATACTCAGGTGATGCTCAATACCCTGAGAATGTGGACTTTTCTGGAAAGAGTGGTGGCACTGTGAGAAGTGAGAAAAGTCTTGAAGATCTCCAGAGGGACAGCTCAAACCTGCACCGTATTGTCTTCCAGGATCTATATACAATATCTGTCCGCATGAACATCACCCCCAAGTACAACCATGTGCCTCCCCTCTGCAGTGCACCTGTGGATGGCCAATCTAAAAACATTAGTAAACTCTGACCCTTACCAGTCAGTGGCAGGACTGATGCACAGATGGTTTTCAAGGTCTTCATTGGTTTTTGAGTTAGTTCCAATTTAAGAGATACTGATGTGTCCCTAGACTTGCAGTATGCACTATTTAAGATGACACCTATATTATATCAAATTATTTTTTTAGATAAGCTAAAGAACAAGCCATGTTGATGTATAGATGGTTTATTTGCTTCATTGCAGCCCATAGATGATAAATGGCAAACAGAGATAAAGTGGTTTATTGTATGTATCGAGAGTACGCCATATTGGTTCAACTGCACCCACTTCTCTGTATGCAAGTAACGATCAGTAAAGCTTGCAACATTAAACAACTGTGCTTTAAAAGGATTGGTTTATGTGGTTCTTTTCATGTATTTGGTTAACTGGAAAACCTATATATAATATATACCGGTATATAAAAAATACACTTCACTTGTAATACTAAACATCATTCATTTCCATGAATTTTGAACTTGCATGGTAATACAGTACACAATAATTTAAAGACTCTACAATGAGTAGAAATGTGCAGAATATTCAATAATATGAACAAACTTGTTATTAGAGTACACATATTGTACAGTTGTTAAGTTTCTCAAATTGCACCTGGACTGCTGCACAAAGTTCAACTTTTATGAAGTAGCCTGATTTATAATTAGAGAAACATTAATGTGTCAGCAGACCAAGGAATGAGGGGATTAAATGAATTGGCAGGTTGAAAAACAAATCTCAAAACATGTTCTACAAATCTAGAAAATAAATTCAGACACAATGCATGTAAATCTTTTCAAACAGTTTAATCGTACATAAACTAAAACTACTAGACTGCTTCATGGGTGTCCACTTGGCTATATTTCTCTAGAGACCATAGTGTGAAATCCTCAACCAACCTCATAACACACACTTGAAATAAACCAACAGGAAACATTCAGAGCACATGGTTTCAGACATCTTTGCATCTAATTCTGCACTCTCTATACTTCCAATGAAAACCAAACACACACACACGCACAAAAAAAAAAAAATCCTTTAAAATAATCTTTTATTTCAGTTAAAGGCTGTTTTGTGTAGTTTATTTTTTGGCTATTTTGTACAGGCTGATGTTTGGTGATTGTGTTACGGTCTACAACATGCTCTACTTATTGGGATTTACAATGTGAAACAGAACATTTGAAGTAGAAAAAAAAAAATCTGTACAAATCTAAATACAATCACTCTGTACCAATAATGACAAACATCCCACAGGAAATATTCTCAAGAGTACAATTAAACTCACAAAACAGCAGCATAAAATCTAGACAGAAAATGTCAACCACCTCAACCCCAATTTATATAAGTGTCAGCATTAAAAAAAGAAAAAAAGATAAAGGGGACATGGGGGAAAAAAACAATCTCAAATTTAGCTCTTCATGCATGGAGACATGCACATGATGGATACCAAACTAAAGGCTTTAGGTGGGGCTAAGCTGCAGTTGTCACAACTTGTATACAGATGTCAGAAGGAGGGGAAAAATGCAAAAGAATGCTTGCAAGCCATGTGTAAAATAGACTTCCTGTTCGGCTGTAACAAATCCCCATTAACTGAACAATACATCTTAAGAGCATATGTTTTTGCTGCAGTAGGCACGATCATTTATATTTAAATCAAAGATGGGACTCATTTGTAAACCACTTCTATTCTTATAACATTAATATATCTTTAAAAGCTCACTTTAAACCATACTAAATCACATTAAACTTAGACCAATATTATTGTAGCCGGGGTTTTAAGCATGATCTGAAACATACTGAAAATGTAACCAACAGCAGCATGCAAAACTTTTGGCACCTCTTTATTTATCTTGACTTTTTGAAACAGAACTAAATCACATTTTGCTGAGGATTTCAGTGCACTTCTATATATATTTAAAAAAACACACAAAAAAAAAAAAAACACATGCATGCTTACTATTTACCTGTGACAAGAAATTGAACTGCTCATTCTCTGCATTTTTATTATAATTTCAGACTAATCCTGATTTTCACACAATAAGGAAATGTGCCCGTGTTGGCTCGACACACAAAAAAGGCAATTAAAGTGTCTATTGTAATGTCACTCTGTTAATAGAAACTCCCAAAAATTACATTATGCAAACTAACCTAACACAAAATTACAAAGTTTATCCTCAATGTCAGCAAAATGTGACGATAAACATCCTCTAAGAGGTTTAGAACACGTGAGAAAGAAAGGGAAACACCCACACTTGAACACACTAAAGTGATTTTATAAACTTGAATGGCTGCTTTGAAAAGCCAACAAAATCAAAAAAGGAGTACAATTTGAAGCGCTAGGAAGACTGCTTTAAAACAATAAAAATTTATAAAGGAATTGAGAAATTTAACTATGAAAATTAAAAGCTTCTGCAAAAATCTAGTGGTTATGTTTGAACGTTCTAGAAAAACTAGAACTAGAACATCAAAAGACTCTTTGCTCAGAACATTTTCACGAAACTTTACACTTGTTAGCAGTCTTTCTAACGCTCCCAATTGGCAGCACAAATGACAGAAATTAACATCACACAAAGAAACAAACATAAGTAATCAACAAGCGTCAAAAGTTAACAAAAAAGGTCAAGTGTGAAATTTCAAGCGTCAGAGAAGCGAAGAGGACAATGGACTGGACGATGAACTTTTGACGCCACATCGACATGCTAGGCAAACGATGACAAACGGGCACGAAGATATCTAGAATAAAACAAAGAACGAATAACAAACCTAGGTTAAAGCACAACGGAAAAAGGAGAGGGGATGAAAAAGAAACTCATGAATGATTATTTTTGCCAGGGGGTGCACACATCATCTAAACACATAACGTTGAATGCAACACAGGAAACAATGAAAAAAAGTGGGAATAAAGAGGGAAGGGTAAGCAACATGCCAACAATAGTGAACAAAGGGGAATAACATTAAACACCAAGAGACAACACAGTCTGCCTACTACAGCTAGAACAACAGCTGACGTTCCACAGATGACGATTCCTCGACAGCAAAGTTATCAGCAACATCTCATTTGAAAGTAAACACATTACGCTCCTTAAATGTTAAACACCACACTGCCACATTTTAATTTGTGATCAAGGGTAAAAAACTAAACAAAAAAGAGAAACAGAAAAAGAAAATTGTGCTTCAGCTCTTTCAAGGAGTCATTTTATTTTGTGCTTCAACTTTGAATTGTGTGGGACTACGGAATAATGCATATTTAGAGCAATTACTCACACAAAACACCCGCCCACAGGTTATACAAATGGTTACAATTGAAGTAAATTTAACTCTGAAGGACAAGAACTGGATAAGCATGATGTGACAAAGTGAGCAGAGTATTATTAAATGTGTACAGTAATGTAAGACTTGATGTGTTTGGCACAAAACTACTAAGTGAGCTCTTTTAAGGCGCACATATCAGCAGATTGTCATTCTGCTCTTGTTAAAATGTAACAAGACTATGAAGAGATTCTGCCTAACAAACAAAAATCCCAGCCTATAACAAGTTCACACAAATCTTTGGATTTTTCAAAATGGTGATCAGTGGTGCAAGGGCATCCCATGTCCCCCCCAACAGTTTATAATGCATGTATATCGTATTTATGTTAACAGAGGCACAAATCAGGGACTGGCCGTTCCCCGTACTAGCATCTAAACATTTCAAGGGGGGCTTAACACCTGGGTTCAGTCCAAAGCTTCTGTAAAATCGTATGTACCAAACTTAAAAAGGCATACAGACTGGCATATCGCAATAGTACCCAAAATCCCAGTGAGGAAGCAGATCTTATTATCGAGAAGTGTGTCCATACTTTGTGAAAGAATAGAAAGTGAGGATAACAAAATGGGCTTATTTGCAATGCATGAATGAAAATAAAAAGTACAATTGATAATACAAGTGTGTCAAACAGTGATAACAATACTGAGGTAAATTTGTCTAACAATTTTCACTTATTGGGATTCAGGTCAAATCCGATTTCAAAACCTGTTCTGAGGAAATTAAACACAAATGACTTGAGATAAAACATTTCAGCGTTCCTCACTACACATGTATATGACGTACTTAGTTTAGAGACATTAAAATGAAATGATTGAATTAGCAATAACTTAAAACTGAACTGTGGATCTGCTTCAGACTTTCACAAACACCCCAGCTACGCCTGGACAGTTCTTGATACAATTTTGACTAAACAGACAATACACTACAGCTAGCGAAAAGGGCCACACATCAGTTGTTTAAACAATCCGTGAAATGTATTCACAAAACTTCACATTAGGATTCTACAAAAACAGTGTTGAATCTTTTGAGTTTTTTTTTTTTTAATTCAGAGAAATCATTTAGGCAATATTATAAAACCTCTATAAAAATAGAAAAGGCATAATAGTTAAGTAATAAACACTATCTGGATAATGTTGTTTTCTCGATATCCATAAAAACAATCTTCTCACCTCATGAACCTGCAGGACTCCGATTGGCATTAACATTTGATTAACACTTATTTACTGCCATCAACTAATTTAAACTGCATGGAATAACTCATAAATGCACTGTATTTTAACTGGATTGAACACCTAAGGATTGCAGGGCTAGTCTCAATACACCAGCTATGAGGGCACAAGAAATTACTTCAACACTGAGAACACTCATTAAAATGTTAGGAAATAATTCTGACAATGAAGTGGCCATGAATTAAGCATTTCTGTTCTTGGCTATATCTTTTCAAAATTCACTCAATCGCTCGCTTTTTTCAAAGGATGCAAATATTGTTAAAAAGCTTCAACACCGACCTCTTGAATTGAGGCGTAGGATAATATCACATGCCCACCAAAATAAAAGCCATCTAATGATTGTGTGTTTTGAGGATGGCTCAAAAAAACTTTCGAAATGCTAGTTTAAAACCATATGTGCTAATGTGTCATTCATAATCAATTGCCGGAAACGCATTTTCAAAGGTTACAAATATTGGGTCAAAAAGGTTGATTTAGTTTGAGGCTTTAAGAAAAAAATTTAAATGAAAAATGCACTCCATCTCTTCTCAATATTCATCAGATAATGTACCAGGTGAATCTAAAAGAGTAGAATAATGGGCAAGAGTGGACAAAAGGTTTGGTCTGACAGAATGGTGAAAATGTCCTGAGTGTAAGTGTAGCATCTAGAGTGACCTACCAATACTGAATGTTTAACCACCATCTCAAAATCAACATATGATATAATAAATGTGTTTAGTGTTTTTAAAATGTGAAATAAGAATAAATTCAAACATAATGCATCATCATGATTACTGTTGTTTGCAGGCATTCCAGCAGAACATTCAACTTTAAAGAAATGTTACATTACCCTCATTGTGAAGACACAGATACATTAAAAATAAATAAATAAATTAGTGAAATAAATTAATTAAATAAATAAAAAAGGCATCCATGAAAACAGTCTAGTGGAGTGAAGCTTGAACTTCCAGATGCTTAAAACAATATTCAGGTGATTGATTACCTTTTGCACCAAATGCAGCAGACCTCCTTCGTTTTCTAAAAAGGCAGCTTTGTCGGAGGCATCAGCATTATACTGTCCAAATGTACTACAAGAGTCTAGTGTAAACACAGAAGAACATCTACAGGGGCCTGACCGTGGTGATCAACAGTCTAAAGGACTGAAAGCAGTCTAACGGGCTGGCTTTCATTATGTAACATCCTTTGACGCAAGATTTATACACAGCAAACTTGTAATATGGCACAAAAAAAGAAAGAAAAGATTTTAGGTTAAATAAAGAAAAACAAAAAACAATCATATATAAATCTGGGGAAAAAGAACCCATTTTCTCCTTGGAACAAATTCATAATGTTAACAAATTGCATGTTGTCTTTCTTTTTAAGGTTAAGAGGGAGAGAAGAAGTAGGAAAGGCAGGAGAAGTGAAAGGAGGATTAGGAGGGGTGGGGGCATACTAATTTTGCAACGTCACACTCCACTTACCAGAAAAACATTTTCAAACCAAGTCCATTTGAGAGTAAAATCACTCAGTATGGCTTGCTGTCATTTTTGGATCGTTTAAGTTGCACTTTCAGCCGCTTCATTCCAATCTGAAAACCGTTCATTGACTGAATAGCCGCCTGGGACGAAACTGGATTGTCATAACTTACAAAGCCTTAAAGAAAACAGAACCGGACTCTAGTTACTCAATGCACAGAACAAATAAAATACTAAACAAGCTAACAAGGTTTGGAGTGGGGTTCAACTTACCAAAACACTTGCTAAGGTTGGTCTGTTTGTCGATGAAGACCTTGGCAGAGATAACATTACCAAAAGGCATAAACATCTGTAACAGATCCTGATCACCAAACTCCTGTGGTAGGTGGTAGATGAACAAATTTGCTCCCTCTGGGCCTTCATAAAGAGAGAAAGAATGAGAGAAAAAGGATCACTATTAAAACATACACCACCCTCTTGTTTTTGATGAAGGCTAAACCCTCATTCTTCTTATCTAATTATTTATAAAAATCAGTTCAAGGAATATTCTGGGTTGCATACAACTTAAACCCTATCAGTTATCATAGAAAATAATTCATAGTTCAAGGAAAAATGGATACAGTAAATTACAAAAAAAATATATATTATATATATATAACTTTTTATTTTTTATTTCTCAAGGTACATAAACCTCTGGTTACACGTCACCAACGCCTGTAGGTGCAGTTTTGCACCATTAAAAAGTATTTTACTGGTGGCTAAGTCACATTCTTCTCAGGTATCATTGTGCAGCATGTTACCGGCTTCACATGGTCATAGCATGCGTTGAAAGATTGGAATTAAAACTTTGCACAGAGACTGTAAATTATTATTTTCTATGGTAATTAAGAGCTTGCCATAGATGCAGTCAGATTATCCTATTAATGAATAGTTCACCCACATATTGTCATTATGTACTCACCCTCATGATGTACCAAACTCATATGCTTTTATTTTTCCATGGAAAGCAAAAGTAATTTCAAGCGTCTCTTTTACACACCAAGACAGTTCATAGTGACCACGTCAGTCAAGCTCCAAAAAGGACTAATATGCACCAAACCAGTAGTCTATACAACTCATGCGCTATATTCCAAGTCTTCTGAAGTCACATTCATGTGAGAAATTTAAGCCGTCATTTGCAGATAATTTTCCCCTCTAGTGAGCTAGTGAAAAATTGGATCATGTGTGAGTTGAAATCCAGAACCAGGGGAAGGATTCACAAAAAAGTTCTTAAGAAAGTTAGTTCTTAGGATAAATAAGAAGTTCGTAAGAATGTTCCTAAATGCAATTCTTAAGTTCTCAAATATTTTAGGAATAAAAAGACAGGCTTTGACATTGTCAGATCAGCCTGCACATGGGGTTGCCTACAACAAATTCAATACTTCAACACTGGTAAATCATCACGATAGATTTATCTATTAATCTTTGTTCAATAGGAACACTTGAGGTTCTTGTTGAGGAAATTACTGCAGAGAAAAAGTTATCCTTGGGAAGCTTAATAATTATATCAGGTCGGGAAGAAAGAGGCAGGTAAATGTGAAAGGGTGGCGGAGGCTGTCTCCGCTGTGGTCAACGGAGACATGAACATGAGAGAGAGCTATGCAGCGCATCCATTTGAATTAGCATGATTAGTTCCCACATTAAGAAGCTATAAAACAACTTTTATTGTTTGAATTTTGTGATAACATTTGCATGGTTTACAAGCTGAAAAATACAAATAAAACAAAACCGTTTTGGTCTAAAATCACATTTCTACATTCACAGCCCATTGCAATATACGACTCAATATGATAGAACACAACACATTTGTAACAACCCAGTAAATCCATTAAACATCTAACCTTTAAGGATTTAAGACAACTGTGAGGTTGTCCTAACTTTAATATGTTATTTACAACTTTTCTGAGAATCTTAAAGGGTTAGTTCACCCAAAAATGAAAATTATCCCATAATTTACTCACCCTCAAGCAATCCTAGGTGTATATGACTTTCTCAGAGTTATATAAAAAAATATCCTGGCTCTTCCAAGCTTTATAATTGGAGTATGTGGTACGTATGGCTGAAAGCAGAAAGTCATATACACGTAGGATGGCTTGAGGGTGAGTAAATTATGGAATCATTTCATTTTTGGGTGAACTAACCCTTTAAGAAAAGAAAAAAAATCTTTTAATAAGTTTTTTCAGGAATGCAAAATATTCGTAACTTTTTTTCTTAAGTTAGAATTTAAGAAAATGGTCCTTTTATTGAACTGGTTGATCTGGTCTCGAGTCTATTTTGGAGTTGAACAGATGTGGTGACGGTGAACTGGTCTAATATGAAAAAGAGCTCCATCAAAATTCACCTTGTGTGCTCAATGGACAAAAGAACAGTATACAGGCTAAGAACAATATTAGGATGAGTAAATAATGACAGATCTTTCATTTTTTAACTATTCCTTTAAGTTGCATTTTACCCTGAATATTCCCTTGCAGAGAGCTGCTGGTATGGATCTCCACTCATTTTTAAAACTAACAGAATGTAAAAACGGACATTGTGGAGAGTGATAAGAATCTCTTACCCATGCTCTGATTGTGACTTGCTGTTGCAGCATATTTAAAACAAGAATGAATTCTTAAAGTGTTAACACTACACATATATACACACACAAACATACATTTAGAACAGCATTATGGGCCAACACATATCCTATAAGAGCTAACCCTGGAAACATGATCTTAGTCAGCCTCTGTATAAGAGCAAACTGTACTAATCTATCTGCTGACCCATTAAACTATTCAGCACTCACCTTCCTTCTGGCTCCCGGCTGCACTAACATTCTGCTGGGACAGTAAACTCTGGCTGTAGAGGCTGGGCAGAGCGGCAGCTGCATATTGCTGGATGCCAGAATAGGCTGCCTGAGTAAGAGCCTCCATGGTACTTCCAGAGCCATTAGAGAGACCCCCACCACCCAGACCACCATTCAGAGCAGCCATGCCTGCACACAGAGAAACACAGCTCAACATTCAGACCCACGATCACAAGAAACAGAAGGGAAGCCACAAAAAACTGATAAGACACAGAGAAACAGCATTTAGAGACAGATGTCATGGCAAAAACATATGGAAATGTACATCCTATTTGACTTCATACAGAAGCAAAAGCAATGAACGGTTGTGCTTCCTTACTTGCTAGGGAGCTCATGTTGAGACCTGCTCCAGCACCCGCAGCAAGAGACTGAAGAGCACCTAAAGATGCCATAGGGTTTACAGATGAACTATTACTGGAGGTGGGAGAAGAGCCTGCTGTGGAGAAGGAAAGACAACGAGAACCAGCGTGTCTTAAGATCGTCTCACAGATCTATTCACATTACACATACAGCCATGTAAAGCAAATGTTACAGAACAGCAGACCTCCATGAGAGGGGTAATATTTTTCAGCATGCAAACACTTTAACAAGACACCCATCAAATCGCATAAAGGCTTTTTATGGTCTTGAAGCAACCAATGGATACATCAAGATCTAAGGTGTACGACCTGCAACAGATACATTTATTTTAAATCCTTACAGTTGTTTTGAGTTTGCAAAAATTAGATTAAGGAATAGTTACCCCAAAAATGAAAATCTGTCATAATTTACTCACCCTCATGTTGTTCCAAAATCATTTAATTTTCCTTCTTCTTTAAAACACAAATGGAGATGTTTTAATGAATATAATGGTTTGTCTTTTCAATACAGTTGAAGTTTATAGTGCTTAATTTTAAAGCTTAAAAGGACAAATAAATATCATAAATGTAGTCTATGCAATTTGTGTGTCATATACCAAGTCTTCTGAAGACATGCAATAGGTTTGGTGAGAAACAACCTGAAATGCATAAAAATAGACCCCATCTATTTTGTTAATGCATGTTACTGGAAGGTAAATGATTCTTCCATGCATATTGTTTTATAAATATTGTTTGTCCTTGTATTCTTTAAACAAAATATAATAACTTACTCTTTCGCTGATATGACTTCTCTGCTGACATATGCAAGACTGCGTGATGACAGTTAAGTCAAGTTTTTAAGTTTTAACTCTGCCACGTCAACAGCCTATCAAGTATACATATGCAGAGATGGTGTATTTTCGTTTCCCTCCCAAAAATCATGTTCCCTACCTCAAACTACCTTGTTTAAGGGTGCCCGTGGCTTGCATTTTGAAATGGGAAGAATAACAGCAATTTTTGCGGTTGTGTTCGAAGCATATCACTCCTGAATGCTTCCAGAAGTGATCACTTCTGAATGGAATGAGAGTCTGATATGAAGTGGCTAAAGTTTTAATATTTTTGAGGTATCTTGGAACGTACAGCATGAGTAAGTGGTCTTTATGTTTAGTGTATTGTGATTCAAACTGTTGAAATATTGTGATCTTTCATCTGCAATGTACATTCACAATGGCTCCAGTCTCATAGCAAGCAAAAACCGCGAAGCGCTGTGTTTGTTTGTGGGCTGGTAATGTATTAATGTTTTCAGCACGGTGGAAAGGTGTGTCCTAGCCAGGCTGCAATGTAAACTAAAGCCTATTAGCTATTTTTAAAGGGACTAGCTGTTAGACATGTCCAGCCTCTAATTCCTTTTACAGTAGAAAATACGCCAAGGAAAAAAAACACCAAATACCAAAGAAAACTGCAATCATCAAGGAATTGAATTAATTATTTTAAGATCTAAACACAACACTAACATGTAGTAAGTTCTCATAGGGTATGGAACAACAAGAGGGTGAGAAAATTATGACAAAATATACATTTTTGGGTGAACTATTCCTTTAATAACAGTTCCCAGACACCTTACAAAGAACAGCTTATTATGCTTTACAGATGAGACTTATTCAAAGCAAAGTTTTTGGAAAGGAGGAGATTAAAAAGCAGGACAAACCCTTGTAGGCGTCCCAGGCAGATTGAGCGTGCTGTCCGGATGGCGTACCTGAGCTGGTGAGGACGCTGAGGGGGGAGCTGGAGGTGGTCAGAGCATTGCTACCTGTGGGTGTTGCCTGCGTAGCACTCGCTGCTGCTGCTAATGCAGCCAGATTCTGAATGGCATTCAGACCTACCACAGATCCACAGATTCACAGCACAATATTCAAATGCAATGATACCTTACACAGGGCTCAACAATAAGGAGGACCCACTGACCCGAGACCAGTGCGAGAGCAATTTGGCCTAGTTAACTGAACTGCCACTTGCCCAATCTGGCCAGTACTGTCTTGTAACTAAATTTTATGTTTATCTTGTAAATGTGTTTTTATGCCTTACAACCTTAAGCATTTGGATTTTTGTGATATAGTGAATATTGTGTTTACAAATTTTGCGGATTTAAACTAATTTCCATTTTATGTGGTCAGGTCATTGAAAATATTGGCAGGTCAAGTAAAAATCCAAACTACTGGCCCGACCAGGCCATCTGAAAAAATCCTTACCCTGCTTACACGATTACATAGTATCAGGATTTCAGAACAAAAACTGATTTCAGAAGATAGCTAGAAAATCTCATTCTGATACACTAGGGTTCTGATATCTAGGTTTCACATTGAAAACCTGGGACTCAAAATCGAATGTAAACCTGGAAGCAAACATTGAAAAATATAAAAGAAACCATTATCATCACTAATCCAATAAGCAAATGTGTCAATGACCATGTATGTACATTTGCAGGGTTGATGCAGAGTTTTTAAAATGACATTTAGGACTAAAGTCATTTTTTAAAGATCACACCAACTGAATATAAATGTTTTGAAGTTTAATAATCAAATTAGGCCATATTGCGATTCCTGTCTTTCCGTCCCAAAATTTTAGACCTCTTTAAATGATAATAAAGACTTTTGTTATACCATCTAAGACCATTTATGACCTTACATTTTAGAAAACCAAATTTAAGACATTAAGGACCCACGGGAACCCTGCTTTGTATGAAAGGTTACTTGTTTCCATTAAAGATGCTCTTTGGAAAACTCACATCGTGCTCTTTTACTTTTTACTCAAATTCAACTTTTCAATTTGTTATGCTGATAATAAATTTGTAAAGAAAAAAATAATTATTGAAATGAAAAAAATAAATAAGACTTTCGAACTTAACTGCATGCACACAGCACAACACATTAATCTACCAAACATTCAACCTAAAATTCACATGCAATCCCTTAAAAGTGACCATTTTTTCCACCATGGTCACTTTATGGGTATGCTGTATGATTGACAGGTTTAAAAATGCAACACTTATACATTTTCCTTTCTAAAAGGGCTGAATGAACATAGCTTGTCACACTCTCACCTGACATCGGATGGAGATTGTTGAGCGCATTTCCAGAGGATGCAGACTGTTGTAGAAGCTGCAAATAAAGCTAGACATTACATCAAAACAGAAAACAGAAAGAGTCAGGACTGCATCCAGGACTGTGATTTTCAGGAGAGAGAGAGAGAGAGAGAGAGAGAGAGAGAGAGAGAGAAATAGAGCAGAGAGAGTAGATGAGATATAAATCAGGCAACAAGGCAAACTAAAGGACAAGCAGGAGCACAAGTGGTAAATATGGAAACAAAGTAGTGAAATAATGTAAACATTCAAGGAATACAAGACATTATGAAGGGAACAAGAGTAAGGGGAGAGAAGATAGAAGGAGGTTTTCACAGCACACCCATGGAGCAGCACTAACACATTCAAACAGGGCTCCACATCTATGATGGCCTAAGCAAGTAACCAACAAATTAACTGGCACAAAGAGCTTTAGAGCAACCAATCAGATAACCAGAGGAATTTCGAGGAGCCAAATTAGAGGCAGCTAAAATAATGACCAAACAGAGACCTGTAGCCCATGTGCTCAAATACAGCAGAAAAAACACAGCAACAGGAGTCAGACTCTATACAAGACTCTTTATCAGTGTAAAACAAGCCTCTCCTGAAATTTAACCCTGAATTAAAAAAAAAAAACATTGCATCAGTACTGATGCAAATGATAATGCATTAAAGGAACAGTTCACGCAAAAATAAAAATTGTCCTAATTTACTCACCCTCATGCCATCCCAGAATATAAATCCTTGGCGATCATGATTTCAAGCTCAATCACACTTGCAAGCATCATCTAACCTAGAGCTCCACGCATGCGTCAAGCCCTAGGAAGTTTAACAGAGCTTGAAATCATGATCATGCCTAGAGACTGCAATGGCAAGTTGAACAGTGGAAAAGGAGTTATATTTTTGTCTGTTCTCACCTAAATTTGATTAGATCTCTTCAGAAGACATGGATTAAACCACTGCAATATTATGAATTACTTGTATGCAGCATTTATGTGCTTTTTGGAGCTTCACAATTTTGGTCACATTTACTTGCATTGTATGGACCTACGGAGCGGAGATATTCTTCCAAAAATCTTTGTGTTCAGCAGAAAAAAGTCATACACATCTGGCATGGCATAAGGGTGAGTAAATGATGGGAGAACTCCTTTAACATCTGCATGTTGCAATTAAAAAGTTACGGTTTGGCTGGAGCTATGCCCAGTTCTCAAATCCTAAACAGGAAGGTCTTAATTTTCTGTGCTTTTTGCATGTTTTATATACTTCTCTATAGTAGCGCAGTTTCTGCATGCACAGACTTAAGATGCAACAGGTTGCATGAAATCATGACGGTGTGGTTAATAATGCAGATGTGGCGTGTGTACTCACTGCAAGGTACTGTGGCCCCAGTGAGTTCAGTCCTGTAAGGTTTCCCCACATGGAGGCAGCATTGAGCTGTTGCATCTGTTGCAGCAGCTGCTGAGCAGTACGTTTCTGTTCTTTATCCTTCTGCGTGTCTGCAAACTTCACTACGATGGGAGAAGAGCAGCCCTAACAGATGCATGCAACAGAAATTATAATGCAGCAGGGTATAATGTTAAGAAACATCAAACAAAAAGGGAAAGAAGGCAAAGAGGACAGCAGTAAGCAACAGCTATCAGTGAACAGCATTTGCATGAGCAGTTAAAGCAGCATTTAAGTTTTAATTCACTAAAGATAATCTCTCTAGTCTAAATATTATATATATTGATTGCTGAACATTATTGAGTGGATGTCTTAAGATACATGGGTGGGGGCAAAGATAGAAAGGGCTCAACATTAAAGAAATGTTCTGTGTTCAATACAAGTCGACATCATTTGTGGCAATGTAACTTCATGACAGCTATACATTTCATAAGCACACTCTGGTTGGGAAATGATGGCATACAATGAAAAACATGGCTGAAACAATGCATAACATTACTGACAACTGACAAAAATCTCTCATATTCAGGCCATCATTAAAATAGTTGAGCTCTGCAAGAAGTTTCAAGTTGTAATGCAAAGATGGTACGAGTGTGTTTACCTCCATTGTCTGTGACTGGTGCATGGATTTGATGGCAGATTGGGCCATCTGTCTAGCAGTGAATGTGACGAAGGCACAGCCTGTGGAAACACAGTTAAGAAGCATGAAAGTAGCAGTCATTCAGGCTACAATTATTTAGAAATCCTAAACTTTAGAAAACTGTACACTAGAAGAACCTGTGTTGTGGAAATGATCATGGTGTAAAAAAAAACAACAGGGCCCATGCCAGGTCTCTTTGGAAACAGAACAGGTTTGAGGGCTAGAGTCAACATGGGTCATGTCTATCATTTAAGCAAGTCTCATGGTGAAGGGCTACAGGTTCATTGCAGCCAATTCTAAAAGAAATAGCATGGGCCTCAATATGCATTATGTTCACTTGGTTACACTTTGGCTAACCTAATGTGCTTTGGAAAATGATCATCACAGTGACTCCCTGCACCAAAGGCAAATGACAGAGATAAATTGAGAGAATAAGGGCAGGGGGAGCAAAAAAAATCCCAACTGGATGATTAAAAAGAGTGCATATATTCTCAATTTGTTGCATGCAATCATGGTTATATAACATCTGATACCCTGATCAGCTTGGGATAAAATAATTTTCATTTGGGCTGACAAGAGCAACAACTCTGATGGGTTGTATCTGCAACTACTAGTTACTCAAAATTACTTCAATAAGAACAAGCTGTGACCTTTGAGTATGTACTTCATGTTTATTAGTGTACAATGTGTAAACCCCAGAAGACAAGACACATTGTTGAAGTTAAATTCACAAGTCCTTTCAGCACTGTCACTATTCCTGCATTTATGCATGCAATTGACAACTACAGTTCAAAAACAAAATAAACAATATAAAATGTAAAAGTTATAACATATATATATATATATTTAAATATAGCTCCAAGCAGCAATACAAGGGCCAAGCACCAGCATGGCAACCACTGCACAACACTAAGCACATCCCAAAGAACACAGAAATCAAACGAAGAAAAATACCCCACAATATTTCAAGGCACCCAGGGACGGGTCTGAACCTGCAACTTTCTGTTCAACAATCCAATTAACGGTCCACTGTACTACAGAGGCACAACACTGACAGTCACCAATGGGAAATAACAGGCTGAGAATTAGCACAACCACAAATGCCAAAGACACTGACATTCCTGTGTTGCAGAAAATCATGCACAGAATGATCAGTATGGCTGGAGGCATTGTCATGCTGGAGGGTCATGTTAGAATGAGCCCGCAGGAAGGGTACCACATGAGGGAGGAGGATGTCTTCCATGTAATGCACAGTTTTGAGATTGCCTGCAATGACAATATGCTCAGTCCGATGATGCTCGCACACAGCCCCAAACCATAATGGACCCTCCACCTCCAAATCGATCCTGCTCCAGAGTACAGGCCTCGGTGCAACGCGTATTCCTTCAACGATAAACGTCAGTCCGACCATCACCCCTGGTGAGACAAAACCGAGACTCATCAGCAAAGAGCACTTTTTGCCAGTCCTGTCTGGTCCAGCGAAGGTGGGTTTGTGCCCATAGGCGATGTTGTTGCCGGTGATGTCTGGTACGGACCTGCCTTACAACAGGCCTACAAGCCCTCAGTCCAGCCTCTCTCAGCCTATTGCGGAAAGTCTGAGCACTGATGGTGGGATTGTGCGTTCCTGGTGTAACTCGGGCAGTTGTTGTTGCCATCCTGTACCTGTCCCGTAGATGTGATACTTGGATGTACCGATCCTGTGCAGGTGTTGTTACATGCGGTCTGCCACCGCGAGGATAATCAGCTGTCCTCCCTGTCTCTCTGCAGTGCTGTCTTAGGCGTCTCACAGTACGGATATTGCAATTTATTGCCCTGGCCACATCTGCAGTCCTCATGCCTCCATGCAGCATGTCTAATGCATGTTCACGCAGGCATGTCTATTGGTGTTTTTAAGAGTCAGAAGAAAGGTCTCTTTAGTGTCCTAAGTTTTTATAACAGTGACCTTATTTGCCTACCGTCTGTAAGCTGTTAGTGTCTTAACGACCATCCACAGGTGCATGTTCATTAATTGTTTATGGTTCATTGAACAAGCTTGGAAAACATTGTTTAAACACACACACACACACACACACACACCTCACCTAAAGGATTATTAGGAACACCATACTAATACTGTGTTTGACCCCCTTTCGCCTTCAGAACTGCCTTAATTCTACGTGGCATTGATTCAACAAGGTGCTGAAAGCATTCTTTAGAAATGTTGGCCCATATTGATAGGATAGCATCTTGCAGTTGATGGAGATTTGTGGGATGCACATCCAGGGCACGAAGCTCCCGTTCCACCACATCCCAAAGATGCTCTATTGGGTTGAGATCTGGTGACTGTGGGGGCCATTTTAGTACAGTGAACTCATTGTCATGTTCAAGAAACCAATTTGAAATGATTTGAGCTTTGTGACATGGTGCATTATCCTGCTGGAAGTAGCCATCAGAGGATGGGTACATGGTGGCCATAAAGAGATGGACATGGTCAGAAACAATGCTCAGGTAGGCCGTGGCATTTAAACGATGCCCAATTGGCACTAAGGGGCCTAAAGTGTGCCAAGAAAACATCCCCCACACCATTACACCACCACCACCAGCCTGCACAGTGGTAACAAGGCACGATGGATCCATGTTCTCATTCTGTTTACGCCAAATTCTGACTCTACCATCTGAATGTCTCAACAGATATCGAGACTCATCAGACCAGGCAACATTTTTCCAGTCTTCAACTGTCCAATTTTGGTGAGCTCTTGCAAACTGTAGCCTCTTTTTCCTATTTGTAGTGGAGATGAGTGGTACCTGGTGGGGTCTTCTGCTGTTGTAGCCCATCCGCCTCAAGGTTGTGCGTGTTGTGGCTTCACAAATGCTTTGCTGCATACCTCGGTTGTAACGAGTGGTTATTTCAGGCAAAGTTGCATTTCTATCAGCTTGAATCAGTCGGCCCATTCTCCTCTGACCTCTAGCATCAACAAGGCATTTTCGCCCACAGGACTGCCGCATACTGGATGTTTTTCCCTTTTCACACCATTCTTTGTAAACCCTAGAAATGGTTGTGCGTGAAAATCCCAGTAACTGAGCAGATTGTGAAATACTCAGACCGGCCCGTCTGGCACCAACAACCATGCCACGCTCAAAATTGCTTAAATCACCTTTCTTTCCCATTCTGACATTCAGTTTGGAGTTCAGGAGATTGTATTGACCAGGACCACACCCCTAAATCCATTGAAGCAACTGCCATGTGATTGGTTGATTAGATAATTGCATTCATGAGAAATTGAACATTCCTAATAATCCTTTAGGTGAGTGTATATTAAGAATTTTTCATTATAATACAATTAAAATGTTATTTTAGAATATACAATATAATACCAAGCTATAGTTCTAATAATAATTTTGCAACATTCAAATGATGGATAAAGAGCAGGCACAGAAGAGAAACTTCTTGTTCATGAACCTTTTCTGAATATCCCAATACACCTGTAGGCCCAATGTTGATGCATCCTGAGATGGTCTGAAATCATATGCAGTGTTTTGATACTAAATTCTGATTGTCTGATACTACACGGCAACTAAATACAGTTGTCAGATCACCTTTTAGTGCTTGTAAACACACAGTTCGATAAAATACGGGAGTGACAACCACATTCTACAACCGAATTAACTCCTGAAAAATGCAGGTAGTGGCAACCGCATTCTCAAAAATTCCATGTAGTGTGTACAGAACAACTCATTGTTAATGACATGATCAATGGCGCGTGTGAGAGGTGTCCATTTTCTGGTGCAAATCACACAGAGGTACAGTTCAACTAAGTAAAACACATTTTTTTAACCACTTCACAGATCTAATATTAGCAAACTATAGCTTTGGCAAGTCATTTAGGACATCTACTTTGAGCATGAAATTAGTAATTTTTCCAACAATTGTTTACAGACAGATTCTTTTACATTTACTTGACTATATAACAATTACATCTAGTCAGAAGCTTACATACACTAATTTAACTGTGCCTTTTTGCTTGACATCATGTGAAAATCAAAAGAAATCAGCCAAAAATTGTGAACTTCCACAAGTGTGGTTCATCCATGGGAGTAATTTCCAAACACCTGAAGTTACCACGTTCATCTGTGCAAACAATAGTATGAGAGTATAAAACACTATGGGACATCGCTGCCATCATACCACTCAGGAAAGAGATGCATTCTGCCTCCTAGAGATGAATGTATTTGTGCGAAAGGTGCAAATCAATCTGAGAACAACAGCAAAGGATCTTGTGAAGATGCTGGAGGAAACAGGTAGACAAGTATCTATATCCACAGTAAAATGAGTCCTATATCGACATAACCTGAAAGGCTGCACTGCAAGGAAGAAGCCACTGCTCCAAAACTGCCATAAAAAAGCCAGACTACAGTTTGCAAGTGCACATGGGGACAAAGATCTTACTTTTTGGAGAAATGTCCAAATTTGGAGACCATCGTTATGTTTGGAGGAAAAAGGGTGAGGCTTGCAAGCTGAAGAACAACATCCTGACCGTAAAGCATAGAGGTGGCAGCATCATATTGTGGGGGTGCTTTGTTGCAGGAGTGACTGGTGCACTTCACAAAATAGATGACATCATGAGGAAGGAAAATTATGTGGATATATCGAAGCAACATCTCAAGACATCAGCCAGAATGTCCAAATAGACAATCACACCAATCATACCTCCAAAGTTGTGCTTAAGGACAACAAAGTCAAGGTACTGGAGTGGCCATCACAAAGCCCTGACCTCATCCTGATAGAAGATTTGTGGGCAGAACTGAAATGTATGTGCGAGCAAGGAGACCTACAAACCTGACTCAGTTACACCAGTTCTGTCTGGAGGAATGGACCAACATTACAGCAACTTATTGTGAGAAGCTTGTAGAAGGCTACCCAATGTAAATCAATTATGTCTAGGACAAACATTTCAAAAGAAAAAATTATATTATATGGTGGTGGCGCTATAGATTATGTACTAAAGACCTCAAACTTTGTATGGGGCTATTCATGCCTACCCTTATCAGTGTGCCAAATTTCATAATTGCACTATGTAGCGTTCATAGGGCTGCCACAGACTGCCATTGGGGAAGAAGAAAACCAACAAAAACAACAGGTGCCAATATGAAATATTATGAAACTGATGTACGTTTATTCTGTTGGAGCTAAACATACAACTAAACAAAAATTTTAATTAGATCATTAGATCCTTCAGTTCCATGCTGTATCTGACATTTTCTTTGTGAAAGCGTGATATTGTGAAATTATATTGTACATGTGCTTGAAAAAAAAATCTCACCACGGCTTAGTCCGTCAGGGCCTCGGAGTATGCGGCACTCCTCAATTTGACCATAAGGAGAAAACATGAGCCTGATGTCATTCTCATTGCACTTCTTTGAAATCATTCCAATGAACAGTTTTCTGTCTTCTATGGCTGAAACACAAGAAAAGGTGTCATTACACTGCACTGCCTCAGCACACAGGTTCAACAGTCATTCTGGAAAATTAAGGAAAGACTGTTGCAAACTGAAGTCACTTACCATTGTTCTTCTCACTGTCTGCAGGCTTCATTTGAATGGGATGATGCATCTGCACAGAGAATTCCCATGTGATTTTTTTTCCTCCACCCTCATTCATTCCTCCACCCTCATTTTCATTCCTCCACCCTCATGAGAAATACACTGTTTAGGGCTTTGTAATAGTTCATCTGAGTATACTGAAACGGCTTGTCAAAATGTCAAAATCTATATGCATTTTTAAAAGCAATAAGGCCAGACCCTCTAATGACACTCATGCCGATTACTGGACTGTTAATACTGTAAAATAAATGCAGACACTTTTCTCACCCCCGGAAGAATCTTCATGTTGTGAAGGGCATTTTGTGCTTCTAACGCAGATTTACGGGTGTAATATGTGACAAAACAACAACCTGCAAACCGTGACAGAGAAAAATGCAATAAATAGACTATGAACCAAGACAACTACTTTTCACCTGAGACCATGTCTACACTGGATGTGAACAGCATACTAATATAGCAATTGTTTTGTCGAATAAAATGCTGCACAACAGAGCTTCACTGTACAAATGAAAACATTAATGGAAAAGAATCGGATTACTTGTAGCACAAGGCTGCTATGGCTAAAATCACAGTGTGCTGATTTTGAGTATACTTGTTTGTGATATTGCTTACATGTAATAATAATTGTAATAATAATAATAATAATGTATTATTATTATTATAAATAATAATAACAACATGTATTATTAAATTGATATTAGTAGTATTATTGCTATTACTTTGTCTTCAATTTCACGCATCCGTTAAACTGAGCTTTTATTTTTTGCGGAACTTTTATTTTGACTAACCTTTGAATTACTCTGGTTTGGTAGTTTTTAATAAGGTCCGCATTAGGGGCCTGGGTAGCTCAACAAGTAAAGACGCTAATTACCACACCTGGAGTCGCAAGTTCGAATCCAGGGCGTGCTGAGTGACTCCAGTCAGGTTTCCTAAGCAACCAATTGGCCCGGTTGCTAGGGTCATGTTGGGTTAACCTCCTCGTGGTCACTAGAATGTGGTTTATGCT
The DNA here is from genome assembly GCF_025860055.1 of Xyrauchen texanus. NCBI lineage: Eukaryota > Metazoa > Chordata > Actinopteri > Cypriniformes > Catostomidae > Xyrauchen > Xyrauchen texanus. Next base: position 37,352,524 of record NC_068277.1, read on the forward strand.
GTTGGTGGGACTCTTTTCTGTTATACTGTGCTGCACTTGCAGATGTGTATAACTTGTAGGAATTATTAATGTTTGGAATTGTGTGAATGCTTGAACCTGCAGAACTTTGATTTCACAATGCACGTGAACTGCTCCAAAAGCACTAAAATCACGAGCCCATGCACGTACACCGAACAGCGTGTCACCCAATTATTCTGAAGCGCATAAACGGACCAGGTTTATCTGTCTTTAAATCGCAGGCTTTTGCAGTTTATTAAATCACATATGACCATATTGCCATTTTGATATTACTTTAATTTAAAATTTAATTGTGCAGCCCTGAAGAATCGTGAAATTAGTATACTGATGCGTTCTTTATGAAACGTAATGGCCAAATAAAAAGCACATTAAAATGGTCACGATATTCACAATATTGCTTAATTTTATACGGTCAGCAAAATAATCGTGATTATATTGTGAATATTCAATATATCACCCAGCTCTAACTAACAGTCCAACGGACATCCACCGAAAATAAAGTTGGTTATAGCTATTCACTTATTTTACTGTTGTGGAGGTATAGTATCGAGCTAACAACTAATTGGTTCATATTAATTGACATTCTGTGATGAAATGCAGCACTGATGTTTCTAATGTTGACAGACACAAGCCGTTACAAAACATCATCGGTCGCTTCCAGTGTAGATATGATGTTAGACCAATTTCTATGAGTTTCCAGAGTGAATAACATCAATTGTCCACAGAATTTAACAAATCTCAAGTGTGCTCACTGACTGTCAAGTACCTTTACTCTGTGGGGGGTTCTGACTCCTGTCCCGAAGAACATTGATTTCATAGACTGAACCATAGGGCTCAAACAGCTCACGTAGCTGATCCTCTGACCACATCCGGGGGATCTGACCCACAAACATCTTTATAGCATCAATGTCGGGCTGGTCTGGGTGGTCCAGAGACCCATTCATTTTCTTGGTTCTACAGAAAGAAAGACCAAGTCTATTTAGTGCTAGTGTGTCAGAACACAGGCTTCTTAGCAAAGGACATGGCCATCAACTCAAACACCATTTCACATGAAAAGAAGTACACAACAATCTCATAGGAATATTGTGCCCAAGTATGTGCATGGGTATAATTACATCTTGCTTCGTTTACTAACAAAGCATCATTATTTTTAACAGTTTTTTTTTCTTTGCAATTCCATTTAACTTTAAACCATTTTTGAGCTTTACGAACAAAAGATGTGTGCTCTAGGCTAGTTGAGCACACAGTCTAAAATGTACAAAAACTGAACAGTCCTTTGCTTATGAAAATTTTTGAATAATTCACCATTGAATCAGTAGCAGGTGTGACACAATGTCTGTATTTTTATGCTTTTAATTAGGATTTTAGGATTGCAAGCTATCAGAAAGCAGTACACTGCTCTAAATAATGTCCGGTCAATGTGATCTCATCAGACACAATGTGAAGATTGAAGTCCCCTCTGTACGGTTCCTGTAGCAGACAAACGGCAGAGGTCAAAGCCCTAATTCTAACATAATCTAGACTATGAATATGCATAAAAAAAAAAAATTCTTAAATGGGCCATTCACAAGATTTTTAGGGCCGTGCATTGTTAGTCCAATTCGAAAATATGTCTATGCAATGATAATTTACAACTAACTGGATATAATCAATACACCACTTGACATGATAAGAGAACAGACACGTTAATATCAGACAAACATGCTTTTGATCACTAAAAGTATCTTGTTAAACTGGTGCTCAGCATGGAGAGAGGCAAGAGGGGAATATAGTGTCTGTGAGTGATGTCATTGGACAGGCCTGAAGCCCTGCTTCATCAATCTCTTTAGCAGCTACTGATCAGTGGAGTGCGAGACCACTTTAAAGTAAACACAGCATTGTGCTACTGACAAAGAGCAACATTAGCCAGCAGCTAAAAGCCAGATTAATGGTGTTTATCGATCTGAGGACTGCAGAGCTAGTAAAACCTTCCACTTTGTCAATTTTTCAGCAACAAGAACTTGTTCAGACAAGCAGATAACACAGATTCTCCAGAAGACCCACTGTGTGTTCATGGGAGGAAAAAACTACTTTAGGATTAGAAATAAGAGCATCTTCCACCAAAACCAATCAATCCAACAAAGGATTTGTGTTCCAAGTGTACTTCTTCCAGTGAACTGAGCAGTTCCTGGCTTATGAGTGTCACTCTTTTTAACAAACACAGATCTGCTTATCCAACAAAACAGCAAAACTGTTTTGGACAGGAAGGACACAATGACAATCAGAAAGGAGATAACTGATTATTTTATACATGTCTTTTGCCTCACATTATAATACCATTTCACTGGCTTTTGAAGCTTGAAGATTTTTAGCAACAATGAAAGACCTTATATTTCCACTTCTTGCAGTGGCTAAGACACAACACATAACATAAGTCGAGCAACTTAATGAAGCACAGGACACCAGAAGAGATAAAGACAAGCACCATGGTGCAGTCAGCAGTTTCTGGCACCATTTTAGGATACATTTTTCCCTGTGTGGTTATAAAACTGGTGCAAATCACAAACTCAGAAGCAACAAAAGCAACACTTGTGCCTTAAATAAGACCAAACCCTGCAATGTTATTGAGGTACCCTGCAGTCCAATAACAAAGAACACAAGACAAGTCTTGAATTTATTATGTTAACATTTAAATAATATCAGTGGTAGAGTTGCCACAATACCAAAACTTCAGTAGTCAGTACTAGGGATGCCACTATTTTTTATTCTGATCCAATTCCGATATCTGAAATCTCAGTATCATCCAATCCCGATCCGATCCCAGCGTTGTTTTCTTTTTTTTTTTTTTTTTTTGCATAAATCAATATAGAATATCTTGACCTCATTGTGTGGAACTAATTGGAGGTACTCTTTTATATATAAAGAATCACAAACTTTACTCCAGCCAGGTCTCCTAAGCAACTAAATTGGCCCGGATGCTAGGGAGGGCAGGGTCACATGGGGCAACCTCCTTGTGGTCGCTATAATGTGTGGTTCTCGCTCTCGGTGGGGCGAGTGGCGAGTTGTGCGTGGATGACGCAGAGAATAGTGTGGGCCTCCACACGCACTACGTCTCCGCAGTAACGTGCTCAACGAGCCACGTGATAAGAGGCGCATATTGATGCGTCCTTGGTGAGTTACTACACCACCATGAGGACTTAACAGCGCATTGGAATTCCAAATTGGGGAGAAAATGAGAGAGAAAAAAGAATCACAAACCTCTAACTACAAATTATAACATATACAAGCCTATTAAAAAAAAAACCTAACTAGTCAGCAAAATTAACAGTAATTCCAGTCTAAGCATTCAGTAGCAAAGAAGCAAGATTTCTTTGCTAAACATTTTTCAACTTGTATCTGACCTTTAAAGGATTCAGATCTCTTTTTTTGTTCAATTTAATTGTATAATATCAGTTCACTTTTCATTCAGTTATTTTTTGGAACCCATTCAACTTATATTCAATAATAATTCAACAATATTAAAATATTGTCATTTGTAAACAAATCATTTTAGAATCTAGTGAAACATTTAGAATTGAAATACAACAGTAATATAGAGCGCAATCATTTGGATTAAACTGTGCAACACCATACCACCGTTTCAGCTTCAATGTAATCAGTTGTGCAGCTTTTCATGTTTTTAAAGTGTTTTGGTTTCTCCTCATGAAATACAGTGAGCACTGGGATGAAACCTTTAAGTGTTTTAAATGGTAAATCACCATAGGGGTTAGAGGACTGTACTATATTAAACTGTGTTTAATGCTAAATATAATGTATAATGATGCCAATGGTCCTGATATTTGAAAGTCCTCCTGATAATGCCAAATGCAATGTCTGATTTCACTAGTAAATTTATACCATGGCAAACATAATTTTACCGGATAAGTACACACATATTTTGAAAAACAATAGTTTAGAAACATGTAATCAGTGACAATACTAATCTAAAACCTACAAAATAAATTGTAAATACTTAAAATGTATGTAATCGGTGACAGTGAACAAACGTATGTATCTAACATAATTATGGCTGGGCAGAATAATTTCTATAACATATTTCTATTCTGTGTCACTATTGCCCTCTGCTGGATTTTTAGTCACACTCCATCCCTGATGAATCATTTTACTTTTTACTGAACAGTCCTGAAAGTAATAATAATGATAGTAATAATAATAAATTAAAATGTAACTTTTCATGATTCAGGCTTTGAGAGTAAAGAATTGTGAATTCAGCATCGTAAATCGAACCAAATCCACACGCCCGTTATCATTTATTTTTTATTCTTATATTTTAATAAAATACAGGTAATAAACATTTTTTTATCCAATTAATCAAAAGACATAAATCAAAGATTAATGGATTATCAAAATAATATTTAGTTGCAGCCCTAATCATTAAAATGCCAAAAAGTGTGAATTATGTGAACATAGTCTGCGGGCACTACATGCTTTACAGTAAAAAATCTCTCTGTTCTGTCATGTGTTATAACACGCACAGCGCGCTCGATGCTCTTAATGTGGTGATTTTAGCTTATGAGTGGCTCCAGACATGCAGACACTGTATTTATAATCACATAATTTTGCAATTTAATAGTCACACTAGGACAGATCATGATTTTAATTCGATTTTGCATAAATTTTTTCTCAAATGTCAAATTTGTGAGCATTTGAAAGCAGTATTGCGTCAGTCAGACAGCACGCGGTTATCGAACTGAGTCGGTGCTCGGTACTACCGGTACTGCATAAACTCTGGTATTGTGACATCTTATAGACATGGTACTGAAGTACTGGTACTTTTGACATCACTAATCAGTGATTATACAGAAAGTACACATTAGACTGACAAAGAATAGCCACTCGAGACTGCTCAGCAAAATCTGGCAAATAACAAAATTCTGCAATCAATGAAAACTTAGACTGCTGAGACAGCATACAATTCAATTATATGTAGCCTTTTAGGCCTTCCTTGTCTTTAAATTTTTGTTTTTCGATTGACTTTTTGATCCAAGTCGACACAACGTTAAACATTCCCCTTATTAACTTAAATTACTGCTCTAAATCATTGATTATTTGAGAATTATTTCTGAGACCACACCTGCACTCATCCAGTACATTTCCAGATGGCAAGATTTACTAAATGGGTAAATTAAGGTAAAGACAAATTCTTGTCTAATTTATCAACACTTCTGTGAGCGGAAAAGTAGATATTTGGCTTAGAGAGATCAATCAAGCTCATGTCACATGCATTTAACCTTCCTTTACTTTTCTAGGCAGCATCACATGCATTATGCAACGTACAAATAACTTAATTCTACAGAAACAACAAGTTGAGACATCTAAACGAAATAACCATTAGATCTTTCACTGGGAATTTCTCACACCACATTGTGGCATTTCTAGGAAAGACATTCAGAGTGGACTGGTGAATGAAAATATGCCTACATTATACATCTCAATAATTAAATTACATGTTTATTACATACTGCTGTTGGAACAAGAAGCACTCTCTCCAGGCCTCTACATAGGTAGTTTCTTTGGCTAATTAGGTGGCTTAAACTCACAATACTGAATGAACCCTGAATGATTTTTAGAATCAGTGTACACTCATTTCTGGATACCAAATAAACTAACCAGCAAATAATATTTAGCATACTTATTTTGGCTAGATTTTAAAACAGAGCTCATTAAAAACTGATTAATTCATTCACTGAACTGTTTAAATAATTACCTTTGACACAGGTCAGTTTACACAATTAAGAAATTTAAACAAGACAGGTAAACCGAGTGTAACCCATATTCAAATTGATATCAACCAATACACCAAGCTCCTCAGTAAGGCCTATACTCACACTGGACTAGAATTCAAACTGCAATGGTCCACCATCATCTCTGGAAGAAAATCCAGCTGAAAAGAAGCCATTTTCAGCACAAAAAAAAAGCAGGTGCTTCCTTCTACAATGCCAGACCAATTAGTATATCTCAAATGAACGATGACAAAATCCACACAAAAAGCAGACTTCCACAATTATGACACTAAACAAAGCCACAGTTAATTTCCGTTAAGTTAATGTCTCTCAGGGTTCAGAAGTCATAAGTGACATGAAAACAGCTGGGAGAGGCAGACCCCACAAAACTCAACTTAACATGGAGCAAGGAGAGACAACGATGAGGCTCGGCACTGTGCTGGATGACATACACTGGCCGTAGCTCTGGTAAATGGGCTGGGACTGAGGATTAGGACGGGCCCGACAGGCCACTAAAAGGTGCACCCCTTCTCCCACAAAGGAAAGTGCTGATGGAGGGGGACTTTTTTGTGAGTTTTTCTCTTAGCAAAGCAGAACTGAGTGCATCGTCAGATAAATAAAGTGTCATTTTGATGCAGATAAGCATGAGTGAGCGGCAGGAATGAATAGGGACAGGCAGCGCTCTGGTAATCCCTTAGCTAAAGCGCCCCCAGGACACAATCAGGTTTGGTAGCGGGCCGTGGACGGTGCAGCGTTCTAGCATGGAGGGGCAGCAGAAAGGAGGGGGAAACAAGCTGTTTGGAGGTCATGCGACAGGGGTCGTGTAATAAGCCACAAGGAGAACCACACAACCAATGTGCAAAACAACTGCTTTAAATGCAAACAAAACAAGCCAAGGACAAACTGAGATTCATTGTCTTATGTAGCAGAACTTCAATGGATCTATAATTATTTAACAAAGATAACTTTCCAACAAATCATTCCTTAAGTGTACAATAGTAAATCGCTATACACAGACCTGAAAGTTAATCCTTCGTAAGCCTAAACTTCCGTGAACAGTGAAACTGATGTTTTGGCAATTTTACCGAATTCATGTGGCACGAAAGGAGATCTGATGGGATATTTGATTTATTCCTCCCCAAGTAATAATTCTGACAGGGGCCACATCCCAAATGACACATTTGTTGTGTACTTGTACACTTGTGTCGCTTGCGCATTCCCATGATGTCCACAAGACCACAGGGTGCCCCATTTGTCAAATTATTCTGAAGGGTGCTCAAAAGTGCCCCTTTACATCCTCCATACACCATCAATGCACACCCCACACTGATTTGGACTCCATAGCGAACTAGCCGACAATATAAGCAGCATTATATCAAAGCGTGGACTCCGGGATAGAGCTATTTAATCATCGTTAGCCATCCAGAGACATCTAGTGGCCCATTCATTGCAGACATGCTGACTATTTTGGAAAGAGTAAAAAAAAAAAACAGAGCAATGGAATTTCTTCTTGTCTTAGATTGAAAGTGAAGCTGCTGGAAAGATCTCTTCCTCTTTGAGGAAAAGCCTATGGATGGAGGGCATCCTCACACCCCTGGGGTTAAAAGGTGAAGTGTATGTGTTCTTACCCGCAAAGGGCAGGTACTTCCACAGCAGGAAGGGAAAGCTCACATTGAGGTTGCCCATGCTGCGCTGTGGTCAGGTAGAGGGTCTCAGCGTCGATGCTATCCATCCAGTGCCTTTGTCAAATGCTACAGAAACACATCAAACATTCAGAAACACATAAAACATTACAGGACACACACAAACAAATCCACAGAGGAAAACATACTGGAAGAGAAAAGAAAGAACAAGAGACGACTTGTGACAAAATAGACAGCATGAAACAAACATAGGGATGCACCGATACCAGTTTTTCTCTCCTGATCTGATTCAGATACCGGAACTCTCGGTATCAGCCGATTCCGATTCTTAATCAGTTTAGAATATCTATACCTAACTGTGTGGAATTGGAGGTACTCTTTTATATGAAAAGAAAAACAAACCTCTAACTTCACATTACTTCAATACAAATGTGTAACCGATTAAGAAAAACTGTATTGTTAACAAGTCTATTGGATAATGTAGCAGCAAAGTTAACAGTAATCCCAGAAAAGTCTTCAAAATCAGGTGAAATTCTCCTCTGGTGCAGTTCTCGATATATCTTTTAAGCCAGTGGTTCTCAACCCTATTCTTGGATCGAGATAGGAGTTGATACCAATCCAGGTATCGGATCGGTGCATCCCTAAACAAAACTGCATGCACACAGACATGCAACCTTTAAGACAAAACTCACTGGACGGTCTGAAAACTATAATCACTGAGAGGTTAGTACATTACAGACTGTATTCTCAGTGTAAGCCAGCTAATCAGTTTGCAGCGGCTAAATCTCAATGACTTCTCAAATGGTTTTAGTTTTGTCTTCCATTTTAAAGATAGTTGGTACATAACGCTTGCATTATGGAACAGTTAGTTCCAGTCCTCTAATCCGATTAGACAAGTAGAGTTCCAAAAGTGCTAATAATTAGGACAACAGCACTGGGACGCTTCCCATTTAGTATCAATGTTCTTGTCTGTGTTTGTGATGTTCCAGACAGGTTGTCAGTATGTGCATTACTTAACAGCATTAGCTCCTGCTTTGAAGAAACTTACTGAAAGAAAGTTTTGTACCACATTATGTTAAAATACAAATAAAAAAAGTGTATGTTTTTGAGTTAATGATTGGTTGCTTTACTTCAAGGCATGTTAAAATGAAATCAGAGGGGCTAAACTATTTGATGGACTGTACTTGAGCATCCAAATGAATTGGGCAACTTCAGAAAATGGCATGCATTAATACTTAGTACTTTAAAACAAAACAGAACCAGGCTTACAGAAAGAGATCTCTAGCCACAATAAATTTTATTGTAGCTGGATGTCACCTGTATATCAATAATTTAGCTTCCCCTTGGGAAACTCATGCCATGGAGATCTGAGGTGGATTCTGATGCCAAGATCACAGTGAGAATGCCCCTGAGATCATAGCAGCAATAATGTATTAAGCAATAACAGATTAATCAGTCCATTACAAATTTCAATGCTCAATGTCTACCATGTGTGGTCTGTGGAAAAGACAATAAAATTACTTTAGACTTACGACTATAGTTTTTAAAATCAATAAATTGAATTTGTTCAAACATTTTCCTAATCTTTCTATTCTGTGAAAGCACAGCCTAGACAGAAGCTACAAGAGTCCACATTGAATTAATCCACAGAAGCTGATTATTGTGCAACCAGAATACTAGGGATGTCATTAAATAATCAACATATCAATTATTGATCAGCACATTTTATCAATATATAGGAGGCATCAATACAAAGGCAAAAAATTTTGGGAAACCACAAGGGGGAGATATAACATTTACTGAAGCCAGTTGCCAGTAGGAGAAGCACAGTTGCAGTCCAAACTAGGTTATGGTTGTCCACTATACACACAAAAGTAACAAAGGTTTTTGTACTTCAAGAATGAATAAAGTGACATTGATGAGTGTGCAGGCAAGTTAGAAATACAACATTTATTATGAAATGTATCATGTGTATTCAATAAGTTTCATTCAAGCTGTCAAACCACAAAAAGACATACTTGTAACTGAAAATAATCTGTGTAGGCTAGGGATGCTAAGATCTATCAACATCAGCTCATGTCGTAAAAGACGCACAGCTCCTTTAAAGTAGGGATGCACCGAAATTTCGGCCGCCGAAAATTTTCGGCCGAAAATGGCACTTTCAGCACTTTCGGTTTTCGGCCGAAAGAGAAAAAAGTCCGAAAATATGAGCCGAAAATATATACATCCTCGCCCCGCCCCTCAGTGCTCAGATTTCAATCTGGATCGATCTAGCCCTTATCACAGCGCTACCAAACAAAGGCCGATCATGTCAGCGGTGTGGAAATTCTTCAAAGTTTCTAATAAGGACATCAAATTTGCGATTTGCAGTGTTTATTCAGCAGAACTTTCAAGATATATACAGTGAGGAAAATAAGTATTTGAACACCCTGCTATTTTGCAAGTTCTCCCACTTAGAAATCATGGAGGGGTCTGAAATTGTCATCGTAGGTGCATGTCCACTGTGAGAGACATAATCTAAAAAAAAAATCCAGAAATCACAATGTATGATTTTTTAACTATTTATTTGTATGATACAGCTGCAAATAAGTATTTGAACACCTGAGAAAATCAATGTTAATATTTGGTACAGTAGCCTTTGTTTGCAATTACAGAGGTCAAACGTTTCCTGTAGTTTTTCACCAGGTTTGCACACACTGCAGGAGGGATTTTGGCCCACTCCTCCACACAGATCTTCTCTAGATCAGTCAGGTTTCTGGGCTGTCGCTGAGAAACACGGAGTTTGAGCTCCCTCCAAAGATTCTCTATTGGGTTTAGGTCTGGAGACTGGCTAGGCCACGCCAGAACCTTGATATGCTTCTTACAGAGCCACTCCTTGGTTATCCTGGCTGTGTGCTTCGGGTCATTGTCATGTTGGAAGACCAAGCCTCGACCCATCTTCAATGCTCTAACTGAGGGAAGGAGGTTGTTCCCCAAAATCTCGCAATACATGGCCCCGGTCATCCTCTCCTTAATACAGTGCAGTCAGCCCTGTCCCATGTGCAGAAAAACACCCCTAAAGCATGATGCTACCACCCCCATGCTTCACAGTAGGGATGGTGTTCTTGGGATGGTACTCATCATTCTTCTTCCTCCAAACACGGTTAGTGGAATTATGACCAAAAAGTTCTATTTTGGTCTCATCTGACCACATGACTTTCTCCCATGACTCCTCTGGATCATCCAAATGGTCACTGGCAAACTTAAGACGGGCCTTGACATGTGCTGGTTTAAGCAGGGGAACCTTCCGTGCCATGCATGATTTCAAACCGTGACGTCTTAGTGTATTACCAACAGTAACCTTGGAAACGGTGGTCCCAGCTCTTTTCAGGTCATTGACCAGCTCCTCCCGTGTAGTTCTGGGCTGATTTCTCACCTTTCTTAGGATCATTGAGACCCCACGAGGTGAGAACTTGCATGGAGCCCCAGTACGAGGGAGATTGACGGTCATGTTTAGCTTCTTCCATTTTCTAATGATTGCTCCAACAGTGGACCTTTTTTCACCAAGCTGCTTGGCAATTTCCCTGTAGCCCTTTCCAGCCTTGTGGAGGTGTACAATTTTGTCTCTAGTGTCTTTGGACAGCTCTTTGGTCTTGGCCATGTTAGTGGTTGGATTCTTACTGATTGTATGGGGTGGACAGGTGTCTTTATGCAGCTAACGACCTCAAACAGGTGCATCTAATTTAGGATAATAAATGGAGTGGAGGTGGACATTTTAAAGGCAGACTAACAGGTCTTTGAGGGTCAGAATTCTAGCTGATAGACAGGTGTTCAAATACTTATTTGCAGCTGTATCATACAAATAAATAGTTAAAAAATCATACATTGTGATTTTTGGATTTTTTTTTTTTTAGATTATGTCTCTCACAGTGGACATGAACCTACGATGACAATTTCAGACCCCTCCATGATTTCCAAGTGGGAGAACTTGCAAAATAGCAGGGTGTTCAAATACTTATTTTCCTCACTGTATATACAGAATACAGCAAGAGATTCTACAGGAAAATGTCACAACTAGCGCAGCTACAACACAACTTGAGACGTATAGCTGAACTACGCCAGAAGCGACAATCCCCTTGACTACGGTCGCATAAACAAAGACCGCTTTCCTTTGCTTGCGCGGATTGCGCACAGGTATTTATCTGCCCAAGCACAGAGAGTGAGAGACTGTTCAGTGCAGCATCTCATGTTCTTGATGAGCTTTCTGACAGGAGAGACTGTCAGAAAGTTTAGCAACTTTTGTTCTTGAAGAGAAACCTGTCACTTGTAGTTAAATAGAAAGCGGTCCAATATGATGTGTATAGCAATTACATTACACTTGTTCTTCACTCGAGGATACATCTGTCGTTTACAGTTGAGGTTGGATTTAGTTCAATTACTGCTGTTTTGCACAATCATTTTCACTTAAAGTGTACATACGTTTACATAAACAGAATAGAGCACTGATCTATATATATATAATTATATATTATAGTTTTATATAGATCAGTGGAATTGAGGCCCTCTGCCATTCTGTGTTCTGCCTGTTGTTTTAATTAAAATTACTGTTGCATATTTAAACTTTTTGAAAGATGTAAAGATGCTAAGTTCATTTCTTGACTCTTGTTTTGCATATAATAGTTTTCTAAAACTTTACATTATTTGGATAATTGTTAATAAAATCTGTAAAATTAGATTTTTACAGAACTGAAAGAAGAAGAATATTTAATATAGTTTTAATATATTTTTTGTCCAATTTTATTATTATTACACCTATTATGCCCCTTTTCACAAGATGTAATTTAAATCTGTGGTGTCCCCAGAATGTGTCTGTCAAGTTTCAGCTCAAAACACCCTACAGATAATTTATATACCATGTTGGGTGGGAATAAAAACTAGCTGTTTTTGTGTGCGTCTTTAAAAGCAAATGAGCTGGTGCTCCCCGCCCTGTATACAAAATAGGGCGGAGTTTTGACATCTCTGCTTCTTATGATGTCTGCTTAGACATCATAAGCAATATGACTGACAGTGAAAATAGTGGTATTCAGCCCTATATGTTTGAACCGGAATCAGACACTGATGAGGGAGAGATTCCGTCAGAAGTAACAACTTTGAGAATGAACCAGGAAGTTTCCGAATGGTTTTTTTGATCAATTTATTTATTTGTTGTAGAGATTTTTCAGCAGTTTTGCAACAATGGATGAGCAACACACAAACACTTTTACAATGTTCGCTATGCACTATAAAGAAACAACACACACAAACAAACATGTCCGTCGGCAGTGTCCTTCAACAGTCGTGGGCAGGGCCTGTACAAAGTCACTTTGTACAGAATCTGTGAACGGCTTGTTCTGAGACAGTACTTATTATTAATGGGGATTACAAAAAAAGGACTGGGTGGATTTTTTATCATTAAAGGGTGGTTGTGTACACACACTGTCAACACACATTTATGTTCAAACACCATGTAAAAGTGACTTGAATAATTGGACCCTTTTAAAACTTGAGCAGCACTGTCATGATTAATGGAGTGTGAGGAATACTGGCATAGTGTTGCAAGACAACAAATTTGATACAGCAGTTAAGAATGATTCAGTGGGAGAGGTATGGTGAACATGAAAAGCTTGTGTACTGTACTGTTAATGTGGTAATTATGAACCTATTATTATCCTGATCCTTATTATCATTCATGGCTGCATCTTCTCAGTCTCCACCTGGCATGGTCATCTCAGTAATAATGCGAGTTGCAAGATGTGGTGTAATTTAAACATCTTTATAAAGTATCTCCCAATTAAAAGACATTAACAATAGTAACACCCAAAAAGTCCAGAAAAGTGCACTCTCTCTACTTTCCTTTAATCTCTTGTCCTCATGAGAGAGTGTGTGCTCCTCTCATTTAAGTTCAAGCAGCAACAAGTGAACAATTAACTAGTAATACAATCATCCATTTGTTAGCCAATACTTTATTTAAAATCTTTTTAAATTTATATATTTAAAAAAAAGCTATAAAATGGAAAACCATGTGCGTTGCGTTCAGTAGAACTACAGAAGGTGTCGCAGCTAGTGGTCTGTCAATCGCGGTGTGCCTACTATGATAAAACAATTCTTTAGAATTTTAAAACTTGCTATGTCATCTGCCAGATGTGTCCAGTGTGCTAACCCCTTTACTTTACCCTGCCGCTCACACGGCATATGGTCAGTCAGCACAGTGATCTAACAACAAACAATCCAAATCTCTCTAAAACTGACAGAGACACCGCACAGGGGACAAATGGAGCTTTACTGAAGCATCTGGAATGACCCAGCAGCTGAGATCACAACACATACCAATGCTCACACTACTAACAGATGTATAGAGGGCAAATGGACCCATCGTCATTTTAGAAGGGTCACAACCAACATCCTGCTCTTCTCAGCACCAGTATAAAAATAACAACTTCTAGCACAACATTCAGCTTGGAGCAGTGCCCCATTTCAGTCTTTCAGAATGCCAGGGGTCAGAAACCTGTGACCTACTTAGGCAGCTCACTCACTGTTCAAACTGAAGGTTACTTCCTGGCACAAACTTTAAAAAAAAAAAGAAAATAAGCTGCTGTCTTTATACTGAAACTAGAAATGTCAAAGTGCCATTAACATCTAAATGGTTCTGATAGATTTGATAAGATTTTTGCAACCTAGGCAAAATAAGCCGTGATGAAGCCACATTTTATTTCAACTTGCTGCTTTGTGTATGTGTGTTTTTTGTGATATGCAAGGGCATTCAATGCCACGCATTTCAAAATACAGAGTTTGTCTGCCAAGATCCAAACAAGCTTACAGAAATCAATCAGGTATAAAAAAAAAAAGTAAGCCATTTAGTGCATTTACCATCTATTATATCAGTGGCAATGAAAGCCGTGCACATGCAATGGAAGGTTGCAACACAAATCTTATAATCACCAGACAAATATTAGTCTAGTCTAACTGTTACATATCAGAAAGTAGCTCTGAAGTCCCTGAAATAAATTCAATTAAAAATAGTCCTGTTCTTTACATTACAGGGGTCATATCACAATTGTAAAACATTATTTTCCCCTGATGTCCACATAAAATGTTAGCCGAGGTTTCTTGCACAAAAACAGTGAAAATGAATATTATTATTTTGTACTCCCTCAGAGTCCTTTAGGATTAAACTTGCTATGTGCCCTCTTCACATGAGAAAGGAGTAACTAACAACAATTACCGTGTGACCCCATGTGCAACGTGGAACACACATTTCTGAGCAAGCAGCGAAACTGTGCATATTCACAATAGAAACGATCACAAAATAAGTTGACACATCTACCACTATATCGTTTTAACCGGTCTCAACCACCACATATTTCAAAGGGTGCATAGATTTCTCTTTATATGACTCCTTTAAATATTCCACATTAGGGATACCAAATGTACTGGTACCAAGTTGATACTAAATCAAATTAAAAAAAAGATGTCACAAAAAAAAGTTTCTGCAGTACCGGTAGTACTGAGTGAAACTCAAATTTAAAATGCTTACGCAGTAATTTGACATATTTGGAAAAATTAATGCACAATTAATATAATCAAAATCATGATAGGTCCTAGTATGACTATTAAACCTCAACAGCAATAACAGTCTGCATGTTCTGTGCCCTTTACAATCAATGTGTGAAGTAGGGTTGGGCGATATGTATTACATATGCTGACAATATTTGAATCAAAGAAAAATATTGCGCTATCTAGGGATGCTCCGATCGATGGGCCACTGATCAATATCGCCCGATATTCATGTATATGACTCGATCGTGATCAGTAATTTCATTCACGTCATTGTTTCTAACAGCATTTCTTGTCATGTCATTCAGAGACATTTTGCAGTTAGCCTGCCACATTTGCTGGGTTTCCATCCAAAATGTTTTACATTTTTTAAGCGCATTTCTAAAAATTTGACTTGAGAAATACGAATTGTTGTGCGTTTCCATCCACTATGTAATGTGCATTATCATGAATGCACTGAATCGTCAAGATGCAGCAGCTGAATGCCCTCTCCCTGCTTTGGGGACAGTTTATTTGCAAGATTGGAGCAAGTATCTCATTTTATTAAATGCATCCACAAGACACAACAGAATAAGTGTAATATCTGATTTTATGTGGGCTGACATAGCTACACTGACCACACACAGCTAGTTTCCCCATACCTGGGAGAGCCCGCTCTCAAAACTGTTCTGGCGGTTTGTGAGGACCAAATTTATCGACCACCTGTGGGTTAAAACAAGTGCTATATTCAAAGAATATAAGTTTATTCACATAAAGCGTTACCATTCAGGATTTCTTATGCGCAATTTCAAAATGTGCATAAAAATAGTTGGATGGAATCCCACCTAGTTGCGGGTAGATGAGCAAAATTACTCACCATGCACATGACTACCCGCATTTGGTGGGTGCTAATTTAATTCCCTGGGCTCCTATTTAATATATTTGGCGCCTTCCCAGCTCCATGGTTGTGTAATTTCTAGGGACGCACCAATCAGGATTTTTACAGCTGAAATCTTGGCTTTTTAAAAAAAGACTTTAAAAAAAAATAAAAAAAAAAAAAAAGCTAACAAAATATTCTCTACATTAAGATTAAAAAAATGAAAAAATAAGCTTTTTGGGGGTGGTATTTCTCCCTTTTCTCCACAATTTGGAAGGCCCAATTCCAAACGGTATTAAGGTATCTTAATATTGTATAAATAATTATTATATTTATAAATTCCTTCCCTGCCAATTCCAGCAGAGACTGAGAAGCTGCCACCATGAACAATAATAAGGACCGTTTCCCCTTTGACTTGTGTGTGAAACGCCACATTAACAGTACACAAATGTTTAATATTCGCCATACCTCCCCCCCACTGCATCGTTCACTATGCCAGTATTCCCCACACTCCGTAATGCCATGAGAGTGTTGCTGAAATCTTAAAGGAGCCACGTGTCTTTTGTGACATGAGCGATCGGTTTAAGCGATCGGCCAATTATAGTTCACAGATCAAGTCATCAGATGATATTCAAGTCCTACGGCGATCCATCAGAGCATCCCTAACAATATCATCGATCATCGTCTGTCAATGAGTGTTGCATTATTTGTCAGATATCGTCGATATTACATTACATTGTCCTATTGCCAGCCCTAGTGTGAATAAGCTAAATAACAGCATAAAGAGCACTGCGCTCTGATAAAAAGATTGTGCTACTAGAAAATTATGTGTATATATTGAAGCAACATCTCAAGACTTCAGACAGGAAGTTAAAGCTTGGTAGCAAATGGGTCTTCCAAATAGACAATGACACCAATAATACCTCCAAAGTTGAGGCAAAATGGCTTAAGGACAACAAAATCAAGGTACTGGAGTGGCCATTACAAAGCCCTGACCTCAATCCGATAGAACATTTGTGGGCAGAACTGAAATGTATGTGCGAGCAAGGAGGCCTACAAACCTGACTCAGTTACACCAGTTCTGTCTGGAGGAATGGGCCAAAATTCCAGCAACTACCCAAAATGTTTGACCCAAGGCAATGCTACCAAATACTAACAAAGTGTATGTAAACTTCTGACCTACTGGGAATGTGATGAAAGAAAGAAATAAAAGCTGAAATAAATAATTCTCTCTGCTATTATTCTGACATTTCTTATTCTTAACCCTCTGGGGCTATCCAGCACGTCTTGCTGGATTTTTTCGTCATTACAGCGGAAACAACATAAAATTCTCTGTCATTTTGGGGCAAATAGATAAGACGTCATTAGAGACTATAAAGGGTCTACTTTTATTTGTGTACACTCACAATAACAACAAAATCTTGTGCTTTTGTAAAATAAAGAAAATAAAAAGGGTGAGCTATCAGTATTCTCTGCGTTCACGAGCATATTTCTGAAACACGTCACGAAAATGAGTCATGCAACTACTTATCACACAAACATGAAATTCAAAACAAATATTCTCCTGCAATGTAATCTGTATGAAACAAAGTGATGTACAGTTTCTCCTGGCTCAGCAAATTATCCCTAATGTGATCACACCCACGGGCAGAGGGTGCCATTCATATGGTAATGTCCTGAGGCAATCAATGCAAATGGGGAACGCCCCGACTGTGCCTTAAAAAAAAAAACATCTAGTTCGTTCACTTTTTGGAAGATGCACGATACACAGGTTAGGAAAAGTCCACATTTTTCTCAGAAGACGAGCGGGACTCCGATGAACATTTTATTTTGAAGAGAGACTTGATCCAGCCGAGGATACAATTTTGGAATTTAGTTTTCATTAGTTGACATGCTATTTTATAAAAACATGTACAAATGCTGTTTTGGCTAAAGCATGTATTTAAATTGTATGCTGTATAATATAAATATGATATATAATATGATACAAAAATAAAATATAATCTAAACATTTCATATTATCTAGTGTTTATAATGCCTCATTATCATCAACAAAGCTTGTGCTTACAAATATGTGTTTGGGTTAAATTAGTAAAATGCACTTTAAATATGCCCATATTAGAAAATCAGAATCTTATAATGATTTCTGAAGGATCATGTGACACTGAAGACTGCAAGACTGCTGAAAATTCAGCTTTGATCACAAATTACATTTTACAATATATTTAAATAGAAAACTGTTCTTATAAATTGTAAAAAAAAAAGTTCAGAATATCACTGTTTTTACTGTATTTTGGATCAAGTAAATGCAGTCTTGTTGAGCAGAAGAGACTTCTTTTAACGGCAGTGTAGGTATAAAATTAAGTAAAGACAATATATATTCAGATTACTTCTTTTAACTTAAAACTTGATTTTGATCATTAAGCCTCCTCGCATTTATTCTCTTTCTGTCACATTCCTCATTGATAGACCCAGGGGAGGGGTCTTTTGTCTCATGTGTGAATTACAATCAATATTCATGATAGTTCACGCCTCCTCGCATATGACCTTTCAACACTAAAATTGTCTAACAAAAGTTAAATGACTATATTGTTTTGTATAAATGAGTGATCAGGATGGTTTTCACATCATTTTGTAGCAAAAACTCTAGGCTACAAGATCCAGTTCTCAAAAGGCTTGTGGACAAATGTTTAGTATGTGTTATATGGCCTTATTTCAGTGACTTACATTTATTTATTTTTTAAACCATGCATAAACGTTATTTTCTCAAAAATACAAACATGTACACACATGTTGCTCACATATTATTGTAGCCCAGTTTGTGCTGAATACAGTGTTATCAGACTTTAGCCATTAATAGGTTTTTAAGCAACTGAAAAAAGCACAAATGTCAAGGCATGTCAAAACTTCTCCAGGGACCAAAACACTCTCAGACCCCAGAGGGTTAAACTAGTTATCCTAACTGACCTAAGAAAGGGAATGTTTTCTACAATTAAATGTCAGGAATTGTGAAAAACTGAGTTTAGATGTATTTGGCTAAGGTTTATGTAAACTTCTGACTTCAACTGTACCTTAAATGAGTTGAAAGTAACAAACTATTAATCCATGCACTAGCAGCAAAACATCCAAACAGAAAAATAATGAAGTATTACAGGTTATGGATGTAAAGCACAAGTCAGTTAACATGCACAGTTATAAATAGAGCTACAATCACATTTTCTATGTCTGTTAGTCCGACTTTGCAAAAATCCAACTGGTACAACTTCAGTCGGACTTTGAAATCGAACTTTGAAGTGCATGTAAGCTCTCATTGAAAGCTCAATACTCCAGGCAAGGAACCACAAGCACAGAGCTTACAAATAGCCTGAGGAACACAGGCCAGATTTAATAATTTCTATGATAGACAACAAAATGGAAACCAAAAGAAACTTAAATTCAGGTGCAAGTACAGTTGTTGTTTTGGTTCAAATAGTTATGCAGATTTCTCAGCAGGTATGTAGTCAGGCTTCCTTGGGAATGATAATAAACTTATCTGTGACCTCTCAAACAAGTTTGTTGACTTAAAGAGTTCCAGCTGAATGTTGCCTATGCGCCGTTTGATATATCTAGTCAAATCATGTTCTTATACATTTTCCAAAATATTGTAACACATAACTAACTTTCCCCTTACCGCACATGACAGCGTGATGTCTTGCGAAACAAAAAGTATATTGTAATTCAGCCCATCACAAAATTGAGAGCCACTTACCCTCTCAGTGGCCTTGCTTTTCTGAAACAGTGCTCCAGTCGACCTGTAATAAGGACAGTTGTGCGGTCAGAATGTTATATTATCAATGAACATCTGTGTTGATTCCCAGTTTGTGTGGACTGGTCTACATTTTATCCATTACCAACAGATTCTTCATTACTGAGACAGAGCTCAATATAAACATTCCACAGCAGAATTACATACTCATAAATATGTCTAAGCCATTACAAGGTGGGCTGGACCTTCTCCCTCTTCATGGCAGCATTCTCATTCAACAACATGTTTCAAACATTTAATGTCTTTGCCCTGAAAAGCTTTTATCTACAAGGCTCACATTCTATATGTTACTGATTATTTCTACCAAACTACATTGCAAGGTTTTTACATCACTAACATTATTTCTAACAGAACCTACAGTACAAAGTAGATTATGTCGCTAGTCACCATGGCAAGCTGATTTAGCTTTTAATGCTCCCAGCATAACTCATTGTAATTGCATTTTTACTAATATTTCAATAAGAGAGCTCTACAATACATTTTCTATTAGTATTAATTCAAATTGCAGAGTGGTACATTTGAATCACAGAGCTCTGCAACTGCATTATTACTAGTGAGAATTTGAGTTGCCACAGTATGCAATAGACTGACATGCCTTAAGGTCAATATTAGGTCAAAAAATAAACTCAGTCAATCGTTGTTTTGAGGAATGAAGGCTATACAACGCTTGAAATTGCCAAAAAAGATTTCATACAAAGGTGTACACTACAGTCTTCAAGGACAACTGGCTCTAACAAGGACAGAAAGAGATGTGGAAGGCCAGATGTACAACTAAACAAGAGGATAAGTACATCAGAGTCTCTAGTTTGAGAAATAGACGACTCACATATCCTCAGCTGACAGCTTCATTGAATTCTACCCGCTCAACACCAGTTTCATGTACAACAGTAAAGAGAAGACTCAGGGGTGCAGGTCTTATGGGAAGAATTGCAAAGAAACTAGAGGTCGACCGATTAATAGGCAGATTTTTTGTATTTTTTTACATAATCGGTAAACAGTAAGGATTAAATTTGTATAACTTCTTTATATTTAATTAAAAACTTTTGATATGTTACTGCCAACTTCAAGAAAATACGCGACAAACGTGATAGGCGACATGACGTTCGGCTACTTTGGATATTGATAGTGTAGTTGAAGTTGCATTATCACAGCAGAAGGGTTGCTATCATGTCACAATAAGTAAGCAAGAATTTTGCAATTACAGACAGTGAATATGAGACTTATTTGTTCTGTTTGTGTGTCTTATATTTGAGAGGGTTGTCACTCAATG
Source organism: Xyrauchen texanus (assembly GCF_025860055.1). Lineage (NCBI taxonomy): Eukaryota > Metazoa > Chordata > Actinopteri > Cypriniformes > Catostomidae > Xyrauchen > Xyrauchen texanus. The sequence goes on from NC_068277.1 coordinate 37,373,450, forward strand.
CAGAGAAATAAGTAATAAAAAAGATACCAACGCACTATAGGCTATTGAAGGACTGGCTTTGGTAAGCTCGGACGTTATCGGTTCTGCTGTCGGAACTGGAGAAATTAAGAAAATACATTTATTATTGCTATAAAGAGAAAGTTATTTGATCTTGCCAGCCATTTCTATGTATAATAATATGAAACCATTTGTCTGTGATGCAATTAGCTATTCGCAGTCAGAGAGAGAGAGAGAGAGAGAGAGAGACAGAGAGAGAGAGAGATCTCTCACGCGGTGCTACAGCGAGCACAACACGAGCCCTGCTTAATGAGTGACAGAACGAAACAGTCAAACGTAGCCTGGTAACACTTTAGATCTGTGATATTAGTCTGATTTTATTTTATATTTCGCCTTCCAAAGATTATAAAAAGAATATTTATACATAAGCCGCGTTCTGTCTAGCACAACTTCCTTCCCTTCACAGCGGTGCACTGACATTTCTCCCTAAAACTCAAACTTACCGTCAGAATCAGCTGATCAATCGGTGATTGTTGTAAAATGCTGCTGTTGCTAAATTGCGGGACGCATTTAATAATAAAAAGAGCGCAAGAGATACCGTTCCCAAGGTGGCGCGCACTCCGAAACAGACTGCAACGAGACAAGCAAAGTATAGGCTACTTTGGGTTTCATGTGCGCGTCTAAACGATCAACTATACACAAAAATATGTCAAACGACCTGCTTGGAGATTCACTTAAACACAGTTTATGTCTTAAATGGACGTAGTTATGGAAATAGTTGGGAGAAAATATGGTGCATTAGGAGCCTATTAGATCTGAACTCGGTCTTAAAGGGGAAGCAGTCTAATAAACGTGTGACGATTGAGCCAATACTGCGAATCAAACAACAAAAGGCAAAGAGAAAATCACTTAAAGCTCTTGAATGAATAACTTCTGCATTAATAAGCATTAATCTATCTATGATAAACTATGCAGTGTTATTTTACAATTGATTACTTTATTAGATTTCTTTTTAGACCACACCTGAACAGTAATGTTAGAAGACCTTCCTGAAATAAAATCACTGTGCCTATATAACGTTTATCTTTGTGTAATATATATATAACAAAAAGAACCGTTAAGAATACCGTTAAAGTACCGGATCGATAAGCAGTATCGGTAAGATAGTAATACCATTAAAACCTTAACGATACCCATCCCTAGTTATGCCTGTGCTTCTCTTGGATTCTCTGAATATTGGATTACGTGTCTGGATTGCCCCTTAATTAAAGCTGCATTTGGATCTCAACCTTCGTGTCTCGGAGCAGTTCGTAACACCTGCTTTGTTTATTTAATATATTTGTTATACATTATTTATACAATATGTTTTTACATTATACATTTTGAATTTAAGTGTACAAGTGCAGATTGGTCAAGTGTTCAATAAATGTTTTTGTTGAGAAATTAAGTAATTATTTGTGTTACATTTTATCTTTCAAATAAAAGGTTCAAATAAGAGGTTAAAAACAAGCACATATCGGCCAAATTAAATCGACAGCATGAATCGGCCATCGGCCGACCCAGATTTCAAAAGATCGGCATCGGCCTGAAAAAACCCATATCGGTCGACCTCTAAAAGAAACAGCCACTTTTGAAACAGAAAATCTAAAAGAAATGGTTAGAGTGGGCAAAGAAACACTGACAACTGGACAACAGATAATTGGAAAAGAGTGTTATGGATCTTCACCCCATTGAGTTTTTGTGGGATCAGATAGACTGTAAGGTGCGTGAGAAGTGCCCGACAAGACACATTTATGGCAAGTGCTACAGGAAGTGTGGGGTGAAATGTCACCTGAGTATCTGGACAAACTGACAGCTAGAATGCCAAGGATCTGTAAAGCTGTCATTGCTGCACGTGAAGGATCTTTTGATGAGAACTCTTTGAAGGTTCTCAAAGAGAAAGTTCAGAATTTTTTTTTCAAATTGTGATTTGTGAAAATTTTCATGTTATTAATTTCCTGACTATAATATATATATATATATATATATATATATATATATATATATATATATATATATATAAAATAAAAAATATTCAGTTAATTAAAATGCATTACATTCGTGTGGCAGAAGAGTTAATTATTGGTTACAAAAATTTTGTGACAATACAAAAATTGGTTTTAGAATACAATGTATTGTTTACTACCATATTATTGATCATAAGTCAATCATTGGCATACAGTTCACAGCAATACATTTCACAAGTGAATTTGTCAATCAATTCGAGATTTATTATGAGGGCTTGTTTAAGGACCCGTCAATGTACACCTGCGTCAGACATGCTTGTGTAGCGTCTCGGGTGCATTGCATCATAAACATAAAATTTTTAGGTCACTGTATCAAGTTAAATATAGTTCAATACTTAGAACACATCTTGAGATCCACTAGTTTAAAATTGCGCTCATCAAGTGTTTTGAATGCAAGAACGTAACGCATGTTTGTGTTGTGTGTCTGCTGAACGATTGTTTTGTTCACTGTAATAAACTGCATGTTGCTCAAACAGTTGAAGTTTCACTTACTGCCCTCTGGAGTAAACAGGTGGTACTACAAGCTTGCATTTCTCAGGAATCTTCCTTATTATGGTCCAGGGGCATGCGATTAATTGCGTTAAAAAATGTAACGCGTTATTTTTAATAAAATTAATCGCACTGAATTAACGCGTTAAATTGACAGCCCTAATACATATATATAACCTGTTAAATAGCTGTGCTTAGCATCCATATGTTCTTATGAAACATCTAATTTGGTAACAAAGACATGCATTGCAGCCTAATTATACATGTGTTCATTAACACGGACTAGTCAGCTAATAGCTCAGACAATGCTAGTCAATTACTGATTTTAAATTGGTAGTTTTGACATCCCTACCTGGAAATTCTGTATTACATTTTGAAACAATTGTCATTTCAGGCACAACACTTCTTCAATAGACATTTATTTCAGGGGAAATGGAGTTAACACAGCTACATACATCCAAACATCAAATCGTAATACTTAAAATTAATTTAAAAAAATTCTCAATACATATAGAATCTGCATGTAAATATAATTGTAGCATTGAATCTGGAGGTCTGTGGCAATTCCATGGCAATAACATAATTTTGAATCCATGAATTACATTGCCTTTATTAAATGTACAGTTATTTCAGAAACTAATGCATTTTCCCGCAATACAAAAGCATTTTTGGCTTCGCTCTCACCGAACGACGCAGACACACCATGCAGAACTATGAAATCAAACCACCGCGTTGACAACTACGCGTGGAGCCTACATCATAGGTTTGAATCAGAAGTATAAACTGGCCTTTACTGGTTATAATATAATTGCAGAGCTCTGTAAAATAATGTATGGAAGTCATTGGAAACATATGACAAGGAAATATTCAATTGCCAAGATGTCTTATTAGAATTCTTACCAGTAAAAAATGCAATTATGACAAGTAACACTGGGAACATTAAAAGATAATTTGGCCTTCCATAAAGTCACTACATCATGGTCATGCACTGAATGACTAGTTCTTAAACATTTGAGATTGGTTGGATATTCAGGTATAATGCTCTCTGAAATGACTTGAGGAATTCAACACTTTCGGCTCTGAATTAACAGCATGCATTATGAGGCTGCTGCACGAGACTGTTGGACACTCAACAGATTATCAAATGATAGTGATAGTTCACGTGACAGGCCTGTTGAGCAGACCGTCTGCGTGCGGTTCAGCACTATGTGCTTAAAGCAGAATCAAATCTTTATTCCTTCGCAGCATGCAGTTGGCTTGTCTAACTTTTGCTGGGATATCGATACTTCCATTCGATCGATACGCGATTAGCCACATGTTCCATGCACAAGGACCCTTTGGGTTTTTCCAAATGGGTAAGTACGTGGCAAGATGACAGGACCTATGTGCATTAATATTGACCTGCAAATAACTTAGTTACTAAAATGCATAACCTGTCTGAAGATTTACTCAGTTTAAGTGAAAATGGCAGGGGGGTGACCGTGCGATTTCCAAAAGACTTCTAGCTTGTTAATTTCTCTAGCCATCACATTGAAGATGCATACCATTTAAAAACCACATGTGCAAGGCAATGAGCGATCTGTCCGAATTTTACACATCACCTGCACCCTTTTTTCGTGTTGTACATGATTTTAACTATTCTCAGCCCCATGATGCCAAACTTAGCGGAACATCGCGTTAGCACGCCAAAGTTACACAAATTATCATAACTCCTGTCGCCACCGTGTATGCCCCACGGATCTGACAGCATGTGTAAGCTGAATGAGCGTTAAAGTCTGTGGTCGATCTGATCTTACATAATGACGCATGTTAGCGCGTGCTGCTAGCGACCGTAAACAACCACCACTAAGCTCGCGCAGCTACAGCCGCGATCAATCAACACTTACCCTCGATGCCCCCTTTTTCAAACGGTGGGAATTAAGTAGGTATGGTGTGCTGACACAAGGGAATGATTGTGTAGTGGGATTTATGAGTTCGCAGTTTTCGCTGATTACGTCTTCCCACGACAACCTACTTTCTGGGTGGAAGAGGGATGGTGCAAGATGGCTGTCTTTCCTGCATGTACCATTCAATGTATGAAAAGGGGAGTAGGGTGGAGCCTCTTTTAAAGAAAATTTAGCAGATGTGCACTTTTGATGCCAAAACTTTGACAGACGCTACTAGAATACGAATATATACATTTGTGTTTTTTTTACATTCAAATTAAAATACTTATAACAGCAGATAAAATTCAATTTTACGCAGAAGGCCCCCCATCTTGAAAAATACACATAAACGTTTCTCTCACGTGGTCGCAATAAAATCCCAAGAAGGTCTGAGTTGTTTGGAGGGACTTAAACATCAATGTGGTGTCACTGACCGACTTTAAAATGGTCAAATAACAGGACGTTACTGAGATTAAGTGAGTAGTATTCGGCTGGTCATGTGATTCTAACATGGCAGCCCCCATGTCTGGACCCTCTCCATATAGAATAAAACAGCTTTTAAAATGTTACTTGACTGGAGTCTTCATTTTAATGTGAGTACTCATGAATTCCAAAACAGTTCGTTTCTTTAGGAGTTAAACTTATTTATAGAATTTTGAGGAATAAATTACTGAGTGCACCTTTTAATTACCTTCGAAAACAGAAGGGGCAATAGTATGCTGTTCGAGGATCTCAGACAAGCGACGAAGAAACCATGTGTTGCAGGCATGCAGGCGTCCGTTTGTCCTAGCAAGGATTTTATTTTATCCCACACTCGCTTATAATATTGTCATGGCAAAGATCACCAGGAGGGAATGTTTTAATCGTGTGGATCATTACTTGCTGCGCTTCCATTCATGTCGATGACAGCCTGTCAAAATTATTCAATCGATAGATAGTGATGCTACTAAATTTTTTAGGTTAAAGTACCTCTTAAGTGTTGCTGCTGGAGTTGGAAGAGAGAATTCACACAAGTAAAGAAAGGGTGTGGGGGCTAAATCCTCTGAATGCCTGCAATTGTTTTAACTTAAAGGCGGGTGTACACTGTACGATTTATAATAGTCCTTTACGATTGCTGCTTGTCAGACTGTACGATATGAACACATTGATATCGCCATGGCACACTGTGCGACGTTATGTCAGACTGCACGTAGCCAACTGTGGTCCAAATACAGAAAATGACAGATGCTGAGAATGAACGTGCAGGAGGTTAAATATACCCTACAGTAATAATGAGCTTCCACAAGCAACAACAACAACAAAAAAACTTACAAACGTTTCTGTCCACACTAAAGAAAAAAAAAAAGGTGTGTTAAAGTAGGCCTACGTCGTTCTTCTCTTTTAGACAAGTAACCTATAGGCCAGAAGGACAGCGACTGAATCGTAACTAAAGAAGTTTACAGACGTTTAAAGTAAATTTATTACAAGTAAAATAGTAATTACGTTGTAAAGAAAATGCATGATAAATGTAAAGAAGATCATTTATTTATTTTCATTTTGTAGCCGAAGCTCTGTTATTTAATTCAGGGAACAATACTTTATATTGCTGACGTGTTACACTTTCCTCCAAGTATTTTCTGCCTTTTTATTTATTATTCCTGCTCCACTGATTACTGCGTCTTTTCCACAAATTACTTTCCTCTCAAGCGGGTTTTGTGCATGCAAACACATATCCACACAAACAAACACACTTTAGTTTTGAACAGGTAATATGTTCTGTTAGTAAATAAGTTAGCTTTCTTGATTTTATATGATAGAGTATACAATGGGACCAAAGGCTTCAATGGTAAACGACCTATTTATTGAACACTATTTTCTCCTAAAACATTAGATGGCATAAATATCGGTTACAGCAGCTTCCTAAACACCTGTAACAAACACTACAACCATTTTTTTGACATTACTGGGAAGGAATGGGTTTGTTGCAATGGACGCAAAGTGTGCCCATTTTGACTGTTAAAGACAATAGAGATTAATTTGTGAAATAGGCATGTACTAAACTCCGTATTGTAACTCCGAAATGTGCACTGTGGATTTTCTACAAGCAGAATAAATCAGAAATTGTTGTAGCCTAATCATATTACATTATATAATAAAATGGCAAAAGGAATTGAAATAAATGTAAATTAAGAACAATATTTGCCAAGTTTTTAACTATTTTTTTGTAACGATTGTATATATATGTATATATATTATACTGTATATACTGTATTTCTATTACACAGTGCATGTCCAAAAACATGGTATTACCATGGCACCAAGTCCCCCCCAAAACGCATACAATTTTTAAGAAAAATGGTAATACAATGGAACTTTTTTTGGTAAGCATTATAAAAGGCTCTAACACCAAACTAATGTTTTTGAATGGATTTAAATCTGGTAAGAAGTACAGCCAAACATTAACTCTTTTCTCATATATGTAAGGAATAATTGACGACGGGCCGTTGAATTATTAGAAAAATAATGCACACCCGGGGTGGTAATGCGGTCACGACGCGAAGCGGAGTTCAACAGCCCTGTAGTATAAATATATTTACTCCGCTATACCACCCCGGGTGTGCATTATTTTTCTAATAATTCAACGGCCCGTCGTCAATTATTCCTTAAAAAAAAAATATATATATATATATATATATATATATATATATATATATATATATATATATATATATATATCCATCCATCCATCCATCCATCGTCAACCGCTTAACCTGTGTACAGGGTCGCGGGGGCTGGAGCCTATCCCAGCTAACATTGGGCGAAAGGCGGGGGACACCCTGGACAGGTCGCCAGTCCATCATATATATATATATATATATATATATATATATATACACCCTAAAGAGGCAGCGTATATCCTGGAGGACATAAACGGTAAAATTCAAAATAAAGCTATAATTTTAAAGGTATACCCAGTCATTTATTCCTTATTAAAAAAGTTTTACTTCTACAGAAATTAATAGTAATTTTCAAACTAATGTATAAAATCAAGAGCACTCACGTGAGATAAAGACTTCAGTCATATCAATAACCTTATAAAAGCTGTTTTATTCTACGTGGAGAGGGTCCACACATGGGGGCTGCCATTTTACAATCACATGACCAGCCGAATACTTATCAGGGGAATATTGTTATTTTATAATAACAATAATACAATAATTGTATTATTGTTATTAATAACAAGTTAATCTTTGGTGTTTGAATGATGCATTCATTCACCTGAATGTCAGTGTCCAAGACAGCATTAAAAAAAAAAATACTGAGTGCACCTATAAGAAAAATATAAAATTGTGTTATTTGGGCCCTAATGTGTTAGAAAATATCAATAATGTAATTTCCTTCGTTATCTTTATGGTCTTGGCCTTTTTATGGTTAAAGCAACGGCATGTGTGTATCGTCTGAAGATGGCAGTACTGAATTGTGAAATAACATCAGCGTCATTAAATCTCGCGAGTAAGGACGCAGTGTGGGAGGAAAGATGGCGGCCTCCTTGGTGAGATTTGTCCGCTGCGGTTTAGGCAGAAGTCTAAATGGTAAGAAATAAACAAGGATGTATTATCGGCTCAAGATGATCAGTTTACTCGATTAATCATTATTGTCGTTGCGTGAGACAAACAAGCAGATCACCTGTTTTTAGGCTTTTGCTCACTGTTGACCTTTCCTCTTATGAACGAGCAGAACAAACACACTGAACGCTTAAATGACACTATAGTTAGATTTACAGTCTTCCTCCAATATATTGGCAATAGTGCTTCTTTTAATTCGTGAAAAGAAGTCATATTTCGAGGTAGAAGAATTTTTTCGTTGTTTGGCCATTGACAGATGTCACTAAGAAATGTTTGAATCCTTACGGACATAATAACAGTATAACAACAATGTCTCTCAATCTCTCACATAGTCGCTAAACCGAGCGCTGCGTTTGTCCAAACCAGAACAACAACAACCGAGACCAAGCGTGAGTATATTTGGGGAAATCTGTCTTTTATGTCAACGGGACATGTTTATATAGTGTGCATATTTATGGTCTTTTCTCACACATTAGCTACTGTAAGGCCGAAGGATCCAGTCACTCACACTCAGCTGTCAGAATTTGGAGAATATATTGCAGAAATGCTTCCCAAATATGTGCAGCAAGTTCAGGTAAACTCATTCTCCAGTTTTGATTTTTCAAAGCATTGCAGACAATTAATGTTTCTCTCATTTTTATGAATGGTTCTATAGTTCTCTCTTTTAAAGTATTTTATCTGTATCCCAGGTGACTAGCTATAATGAGCTGGAGGTAATGATCCACTCAGATGGGGTTATACCTGTTCTCACCTTCTTGAGGGATCACACAAATGCTCAGTTCCGCAACATGATTGACCTTACAGCTGTGGATGTCCCGACAAGGCAGTACCGCTTTGAGGTGTGCATGCATGAGTCTTAACTAGGAAAGTTCCAACATGATTTGAATGGGTCCTTGGTAACAATATGAATATGTGAGAATAAACACCAGATGTTTGTTATATTTATGTTTGAAGCTCTTGTATGTTTTACGACAACAGTATACTGTTAAGCATACAAATGAGCATATGAATGAGAGTGCCTTGTGTGGTAAACCTCAAACTAAGTTTCATAAAATTTTTGCTGGAAGAAGGCTTTTTCCGTAACTTGTATTTGTTGCCGTCAGGATTATTTGCAATTACTTTGTTACTACACTTGGATTTTTCCATCTATTTAGGCAGATCAGCCACAACATTAAAATCACCTGCCTAATATTTTGTAGGTCCCCCTAATGCCTTCAAAACAGCAACAACCCACATCTCAAAATAACATTCTGAGATTATATTCTTCTCACCACAATTGTACAGAGCGGTTATCTGAGTTACTGTAGACTTTATCAGTTCGAATTAGTCTGTCAACAAGGTGTTTCCATGGATTTAATGTTGTGGCTGATCGATTTATGTATAAATGTGTGTATATATATATATATATATATATATATATATATATATATATATATATATATATTTGTTTTAAGGGTGATAGTTTGCTGCATAGACTGTTTTAACATTATTTGCTAAATGCAGCCAAATATACATACTTTGACAGGCTGGATGGGCACCCACTAAAGGAAATGCTAATAGTATGGAAAGCATGCATCCTTTTATTAAACACTCTTGGAATTTTATTTTCTACAAAAGATTAAAACCTAGATGATTCCCATTTTTCCTTTTCAGCTTGTGTATAATCTTCTCTCCCTGCGCTATAACTCTCGTATCCGAGTGAAGACCTACACTGATGAGCTAACTCCTGTTGAATCCTCTGTCCCTGTGCACCAGGCAGCTAACTGGTATGAGAGAGAGGTATGTGTCCCACTAGAATTAGATGGAGGTTTCATAAACCTATTTTTAGCTACAGTTGAAGACAGAAGTTTACATACACTTCGGTTGAAGTCATTAAAACTTTTTTTAACCACTTTTTTGTTTCACTTTTAATTGACTATATCACAATTCTAGTGGGTCAGAAGTTTACATAAACTAAGTTAACTGTTCCTTTAAGCAGCTTGACATATTCCAGAAAATGATGTCAAGCCTTTAGACAATAAGCCAATTAGCTCCTGATAAAATAATAAATAAATCAGGTGTACTGAATTGGAGGTGTACCTGTGTTTGTTACCTTCAAATTCAGTGCCTCTTTGTTTTATTATTATTATGGCTGTCAATCGATTAAAATTTGTAATCGAATTAATTACATGGTGTCCCGATTAATTAATCGCGATTAATCGCATATACAAATATTTGCTGAGAAAGCCCCTCATATAAAAATAACTCAATATATAATGATTATACATATTTATATCAGTATATAATTATACATAGTTATCTTTAAGTATTTATAAAATTATATAATAAAAATTATATATATAATATAATAATAACAAATATTCAGATAATTAAAATGCATTACATTCTTGTGGCAGAAGAGTTCATCACTGATAAGACGATACAAAAAGCGGTTTTAGAATACAATGTATTGTTTACTACCATATTATTGATCATAAGTCAATCATTGGCATACAGTTCACAGCAATCCATTTCACAAGTGAATTTGTCAATCAGTCTGAGATTTATTATGAGGGCTTGTTTAAGGGCCCGTCAATTTACACCTGCGTCAGACGTCGCGGGTGTGTTGCGTCATAAACCTAAAATGTTTAGTTCACTGTTTCAAGTTAAATATAGTTTAATACTCAATATTTAAACACATCTTGAGATCCCTTAGATCGCATTTGCGCTCCTTCAAGTGTTCTGAACACAAAAATGTAACGCATGTTTGTGTTGTAGGTTGTTTTCTTCACTGTATAAACTGGGCATTGCTCATACAGATGAAGTTTCACTTACTGCCCTCTGGAGTAAACGGGTGGTATTACAAGCTTGCATTTCTCAGGAATCTTCCTTATTATGGTGCGAAATTAATCACACTGAATTAACGTGTTAAATCGACAGCCCTAATTATTATGCATTCGGTCTCAGATATTTGGCTCATTGGTCATTTCACCTGATAGCGCCCCTCCCTGGTTCTGTATTGAACAGGAAGTTCTATTTCGCCATTGCAAAGCCTTTCTATCAAACTAATCGGAGGACTTGGTTACACCCCGTTATCTCACATTTGCCCGTGGTTTGGACAAAAGTGTCCAGAGTGTTTAATTCGGACATTTATTTAAATGTTGCCTCAAGCTTATGGCTGAACCCTAAATTACATATTAATAAGTCCCCTTTCTGCTGGACAGAGTGTATTGGAAGGGGGATAATACACTCAGTGACCTATATGAAAGTGGAGTGTTGAGAGCCTTTGATAATTTGGTTCAACATTTTAAGATTCCTAGATCCCAGTTCTTTAGGTATTTACAGCTGTGCCACCTGCTCTGTACTATTTTTGGGAGTAGTGTACACCCCCCTAAAGCAGCAGATACTCTGGGAGTGGTGATTACTGCTTTTGGGAAAGGTCATGAGGCATCTGTGTATTACTCCCTGTTAATTCAGAGTCTGGGGGATGGAGCTTTGTCTTCTCAAGTGATTATGGGAGAAAGATTTAATAATGTGAATAATTGATTCAGTTTTTTATGTTGTGTTTGTATGTTTTATCTTTGAAATCAATAAAATAGTTCATAACAAAAAAGTGTTGGGAAATGGCAGCTGCAGGGACTGAAAAAGAGGCTAGTGGGGTGATGAGATGATGTAGGGGATGTTGTGTTGTTACAGCTGTATGAGATGTCTATTTTATGAAAGTGTTAAAGGCATTGTTGTGTCAATCTGAAATGTTTTAAAACAGGTTTGGGACATGTTTGGAGTTTTCTTCGCAAATCATCCAGACCTAAGACGCATCTTAACAGATTATGGATTCGAGGGACATCCATTCAGGAAAGACTTTCCTTTGTCTGGATATGTGGAGGTAAATGCACTGCAGTGTAAGAAATTAACTTTTATATGAAGGGGCAATATTTGCCTGCTGGATTTGATTGTTCAGGGGCATTTCTTCCTTTTATGAGGGCATATCTTTTTTTTAACCATTCTAAATATATTTGTTATTCAAACATATGTCAAATACTTAAATTGTATCAATTTATTTATACACATCCTCAAGATTTTGAATGATTCCCTCTTACCCCAAGAATTGAATATACTTTCATATTTTATTTAATAATATGTATAATGAGGACTATAATAAAATATTAAATGCTATGTTATATTACAAGGGAATTTCTTGCTACAACATATTGGAATTTGGGGGCATTTTCAGTGGTATTTTTGCCTTGAGCCCCCTTAGTTTCTGACCTTGATGCAATGAACATTACAGGGATAGTTCACCCAAAAATGTAAGCATATTCTCACCCTCATGTCATTCCAGATGTGTATGACTTTCTTCTGCTGAACACAAAGATTTTTAGAATAACTTATCTCTGTAACTCCATGAATTGTGACCAAGAATTTGAAGCTCAAAAAAGCACATAAAGGCAGCATAAAAAATAATACAAAAGATTCCAGTTGTTCAATTCCATGTCTTCTGAAGCAATTTTGGATAAAGAAAAAGACCAAAATATACCTTTTTATTTATTTATTTATTTTTTCTTCACTAAAAGTTTTGACATCAGTTTCCTTGGCGATCATGATTCCAAGCTTGATTACACTTCCTAGCACCATCTTGCACTCTTTACAAGCATCAAGTACGAGGAAGTGTAATCAAGCTTGAAATCATGATCATGCATAGAGATTGCAAGGTCTGCAATTACTGCAATTTTGGTCTCTTTTCACCTAAAATCAATGAGTGCTTTAGGAGCCATGGATTAAACTACTTAAGTCATCTGGATTATTTTATGCTGTTTTTTATATCCTTTTTTGAGTTTAAAAATGTTGGTCACCACTCACTTGCATTGTGTGGACCTACAGAGCTGAAATATTCTTTTAAAAATGGTCTGTTTTCTGTAGAAGAAAGAAATGGGATGGCATGAGGATGTATACATGATTTGAGAATTTACAGTTTTGGATGAACTATAAGTCAGTCTGCGACTGTTTAATGATTGACATCTTTCAAGAATGTTTTCCTTGTTACTGTATGTCCATAGGACTATATACAGAGCAATTATGACGAGTTAGTAATTTAACCATTCCTGTAAAGTTATGTGAAATCATCGCTATATAACATTTTCCATCCCCTTCTTCTCTGTCTTTAAGGTACGTTATGATGATGAAGTGAAGCGGGTTGTGGCTGAACCTGTCGAGCTTGCACAGGAGTTTCGTAAGTTTGACTTGAACAGTCCCTGGGAAGCATTTCCTGCATACCGGGAGCCAAAAGACACACCCAAGCTGGAGTCTGGGGATAAACCAGCCAAGTAACCCCGTCATGTATGACCCAGGAGAGCTGTAATCATACCCTTAGATTAATCCTCAGAAGGATATTATGTAAAAAAAAAAAAAGACTCTGTACTACATCTAATTAAAAAATTTAAAACCGGGCTTGTCTCTGCATCTCATTTTAAGACATTTCTAATTGATACTTTTTTGTAGTAGTTTTGCTCCGTATTAAATCTTAAAGTTTGTAACCCTTTATGTGTTAAAATACTTTTTCCATATCCCAGCTTAATATACAGTAACAACTGTAAGTGAGCCATTTATTGGTACATTTTCTCTGTGGCTCTATACAAATTCCCCAGATTGCTTTGAGTGACCCGTCCATACTGACAGTAATATCGACTCATCCAATGGCATGAGTTGGGGCGGGACTATCTGTTTGTTTGATCAACAGATGATGGGGTGTATTCAGAAAACAAAATGTTTTTGTTTGTTTATTTATTTATTTTCAATTTAGTTTGGAGCTCAGAAATTACTCCTTTCATCTTTAACAAAATTTAAAAACATTCAACCTTGATAATTTAAAACACAACAGTGACGATGCACACATTAAAATAAGCTCTTAAATTGATTTTTTCTGAACTGTGCTACATCAAGTTTATTGTGCATATGTGTTGTGACATTGTAAGAGATTGCTTATTAAAATAAAGATTTGTAAATTATATTCCAAATGCATAACTAATGTGGTTTTACTGTTCACATTTGTTCTCTTTGGTAGTTTAAAATAATTTGCACAATTTCTGCAAATTCTCATAATACTAGTCATTTTAACTTTAAAGCAGTTCAACACTGCACAACTAATAATGTAGGTACAAATAATAAACATTTTAGTTGTTAAAAATACTTTTTATAATGGGTACACCTGTTTTCTATTACTCTTCTAATTCAAGTTGTTAAATATGCAACCTAAAGCCTCAAGGGGTTTAGACATAGAGTTATGTATTCAAAAGATAATAAATAATATTTATGTTATTTAATATTGAGTTTTACCCACTAATTATTTTTAATTGGCATTCAGTAATGTAATTGCACACAGGAAATGTATAGGTAAGAGACCCTCACCATAATTAACTGCAGCTTTTCCATTTACCAATCTGTGGCAAACAGTCAGCTACTCCGTGAGTACATATAAATTACTTTGTGGTGACGAATAATCCAGCATTTCTGATGCCTTCTGCTAATGTGTTCTCATTCCTTTATGAGAGGGGCTCTTCTATAGTCATTTGTTCGGCCATTACATTTTTTTTGCTTATTTATTGTGCCATAATAGTTTGTATTATTATATATGTGTATTAATGTAAAGGTCATAAATTGTTTGTGTAACTATAGTATAACAGGCCATTTGATCTCATTGATTCAGAAATTTTCACCATTTTTCTGTTTTTAATAATGTGAATTCATCCCATTTATTAACTGAAAATATTTTTTATTCAAAAGCATTTGTTTGTCCAAGGACTTTTCTCACCCTCTGACAGTCCTTTTGCAGAAATTGCAATCTTGTGTCTTGCTTAGTACACGTCTTTGAGCTATTGAAATTAAATGTTTGCACGTTGTTTAAATAAACATTTCTCCCAAATTTCAAAAAGATTTCATTTGAATTCAAGTCTGGTACCTTGCTAGGTCTTTCTGAAATAATAAATAATAGTCTTTGTTGTTTTCTACAGGTCATTGTTCTGCTGGAAAACTAATCTTCACCCTAGAATGCAAATCTTCTACTAAATAAATCCTCATGGATTTGCCTCTTTTTGGCTTCAATTATTATGCCAATAAGCTTTCCAGATTCTTCTTGCTGAAAAGCAACCACATACATTAAAACCACCTGCCTAATATTGTGTAGGTCCCCCTCGTGCCGCAAAAATTCACCAAACCACATGATAGTGTTGTTGGTGCCAGACAGGCTGGTTTGAGTATTTCTGTGACTGCTGATCCTCTGGGATTTTCACACACAACAGTCTCTAGAATTTACTCTGAATGGTGCCAAAACAAAAAACATCCTGTGAGCAGCAGTTCTGTGGATGGAAACGCCTTGTTGATGAGAGAGATCAACAGAGAATGGCCAGACTGGTTTGAACTGACAAAATCTACTGTAATTCAGATAACTGCTCTGTACAATTGTGGTGAGAAAAATATCATATCAGAATGCTGTTCTGAGATGTGGGTTGCCGCTTTTTTGGCTCTACACAATATTAGGCAGGTGGTATTAATGTTGTGGCTGATCGGTGTATCTATGGCCATCTGATACAATGGGTTTCACTGCGCCTAGGAAGGTCCTAGCAAGCTTTTTACAAACTTCTCCAGCTTTTTTCTCTTAAATTGAAATCTTCAAGTTCCCCAGGCATCTCATTGATCATTATGACAGAAAATCTTTCTTATCTCTGCTGTTTTAGTTGTGAGATCTCACAAAGGCAGTGACTGAGCTCATGTGAATTCAAAATGATCCTGAAGGTGGAGCGTGTTAACATATATAGTGTGGTCACTTTAGATAATTGAAACAATTAGTAGTTGAAAAAAAGGTTGTGAATTTGCTGTTTTCAGCAAGAGGAACGTATCAATGAAGTAATTTTCAGATATGTACTTGATTTGTATATTTAGTTTTAATCTGATTCTTGAGACATTGTTGAGTTCTATAGGAGGAGATTACTGATAAGGGACTATTTAGTAACAAAATATAAAGAGAAAGAAATTGTTGACATTCAGAGTTTTATTTGGCTTGCTTTCGAGGTCTGGCTCCTTTGACAATAAGAATCCAGTGTACACTGAAACCACTTTTACAGTACTTAACAAATTAACCCATACTGCACAAACATTGAAAAGCTTATTTAGCACTTTTTTTCACAAGTCTTATTCACTGGATTAAACGCGTACAGAAAAGTACATACAGTATGGCCAGGCACAGAATAGAAATGCAAATGTTCACTCATATACAAATGGATAGAAAACCGAGAAGTAGGCCTATTTACATTTTGGAATTGTTCACTTTATACACATGTTTCTTCATCTAAATACATTTTTATGGCCATATAGACAGAACAGCATAAAATCAGATAAATTATAAAAAAATCTGATCTGATCGATACTTGATCGATTTTCATTCTAAAATATAAACATCAGAATTATTCTCCAAAATCATTAGCTTCAGTTTGGGTAAATATATTTGGCCGTGGACAATTGTTCCAACTGTCAGCTTGTTTTCAACATATTAATTTGCAGAAGCATTCTTAGTTTTTAACTATGTGCTATTTCGATACCAGATTATTTATTTGGAGGGCAAAATTTGTCATCACTGGTTTTTGTGCCATGAACACTAATCTTACAATGGTAATAAAGAATAAAAAAGCAGAAGATGGAGCTCTCGTGCAAATATTTCATGCAAAAGTTTCAGACAACACAAACCTTTCTCTAGTTGAGATTTCATGCATTAATCATTTTATTTTAGTTGAGACAGAGTGTAAAACATAGTTTTGAGTTGAAGATGCATCTTGCACAAACAGGTTCTAAGAGTTTTAAAATGTACAACCATGTTGGATCTCATCCTTTTACTGTTTATCTATTTTTTTAAACTCAAAAGTAATGCTTTTGTGTCATCTAATTATCCTATTTGGATAACTCATCATCCAAGAACTGAAGGTTTGGCAAAATCATTAATGGTGCTTCTTGCTTGGCTTAGTCATTTCTTCCCAAAAATGATTAACTGGGTACAAAAAACAAGAGCTTACGAGGTTTTGGTATATGGAGTCTTAAGAAGCAAATCAAGAGTGAAGACTTCTGGTTTCTAGAGTGTAAAATATTGAGTGGTCTTTCCACGCAAACACTGACCAGTAAACACCCAATCAAACCCTTTGCCTCCTTAAAGGCCCACAGACAGACGGCTCCTAGACTGGCCTACAGCGTCTTATCCTGTTTCTGCTGCTGTGGAGGGCTTTTTTGCAGATCAGGATACACCAGGAAGCCAGTGAAAGTGATATACTTGGCATGATTACTGTAAGCACCGAATCCATCTCTCTGGTGGCTATAGAGCCAGACAGTGTCTCCATACTGCAGTGATAACATCAGACTCTGGCTCTGCAAGGCCTTCTCAGTGTCGCTGTCATCGTAGATCATGGTCTGTACTTCCAAATGGTTCTTCATCAGCTTTACTGACAGGGTCTTATGGGGCAACTTGCCAGCATTGAAAGAGAAGTAATAGGCTCCTGGCACTCTGCATTTAAATGTACCACAGCTCGTGTTGAAGTCGTTTCCGATGTTTACAAATTCTATGTCAAAGGTAATGGGTTGGTGCTCGGGGTATCCTTGATCCACTCCCACAATACTTTGAGTGCGGCCCACTGAGAAAGCAGACCTCTGGTCATCGTCTTCATCCTCTACATCTCTCCCATCCTCCTCTTTTATCTCTTCATCTCTTCTCTCCTCTTTCAAACTTGTGTCTTTAGTGATTGTATTTTCGTGCTCAGACAGTATGTGATCACTGATTTTCGGTGGCTGATTGTCACTTTTATGCTCTTTGTGTGTGGGCTCTTGGTAGCCGTATACATCAGGGTAGATGAGGTAACCGTTGAAGGTGGTGTAATGACCTGTGTTGCTGTAGATGGCATAACGAGGGTCTCCGTGGAGTCGAAGCCAGACAGTGTCTCCGAAATCAAGCTGCATCATGGCACTCTGGCTCTGCACTTTCCGCTCCTCTCCTGCGTTTTCATCATACACAATTGCCTGGACCTCATTGCGGTTCTTCATCAGCATGACTGAAAGGTCTCGACGTGGGAACTTCCCCACTGTGAAAGAGAAATAGTACGCACCCGGGATCCTGCACCGGAATAACCCAGACTTTGGATCAAAATCACCACCAATGTTGACATACACCTTATCAAAGGTAACAACCATCTTAGGCCCTCCCTCCATGCTGCTGGTACGTGCCACAGAGAAAGCAGATCGCAGCTCAACAGCATCAGACATGCGGGCAAACGCCCATGTGGTGGTCACATGACACAGGACACACAGTAGTAGGGGCCTGGTACCAGGCAACATCGTAACTGCAGAGGGAATAAAGACAGAACAGTGTAAGGAACACAGGACAATAATTCTGTAAATTATCACCATCTAAAGCAGTTTACAATAATGACGAAGTGTGTAATTTCTGTGCCACTAGTGCCACTAAACAGAATTGCAAAATTAAACATTGTTTTAAAATTGCTTTCCCGAATACACCCTCCATCTGCCATTGGTCGAACAAACCAACCATCATGATCACATGGGAAGTTGACATGTTGCTACAGAATGTTCCAGTGGTAACATCAACCACAGTCTGCTGAGTTGCTCACAGGTGGCATCTTTTTTTTTTTGTTTGTTTAAATATTTTCACCTTTTTTCTGTGGCACTACTAATCAGTTGAGCAGCCTCTGAGATGTGGGTTCTGGTCCATTGGAAACCAGGAAGTAATCATGTTCAATTCAGAAGTTGCATTTTCCTTTAAGATTATGTTTTTACTCCACTGATGGTTAGGGGGTAGGGTAAATAAATTATACATTCCTTCTGACTGTATTAAATCATATACCACTAAAAACAACTTGCTTTTTGGCGGCAGACTGTGGGTATTTCACGCAGAATCTGGGGCAGGAGCTTTGAAACGGCAGTAAAGATATACAGGTAGGGAGCCCCTAAACTAAACCTTTCCCTAACCCTAACTGTGTGTGGAAGTGACATCCCCATTTGGAGTTGCTTCAAAACCCTTTTGGAGAAACCACGCCCCTTCTAGAGTAACCTCACTGAAGATTCGGCCCCCATTTGAAGATATCTGACCAGCAGCAATACCTACTTGCAGAATCTGGATCTCACACTTGCCCATATGTTCAACACTTCCAGCTTCAACCACTTGGAATTTCGGTAAGCTAAATATTTTTCAACCTGCTGTCTTCGAATTAACAGTAAGATAAGTCTGAACAAACAGATAGTCCTGCATAAAATCACGACATTAGTGTTAATGTTGCATTTGGCCAGTAGGCATGCTCACAGAAACAGCAATATCTGAAAATGCAAACATATTTATGATTTTCAGGGATATTATCCAACCATCCTATTATAATATAACTGTAGTTGTCGCTGCATATTACAATGAGATACGAGAAAATAATTTAACATTGTAAAAATTACACACATCAGCTTTAAACAGTTCCTAAATTCATATACAGTTCTTATTTTAATTGAGCTCTTTTAATTAAGCCTGTAAATGATAGCTGCTAAAAAAAACAACTCTTAAACAATCATTATGCATACAAGTGCCAGCAGGAGGTAGGATCAAAGCATAACAGAACCGATCAGTACCTTTATTAGATACAGCAGGATGAGAGATGTATTATCAGACCCACTCATTTCCCCTGAGATACACGTTAATAGGATACACACTGAATTAGCACATCACAGTAGAACACTGGAGGTGACAGAACACTGTGACTGAAATTTCAGATCATTTCTGCACAGTTTATTGCTGCTGCTGCTGTTGTTGTTGTTTTTGTTTACACCATCCCCTAAGCCCCCAGAACATTTTAACATCCTATCTTGTAGTATGTCTAATATCATGGTGAGGTATATTAATATATCAAGTTAAAAAGATGTGTTGTATGTCTTTAAAAAGGGTGTCAGTTAACCGGTGGTCAATGGGGTAATAGACAAGAATGATTGGGTAATGCGACCTTACACTGCTAAAAAGTCTGGGGTTTGTGTGTGAAAAGATTGAAATGTGCAGTGTGCCCCCGAACTGTGAGTGATGCAATGTCTGTTATTTTGCCAATAAAGGTTCTAAAATAAATCCTCTGGATTTAAGTTCATTGGATGTCTCGTTTGATTTCACCACAAACATAACACTTGTGTGTAAGAACACTACAACTGGCAATGAGAATGTGGATGGGATTATAGATCATCAGCCCTTCATTAAGCTAGTTATGGACATTGTTCACTATTTCGAGTGCACCACCACCAGTTTAAAAGCATTCCAGCAAACGACTTTGAGAACGGATCAAGTGAGCCGAAAGGGCAGAGCATCAGAATTGTCAAATGGGAATATATAGGCCAACAAGGGAGAGTGTTATTGATGTCTGGGAGAGGGGCATGCCACCGCCTCCTGCAAATACAAGGACTTTGAATGCAGAACCTGCCACAAGAAGGGACATCTTGAGGTGTATGCAGGAATGCCAAAGACAGTATGTGTTCCAGCAGCAGCACCGCAGGCCTGCCACGAAACATCAAAGGACCGCCACAAAAGCGAAACACCCGCTACCTCATGACGGATTTGTCAGCCGGAGATGAACATTACCCTCATAGAGCCCAAAAAAACAGATTACAGACAGCAGATGTTGATGTTGGAACAGCTACATAGACCACCAGAGACTGTTTGCAATACAACTGATCTGCAGCCGATTATATGGCCATCTAAAGCAGCGCATGGGACTGAAAAGGGGTGGGGACTGTTCTCAGTCACAAGTGATTGTGAGTATTTGAAACCGTAGCTGTGTCTAGTTTCAAAGGCTGTGTACTAGCTAGGAAGCCTCCTTTGAAGGCTGCAGTATACCGAGCGTCCTCCTTTAAACAAGCCTGTCGTTTTTTAAACGAGATGGCCTTCGTAGGACAAACGGAAACAGAACTTATCATGGTTGCTATGACAGCACGCCACTCTTTAACAAGTGCGAGCACTTTGAGTGAGAAGGGAACAAAGTCCCTTTGAAAATGAATGTATGAGTTGCATTTTAGGAGAGTTAGAATGAGGTAAACAGAAAAGAAATTCGATTTTACAGGTGTACTTTTAGTCTATAATACTTTATTTTAATTATATATTAATATAATTATACATATTATATACTCTGCACCCATCTACTGAGGTCCTTCAACTTGAGATTTAGCATTACTTGCGTTTGAACATCATATATATGGGAAAATTGTCATAATTTTTTTTTTGACATGATGTTCATTTCCATTGAAGCAAAGAATTGTGGGTTGTGAGTGCCAATGAAGGATACACCTCTTGCATCCTCTGAATTCCAGTGAAAGAAGGTCGCATTCAAAGGCTGCATTCGGAGTGTCCTACTTGCTTTTCTGAAATGAGACAGCATCGATGATGTATGCGGCTGACAAATGCGACCTCCAGAGGACGCAACTTTCAAAACGAGACACAGCTGGTATCAGGTCATGGTTAGATGTAATGGTGTAAAATTCGAATGGAAGTTGATTCTGATTTCTGAAAAGCTGTACAAGCACAGGTTTAAAAAGTGGAAACTACAGCCATTTAAGGTGACACTGAGAACAGGCAGTTCAGAGCCTATTGAATTGCTGGTAAAATTAAAGGTGAAATTACTGTGTGGGGAACAAACAGAGCATTAGGTGCTACTGGTTTTAAAAGGTGAGGGTTGAAACTGGATTCAGGTTTTGTAGTTAGATAGGTAAAGAGTCTATCAGGTGATCCATCTTGTAACAGAAATCTTTGAAAAATACTCTAAAATGTTCAGTGCAGACAGAGGGGCAATTACAGGGATTAAGGCAAACTGCATGTTTCAAAAGATGCTATACCAAAATGTAGTAATCTGTTACTTAGATGACATACTTATTATAGGGCAGACCGAAACAGAACATTGGAGAAATGTTGAAGGTGTGTTAAAGCACCTGCAGGAGTGAGGGAATATAAGTGATCCAAGACAAGTGTGCCTTTTGCCAGCCCAGCATCACCTTGGGCATCAAATTGACTGTGAAGGAGTACATCCTGTGATGGAAAAGGTTGAAGCCATAGTGAAGGCTGCCATTCCAAGGAATGTTACAGAATTGAGAGCTTCCTTATCATTACTTTCCTACAATGTGAAATTCATAAAAATTTGTCCACATTGAATAAGCCCATAACAGAAATTTTGCAGAAAGAAAAACCCTTGTTTTGGTCAGAAAACTGCCAAGCGGCTTTTGAGACGGCTAAGAGGCAACTGTCCTCTGAATCCGTGCTGACTCATTTTGATCCTCAACTTCACATTATTTTGGCTTGTGATGCTTCTGCATATGGGGTAGGAGCTGTTATTTCACATAGGATGATGGATAATTCAGAGCAACCCATCGCTTACGCCTCACGTAAACAAGGCAGAGTTAAATTATTCACAAATTGAGAGTCATTGGGCATAATTTTTGGTGTGCAAAAATTCAGAGAATACCTTTATGGTTGGAAATTCCTATTATTTAAAGATCACAAGCCTCTTGTAAACATTTAGGCCCATAGACCAGAATGCCAGCACTGGCAGCTGCAGGATTGGACATTACTGTTGTCAGACTATCAATGTTATTGAACACAAGCCTTCCTTGAAGCATGCAAATATAGACGGGTTGTCCAGACTACCTTTAAAAAAGAAAAGACACCCAGCAATCCTGAGTGGAGAGTGTCATGGTTAGATGCAGTGCCTGTATCAGCAAAAAAACATAAAGAGGGACACAGAGAATGATGCCATCCTGAGAAAAGTTAAAACTTTATCTTGACAAGTTGGCCAAAACATGTAGTGGATGAGGTTCTAAAACCTTATTGGGTGAGGTGACAAGAACTCACAGTTAAGGTAAATTGCCTCCTTTGGGAACAGAGTAATTTCCCCCAAAACACTGAGAAGACAGCTGCTAAAAGAACTTCACAAATAGCATTTAGTCATTTTCTAAGGTGCTGGCAAGAAGCCATTTTTGGTGGCCAAAACTAGACCAGTACCGAGTAATTGATAAATGGCTGCTCTGTGTGTCAGAACAACAGATCTCTCCCAAACAAAGCACCAGTGCATCCGTGGCAGTGGCCAGAGCACTGGCTTCAGTACATTCCAAGAGGTGTTGAACAGAATCACCTGATTTCAATGGCAGATAAAGTTGTGTATCATCAGCGTAAAAATGAAACTAAATATTATGTCTCCTAATAATATTTCCAAGAGGGAGCATATGCAAATTAAAAAGAATTGGCCCCAGAATGGATCCCTGAGGAACCCCATAGAGAACAGGAGCTACAGATGAAGAGAACCTATCCATAACAGAAAAAACCCTATCTGTAAGATAAGATTTAAACCACTGTAGTGCTGTGCTCTTTATACCAACCCAATGTTCAAACCTCGCAAGGAGAATGCTATCATCCACTGTATCAAAAGCAGCAGTAAGGTCTAACAGAATTAATACAGCACTTTTCCCAGAGTCAACCGTAGACAGTAAATCATTAAATACTTTCAGCAAAGCTGATTCTGTGCTATGATAAGCTGTAAAACCTGATTGTAGAGGTTCAAAAATGTCTGTTGACTTTAAAAATGGAAGTAATTGGGATAGCACCACCTTCTCTAATAACTTTGACAGAAATGGCAGCTTGGAAACAGGCCGATAGTTTTTTAAACAATTTTGATCTAAGCCCTTAAGTAGAGGTTTCACTGCTGCATGTTTAAAACATCCTAGGACAATACCATTTTCTAGGGAAGAATTTATCATTATTTGTATACTTGGACCAATAGTTGCGAAAGCTGTTTTAAAAACATTACATGGAACAATATCATGTGGAGAGGTAGTGGGCCTCATATCACTAATCATTTCACTAAGATCAGAGAGAGAGACATGCTGAAAACTAGAGAAAACAGCAAAACCAGTAACCGAATTAAATACAATACCTGATAGAGAATTGGTGAAAGACGAGCAAATGTATTAATTTTCTCTTGGAAAAAAGTCATGAATTTGTCACAGATCGCCTTAGAGGGAGCAACATTATAATGACAGTTTGGATTTATCGCCAAATTCATAGTTGAAAATAAAATCTTTGGTCTATTAGAATGTGTATTAATTAAATTTGAGGTAATTTGTTCTTGCCAACTTAGATGCGTTCTGAAAGATCTTTAAACAATCTTTATAAATCTTGTAAGAGACAGTAAGGCGATCTTTCTTCCATTTCCTCTCAGCTCTACGGCAGGTCTGCCTCAAAGACTGGGTATGTTCATTTAGACAATAGAGAGAAAATTTTGTTTGTACTTCAGAGGTGCAATACAATCTAATATCGTTAAGCAGAATGAATAAATTAATCAAATTAACTCATCAGGGCTAGATGTGGTTTGAGCAGTAGTTCAAAATAACATTTCAAAAGCATGTTCCTGATAGCTGTTAGAAAAATGTGTAATAGTGGAAGAATTAATAAAATGGGAATAATGGCCAACAGGCTTGAGAGTAGATAGAGGGCTGTAAGCAGTAATATTGAAAACAATGGGCTTATGATCTGAAAAACATGCATCTTCTATAACAATAACAGTAGAAGCCTTAAGGAGTATGTTTGCTGCTTTTGGATTGCCGGAAATAGTGGTTTTGGATAATGGCCAACAGTTAGTGTCACGTAAATTTGAATCCTTCCTCCAAGCTAATGGAGTGAAGCACACAAAATCTGCACCATAACACCCAGCCTCAAACAGGTTGGTGAAAAGGCTAGTTCAGACCTTTAAACAATCTATGGAAAAGCAAAAACACTTGGGATACTCTTTGCAACATTGTGTTGACCGATTTCTGTTTAGTTACCGAAATAAACTCCAGAATACAATTTAAAAAAATGCCAGCAGAGCTTTGTCAGAGAAGGAAAAAGCTCTGCTGTATCTCAAGTGCTACCAAAATTTTCAGCTTCAATGCAGCACAAACAAGAACAAAAAACAAAACCGGTTGATACATTTTTTTTTAAATGTTGTTGTTTTTTTCAGACAGGACAACAGGTCTTGGTGAGAGATTTCCAGGGAGGGGAAGGAGAAGCTTTGAAAACTGGTGCCACAGAGAAAGTGCTGGGCTCTGAGTCAATTTGGAACATCACTGAACCAAAATATGATGTACAATCAAGTTGTTCAGACACAGGTAAAGACAAATCTGACTTGAAATCTAGAAGTGAATCAGAAAATAACAGACAGGAGAGAGGAGATTCTCTGTTGTCAGAAAACCCTAATGTTTGTTCAAGTAGGTAAGACTCCGCAGGCCACCACAAAGTCTTGATCTATTATATCCTTGAAGAAGTGGAATTCAGAGAATGGTTGATTTGGTTATGGAAGGAAATGCTTTGTGTACTTAAAAAAAAAAAAAAACAAAGATAGAGAGAGTGAGAAAGTAAGTAATTTGTTTTGCAGAATGGTAATATAAAGGAAAATAAACGTCATTTGTTAAACGTCATGGTATATTGGAAAAGATTTCCGGGGAGGAATGTGATATATTGATATATCAAGTTATCAATTAAAAGATGTGTTGTATGTCTTTAGTCATTGGTCAATGGGGTAATAGACAAGCATGATTAGGTAATGTGACCTTACCCTGCTAAAAAGTCTGGGTTTTTCCCCCCTGTGTGAAAAGATTGAAATGTGCAGTGTGCCCCTGAACTGTGAGTGATGCAATGTCTGTTATTTTGCCAGTAAAGGTTCTAAAATAAATCCTCTAGATTTAAGTTCATCGGATGTCTCGTTTGATTTCATCACGAACATAACTTTTATGTGTAAGAACACTACACATGGCAAACCAGAGAGGAGGAAAGCAAAAATAATTGGGTTTCATAATGCATTTGTGATGCATTTTTGTTAAGACTAGGACAGACTAGGACAGCGATTTGTGATTTATCAAATGATTCATATTAATGGTAAGACGTGGTTAAGTGGTTGTCGTATTTTGGCACATACACTAAAAAAAAAGTTGTTCAGGCTGCAGTAAGTATATCAGATCATCAGTCTCTGACATAGAGATCGGCGGTTTACCATTGCTGTTCCAGCCCTTCATTCACTGCCTTGCGGTGAGAGCGCTGTATACGGCAGGCAGCAGGTGATGAGGGACACCTGGCGACTATATTGTAACTATACACTGCTGCTAAATATCAATCTCACCTCCCTAGACATTTCTCCCTTTGTGGACCCAGTTCAAAGAATGCTTATACATGGTGTCTGTAAGGCCCATTATGTAGCAACAAAGCCAGGCTGCGTCTATAGTCTCTCTTTGTTTTACTTATCAAAACTTCTACTGTCTGCATAGCCCTTTCCCCCACTCTCTGCACTCCTATATTTCTGTATTACTTTCTGTTTGCTCTCCATACACTTTCACAGCAGATACAGATTAGTGTTGGTGGTGCCTCCTGCGTGAATTAAGACATGAAAAAATTTAATCAGCAGCTTCCATTTGATTCAAAGTTGGATGGAGATGCATCATCCCGCCACTCCATTGAAATATGAATAAAAATGAAATGAGAATTAAAGCGGGTTTTGCTCTTAATGAGATCTCCTGAGACACCAGAGAAGTTGGATTTGCAAGACTGAGCTAAGCCTACAGCAAAAATGGAGTGAATGCTTTTTTATCGTTTTAAGACATTTTAAGAATATTCATGTGCAATTTCTGAGTAAATAAATACAGGTGTAGATGGTTTTATTTTGATGTTCAAAAACATGCTTTCAAAGTTGCCTTAGAAAAAAAAACTATTATCTAAGACACACAAAACATGTCTGCATAAAAAAAATTGATTTTGCATGGTTATGTGATTTTATTTTTAATGTTAAAATGGCTTAGTGTCGTGTAAATCGTTAATGTTAGATACAGTCGACTTTTACATCTGGTAGTCCTAAGTCTTATGGCTTCATGAGTTTTTTTTCCTGGAGATTAAAATGTACAGGGGGTTCAAATAACAACAACAACAAAATAAACGGTGACTTTTTCCTCCCATTGCTTGATGTCTATTTTTATCTTAGCAATGCTTTCATGTCCAAATAATCTGAACATGAGGAGGGGGACATCAATATTTGTCAATGCCTTTCTCATGTTTTCAACCACACCTCTTTCCTCACCAATGCCGAACTGCAGACTCCTCTGAGAATGCACTGCGTACATCCTTCAGCTCAGTGGAGCAAAAAATGTTCAAGCAATAGTTGACCAAAAGTGTGTAATAAAACACATTTTTAATGCATTTATAGATTTTCTTATGTGTCGATCCCATTTTTAAGTATAGCTCTCAGCTGGTTCTAGGTTTCATTAATTTATGCAAAATGCAACTTTTAAGTAAAACCACTGTAACTCAACTGCTTACCTGGATTTCACATGCCTTCAATTTGCACTTTAATATCATTAGTAAGGCAACATTAAGGGTCTCATTTTGATACTTGTATGTGTTAGAGCACTAATATATACACCAGTGAACCTTTCCCCAGTGAACTAATGCTAGACAGCCTGTAGCTGTCTGATGCTTTTGCAGTAAGAGGTGATATATTATCAATACTGAAATAGGGTCAGCTGGTGGGTACAGTTGCTTTTATACCAGTAACCACAAATCCAACAGGACCACTAAACTTATTTATAGCAAAATGTGACAGCATGTAAAGAGGAGTAAACACACTTAGCCTCAGTTTGAGTTTGAAACTCCTCTCATTGTGTCCAGGGCTATGGTGTTTAATGAGGGTCTGTGGAGTATCGGCATACATTGAAGAGCCTGTGAACATGTGCTCCAGGGACCTGTTATCTCTTCTCTCTTTCTCTCTTTCTCTCCATCTTTTTCTTTCCCTAACAGCCCTTGGAACCACACTTTGATGCTGCCACTTTTACTGAACCCTTCAGCCAGAGCATGCACACACACACACACACACACACACACACACACACACACACACACACACACACACACACACACACACACACATGTTGGTCTACCTATCATTATGAGGACTTTCCATAGACATAATGACTTTTATACTGTACAAACTATAGATTATATCCTCTAAACCTAACACAACCCCTAAACCTAATCATCACAGAAAACTTTCTGCATTTTTACATTTTCAATAAAACATTGTTTAGTATGATTTTTAAGCGATTGGAATTATGGGGACACTAGAAATGTCCTCATAAATCACATTTATAGCATAATACCCTTGTAATTACTAATTTGTAACTTACAAAATTGTCCTCGTAAATCACAAAAACACTCGCACACACACACACACACACACACACACACACACAAAACACACACACACACACACACACTCATGCATACACACTCAGAGACAAACTACAGCAGTCTTCACAGAAGGGGAGGATGTATATGTCACAGATAAGAAGGAAAAGGAAGGGATATGGTTTGATGAGAAAAAAGACCGATGCAGAAAGGGAGGGAGATGAAAGAAAGATGTGTGGAAATATTGGGACAATGACATTCACAGCCCTGTGATCTTAATGAGGGCTTGAACCCGACAGCTAGGATCTCCCAAACTCTCAGTGAGGGAGAGGATAATTCATTCTCCAATATTTACAGCATTCCATTTTACTAATAAGCGCTTGTAAATTAAACCACAATCAATTTAAATCGCTTTCGTGCATTAATATTTCACAGTGTAATTTGCAGCAGTCATATTGAATTGGATACTGATGTGGCTTGCCTACCGCACTATCTGTGTCTGTGTCATCTGTCATTGTGACATTGGTAATGACCCAGCATATGGACAACCTGGTGCCAATAAAATCTCCACTTCTGTTAGACTATGAAAAAAAAAATTCACAGCCTATTGTTTCCACACCTCTTACGGTATCTTGATACCACAAGCAGAAAACATCTTAGTTTTAATGTCTTTAAAACACTCCTTCAACATATACAGCATGCTTAATTTTAAACTGTTAAAATGCCCAGGTATTTACAGTGATTTTAGAGCACCAAGCAAGCATGCTTAAACTCTGCTATAAATCCATAGAATATAAACATCAGGTATCATTGTTAATGATTAGTGTTTTCATTTATAGTGATTTTTGCACAATATACCAGTTTTAACAGACTGTGTGAGTGGAAGCGCAAGCGCATGTTTGGATTTGACAGAGAAAGTGAAAAGGAGATTTTAATATAGTCTTCCTCTGTCTTAACCTACATGCCAATATCTATAAATAGGAAAACAGACATTTATCGGGAAGCCACATAGTCAGTCCATACAATTTTAATGAGTTTATCTGTGATCTTAATATTCACTTTCACTGGACAGCAGGCAGATTCTGATTCCAATGGCTCGCGCACACACACACACACACACACACACACACACACACACACGAATGCAGCTGAATGGGTTTATAGTGTCTTTGGGGAAATCTCCCTCTGAGTGCAGATCTGGTTCAGATCACCATCAGCAACAAAGAGCCTTTCTATTTCTCTCATTCTCTCTAGCTCTTTCACTGTCCCAAGCTAATGTTGATATGAGCGTGGGCAGTGTATGACCTGGCTTTGTCAGTTTTAATCCCACGTGTGCTATGTTCAAAGCATTTAGCTAAAGGTTTCCTTTTTTGCAGCTATCCTCTCTGCTATGTTCAACAATAGCAACATCAGCATCAGAGAGAGCCAGATAGCCCAAGCAAGGGAAACGATAAGTAAATGAAATCCCCTTATCTCATATAGGCTTATAAATGTAATGATGCACTACATCTGCAGCATGGAGTCGTGCAAGATTCATTAAAAGAGTTTACACCTCTAATAGAGTATTCGTGCAGATCAGATAAAAGATGAATACAAAGAAATGGGGTGCGATCAGCACTGCATCACAAGACAGAGACAGTGATTAATAGAGATCAGATCTGTGTGCTGTTGCCCTTACCTGTCTGCTCTAGGCTGCAGTAAGCTGTCTTGAAGTTCTCTCAGAGGGTTGAATGAAGGAGTGCTCTTTCTTTTTCTTTCTCTCCCTTTCTTTTTTTCCCCTCTCTCTTGCTTCCACTGTGTGTCTCAACCTGCTGCTGATGTCTGGTGCAGCACACACCCACACATTCATACACGCAGGCACACATATACACACATACACTCACACGTACGCTCTCCAATACAGTCATTGGAGGATTTAAGAGCAATCGGGGTGCTGCAATCTGTTTGGGGGGGGGGCTCTGGAGCAGACGAACAAACGGCCATTCTGGACTGACTATCAACACGGAGAATCCTGGAGGTTCTGCCTGGGTGTACAGTATATGCGTAAACATCTGTTGAACAACAAGCCAAACAGGATTTGATTATTTATTCTGTTAAATGTGCATGCATTTACAGAATGAGAATGGCTGAATTCTTTGATCCTTCTTATCACAGTCATTTGTAACTGTGAGTATATTTTCTCACAAGAGCAAAGAGCAATGTCAGACTGTAATATGCACAGGCTTCAGTTTTCCACAACAAACGTAGTAATTTCACACCTCTGCACATAATCACAGTCATTACTCAGAGTCCCCGAGGAAAGATATTTTACAAAGCGAGAGAGACTGATTTTTTTTTTAGCTATTTCTATGTACAATATTTGCAATGTATTTCTGCAATTATATTTATTTTTCAACACTGAATTTGTTTTTAATATTTTTGTCTTTCTAACACAAATAACCAATCTGTTTTGCTCTCTCTCTCTCTCTCTCTCTCTTTCATTCCATCACAATGACCGAATTAGTTCTGTGAGCTGCATTCACACTAATTTAACAGTGTTAAGCATTCTAATGTTTCAAATTTACTGCTGATGGTTTGTTTTAATTTGATTTGTAAATATTTGTTGATTAATTTCGAGCTGAAACAACATATGTTTTTTGAATGAGCTCAGAAAAGCCCTAGGAAAAGAAAGAGACCTTCCTACGATGAGAGGCAAGCAATACTAAACAAAATAACTCTTCATCTGCACCTCAAGTTTATATGAAAGTTGCAGCTTTGTAATATCCATTAAGACTAATTAACTGCCTGGAGTCTTTGATGCTCTGCTTTGAGGGTGTGAGAAAGAGGAAGGGCGGTTATTTTTAGATTGGGCACACTCTCTAAACAAACTCACATGCGCACACACATATTATGGAAAATAGGCCATCTTATTTGAGAAAAATATAAATTTGTCCTTATATACAGTATACAGATCTTATTCACAGTAGCATCATATTTGATGCTTGAAGGGAATAAAAACAAGTCTGTGAAGTATAGACTTGTAATCTTTTCAGTGGGTTTTACTGTTGTTTAAAGTGGTGTTAAAGAAATAGTACACTTACAAATTAAAATTCTCTTATAATTTACTCACCCTTATGTCATCTCAAACTCGTAAGATTTTCTTTCTTCCATGGTACGCAAACTGAAGATATTTTAATGGAGATAGGATGTCTGTTTGACCATAAAATTAAAGTGAATTTTAACAAAACTTTCGAGCTTCAAAAAGTACATAAAGCCAGCATGAAAGTAATCCATCAGACTCCAGTGGTTTTATCCATGTCTTCTGAAGCGATCTAATGGGTTTTGGGGAGAACAGGCCAAAATCTAACTAATGTTTCACTGTACATCTTGTAATTGCAGTCTCCTTAGCGATCATGGTTTCAAGCTCAATTACACTTCCTAGTGCTTGACGCACGTGCAGAGCGCAAGATGGCACTATAGGAAGAGTAACCAAGCTTGAAATCATGATCGCCAAGGAGACTGCTGTCAAGATTTATAGTGAAAAAGGACTAACATTTTGGTCTGCTCTCATCAAAAACCGAATGGATTGCTTGAGAAGACATTGATTAAAACACTGGAATCTTATGGATTACTTTTATGCTGCCTGTATGTACTTTTTGGAGCATAAAAGTTTGGTCACCATTCACTTGCATTGTCTGCACAAACAGACATCAAATGAGTTTGAGATGACATAAGAATGAGTAAATGATGAGATGAGAGTATCATTTTTGGATGAACTATTTCTTTAATTGTTCAGCTGATGAGACATTGAAAATACACCTTTGCAAATCATTTCAGTAGAAAACATACTTCACAAAAGTTAAGAAAATTAGATGCAGTCTACGACCTTTACATAGCTTTATAAGTTCATCCATTGAAGACACTGTAAGTCTATCCCTCACAGCCTCATTTTCACTCCCGTCAAAAGTTTAATATGGTGCTACTGTGAATATGGTGTATATCAGTGATTGATATCTACCTCCAAGTTGCCATACATACAGTACTGTATTTAGTGCTTACAAGAACTAACAATAAACTGAGTAATAAAAATATAATAAATGTAATAATGAATAAATTTTTCAAATGTTTTGTTTAAAAAAAAAAAATTAAATAACATCACAATAAATAGTCACATAAAACTAAAGTAACCTTCTTTTAACAAAAGTAATAGCACAATTTACTAGTGCTGCGCAGGTAAAATAGTTTTCAAACACAAAAATCCATATACAATGTTTTTTGTTCAAGAGGAAACTCATGTAGTTACTATTAGCATTGCTAGTAGTGCTACATGAGTGTGACAGCCAGGGAAAGTTAGCGGAGCAACATGAAATCAGTAATACATCCTTTCAATTTCATGCTCAGACCATGGCAAGCTGCTCTGCAATGTGAGGTGCCAAACCTCATGCCTCATGGCTGCAATCCGTGATATGAATGTGTTTGTGTGTGTGCATAAAGAAGAGAGAGAGTGACAGATTGGGAATATTCCTTGACAGATCTCTCACGTCACGGGAATTAGATGGAACAAATTTTCTGAGCTCCAGTTTCCCACCTCTCTCTGACTCATTTTCTCTCTCTCTCTCTCGCTCTCTCTCTCTCTCTCTCGCTCTCTCTCTCTCTCTCTCTCTCTCTGATTTCAGAGTACCTCTTTGAGAGAGAGAGAGAGAGAGAGAGAGAGAGAGTGAGAGAGAGAGATACAGTATTTGTTCTCAAGCTAAATGTACAGCCTTCCACCTCCAGCATCTCATCCCATCTCTTCCTCTCTTTTCACTTCCCTTTTCTATGTTTCTAACCTATTTAGTTTGTCACTCAACCAGTGCAATTCGGTGTTTGTGTCAAAAGTTTGAGGACATGTAAATACCTTAAATGCAATTCTTTTTTTGAAGTAAGGTAATAAACATTTAAATTATTGCTGGTTTTCCCGGTTTTGCTCTGCATAGTACAGTTTTTCTCAATTTCTTTGGCTCATTTTTTGAAACAGTCTTAACGTTCTCTAAACTTACAGTTCAATTGTCACAACTGTTTTGTAACTCTCCCAAAACATTTAATTCATGCTTCAAAGCTTAGTTATTGTGTCAGTAAATTCACCAGTGCCACCAAAATGAAAAGTAATCTTTTTGTCATTATGTGATTTCACAAAATTTCATTTTTGTTGTACTTTTTGTTGACACTGCCTGCATACTGTACTATACAAGAATGTCAGTTTTGTCTAGCTGAATGCTATTGTGTATCACACTGAGCTTTCTCGCATTGTCAGATTTTTTATTTTTTTTGTTATGAGTGTATTGGTTTCCATGTGAACAAGATCATTGGTTGGATTAGGGCTTGTTGTTATGTTGTTTTTTTCTAAACAACTCTTTCCATTTAGCACCATGGACAGTTTTTGGAGTTGTGCCCACACCTCTTTAGTATTCCTCAATCTATCTCTTATAAATAGTGTTACACAAAAAAATGCCAAAATTGCAACCAAAAAAATATATATTTAAATTAAGAAAAAAAAATCTAATAAATTTAGTACCAAAAGTGTATAGGGTCATTAGACCCAAGGTTAGAGGGTCTCTATTAGAGTTTTTTTTTTTTTTTGTTTTTTGTTTTTGCACTTCCATAAATTAAAGTTTTTATGATTATATATTTATGATATAGTTTACTATCACATGATATCTATTTATTTGTTTATTACAAGATACATTAGTACTATATTCATACAAAAATAAATACTATATCACGTTGGTTTTCTGCGCAACAATTAATTATCAACATCGTCTAGGTTACGGATGTAACCTCCGTTCCCTGATGGAAGGAACGAGACGTTGTGTCGGAGAAGCGACACTAGGGGTCTCTCTTGAGCACCGAATATACCTCTGATCTATGAAAAAAGGCCAATGAGAAGTTGGCAGTCAGTATTTGCATACCCCGCCCCCGGACATACCATAAAGGCGAGGCAAATACTAGAGTTCATTCAGGATTTTTCTGAGGAGCCGGACATGGTTCTGGCCACTACAGCGGTTCGGCTCAGCGACGTGGCCGGGAAGACACAACGTCTCGTTCCCTCCATCAGGGAACGGAGGTTACATCCATAACCTAGACGTTCCCCTTCTGTCGCTCACCCCACGTTGTGTCGGATTGCTACACAGTGGATTTATGTACGCTACCGCAGTGGTGCTGTCTGACCTGATTAGGACGTGTTTGTCTCGAATTAATGGGAGAAACCTCCACAGGGCAAAGAAAACAGTCAACAACTCTAGGCAATTGATATGCCAGCGCAGCGGGGCCCCTCTCCAAAGGCCCGCAGCTACGTGCCCTTTGCACACGGCGCCCCAACCCAATATGGAGGCGTCGGTAGTGACCAGGACACGTTGGGACACCTGCTGCAGGGGCACTCCTGCCCGTAGAAAGCAGAGGTCTGTCCAGGGTTTCAGTGTTTTTCGGCAGGCGGGGGTGATTGTCAAACGGTGCGTGCCGTGGTGCCATGCTCGTCTCGGGACTCGAGTCTGAAGCCAGTGCTGAAGCGGTCTCATATGCATCGACCCCAGCGGCGGGGTTGCGGCGGAGAATGCTATATGCCCCAGGAGCCTCTGGAAGAGTTTTAGAAGGACCGTTGTGCCTGGCCTGAATTTGGCGAGGCATCTCAGTACTGACTGCACATGCTCGTTGGTGAGAGGTGCGGACATTGAGACTGAGTCTATCTCCATGCCGAGAAAGGAGATGCTCTGAACCGGGGTGAGCTTGCTCTTTTCTCGGTTGACCTGAAGCCCCAAGCGGCTGAGGTGCCTGAGCACCTGGTCTCTGTGAGCGCATAGTAACTCTCGGGAGTGGGCCAGTATGAGCCGGTCGTCGAGGTAATTGAGTATGCAGATGCCGGCATCTCGGAGCGGGGCAAGATGCGAGGGGACAGAGACATGCCAAAGGTGAGGACTTTGTACTGGAATGCCTGGCCGTCGAATGCGAACCGTAGAAAAGGTCGGTGTCACGGCAAAATTGAGACGTGGAAGTATGCGTCCTTCAGGTCTACCTCTGCAAACCAATCTAAGTGCTGGACGCATGTCAAGATACACTTGTGCGTGAGCATTTTGAACGGGATTTTGAGCAGCGCTTGGTTGAAAACTTGCAGGTCCAAGATTGGTCGTAAGCCGCCGCCTTTCTTGGGTACAATGAAGTAAGGGCTGTAGAAACCCTTCTTCATTACGGTTGGAGGGACAGTCTCTATCGCGTCTTTGAGTAGAAGAGTAGCTATCTCCGCGCACAGGAGTTTGGCATGTTGGCCGCGCACTGCGGTACAGTGGACGCCCGCGAAGGGGGGCGGGGGCCTGGCAACCGAGTCGGATGGTCCGGGCCAGCCAGCGAGATGGGGGGCGTCTGCTTCCTGCGGAGCGCTCGATGCGTGGGCTGAGAGCTGGGCCCAGGTTGACGGGGCAGGGCCCAAGGCTGCAGGTTTGCGGCAGGGCAGGATATATGATATCACCTCCGTCTGTTTCTTCCCCACGGAGAACTGCTGGGTGATGTCCTCGACGGTGTCGCCAAAGAGACCGAACTGGGAGACTGGGGCGTCTCACGCATCTCGACCAGGTTCAGCCATAGGTGTCATTCCTGGACCACGAGGGTGGCCATCGCCTGCCCCGAGTGACTGCGCCGTGACCTTCGTGGCTCTACATGCCACTTTTCTTTGAGCGCCTTGGCCTGGTGGACTTGCAGGAGGGCCATAGCGTGCAGGGCAGAAGCGGCATTTCCGGCGGCGCTGTAGGCCTTCGCTGTCAGCGAGGATGTTGTCCAACAGGCCTTGGAAGGGAGTACAGGGTGACCGCGCCAGGTGGTAGGGTTTCCGGGACATAGATGGAGCGCAACAGCCCTATCCACTGGGGGATCGGCGTGTACCTATGGGCCGCTCCGCCGTCGAGGGTAGCGAGAGCGGATTAGCGTGTGGCTTTGTGATGTTGTGTGGTGAACGGTGCCCTCCACAACGACGTCAGCTCATCGTGCACTTCCGGGAAAAACGGGACCGGGGGGGGACGCGGCTGTGAGCGGCGCCCAGACCCCAGGAACCAGTCATCCAACCGCGATGGCTGTGGGGAGGACGGGGGGTTCCAGTCCAAGCCCACGCTGGCGGCGGCCCGGGAAAGCATGTCGGACATCTGAGCGTCAGCCTCGGCTTGGGCGTGCTGGCCTGAAGGCGGCAGCCCAAGGGAGTCATCCATGTCAGACGCTGCGCTCTCTGATGCAGCAGCGAGCTCATCCACTTCTAGCTCTAGAGGATAGGTGACCTGGCTGTGAGGCGAGTCGCTGTTGCCTCGAGCACGGACGGGAGTCATTGAGCGTGCCGGGGGACGGGTGGTCCGACGAGGGGTACCGGACGGAGCCGCGCCCGCTGCTATCCCCAAATCACTTCCAGCGCCACTCGCATCGTCCTCAATCCCGTGGGAAGAAGGAGCAATACGGGGGGTGGCTGGAGTGGCTTGCTTTCGGTTGAAAGCGAGCCGCGACTGCAACGTTGTCATGGTCATGTTCTCGCTGTGATGCTTACAAGTGAAGTGTAACAACTGTTTCACAAATCACATGCCTGAAGCAGCGTGTGAGTCTGAGCTCCACCCCCTCGTGCCTTCAGAATTTCTACAGAATCCCTCAACAGTGCAAATGAATGAGCAACTAAAGTCAGATTGTCAGATTCATCAGCCAATCAGATTGATTTAATTGGTCTTGGTGGGTGTGATCTTTAGGATATGTCCCGGTCGAGCCCTTCTAGCTGACCTTGAGTGACGCAATCACACTTTAAGTGATGTACGTAATTCAAGTGTGGAAAGCGTGAGATCTTGCTGATGAGTCGGCTGTCATGACGGCTGGTATTGCCGTAGAGAAAGAGATCCTTATGGATTTAAAAACAGGAGATGTTCTACATGACCATGTGATTGATTAATTTATTAAACAGGAAAGGATGACTGATTTTCACTTCAAGTAAATTGGTAAGTGCTTTTTGCTTTGTTATAGCAACATCAGGAGTTTTCTAAGTGTAAATTAGGCTGCTTGAGCATTCAGTGTCAGATCAAGTTTTGAAAAGTGCTGCGTTCCGTTCAACTCGGAAAGTCGGATTTTACAATTTCCTACAAGGAAAAGTGCAATGTCAGAAAAGTGTATCTTGAAGTCAGAACTACAACGTTCACGAAGATGCAGGGGCATGATGTCACACAAACATGTCCACATATACAAATACACAAAGTGATAAACATTCACTTTATTAAGTAATATCAATAAATGAGTTTGTTTCCACATTACATGATATTAAAACTTGTTTAACAAACGCCTGCAGAAACAGGTGTGTAAAACATTATAATCTCTTTTGATAATCATACACCTGAAGCACAAATGCTAGCACTGTAGCATTGTTTATCAGTTGGTTGCTAGGAGACATCTCTAATGAGATTCAAACCCCTGCTTAGCTAAAGGGAGCATTGCAGTTCCGAGTATAGGGGAATGGAATGATTTATTGTCGGATATATCAAGTAATAATATTCCACATCCAACTTGAATGGAACGCAGCACAACCGTGTACCCTGATAAAATGAAATTTATTGCAATCAACATTTAAATCGTATATTATTAGATAGATTTTTCCAGGTATTATAGACCTCCTTGGTAAATTCATATGAAAAATTATGATTTTTGAATGTCTGTTCGGGAGACGTTCATTTCACAAAACAGTCATGCTGCAGTCATTTTGGCTTTCGTGTGTGGTCGTGTTTTTAAAATTGTATTATTAGTTAGCTGCGACATAACGTGTGATGCCCAAAGGCATAGGGTGTCTTATTCATTGTGAAACTGTGTTTTCTTAATGGCATGAATCACACTGAAGACTTAAAATGCACAGCCCGCCACTGATCTTATGTATATATTATGTGTAGATTATGTGTTATGTGTAGCTCAATATGTGTTTAACAGCCAGTTGCATCTCATTACATTTCAGGGTGAAAGTATTTAATCGTGTTCTAGATTTTTCCCGATTTGTTGCATTATCTCTAAAAATATTTTGATCATTTTACACTATCTGGGCATCTTGTAGACCCGTTTTTGATAGATATATGTGCCAGAATATGTAAGAGTGTTTGGTGAAATTCCCATGCATTTAAGGGTTGAATATCAGAATGCAAAACTAAAATACACTGTCTTATAGAGCACCAGTCAGTTCATTTCATGGGGAACAGTCACAATGCTATCACACTTTATTTAGATATGATCATGATGTTTCCTTGAAAGATCTATGCCTTTTTCCCCAGACTTCCTTGTGTAGTCTGGGGCTGTTTCTATTTCTAAAAGTCGAGTCAATATGGATCAAAGTTTTATAATTAGTGACTATGGAGCTGAGATCGATGAACAAGCATAATTTCCATTGTGTTTAATGTGATTTTAATTCTTCCTATCTCACAATCAGGACTACTGCTGTTGTCACACATCAGAGCATGTACCACTCTAGGCTATGAGATCTCATTGCTGTGTTCATGGGGAGACTTAAAAAGTGCCCCAAAAATCTAATTAACAGCTTGCTGGCCAAATGAGGAATTCAATCCAAATAAAAATGAATAGAACAGGAGACTTAAGGGACTTGTGATTGTTATGAGCATTTGTTTGATTCTTGATCTGGAGCTCTTACTGATAAAACACCATCTGCCACAAAGAGAGAGACAGAGGGAGAAGAGAGAGAGAGTGTGAAAGATCAGAGAGAGAGAGAGCAAGGTAGCTTATCCTGCCCCCAGGGGGACTTCTCAAACCCATTCTCACCTCCTCAGGAGCAGAAGGGGGGTTGGGGGCAGTATTGGATGAAGTGAAAAATGCTGTTGTCTAGGAGAAGCTGATAAAGACAGTGCAGAGGACAACTGAGAACCATGGACAATATTCTGCAATATGTGGTCTATCTAAATAAGTAACGAGAGAGAGAGAGAGTTTGTTCTCAGTATATACAAAGTATGTATGTGTCTGTTCAATAATAGTCTGGTAGAGTAAATTGGTCATGGAATTTTGTGTGTGTTTCATATTCTGACCCATTTTGGTCATTAATTTGTTCATTATTCTAAAACCTCTGCAAGTTAAAGCATCAAAACTACATTGTTCTCTGAATCAAATTTTATTTCGACACTTATTAATAGGAAGAATAATGATTCCATCATTATGAAATGGATGTGTACAATAATAATTCAGCCTAGCTAATGATGCCATACAGTTAAATGTCCCCTTCACAGCACACTCATTAAGAACTTCAGTATCAATACACTGGGATCAAAAACGTTCTGTGTTACAGTATCACTTGAATGTGGAGTGGCCACTGCTGAGGGTCTAGATCTTTTTTTTCCATCTTTGATGAAAAGTCATAGATGCTGTTAATAGTATTTGTGTTAGGTTTAGTCAGGTTGAAGTGTAGCCTATTTGTGATGTGATTTTAGACAAAGAAATCCCTCTTTTACTATCAACATTATATCTTTTTGTAAAGATGGTATCATCACATCAGTAAATGTAAGATATATCACTTAGAAGAGAAGATTCATCTCTCCGGCTCTCCTGTACATGTGCTGTTGCTAAGAGACCAGCAGTCTGCCACATACCACCTCACGCATCCCCCGCGTGCATTTGTTTCACACCCTCTGCCAGGAGAGAGGGAACTGTACCTTTTTCTTTTAGCACCACACAGAAACTCATCTTACGGTCAAATGATACATCTGAATTCTCAAACAGAAACATTCTCAGAGGTGCATTGAATCTCATTTTTAGAACCGTAATTTTCTCTGAAGCTAAACAACCATCAAAGTACCATCACACTCAAACAAAGAGACAACATTTTATTTTTGATACTACAAAATGTGAATAACTTTTCATCTACATAACACATGATAGACCAACAATGTTTCCCCAAATGTTGCACTAACTAGCCTAACAGATTTATATGAACAAACAGTTTCATATTGAACAATGTTGCTGCATTGGAACATTAATAAATAATCCAGTTAGTGTTATGAGCTTATATATTTATTGCTGTTTATTGACTTTATTTATGCTATTGTTGCTTTTTTTTATGTTGCAAACTCTTGTTTAATTGTTGTGTGGTGTTGTTCAGGACTCCAGAAAGGGTTAGTTCATCCAAAAATGAAAATTCTGTCATCATTTACTCACCCTCATTCCATTCCAGATGTGTATTACTGAAAAAATATCTTAACTCAGCAGGTCCGTAAATCCAAGTGGATGGTGAAACGACCTTTGAAGCTCCAAAAAAACAGACAGTCAGCATAAACGTCATCCATACTACTTCACTGGTTAAATTAATGTAATCTAAAGTGAAACAATCAATTTTGGTGTGAAAAATATCAACATTAAAGTACTTTTTAACTATAAATCATTGCTTCCGGGGTTAATGGTTTAGGTTTAAATGTGTATGAACCAAATTATTGCTTGAATTGGCTTGCCTATTTACTGAGGCAGAGACTGTAGGTAAATTCATATAAGAGAAATATAAAATCATTTGTAAGAATGATATTGTGACAGAATATGAGTCCTTGTATTGATGATTTCCTTAACAAGAAATCTAGTTGTCTTGACTTGACTTTATTAACTAAACAAACTATTTTACTGAGGACAATTATTAAGACATTTAAATAAATAAATTGTCACATATTATACATACATTTCTGCATATACATGGTGAAATTATTTATTTTTCACATATCCCAGCTAAGCTGGGGTCAGAATGCAGGGTCAGCTATGATACAGCGCCCCTGGAGCAGATAGGTTCAAGGGCCTTGCTCAAGGGCCCAACAGTGGTGTCTTGGTGGTGTTGAACCCCTGACCTTCTGGTAAGTAACCCAGAGCCTTAACCGCTGAGCCACCACTGCCTACCACTGTTGAAAAATGCCAAAAATGTTCTGCATCATGTTGCCTTGATTTTTTAACAATTCCTTTTTAACAGTGTATATTGCATATCGCAAAACACAATAGTGAACTTAAGTGTATATTTCTCTTTCTTTTTTTGTAACAACCCTTTTAAATATACAGTAGATGTTGCAAGATCACTCTTGCCACTTAAGCAGAAAAAGGGGCAGAAGAGTAATAAATCCATTTGCAGTTTTATGACTTTATTGTTGAGAGCTTGAAAAAGGTGTCAGATGAAACTAGGACGTTCTCTCTGGAAAATGGCAAACCAATCTAGAGAAGATTAGTCATCAGTGGCAACAATGTGCTCTGTAAACAAAAGAAAATGGTTTAATAATGGTGAATAAATATTACCATTCTGAGTAAATTCTAGAGACTGTTGTGCATGAAAATCCCTGTCACAGAGATCAGCAGTCACAGAAATACTCAATCCAGCCCATCTGGCAACAACTATCATGCCATGGTCAAAATCTCTGAGATCACATTTTTCCCCATTCTGATGGTTGATGTGAACATTAACTGAAGCTCCTGACCCATATCTGCATGATTTTATACATTGCACTGCTGCCACATGATTGGCTGATTAGATAATTGCATGAAAAAGAAGGTTTACAAGTGTCCCTAATAAAGTGCTTATTGAGTGTATACAAGTAGCTATTCTGTTCAAGAACTTGTCCAGTTGGTGATAATTTATGAGCAAGATATGTGTATGTTAGCACTACTGTGTAAATTATATGAACAGTGTTTCATACGGTCCTGACAGAGAAAAATGTGTCACTCACTGCACTTGTAGAGTCTGAAGAGTCTGGTCATGTCATTCTGGCTCATCTCAGTAGCCGTGCCTATCTCAACACTGCTGTCAGGAATGGGAACCATAGTGGCGAGGCCATTCTTGGAGAAAGCATATCTAATTGGGGATACAGTATATGGACTTAGAGAACAATCTGATACACTTTAAATACATTAAAACTATCTCCTCTTAAGCCAGTGTGAGCTCACTCACCTCTCATACTGCATCACAGAGTTGTAGTCATAAGGAGTTCCCTGGTTAAGGGTGTTGATTTTGTCGAAGTTATGTTTTTTGTCTGATGAGCAAAAAAGAAAAGATATACAGTATAATAATAATAATAATTTATTGATGATCCCAGAAATCTACTGGGCATTGTGTTCATAAAGAACAGTTAAACAGTATACATAAGCTGACTTGACTACATTAAATACATCCATTCTACTTTACTGAAAATGGTCTGTTATTAAATATGTACCATCTAGGATGTTTTCCCAGATGACTTGGATGTGGTCATCACGGTCACTGCGGGTTTGCTCATGGTTGAAGCCAAGAGCGTGGAGCAACTCATGCTGCACAGTGCTGTGATAAATGCAGCCACTACTAGCAAGAGACACAATCTGGCCATAACCCTGACGACCAACGTATGAGTAACATCTGTAAATGTCAATAAAACATTTTGCATTACAATTTAATTACCCTCATCTGAATATCTTGATCTAGCTTCCCTTCCATCATAAATTTTAAATCAAACATTCTGATTAGAATCTCTGATTAGAATCTCGCATCCACACTAATCTTTATTTGCTTGAAAACAACAGCAACAGCATCATTTCACAAATATTCGGTTATAGAAAGTATTTTCATAAGTCTCTGTTTTCGGTGGAGAAAAATGCTTTTCTGATCTGAACAGATTCTTATTCTGATCGTGATCTGATCTGAATATAAATAACATCTTGTCTCTAGTCGACATTGTAATTCTGTGGTTTATGATATTTTTCTGATTGTAATTTTTGTTTCGTTACATACCCACTGCGGGACTCGATGCTGATATAGTCTCTCTCATCGTTGCGAGGGAAGAAGCGGATGCAGGAGACTGAAGAAAAAGAGTCCAGAGCACGCTGGATGATATCCACCTCACGGGAAGCTGAGAAAGGGCAAAGGACAGAGGCTGCTATAAATTTTATTACCTTTTTGCACACTTACATGCTTTTGCACCAATAATTGCATAGGTTTCCACTCTTCATTCTCTTAATGCTCTGAATGAAAAGATAAATAATCATATTAGTGATGTACAGTAGTTGTCCGCGATGACATAAGGTATATAAACATGGCCATCTGCAG
Source organism: Xyrauchen texanus (assembly GCF_025860055.1). Taxonomy (NCBI): domain Eukaryota; kingdom Metazoa; phylum Chordata; class Actinopteri; order Cypriniformes; family Catostomidae; genus Xyrauchen; species Xyrauchen texanus. The sequence goes on from NC_068277.1 coordinate 37,416,808, forward strand.
ATGTAGGCCAGAGGCAGTCAGTGGAGGTGCAGGGATCTGCATTTCTCTCATTCACAGCAATGTCATCCAACAGCTCGGGCTCATCAGCTTCAGGAACTAACACAGATATAAAAACACAGTTAAATCTCACTTACTGTGAGTAAATGCATGCATGAATCATTGCTTATTTGGGACCTTTTAGGAAATAAAATTGGTATATAGCATTATTTTGTTATTGTTGTTTTGTAATGCTGAATGATCACAGACAAAGTATTTTATAACATGAAACATAATTAAGCTAATCATACTGTATGCTATTTTTGGGTTTTTGTGTAACTGAGATGTATTGATGTATATTGGTGAGCATGTGGTGTGTACGTACTGATGCCTTTATTGGCTCTATGCAACAGTTCAGAAACAGACAGCTCAGCAGAAGTGTCCTCTAGAACTAAAAAAAAAACGACATCAACTTATTCACTAATGAACCATTACATTTACATCATCATAAATCATGTATAGTCTGAGCTTCTGGAGTATTTGACTTACCAGTCTGCATGTGATGTATGCCAGAAAAACCATGCGCAAACATACAAGCAAAGAAATTAAAACCATAAATGAAGTCATGACCATCACATTACATTCTTATTATAATCAGAGAACTAAATAATGTATAAAGTGATGTTTTTATATTAATCACTTGCAACCTAATGAGTGCTAAAATTATTTTGTGTATGTTTGTAATACCATCTCCTCAGCTCTAACAGAGCTGACCAGCAGCAGGGCCAGAAGCCCAAAAATCATCTTGGTCCCAAACATGACTGCCAAAAACCTGCAGAATGAATCAGCGCACAGCATTTTGATTGGAAAAGGATCATTAACCATGCATATCTACTTTTGATAATGTCTGATAGCAAAAGGTTCCCTTTTTCTATAAAGAACACTATGTGAAAACATGTTAAAGAACATTTAAAATGTAGTAGTCTAACATTATATAAAATTAAATTAGCAACATACAAAATATCAGTGTCATTCAATATAATTTCTAGAAAGTGTGTTACTATAGACTCATAAGGAGTGCATGTAAAAACCTGATAAAATTGGATCGTAACCTATTTTTTTATGTTCTTTTCTCATCTTCTGCTTAGCTGAAGCATGAAACCATGTTACAATTTGATAAAATAATTACTTTGATTAGATTTGTCAAGAGGGGAAACATTCCAGTTCTCTTACCTTCAATTTCCAAAGCTAGTGCAACTCTAGGGCCGTGACAGGGTTTTATACCCTGATGTGCACCTGTTTCAGCACAGTCTTTTCAAATATGGGCAATAGTACAGGATGACGCCAACAAAAAATAATTAAATAAATCTTCAAAACAAAAATACAAAAAGTACAGAAGGATTAAGGCAAGCCTTTATCATGTATTGATTTGTATAATCTTGTTTCAAAGTCAACAGGTGTAAAATTCCCTCAGTTTGTGCATTGCTTCATAGAAACACAACCCTTGTGAAACTATCACCTAAGGTCAGTGTAATGGATTGTTTAGCAGGTGTTGAACAGGTCTACTTTCCAACAGTCTCTTTGTCAAGCAATAAAGAGTCAATATACTGTAGGCCCATAAATGCAGAAATAATTAAACCCTAGTCTTTGCATACATTTATAGGAAAGCAGTGTTTTTTTGTATAACATAACATTTTTAACAACAAATTGTTTACTTTCAGTGAAATCCATGAATCAGCTTGAATTATAGAACAGGTTTTAGTGATATTGTTGGTTGTAGTGTTTTGCAAAGGAGTTGCAAAGCAGCCACGTGAAAAAGCTAGATACATTTTTGTTTTCTTGAATTATTTTTGCAGTTCTGCTTGTTAACGCTATAGTGTTGCAGAAATTACACACTTAAAGGGATAGTTCACCCAAAACTGAAAGTTCTCTCATTATTAACATAATCATCACCCTCATACTATCCCAGATGTGATCAATGAATATCTGTCTTCTGCTGAACACAAACAATGATTTTAGAAGAATTTCTCAGTTATGTAGTTCCCTATCTGTCACTCACTCGATGTGGTGTTGATGTAGTGACACTAGGGGTAGCTCGTGGGAGCCCAAAACACCTCAGATCTTTGAGAAAAGGCCAATGAGAATTGGCGAGTGGAATTTGCATGCCACTCCGCTGGACTTATGGGTACAAAAGGAGCTGGCTCGCAACCATTCATTCAGATTTTTTCGAGCGGTTGATTCAGCAGACAGCTGTATTTCTCTGCCGGTCCATTCACTTCGAAAGAATCTAATTGCTGTTAGTTATATAGCATATTTCAGTGGCTTTCTCTCATTCTGCAGCGGTTGCTGCAGAGTACGCCACTTGGTGCTTCGACAAATTAAAAGAGTATATATATTCCTGAAGAAAGAGTATATTTCCTCTAAATGAGCAATCACATTGACATGAACATCTTTCTAAAGACACATCTTTTTAAAGATGCCCTTCTGTCTTAGTGTAGTTTCTGGGTGCGGTCGTTATCTCTCCACCTCTGACGACCACAATCGCTGCCTCATGTGTCTGGGCTGTAATCACGTTAAGGAAGCGTTCGTGGATTGTTGTATTGGATGGATGGATGGTAAAAGTTTCTTCCGGGGTAAAGCCACTTCAGCCATCCCTCATGCTGGACCCTCTACCTATTGGTACGAGGCTGGCCCGGTTGGGGCTGGAGGCGATTTGGGGGCTCAAATGGGTTTGTTTCCATCATGTAATCCCCCACAGACAGCTCATTCCCCAGCACGCTCGTTCATTCCGGTCCAGTTCTGGGATGAGTGATCGCCTTGGTGATGGTCGGACGCCAAGGACTTGACTGGGCTAGCGCCCTCGGGTGTGCCAGCCCAGTCTGTGGCAGACGCGGAGCTGACCGCCATGCTTGCCCGGGCCACCAATCAATTTGTTCCTGGGTTCGGGGCACCACTCACGGCCAAACCCCCCCCACCCCCTTCTTCCTGGAGGTGTGCAATAAGCTGACGGGTCATGGGGGTCACCTTATCCTAACTAGACCCCTCAGCTCTACCCTCCACAGCGGGGTGACAGGAATATGCCATGATTCCTCAGGTGGATATGATGGTTGTGGTGCACTTGTGCCCGAAAAATGCCTCCACCTGGTGTATCGACCAGCAATCCCCTCCAAGGCATGTAGGACTACGTTGTCTCTGGCGGCCAAAGCCTACAGCACCGCTGGACAGGCTGCCTCCGCCATGCATGCCATGACCCTCCTGCAAGTCCACCAGGCCAAGGCACTGAAAGAACTGCATGAGGGTAGTTCTGATCCCGATGTGTTGGAGGAATTGTGCTCAGCGACCAGCCTCACCCTTCAGGTGACCAAGGTCATGTCGCGGGCACTCGGGAAGACAATGTCCACCCTGGTAGTCCAGGAATTCCATCTATGGCTGAATCTAGTCGAGATGAGGGACGCAAACAAGGCACGCTTCCTGAACGCACCCATCTCCCAGATCGGCCTATTTGGCGACACTGTCATGGACTTTGCCCAGCAGTTCTCAGCAGTAAAGAAAAAGACTAAGGTGATACAGCACATCTTGCTCCAGCATGGCTCAAAGTGCGTACCCTTGTCTGTTCACCAAGGGCATCCCCCTGCGGCAGTGAAAGCCCAGGCGGCTCGGCCCAGGCGTAGAGCCCCTCCTCCTGGCCCCCCACAGAAGGCTCCTAAGCACCCCTGATGTGGACGACCCAAGTAGGAAGACGTCCACTGGTGGAGGGCCAGGAAGAGAATCTTGTGTCCGCTTTTGTTTTGTGTTTGCCGCACCACAACGGGCTGCGGTACCCACATTGTAAAAAAAGAGTGGTTTCCTCTCTCCTTGGGTCACACAGCAGGAACCAAGTCTGGTTCCTGGATGGGACGTGGAAGACTTAAGTGGTCTACCATCCGCGGTGGTAAACACAATCACTCAGGCCAGAGCTCCCTCCATGAGTCAGCTGTATGCCCTGAAATGGCGTGTGTTCACGAGTTGGTTTTCTTCCCGAGGCGAATACCCCCAGAGATGCGCAGTCGAGTCTGTACTTTCCTTCCTGCAGGAAAAGCTGGAGGGGCGGCTGTCCCCCTATAGCAGCACACCACGACGCAGTGGTAGGTAAGTTCCTTCAGGGATCAGGTGGTGAGCCTGCAAGCGCTGCCCCAGGAGGAGGTAGACCCAGCCTTGTCATTGCTGTGTCTGGAGCATGCTTTGCACATATACTTGGACCGCACGCAGAGATTTAGGCGCTCTGAACAGCTCTTTGACAGTGGAACGGGAATGCTGTCTCCAAACATAGGCTTGCCCACTGGATCGTGAATGCCATCGCTTTGACATAACATTCCAAGGCCGTGCACACCCCTTTGGGAATATGAGAATACTCTACAAGGAGTGTGGCATTCTTGTGGGCACTGGCCAATTGCACCTCTCTCATAGACATCTGCAGAGCAGCGGGCTGGGCAATACCCAATACCTTTGAAGTTTTTGTTTTGTCAGGTACGAAGAGGTAAGTTTGGGTATACGGGACAGCTGTCCGGGTGTATCACTTGTGTATAGCTCCTTTCGTGCCCTTCTTCTCCCATGCGAGTTCACAAACCGGTGACCCTGGATGCCCTTCCTCCCTAGCCCTGTGGCACATGAATTCAGTGGAGGAATTTGCAGCAAGACCCGGTACGTGTGCTAATATCCCCTGTACTGGTGTAGGTGCTCCACAGGTGCCAGTTACTCCGGTAACACCCTGTGATGTATTTTCCGCAGTTCGGTCTCCCTGTCGGTAGACCCGCGTCTCCCTTGGGCAGAGCTCTCTCTACCCACGGTCGCTGTGTGTCACTGTGTGTCGACCTACCACCCTGCCTTTACCATGTGCGGCTGGTGAGCCCATGTGCTATATTGCCACGTTACCTCCCCTTCAGGTAGGATGTGGTCTCTGCGGGATCTTTTCCACCTGAGAGAATAGGAAAGGAAAAGAAAACCTTCCCTAGCACATATATTGAGCGTTAAAGGGCCCCAGCCAAATAACTAAAATCTCTGTGGAGAGAAAACATAGGCATGGCCTGCTCCCATACTAGATAATTCTTTCCCTCCACTCAGGGATGTGGGGAACTATACAAACTTTTTGAGTGTAGTGCAGTTTGAGCGCATCTGCTATTACGCACGCAGTAGCCTGCTTGCACCTGCATCGGCAGCTCACATAACACAGTTCAGTTAGTTGTGGCGTTTTGTATAGGGAACACTAGTGTCACTGCATCAACACAATGTCGAGTGAGTGACAGATAGGGAACGTCTTGGTTACTGTCGTAACCTCCATTCCCTGACGGAGAGAACGAGATATTGTGTCCCCCTTCAACAATGCTGTACTACCCACTGCACATGCGTCAAGCACTAGGAAGTGTAATCAAGCTTGAAATCATGATCGTGCCTAGAGACTGAAATAGCATGATGTACAGTAAAAAAAGAGTTACATTTTTGTCTTTTCACACCCCAAAACAACTGGATTGCTTCAGAGGACACAGATTAAACCACTAGAGTCTGATGGATTATGTTTATGCTGTCTTTATCTACTTATTGGAGCTTCAAAGTTTGTGTCACCATTCACTTGCATTGTATGGATCAACAGAGCTGAAATATTCTTCTATGAATCTCAGTTTGTGTTCTGTAGAAGAAAGAAATTCCTACACATCTGGGATGGCATAAAGATGAGAAAATGATGAAAGAATTTTCATTTTTAGTTAAAATATAATTTTAAAGTTTAAGTGAACATGAAGTGAATTTGAAATAATTTTGGTTGTTTAATTGTTGTGTGGTGGTTGTTCAGGACTCCAGAAAGGGTTAGTTCACCCAAAAATGAAAATTCTGTCATCATTTACTCACCCTCATTCCATTCCAGATGTGTATTACTGAAAAAATATCTTAACTCAGCAGGTCCGTAAATCCAAGTGAATTGTGATACGACCTTTGAAGCTCCAAAAAAACAGACAGTCAGCATAAACGTCATCCATACTACTTCACTGGTTAAATTAATGTAATCTAAAGTGAAACAATCAATTTTGGTGTGAAAAATATCAACATTAAAGTACTTTTTAACTATAAATCATTGCTTCCGGGGTTAATGGTTTAGGTCTAAATGTGTATGAACCAAATTATTGCTTGAATTGGCTTGCCTATTTACTGAGGCAGAGACTGTCGGAAAACACATATATAGATGCATATCGCAAAACACAATAGTGAACTTAAGTGTATATTTCTCTTTCTTTTTTGTAACAACCCTTTTAAATATACAGTAGATGTTGCAAGATCACTCTTGCCACTTAAGCAGAAAAAGGGGCAGAAGAGTAATAAATCCATTTGCAGTTTTATGACTTTATTGTTGAGAGCTTGAAAAAGGTGTCAGATGAAACTATGACGTTCTCTCTGGAAAATGGCAAACCAATCTAGAGAAGATTAGTCATCAGTGGCAACAATGTGCTCTGTAAACAAAAGAAAATGGTTTAATAATGGTGAATAAATATCACCATTCTGAGTAAATTCTAGAGACTGTTGTGCATGAAAATCCCTGTCACAGAGATCAGCAGTCACAGAAATACTCAATCCAGCCCATCTGGCAACAACTATCATGCCATGGTCAAAATCTCTGAGATCACATTTTTCCCCATTCTGATGGTTGATGTGAACATTAACTGAAGCTCCTGACCCATATCTGCATGATTTTATACATTGCACTGCTGCCACATGATTGGCTGATTAGATAATTGCATGAAAACGAAAGTTTACAAGTGTTCCTAATAAAGTGCTTATTGAGTGTATACAAGTAGCTATTCTGTTCAAGAACTTGTCCAGTTGGTGATAATTTATGAGCAAGATATGTGTATGTTAGCACTACTGTGTAAATTATATGAACAGTGTTTCATACGGTCCTGACAGAGAAAAATGTGTCACTCACTGCACTTGTAGAGTCTGAAGAGTCTGGTCATGTCATTCTGGCTCATCTCAGTAGCCGTGCCTATCTCAACACTGCTGTCAGGAATGGGAACCATAGTGGCGAGGCCATTCTTGGAGAAAGCATATCTAATTGGGGATACAGTATATGGACTTAGAGAACAATCTGATACACTTTAAATACATTAAAACTATCTCCTCTTAAGCCAGTGTGAGCTCACTCACCTCTCATACTGCATCACAGAGTTGTAGTCATAAGGAGTTCCCTGGTTAAGGGTGTTGATTTTGTCGAAGTTGTGTTTTTTGTCTGATGAGCACAAAAAAAAGATATACAGTATAATAATAATAATAATTTATTGATGATCCCAGAAATCTACTGGGCATTGTGTTCATAAAGAACAGTTAAACAGTATACATAAGCTGACTTGACTACATTAAATACATCCATTCTGCTTTACTGAAAATAGTAAATGGTAAATGGTCTGCACTTGTATAGCGCCTTTTTAACCTTAACGGTATTCAAAGCGCTTTACACTGTGACACATTCACCCATTCATACACACAATGGTGGCAGAGCTGCCATGCAAGGTGCTAGCCTGCCATTGGGAGCAACTTGGGGTTCAGTGCCTTGCCCAAGGACACGTGAAGTCATGTGGGCCGAGATTTGAACCACCAATCCTACGATTAGTGGCTGACCCGCTCTACCAACTGAGTTAGAGCCGCCCCAAAATGGTCTGTTATTAAATATGTACCATCTAGGATGTTCTCCCAGACGACTTGGATGTGGTCGTCACGGTCACTGCGGGTTTGCTCATGGTTGAAGCCAAGAGCGTGGAGCAACTCATGCTGCACAATGTTGTGATAAATGCAGCCACTACGAGCGAGAGACACAATCTGGCCATAACCCTGACGACCAACGTATGAGTAACATCTGTAAAAGTCAATAAAACATTTTGCATTACAATTTAATTACCCTCATCTGAATATCTTGATCTAGCTTCCCTTCCATCATAAATTTTAAATCAAACATTCTGATTAGAATCTCTGATTAGAATCTCGTATCCACACTAATCTTTATTTGCTTGAAAACAACAGCAACAGCATCATTTCACAAATATTCGGTTATAGAAAGTGTTTTCATAAGTCTCTGTTTTCGGTGGAGAAAAATGCTTTTCAGTGTGGATGAGAGGTGCAAACATTAGCTTCATTGAAACATACTAGTGTGGAAGTGAACAGATTCTTATTCTGATCGTGATCTGATCTGAATATAAATAACATCTTGTCTCTAGTCGACATTGTAATTCTGTGGTTTATGATATTTTTCTGATTGTAATTTTTGTTTCGTTACATACCCACTGCGGGACTCGATGCTGATATAGTCTCTCTCATCATTGCGAGGGAAGAAGCGGATGCAGGAGACTGAATCGAAAGAGTACAGAGCACGCTGGATGATATCCACCTCACGGGAAGCTGAGAAAGGGCAAAGGACAGCGGCTGTTATACATTTGTTTACCTTTTTGCACACTTACATGCTTTTGCACCAATAATTGCATAGGTTTCCATTCTTCATTCGATAAATAATCATATTTGTGACGTACAGTAGTCGTCCGCGATGACATAAGGTATATAAACATGGCCATCTCCAACCATATTCCAGAGGCAGTCGGTGGAGGTGCAGGGATCTGCATTTCTCTCATTCACAGCAATGTCATCCAACAGCTCGGGCTCATCAGCTTCAGGAACTAACACAGATATAAAAACACAGTTAAATCTCACTTACTGTGAGTAAATGCATGCATGAATCATTGCTTATTTGGGACCTTTTAGGAAATAAAATTGGTATATAGCATTATTTTGTTATTGTTGTTTTGTAATGCTGAATGATCACAGACAAAGTATTTTATAACATGAAACATAATTAAGCTAATCATACTGTATGCTTTTTTTTTGGGTTTTTGTGTAACTGAGATGTATTGATGTATATTGGTGAGCATGTGGTGTGTACGTACTGATGCCTTTATTGGCTCTATGCAACAGTTCAGAAACAGACAGCTCAGCAGAAGTGTCCTCTAGAACGAAAAAAAAAAAACACATCAACTTATTCACTAATGAACCATTACATTTACATCATCATAAATCATGTATAGTCTGAGCTTCTGGAGTATTTGACTTACCAGTCTGCATGTGATGTATGCCAGAAAAACCATGCGCAAACATACAAGCAAAGAAATTAAAACCATAAATGAAGTCATGACCATCACATTACATTCTTATTATAATCAGAGAACTAAATAATGTATAAAGTGATGTTTTTATATTAATCACTTGCAACCTAATGAGTGCTAAAATTATTTTGTGTATGTTTGTAATACCATCTCCTCAGCTCTAACAGAGCTGACCAGCAGCAGGGCCAGAAGCCCAAAAATCATCTTGGTCCCAAACATGACTGCCAAAAACCTGCAGAATGAATCAGCGCACAGCATTTTGATTGGAAAAGGATCATTAACCATGCATATCTACTTTTGATAATGTCTGATAGCAAAAGGTTCCCTTTTTTCTATAAAGAACACTATGTGAAAACATGTTAAAGAACATTTAAAATGTAGTAGTCTAACATTATATAAAATTAAATTAGCAACATACAAAATATCAGTGTCATTCAATATAATTTCTAGAAAGTGTGTTACTATAGACTCATAAGGAGTGCATGTAAAAACCTGATAAAATTGGACGCAACCTATTTTTTTATGTTCTTTTTCTCATCTTCTGCTTAGCTGAAGCATGAAACCATGTTACAATTTGATAAAATAATTACTTTGATTAGATTTGTCAAGAGGGGAAACATTCCAGTTCTCTTACCTTCAATTTCCAAAGCTAGTGCAACTCTAGGGCCGTGACAGGGTTTTATACCCTGATGTGCACCTGTTTCAGCACAGTCTTTTCAAATATGGGCAATAGTACAGGATGACGTCAACAAAAAAATAATTAAATAAATCTTCAAAACAAAAATACAAAAAGTACAGAAGGATTAAGGCAAGCCTTTATCATGTATTGATTTGTATAATCTTGTTTCAAAGTCAACAGGTGTAAAATTCCCTCAGTTTGTGCATTGCTTCATAGAAACACAACCCTTGTGAAACTATCACCTAAGGTCAGTGTAATGGATTGTTTAGCAGGTGTTGAACAGGTCTACTTTCCAACAGTCTCTTTGTCAAGCAATAAAGAGTCAATATACTGTAGGCCCATAAATGCAGAAATAATTAAACCCTAGTCTTTGCATACATTTATAGGAAAGCAGTGTTTTTTGTATAGCATAACAATTTTAACAACAAATTGTTTACTTTCAGTGAAATCCATGAATCAGCTTGAATTATAGAACAGGTTTTAGTGATATTGTTGGTTGTAGTGTTTTGCAAAGGAGTTGCAAAGCAGCCACGTGAAAAAGCTAGATACATTTTTGTTTTCTTGAATTATTTTTGCAATTCTGCTTGTTAACGCTATAGTGTTGCAGAAATTACACACTTAAAGGGATAGTTCACCCAAAACTGAAAGTTCTCTCATTATTAACATAATCATCACCCTCATACTATCCCAGATGTGATCAATGAATATCTGTCTTCTGCTGAACACAAACAATGATTTTTAGAAGAATTTCTCAGTTATGTATTTCCCTATCTGTCACTCACTCGATGTGGTGTTGATGTAGTGACACTAGGGGTAGCTCGTGGGAGCCCAAAACACCTCAGATCTTTGAGAAAAGGCCAATGAGAATTGGCGAGTGGAATTTGCATGCCACTCCGCTGGACTTATGGGTACAAAAGGAGCTGGCTCGCAACCATTCATTCAGATTTTTTCGAGCGGTTGATTCAGCAGACAGCTGTATTTCTCTGCCGGTCCATTCACTTCGAAAGAAGCTAATTGCTGTTGGATATATAGCGTATTTCAGTGGCTTTCTCTCATTCTGCAGCGGTTGCTGCAGAGTACGCCACTTGGTGCTTCGACAAATTAAAAGAGTATATATATTCCTGAAGAAAGAGTATATTTCCTCTAAATGAGCAATCACATTGACATGAACATCTTTCTAAAGACACATCTTTTTAAAGATGCCCTTCTGTCTTAGTGTAGTTTCTGGGTGCGGTCGTTATCTCTCCACCTCTGACGACCACAATCGCTGCCTCATGTGTCTGGGCTGTAATCACGTTAAGGAAGCGTTCATGGATGGTTGTATTGGATGGATGGATGGTTGACCATGGCAATGTTGTGGTTGCGGCTTTCTTTCTTCCGGGGTAAAGCCACTTCAGCCATCCCTCATGCCGGACCTTCTACCTATGGGTACGAGGCTGGCCCGGTTGGGGCTGGAGGCGATTTGGGGGCTCAAATGGGTTTGCTTCCGTCATGTAATCCCCCACAGACCGCTCATTCCCCAGCACGCTTGTTCATTCCGGTCCAGTTCTGTCACTCACTCGATGTGTTGTTGATGTAGTGACACTAGGGGTAGCTCTTGGGAGCCCAAAACACCTCAGATCTTTGAGAAAAGGCCAATGAGAATTGGCGAGTTGAATTTACATAGTCGTTAAACTGTCATTTTGTGAATTTGAAATTATTATTTGCCATTTTTGCTTTGCTCCCAGGTGCTGCAGTATGCACTAAATTCTAAAATATCTAAAAATATTTCAGGTGTTTTTTGTTTTTTTTTCCATTCTCTAAACAAAACATGTTTTTCTTGGGAATATTGTTTTATTTTGTTATCGATGTAAAGGTTTTTTCATTTCTTCTTAATATCATTTTCCATCCTGTTAATCTTCTATAATATCCCCTTTACTAACCAACGGCATTTTGCTTAATGATAACATCATCCTTCTTTTTTCTGGAAAAATAACAGTACACACATCAGTAAGGATGTGAAGTTTTGTGGTGTCAGCTAATTGGTTTGTCTCCATAAAACATTCCATTCTGTTTATACATTTACAGAGTATGAGTATTTCTGTAATAAAATCAGTATTGTTTAAATCATCATTTGAAATGATAAAACTTTGGGTATTTCTTTTTATTAACACTGCAGTAATTTACATAGTCAGGCCAAAGTTCTCACAATTCAACTGGCAAAGGGTTTTCTATTTAAACGATATCAAAGTGACTCTTTGATTGCAGCTTTATTGGTGTGTTATTTTTCTTATTATTTAACTGTTAGAGTGATTAAGCATAGTAGTAAGCACACCATGGCTTTGGTTCTTCAGTGAACTTTATTTCTGTGCTGCATATCTGGTTGCTGATTGGACTTTTGCTGCTCCTAAAGAATGAGAAAATCATCAACGATCAATCACCAGTGCCGCTTAGAAAATTTGTGTCTATTTATTTTTTATCCTAATCATTAAAGTGATCAAGGTACAACAATCATTTTAAGTAGGATGAAGCCCAAGGATTGATAAATCTTCAGTAATCATGATAAAAATCTCTGAATGTGTGCATGAAGGTGTAATATTATATTTACATGTGAGTAAATACTTTGGTGTAATCATCTCAGTTTTCTGAGTGGACAATGTAATTATAATAACATTTAAACATTTTGAAAATACAGTGAATGAAAGAAAAAAAAATTCTGCAAGCAAGTCCATGGCTTCTGGACAGAGAAAGACATGTATGTGTGCATGTAACTCACAGCACTTGTAGAGTTTGTTGAGTCTGATGATGTCATTTTGGCTCATCTGAGAAGCCGTGCCTAACTCAACATTGCTGTTGGGGATGGGAACCATAGTGGTGAGGCTGTTCTTGGAGAAGGCATATCTGATAAAGCAATGGGCACCGAAGCATTTAGACTGCAATCTGGTTGACCTTACACAAGGATTAACATTATCTCCCCTTAAGCCAGTGTGAGCTCACTCACCTCTCATACTGCATCACAGAGTTGTAGTCACAAGGAGTTCCCTGGTTAAGGGTGTTGATTTGGTTGAAGTTGTACTTCATGTCTGATGAGCAAACAAAATATTTACTGGTCCTGTTCTATTTTGCATACTAAAACAGCTAACTTAAGTTTAAATTGCGACACTATATACAAGTATCATATTAATGCTGCGGGTTTGCTCATGGTTGAAGCCAAGAGCATGGAGCAACTCATGCTGCACAGTGCTGTGGTAAAGGCAGCCATTACGAGCCAGAGACACAGTCTGAACATAACCCTGACGACCAACATCTGTAAGGCAAATAAAAAAATGTAATGTCTGGCACGCTGATAATTAGCCTCATCTGAGAATCTAGTTTTAATTGTATTATACATTAAATCTAATACTCATTCTGATTGGAATTCTGCTTCTACCTCTGATTCTATAGAAAACTATGTTGTTCCTTGAGGCATTTGTCTTCAAAATGAAAATTAGAGTACCAAATGCTGTCCAGAGAGTTTACAATCCTATATAAGATGAATGTATAAGAAAAACTGTTTTTGGTTTGAGGTAATTGAACATTTCAGTTTTTGAATTGCTGTCCAGAGAGTTTACAACTCTTTTGTAAACTAAATGTTTATGGAAAATGTAAAAAAAAACAAATCCATATCATAAAATTCAGTCATGATGTTAATTTAAAGAATGAAATGCTAACTAGAGGGACTATAAAGCCAAAGTAATGTGTATAAACTTAAAAGCCCAATTAAATTATAAAAGCTATGGATGGTTAATTTGAATAAAATATGTTATAATTTTCAAAGGCTTTGGATTTTTTTTTATTTTAACTGACCACATCCTTTTGCCAAGTATCTTATCAGTGCTGTATAAAACCCTTGGTCCTTCAGAGATCTAATGTACATTAGGTTCTTTGTGGAACTGCAAAAGGTTCTCCTATGGGATCACTCTTAAGAACCTTACTATGGTACCTTAAAGCTCCATAGTACTAAGGGTTTTTTTTAGAAAACTTGCAATATCATGGTTCCTTGTGGAACTGAAACAGGTTCTTTGTGGAACTGAAAAGGGGTTCCTTGTGGCACCACTGTGAAGAACCATTTCTGGGTTCTTTAAAGCACCAGTATATAGATGGTTCTCGAAAGAGCTTTACATTAAGGGTTCTTTGTAGATCTTAAAAGGGTTCTCCTATGGCATCACTCTGAAGAACCCTTATTGGTTCTAATTGGAACCTTTATTTTTAAGAGTGTAATTGAGATCATGATGATTGTGGCTTGCTTATATTCCCACAATGCAGACCTTCATTCAGACTCTGTATAATCTTTCTTTTGTCTTGATTTTAATTCAATGAGATGCTTTTTTCTGATTGTGGTTGTGATTTTTGTTTTGTTACATACCCACTGCGGGACTCAATGCTGATGTAGTCTCTCTCATTGGTGCGACGAAAGAAACGGACGCAGGAGCTTGAAGCAAAAGAGTTCAGACCTCACTGGATGATCTCCAGCTCACGAGAGGCTGAGAAGTCAAAGGGCAGAGGTTGTATTTGAAATGTTTACTTAGATTCTTTGACTCTTCTAAGAGTTTAAGAAATAGTGCAGAGTCTGAATGAAAATATCAATAGTAATTATATTAGTGACGTACAGTAGTGTTTGGCGATGGCGTAAGGCACATAAACATAGCCATCGCTGTACTTGGGCCAGAGGCAGTCAGTGGAGGTGCAGGGATCTGCATTTTTCTCATTCACAGCAATGTCATCCAACAGCTCGGGCTCATCAGCTTCAGGAACTAACATGGAAATAAAAACAGTTTTTAAAACTGTCACTTAATACATCCTCGAATTACATGTTTATTTGGGACTTCTTAGTAAAATGAATATAGCAACATGGTAATTTCATGATATTGTTTTGTTTTTTTTAAATACTGAATAATCACATATATCATGTATTTGATAACATAAAACATAATCATGTTTACTGTATGCTATTTTGGGGTTTTTGTGTAACTGAGATGTATTGATGTATATTGGTGAGCATGTGGTGTGTACGTACTGATGCCTTTATTGGCTCTATGCAACAGTTCAGAAACAGACAGCTCAGCAGAAGTGTCCTCAAGAACTAAAAAAACACATCAACTTATTCACTAATGAACCATTAATTAATTGTGTAAAATAACTTTGAAATGTTATCATGTATACTCTGAGGTGCAGGAGTATTTGGCTTACCAGGCTGCATGTGAAGTACGTCAGAACACCACACACAACACAGACATGGAAAAGAAATGTTAAAACAAAATGTAAAAAAAAAAGAAAAGGTTAAATCAAACATTTTATATTCTTTATTATTACATTAATTTTACATTGATTTATAATCAGAGACGTAAACAAATGCATAATGTATTAAGCAATGTTTTTACATATATAATACATTTATTGTAACCTACTGAGCATTTGTGTATGTATGTGTCTTACCATTTCCTCAGCTCTAACAGAGCAGACCAGCAGCAGGGCCAGAAGCCCAAAAGTCATCTTAGTTACAAACATGACTGCCAAAAACCTGCAGAATGAATCAGCGCACAGCATTTTGATTTGGGGCTGTTTAGTTAACAACACCGAGTTCCAGTTCAGCACTTTTACCAATATATCAACATATAATGTCTGATAACACAATATTCCTTTTCTTATTATGACTAGATACATGAAATGAAATCTTGTAAAAATATGTTCTAGAATGTAAATTAAAAAATAGAATGTAACAATCTGAAAGAAAGGCCTAAAATGTGTGTTACTGATACTAAAGGCTTATAAGGACTCCATGTTAAAACTGTGTGTGTCCTTCCCCATCTCAACTGAAATATAAAATCATGTCATAATTTGATAAAATAATTACTTTGAATAGATTTGTCATGGGGGGAACATACACAGTCTCTTACCTGTGCTTTCTAAAGCAAGTGAAACTCTAGGGCCTTGACAGGGTTTTATACTGTACCCTGATGTGCACCTGTATCAGCACAGTCTTTTCAAATATGGCCAATAGTACATGCTGACATAAACAAAAAAAAATATCTTTGAAAAATACACAATGCAAGTCTTTATCATGTTTAGATTTGTATAACCTTGTTTCAAAGAGAGCAGGTGTAAAATTCCCTCACTCTGTGCGTTGCTTATAGGAAAATGTATATGAAATGATGAACTACTTCCTCATTAAATTCATTGGTTTTTAACCAGAAAAGGATGGACACTTTTATTTACTTCTCCATTAGATCAGCACATCAGCTGATAAACCTTGTCGTATTAACATTATAAAAGTGTGTGTGTGTGTGTGTGTGTGTGTGTGTGTGTGTGTGTGTGTGTGTGTGTGTGTGTGTGTGTGTGTGTGTGTGTATGTGTGAGCGTGTATTTATCACTTTGTGGGGACCAAATGTCCCCATAAGGATAGTAAAACCCGAAATTTTTGACCTTGTGGGGACATTTTGTCGGTCCCCATGAGGAAAACATCTTATAAATCATACTAAATTATGTTTTTTGAAAATGTAAAAATGCAGAAAGTTTTCTGTGAGGGTTAGGTTTAGGGGTAGGGTTAGGGTTAGTGGATAGAATATAAAGTTTGTACAGTATAAAAACCATTATGTCTATGGAAAGTCCCCATAAAACATGGAAACACAACATGTGTCTGTGTGTGTGTGTGTGTGTGTGTGTGTGTGTGTGTGTGTGTGTGTGTGTGTGTGTGTGTGTGTGTGTGTGTGTGTGTGTGTGTGTGTGTGTGTTTTAAAGCCCTTAGTTACGTTCTTCTTCCTGGGCCAGCTTTCTACTTAATAAAGTCAGTAACTTCTGTCCTATTCCGCTTGAAAGTCATTGCAGTTATATTTCCTGCTGTCCAAGGAATGTTTATAATGTGAATAAAATGATGTCTCTCTTTGTACAACTTTCTGCACAACACTGCAAAGAGTCTACTCAGATAGACCTTGTTTAAGAAAAGTCATGTTGCTGCAATTACAAACATGTTTTATGTGCTTTAAGTGACGTCCAATTCTTCCTCATTCAGCTGTAAAAAAAATGTGTTTGTTTGTTTGTCTTTTATATATATTTAATTTAATATAAAAATAATGACCCATACATTTATGGTATTTACTTCTGGTCACCTAAATAGTGTTCTATGGACTTATTTTGCCTTTCTTGTCTGCTCAACTGTTTCTTCTAAATCAGTCAAGTATATACTTTGCTCTGTCACAATTGCTGCAAATGAAGTTGAGGTCTCTGACACCTGCATATTTAATTTCAGCTCATATCCATGTTTGACGTCCCACACACACATTAATAAAAATGTGCTTTAATTTAAAGTTAACATAAAGATTCAGCATGTACATCAATGGTAAATGTAATATTTAGGCTTATCTTGATTTTGACCATGGGACTGTACTTAAGCAGGATCAATGTTGAAAAATTAAACCTTAGTGAGATACGTTTAGCCCATGTGAGAACTTCTCCAACTCTATATAGAAAGCATTTTTTTTTAAAAAATAGGCACATTTATGCATATTTAACATAAAATGTATTAATTTCAAACATCGTGAATGATGCATTCCTGTGCAGACACACGTTTTGATAAATCAACTGACAGAGGGTTTGATATTCTCTTTGATTGAATCTTTATTGGTGTGTTATTTTGCATATTACATAACTGACAGAGTTATGTAGGTTAAGGACAGTAAACACCATCGATGACACTTTGGATCTTCAATTAACTTCTTTTTTTCTCAACTGCATGTCTGGATGGTGAATGCAATTCTTCTTCTCCTTTAAGGATGAGAAAATCATGAAGGTTCAGTTTAATGTAACTTGAAATGTAAAACACAAAGTAATCAAGAAGATGTGTAATTATAAAAGGTGTGAAAGACACAACTGTATAAAGGAATACACACAGTAAATCCTTGGTTATCATGATTAAAACAATGAAAAGTGTACATAAGGTGTTGCTGCACTTTTGTGTATTATTTCTTCACAGATTTGCTGAATGGACAATGTAGCTATTATGTGAGCATTATTTACCATTTGTCTTCTCTGCCTCCCTCAATTTAATGAGCTGAAACTATCCCAGCTCAGGTATGTTTTATTTTAACTATTGTAGAAAACAGATAAAAAGATTTGGGACAAAGACATAGTTCATCTCTGAAGGGATGAAAGCTGTTCAGATAACTGTATCTCAGAAATTACTTCCATGTTCTATAACACTGAAAACTGTGGAGCTTTTTGTTTCTTTTGCTGTAATAGAATCAACGTTTGATGTCACCATTAAAGGGATAGTTCACACAAAATTAAAAATGCTGTCATCATTTACTCACACTCATGTAGTTTAGAACCCATATGACTTTCTTCTGTGGAACACATTTTGAAGCGTGTTGAAACTGCTGTTTCTCATAAAATGAAAGTGAATGGTGACTGAGGTTGTCAGTCACTTACACTCTGCCTAATGTCTTTCGTGTTTCATGGAATTAAGAAAGTCAAACCATTTTGGAATTACATGACGATGAGTAAAAATGACAAAATTTAGATTACATGGTGACATGCTGGGTCCCCAACCCAGAGATACAAAACTTGTGAAGAAAAAAGCATCAAAAACCAAATTCTGCAATGTGCATGAAAGGTCAATGTGCAAGGTGTGTGTTGTGTCACTCACAGCACTGGTAAAGCCTGTTGAGTCTGATGATGTCATTCTGGCTCATCTCAGTAGCCATGCCTAGCGCAGCACTGTTGTCAGGAATGGGAATCATAGTGGGATAGCCATTCTTGGAGAAAGCATATCTGACAGATCAAAGGACATTAGACTACAGTCTGGTACACCTTAAACACAAAAAAAGCCAGTGTGAGCTCACTCACCTCTCATACTGCATCACAGAGTTGTAGTCATAGGGAGTTCCCTGGTTAAGGGTGTTGATTTTGTTGAAGTTGTACTTCATGTCTGATGAGCATACAAAATATTTACTGGTCGTCCAACTGAGAAATCTACCAGGTTTTGAGAGCTTATTTTGTGTACCAAAGAATTGAACAAAACAAATAATAGAATCTGATTTTGCAACACTACTATATAGAAATGTATTCTGTAACACTTTACATTCACGTTTTCTTTGTAAAGGGTTTATATAGGGGTTTAAAATTAGTATTAAGTAATTTACAAATGCATTATAAATCTTATTTGTTATAAATGCTTAATAAATACATTTATTCATACTTATATTAATCAAAAAACATAAAATGCCCTAATTCATGATTTATGTCACAAATATTTGTATTTTAGTAATATTAAAAAGATGGATTATGTAATACTTTCTATAGTCTACTGTAATGTCTTGAATCACTTGTGTTGTCACTTACCTTGTCATGCTGATGTTAAAACAATGGTGCTACTCTGAGTGGTGTCCCAATTTACCAAGTCCTAGTTATCTTAAGTCCTCAGCAAAAACACACTTTAGGTCTTAAAAACTCATTCATATCATACAGTATATCATATTATAAAGCCTCATTACCTTATACCCATAGAGTATTTTACGTATATAGGCTAATAGTTTTGGCAAATATTTTAAACAAACTCCATATCCAATTTACATGAAGGTACATTTTCATAGGATTTTAATGTTGAATAAGTGTTATAAAGCATTTATAACATGTGAGGTAAAATGGCTCACTATTTGGCAGGTATTGCTTGAAAGTTGCCTTTTTAATGCATGTTGTTATAACTGCATATCAATGATTTGTAATGCATTTATAAACGACTTATTCGTTTTTGTAATAAATGTATAAATCCTTAACAAATGGAACATTAATGTAAAGTGTATCCATGTATTATTTTTTAACGAAAACAAGTCTGTTATTGAACATGTACCTTCTTGGATGTTCTCCCAGATGACTTGGATGTGGTTGTCACGGTCACTGCGGGTTTGTTCATGGTTGAAGCCAAGAGCGTGGATCAGCTCATGCTGCACAGTGCTGTGGTAAGTGCAACCACCACGTTGCAGAGATACAGTCTGAGCATTACCCTGGCGACCAACGTATGAGTAACACCTGTAACACAAATATTAAAATGAACATTTCTTACTCATTATCTCAGATCACTCAGAATCTTGATCTACTTTTGATCGTATCATACATTTAACTCAAATTCTCATTCTGATTGGAATTCCTCTCAGGATTGGATTCTAATTCTGATCTTGAGGACTGTGACTTTGACTTGCTCACAGTCCCATGATACTAATGTAAACCTCCATTCTGACATGCACAATCTTGTCTTGATTCTAATAGGTTTTGGCTATTTTACGTACCCACTGCGGGACTCAATGCTGATGTAGTCTCTCTCATTGTTGCGAGGGAAGAAGCGGATGCAGGTGCTGTAAGAGAAAGAGTCCAGACCACGGCGGATGACATCCAACTCATAGGAGGCTGAGAGGGCAAAGGACAGAAGTTGAAATGCATGTCTTTCACACTCACATGACTTTGCATTGACTGCATGCAATAAACAAATCTTAGCAGCATAGACACTGTTCTTTCATGACTTCAGCAAGAGTGCAGAATGTGGCCTGCTTTTGTTTTCTTAGGATATTGAGTGAGAACATAATAAATACTATAAGTGACTTACAGTAGTGGTTGGCGATGACGTAAGGCACATAAACATAGCCATCGCTGTACTTGGGCCAGAGGCAGCCATAGGAGGTGCAGGGATCTGCATTTTTCTCATTCACAGCAATGTCATCCAACAGCTTGGGCTCATCAGGTTTAGGAACTAAAATATCACAATTAACTGTCACTATCTAAATACATCCACATTACATGTACATACATTTTTTTTGGTTTGTGTGTTACTATTTATGTATATTGGTGAGCATGTGGTGTGTACTTACTGATGCCTTTATTGGCTCTATGCAACAGTTCAGAAACAGACAGCTCAGCAGAAGTGTCCTTCTCAACTATTGAGAAAAATATTTTATAAAAAAAAAAAACACACGTCAATACATTCATTAATGAACCATTACTTCATCAATCAATGAATCATGTGTAAACCATAAATCTCTGAAAAAAAAAATATCTCAAAGCCCTGTACATTATCATGTATACTCTGAGGTGCAGGAGTATTTGACTTACCAGGCTGCATGTGAGGTACGCCAGAACACCACACACAACACAGACATGGAAACAATTATTAAAATATTTACTTGAATCAAACTCTTCATTTTAACATTAATTAGTAATAGAGAAGTGAAATTAATGGTTTTGCATATATCAATTGCAAACTTATGGTGTGTGTGTGTGTGTGTGTGTGTGTGTGTGTGTGTGTGTGTGTGTGTGTGTGTGTGTGTGTGTGTGTGTGTGTGTGTGTGTGTGTGTGTGTGTGTGTGTGTGTGTTACCTTCCCATCAGCTGTAGCCAGCAGCAGGGCCAATAGGCCAAAAATCATCTTGGTCACAAACATGGCAGCCAAAGAACTGCAGACAGAACAAGGGCACAGTAATTTAGTCAGAATGCCTCAAACCATGGCCAAAATCAACCCCCTTACCAATACATTCCTACAGATAATGTCA
Source organism: Xyrauchen texanus (assembly GCF_025860055.1). Lineage (NCBI taxonomy): Eukaryota > Metazoa > Chordata > Actinopteri > Cypriniformes > Catostomidae > Xyrauchen > Xyrauchen texanus. The sequence goes on from NC_068277.1 coordinate 37,438,184, forward strand.
ACAGAGTCAGTTTCTTATGGTAAGACACGCTATATAGATAAGAACATTTTCTCAGACATGTTAAAAGTAGGGTAACAATATAAAAAAACAAGGTCCGAATTTAAATACATAGCCATAATAAGCATGCATTACATATGAAGTAGATAAATACCAAATGTATATAACTTCTGATTTATGCCTTTCTAATACTATAGTCTATATTATACTATAATACTTTGTGCTACTCTGCTGTGACACACAAAATAGGACAAAGGCAGTTTTCTACTATTCTTACCTCAGTCCTCTAATACTAGTGCAATAATCAGACCAAAGGAGGGTTTTATATCCTGATATGTGTCTTTACAAATATGGGCAAAATCACATGCTGACATAGATGAAAATGTTACAGTTTGTTTAACCTTGTTTAAAAGTGAGCAGGTGTAAAATTCCCTCACTCTGCATTGCTTCATACAGCAAGAGCACGTGTCAGACACAACTCTCAGCATCAGAACTGATGGATGAATATCTGCTTAAAAACCTTTTAGTACAAAGTACTAGTTTTAGCATAATTTATGTTATGATTTTATATCAAGAAAAGTGTAGTCTTTGCCCATACCAAATATTTTAAATGTAAAACTTTTAGTTACTTGTACCCCCATTTTCTTTTCTTTTTTCTAAAATGTTTTTTTTTTTTGGTTGTAGTGTTTTTTTAAAAGTCTGTATTCAGGACCCCCAAGTAGATGTATTTTACACATATATAGATTACAATGTCTGATTAAAAACGTTATGAATTAACTAACACTTTTTGTCATGCAGTATGTGTTTGCAACAGTATTGCACAGATATCTTTAATAAAAGAAAAATAGAAAAATCTGTCAGCTACAGTACTGTTGAAAGTTCATTAAGACCATTATAATCTAAATATTATATTTCTAGAAATATTTTATTAACCCTTGAATGCATGTGGGATTATGGGAAGTGTAGTTCGGGACAGGTGACAGGGGAGAAACACTGAGCAGACAATGGGGAATCGTGACAGCATGGCCGAAGAAACCTACACGAATGCATAAAGAGGATCAAAATGACCCTTACTGGTTTCAATTGATGTCTTCCAAGAAAAGGCATCCTGTTTGTATTATTATCTTCCAGAATTTAAGAATTAGACCATATATTTGTTCACTTTTAATGTTTTAAAATTAAAAGATAAAATGTAGTATTCTTTACAATATTTGCAACTTTTCCTGAACCAACTCTTTCTGAGCTATTATCACAAACACATCCTAGTGCAGACTGTTTTCTCATCTGGAATGTTCTAAACCTCATCTGCTTCTCAATAAAACACCAAACAACTACACTACAATACTTTGTCACAATGACAGCCATCTTCAGCACAACCTGGCAGTGTTTCTCAAAAGCATTGTAAACTTAAGTTGATCATAGAGACCATCGGCGCCCAAGGTGTCATCGATCTAGTTAGGCTTCCGATGCTTTTGGGAAACGCAGCCCTGGTCTGTAATCTGGATCATCATCATCTGCGTACTCTGATTTTGAATCCAAAGCATCCTCTGCTGTACTGTACTCTATATGCAAGCATAGTTGGCTAATAGTTAACTTGCTTAAAGTTCGCTTGCTAGCTGATTCAGAATATTTCAATGTCTATGCTTCAAAAAAACAAAATCACTATTTCCAGACCAAACTTTACAATTTGCTATAATGTGCTAGCTGCCCAAATATTAGCTCCAGTAGTTTGCTAGCTAGCTGATTTAAAATATTAAAACATATCTGTCATAAATATTTAAAAGTTAAAAAACGTATTAAAAGATACCATGTGTTGTTAAAATTCCATAGAAAATGCATTTGGGTCATTTTGACCCCCTTTATTCAGTCTTGGGGTAGTGATAGAAAATCGTGTTTTTTTTCTGAAACTATGACCAAGAAATATGAAAATATACCGTATTTATTTATTATGATAAATAAGATTTTCCTCAGGCATTTATTTTGATAATGCACAGCTAAATCTGCAAAAGGTGATCTGCTTAATCCTTGGTTGTGAAAGTCATGCTGTGTAGCCATTGAAAGATATATTAGCTTCTTTACCAACATATTAATTGAACAAGCATGCGCTCAGTACTGAATTGTACCAATCTGATTCCACTAAATCAGTATGTATACATCTATATTTTTGGCCTTTTAATGACAGAGTTAGTGGAGAGGGGACAGGAAATGACAGGGGAGAAGAGTGGGAATGGACCTCACAAGCTGGGATTCAAACTCAGTTCACCCGCGATGCATCAGCACCACATGTCATGAGTGCAGCCTGCTAGGCTACAGCTCAGACACTAAATCAGTATTTTGGCTTGGTGTTGCCATTTTTGAGATGGAGACCATTCTGGATGATCTCCAGTTCATGGGAGTGTGGGAGAGCTAAGGGCAGATGTTGCTGTGGATAAGTGGATCGGTTCACACTCACTTGACTTTGCTCTGATTCTAAAATGCAACAAACTGACCTACAGTGCAGAGTCTGGCCAACTCTTTGTTCAGAGCTCTGAGTGAGAACATACTGTACATCATTATATTAGTGCTATACTGTAGTGTAGTGTATTACTATTTTCAGCTGCCTGTGGTCAATGTCAAGTGTTTGTCATTAAGTCTGATGTAAGAGGCTTGAGTCATGCATGAATTTACATGGTTTATTGTGACCAACCATTCAAAATCCCAGAATTTTGGCCTCTAGGTTTTAGATTCTTACTACTAAATAAGAAATGATTAAATCACATTGATCTTTTTGATGCAGTCATATGATTTATGATATGAAAATCTATTTATAAACCATAAGAAGTATTGTCTGGTACAGAGCAATATCCAATAGGCCATGACCATGAAAGCATATCTGTTTAAAACACACACACACACGCACACACACGCAAACATTATGCAGCTATCTAGCTAACTAAATGCAAGAAAAATATTTTTACTTTAAAAATCTTAACAGAAATTGAGTTATCGTCATAGACTTCTTGAAAAACATTTTGTTCAGTCTTGTATAACCTTCTTTGAGGAACAGGTGTGAATTTCCCGTCGCAATATGGTGGTTTCACATGCACAGAAATCAGTAACAAGGGTCTTTCAGTTTTATGACTCCTGACTTACTGAATTGAATCCACCATTAGTGGTTTGCTTAAACGTTATAGTTTAGTTCTCCAGGGCAGTACCAGTCCAAGCTTTCTAGGGGCCCTAAGCAAACCTTTGTGTGGGGCCCCCGTCAGTGTATTTGTAACCCCCAAAATTATCTCCCCACCTCTTAAGCCTTTCTCGTAGAGCAATTTTGCTGTAAAAAAAAAAAATACAGTAAGTTAATTAATTACTTTTTATACTGACAATAGGTCAGCTGTATGTAAGGTGCATAATTTCAATAAATAAAAGAAAAAAGGAACATAAGGCCATTCTGCATGGTCAGTTGGCTGGGCACTTGCTAGCTGTACATTATTATACTTGTGCTTTCTTTAGCTAGCTGTACATTACCAGGTTCTGCACTGGTGCTGCTGGTGTTACTAATGAACTTGAGAATTGTCCCTGAGGGAAGATAAAAAATTACTATTTTCATTTAAAATGGCCTCACGCAGTGCAAGTAATGATACAGTGAAAAGGGAGTTATATTTTGGTCTGTTCTCATGTCAATTGTATTATATCACTTCAGAGGACATGGTTTAAACCACTGTAGTCTTATGGATTATCTTTATGCTGCCATTATGTGCTTTTTGGAGCTTCAACGTTTTGGTCACCATTCACTTGCATGGACCGACAGAGTTTAGATATTCTTCTGAAAATCTCTGTTTGTGTTCAGCAGAAGAAACACATACACATCTGGGATGGCATGAGGGTGATTTCTGACTCCCTCTGGTCATGTTTAGGTAAGGTGTTGGAGTGGCCTAAAGGAATAGGAACCAAAATACTCCCTTTGGTTAGAGGGAAAGGTAGGGGGTAGGCGTGGGACAGGGATAGGGACCAATTAGATAGTAGGGAGTCAGATTCTATACGCCAACCAGCACTGAACCAGAGAGACATCCAGAGAGATTTGCCCTTCAGTCAGCAGACCAAATGTGATTTCTGTATGAAGCCAGTGTTTTGATACTTTGATGTCTTGTATGCAGTGATGGGAATGTAAAGCTTTATGAGCAACAAGGCTTTCAATACAAATATTTTGAAAATGTGTTCATTACTCTAAGCTGTAAGTTTAAATTTACTGCCATCTTGTGGTCAAAAATTCAACCACACATAAAAAGCAATGTTGGCTGCAGACTGACCTCACAGTGATTATGGAAACAGTAGGTTGATTTTCTTTAACAAAAATCAGTCTGTGTTTACTGAAATTCGAAACGCTACCCCCAGTTGCCAAAGCAGTAGGTGTTGTTGGGAATATGGGCACATGTGAGCTCAATTTACCGGGTGTAATGTCCATGGAGGGGCGCCAATAGCGAGTTGTGAAGCGAGTTGTTTTCAGCTGTACATACTGCAATACAGTGAAGAGGAAAGCATATTTTATCAAATGTACAATACCCAGATGAACTAGTTATTCCGATTAAGATTCTGGAGTGTGGATCAACTGGAAGCGTTACTATCCCATATTGCCTCGGTAGCTGAGAATACGTCTAGTTCAAAATACTGGATTTAAGGAAAACTGCAGAGAACCACAAATCGGGCAGCTCTTCTCAACTGCATGTGCTATATACCAAGAAAGCTGTTCTTTGAGCTTAAAGTTGAAAGTGTTTTGACATATTTCTTCCTGATAAAGTTGGGGAGGGAGATGTCGTCCCTTTAAAAAAAATAAATAAAAATAAAAATAGCCTGCAGGCTTTAGATTACAGCCACACATGAACATAACCCTTTCCACTGTTCTGCTACTCATGTCAGAACTGGTTACTGGGGAAACTGAGAACCGATTTCAATACCGCTCGCTTTTCCACTCACTTGAGAACCGAACGTTGATATAATGGACAACATAAAAGGTGCAGTATGTAAGATTCAGAAACCCCCTGTTATTAATGACACTTTTGGCCATTAAGTGAACTGCAGCCAGCTACCTGTTGCTCGCGCTCCTGCACACAATCCATAGGGATTTGAGCGAGTCATGACAAAGAGACAGAACGGTGATTCACAGACATCATGCTAACAGATGAGGTAGCATAATAAAAATTACACGGTTATGATTGTTTTACTACAAACTTTTAGACTGTATATTATATTTGACTCTTCAGTCCTGGAACAGGGCTAAAACAAAGTGTGGATAAGTGTCTGACTATGCGAGACTGTAGTTTGAAGTAATCACTTTTCTTTGCATGATACATTGAATGCATTTCTATTAATGTCGGCGTTAGTTAGCCAGATTTATCAATAGCTGTTAGCTAAATTTGGTGGATGATGACAGTAGCCGTTTATAAAATAGATTGTACATTATAAATATGTTGACACAATTCAGTATTGATGTGATTCCATCACAACTGTCATTTTGACATATTTGATCTTGAACATTGTCTAGCATTCATTTCATGTGTTATTGTATTTTATCTTTCTGAATAATTACAGATCAACATTGATTATGACAGTTTCTTTGCAGGCAAGATCAAGTTAGCTTTAATTACACAGATCAATCCTTATGGCACAATATTTCACATGCTTTGCGGTTATGTAAGCTTACCTGCCCAATAAGAAGAACACCAATTCAAGGTTGGTTTTGATCCCCAAAACTGAACGAAGGTCCTTCCAGAAATCAAATGCCGATGTTCACACTAGTTTTTGCTCGACCACGATCACGTTTCTGCTTAGCCAGATGGGATTCAGTACATACATTTTTTGCTTGAAAGTGTCCAGTAACAGGGCAGTTACTGAGATTAAGCAAGTAATATTCATCTGGTCAAATCAAATAAAAATCTGGTCAAATAAAAAGCTCTTCGTCGCACATGGGTGGTCATGGGATTAAAGATATGTTTTAAAATTATTATTAATTTCTTTAAAAGTAAACATTTTTAAATGAGGAAAAAGATGACTGAGTTAACCTTGATTACATAAACAGCCGACAAACTGACACAGCACATTGCAGTCTTTGCTTACGACGAGGCTGGAGCAGTTGTGCGAGTCCAATGAGAAATTCAAATCTGTAAGGGATTCAGCTATTGAGCATTAATTACAGTCTTGTGTATGGTGAATACTTTCATTTATATAGGTTTTAGTTTGTTGTCATAAAGTTGATGCTGCAAGCTTTTCTGGAAAGTGTGATATTGATCCGTCTATTGAGAACATTACACAGGTATTGTGGCTATTATGGTGTACTTTGTTATACTGTATTCAGCTACTATTGATAAACAAGTGTTTCTTTGCTAGGCACAAGTCATCATGACTGATTGATTTTAACATCAAGAAGAAAACCATTAATGTTGATTGTGCTCACCAGTTTAATATTGCAAAATGATTATCAGCAAAAAAGTAAAAAAAAAAAAAAAAGGAAACAACATCAGTTTGTTTAACAACAATATCTGAATATTAACTGCATACAATCAAAGCTTTGAAATCTATTTTCATAAGGCAAATGTCACAGAATCCATCAATCATGGAAGTGTTATATTTTAGTAAAATCTCATTTTAAAGAAGATTCAGAGTTCACGTGATTTGCTCATGTTTGTTGTTTAGACACAAGCTTCTGTTACTCTTATACATTATGGGACATATCATCTTTACAGTTTATGAACAGTGTACTAGATTGAATACGTTATTTTGACATTGTGTTGTGCAACGAAAAAGGCATAAAACAAAAACTAGACCAAAAAAAGAAAATAGATGGTGACTGTGAACTGTCATCAAACAGATTCTTGATATGGCTTGGCATCACTATGCTCAACCTGAGAAAAAATGTAAAGCAATTAATATTTCAGAAAAGACACAGTTTTGTTGTGTTAAGAGTTACAATAATTAAAACCCTGCTGAAAAGACCAGCATATCTTGGAGTGATGCTGTGATCTTATCCCCATCATGCTGCTTAACTGCAAGACTGTAGTCAACCAGCTTAACTAGAAATACCACGGCAGTTGACCTGCCTCACCAGCTAAGTTTTTCTGGCCAATAGCATTTGTATATTGTTTAAATGGCAGGAGAGGTTTACGTACTGCAGTAGAGTTTATTAATACGTGTGATGTCATTGGGGCTCATACTTCGAGCTTCACCAATCACAACGTTTTGATCAGGAATGGGAATGATGGTAGGCTTATTGTTCTTGGTGAATGCGTACCTGAAACCACACAATAATAAACAAATGGTTGATGGTTGTTTTTCTTCTTCCAAAGAATATTTTGGACTAAACCACAAGAAAACGTGCCTTGGATAGTGCATCACAGAGTTGTAGTCATATGGAGTACTCAAGTCCTGTTACAGAGCACAGGAAAGTTTTAAAGAAAGTGAAATAGGTAAATAAAGATAAATCTAGACTACAAGGCATTTAATAAATGTGCTTGAATGTAAAACTTAAGATATGAAGCATGCCTCTTTATTACTGTAATTCACTCTGGCCTATCAAGGTAAAGAGATTTTTTAAACTCACCTTTCCTCTGGAAGATTTAAAACATAACAAAATATTTGAACATAATTCTCAGAGGAAATTTAAACAAGGTGTACCAGGTATGATGTTCTTATAAATAATCCAGACATGGCCGTCACGGTCGCTGCGGTTCTGTTCGTGATGGAACCCGAGAGCATGAATCAGCTCGTGCTGAACAATACTAAAATGGACACACCCAGCACGATCCAGAGATACAACCTGCTCTCCACCTTGGCGGCCCAGATATGAAAAGCAACTGCGGATCACACAAAATGCAAACACATCAGGTATCAGGTTTTACTTTAATGTGAAAGTAAAGCACAATCATTATATTTACATAATAACTGCTGAATGTAGAGAAAGAAACCCTTAACCCAGAGATTTACCCAGACACAGACTTTATGTGGATAAAGTCTCTCTGTCCTCGATGAGGCATGAATTGAATACAGGTTGACTCCTCAAAAGACTTTAAGCCTCTTTCAATCACACCTATTTCCTCAGGAGCTATATGGAAGCAATAGATTATTGAACAGAACATGCACAGTCAGGTCAAATCAAAATTAGTGAAGTGAAAGTTGTCACATACAGTACTGGTTGGAGATTATATATGGCACATAGACTTTTCCATTTCTGTAACGATTCCATTTGCACCCACGAGCGGTGCATGGATCTGCATTCTGTAACACTGTTGCTACAGCGATGTCTCCAAATATGATCGCGGCCCCATCAAGTCCCTGTCCTGTAAGGGATAGTAGCCAGCAATATCAACAGGCTGATTTGGGGAATTCAATATAAATATGATGATGCATGAGGAATTTGAAGGCAAGACAATATATGTGGTAATACCGTAGTCCTGATTAAGGTTAATCAATATATATTTTTCATTTTGATACACATTTTTATCCATAATTACCTGCATGTTTGTTGGCCTCTATTATAGCTGACACTGGCTTATCATCTCGTTCAAAGCCATTATCTGAGATCAGTAAACCATAAAACATTATGTAAATGTTATGAATATCATCAATAGCTGTAGAACTGACAACTAAAAGTCATCTTACCAGTATCCTCAGAGAACTTTTTAAAGATATCCTGTTTAGGGTTTTGAAGACATTAGAAGTCTAAAAACTATCAAATATTTCTAAAATATTTCATTTCAGGTATTGCTGATATGTCTGTTCTTACCTCAACGTAACGACTCTGAGCTGGACCAAAGCTCAGCAGAAGAGAGACGACCACCACCAATAGGTACATTATGAGGGCTTTCCAAGAATCTGTTCTCAGTCAAACAGAGCTGAGTGTTATATACTCTTTTGAGAGCTGCTAACTTCTCTTTATGAAAAGTAACCCAGCCTTCATGAATCCAGTTCTGAATGCTTTGGACACAAACGATTATGAAATGTAGTTTCCTGTTTCTGAAGAAAAAGCAGACAGACAGACAGACAGTCAGACAGACAGAGGACAATCAATCTGGAGATGGATGGATATATGCATTTAGGCTTTTAGTTATACAGCACTCATTAGGTTATACCCAAATCTCATGATTTTTCCTTTGCTCTGAAATACTGTGTACATATCTGACTTACATCATCAATTCAATCTTTTCTCTGCTTCTACCTTGGGATATCCATTCCCACCTCCTCATCTGTGAGTGTGGAGCAAGGAACATTTCACTGACCACTGCATGCTGTAGCCTACATATTTACAAAAATAAAATGAGTCATCTTCTTTGCAAAAATGTTATACAGGTGAAACTCGAAAAATTAGAATATCGTGCAAAAGTTCATTAATTTCAGTAATTCAACTTAAAAGGTGAAACTAATATATTATATAGACTCATTACAAGCAAAGTAAGATATTTCAAGCCTTTATTTGATATAATTTTGATGATTATGGCTTACAGCTTATGAAAACCCCAAATTCAGAATCTCAGAAAATTAGAATATTACATGAAATCAATAAAAAAAAGGATTTTAAATACAGAAATGTCGGCCCTCTGAAAAGTATAATCATGCATGTACTCAGTACTTGGTTTGGGCCCCTTTTGCATTAATTACTGCCTCAATGCGGCGTGGCATGGATGCTATCAGCCTGTGGCACTGCTGAGGTGTTATGGAAGACCAAGATGCTTCAATAGCGGCCTTCAGCTCTTCTGCATTGTTTGCTCTCATGTCTCTCATCTTTCTCTTGGCAATGCCCTATAGATTCTCTATGGGGTTCAGGTCAGGCGAGTTTGCAGGCCAATCAAGCACAGTAATACCATGGTCATTGAACCAGGTTTTGGTACTTTTGGCAGTGTGGGCAGGTGCCAAGTCCTGCTGGAAAATGAAGTCAGCATCTCCATAAAGCTTGTCTGCTGCAGGAATCATGAAGTGCTCTAAAATGTCCCGGTAGATGGCTGCGTTGACTCTGGACTTAATAAAGCACAGTGGACCAACACCAGCTGATGACATGGCTCCCCAAACCAACACAGACTGTGGAAACTTCACACTGGACTTCAAGCATCTTGGATTGTGTGCCTCTCCATTTTTCCTCCATACTCTGGGACCTTGGTTTCCAAATGAGATGTAAAATTTGCTCTCATCAGAAAAGAGGACTTTGGACCACTGAGCAACAGACCAGTTCTTTTTTTCTTTAGCCCAGGTAAGACGTTTGACATTTGAAGCCCGTGTCCAGGACCCGTCTGTGTGTGGTGGCTCTTGATGCAGTAACTCCAGCCTCAGTCCACTCCTTGTGAAGCTCCCCCACACATTTGAATGGCCTTTTCCTGACAATCCTCTCCAGGCTACGGTCATCCCTGCTGCTTGTGCACCTTTGTCTTCCACACTTTTCCCTTCCACTTAACTTTCTATTAATGTGCTTTGATACAGCACTTTGAGAATATCCAACTTCTTTTGCAATTACCTTTTTAGGCTTTCCCTCCTTGTGGAGGGTGTCAGTGATGGTTTTCTGCACAACTGTCAGGTCAGCAGTCTTCCCCATGATTGTGAATTCAACTGAACCAGACTGAGAGACCATTTAAAGGCTCAGGAACCCTTTGCAGGTGTTTAGCTGATTAGAGTGTGACACTTTGAGCCTACAATACTGAACCTTTTCACAATATTCTAATTTTCTGAGATTCTGAATTTGGGGTTTTCATAAGCTGTAAGCCATAATCATCAAAATTATATCAAATAAAGGCTTGAAATATCTTACTTTGCTTGTAATGAGTCTATATAATATATTAGTTTCACCTTTTAAGTTGAATTACTGAAATTAATGAACTTTTGCACGATATTCTAATTTTTCGAGTTTCACCTGTAGAATTACAGTTTTTCTCAATCGATTTGGCACATTTACTGAAACAAGCTTACAATTGTCAAAACTCCAAGTACAATCCTCACATCACGTGGTACATTCAGCACACTAATCTATGTGACCTGCAACAGGTGATTTCTCAAATCAAAAAGGTTCCTTCACCATCAGTCAATATGCAAACACATCTTGTCAAATGACAGTGTACTCTGAAAGTGTGATAGTTACCTACTGTGTAATATTGCACAGTTGCTAACATTGTATATGTAGGCAGCTGAATAGTATTGATGTCAAAAAATTCATGGCACACTCTATACTTTCAACATAACATTTATTCAAACATTTCTCATCATTGTATGTACACATTTTACAGCCAACCAAAAATACATAAAAGCAAGCTTGTACAGAAAAATATATATACAACAGCAAAATTCAGGAACAACAATATGTGCAAGAAAAAAGAATGTTCATCAACCTCATGGGTTTTCCCATCTCTCCTCTGTCTGGCAACAACATTGAATCTACATTGAATCTACATCACACCTGATTTCCTCCCATGCAATGCAACGAGGGAACAATCTTTTGGCATGACGCAGCCAACCCCTACAACAATCTGCTGTGATATCCTCACAACCAGCATCCATTGCACCCAGTAAGGACAACTGGTCATGAGGACGGTGATCATAGACCTTCCATCTCCATGGAGAAAAGAACTCCTCAATGGGACTTAGAAATGGAGTATGATGGGAGAAACTCCATCAAAAAACCTGGGTGGGCAACAAACCATTCCCTGACTGTATTTGAATAATGGAAACTTACGTTGTCCCAAACTATAACATATGTTGGCAATCATTTCTTACCCACCCCCTCTCATTCTCAGAAATTAGATCCCTGTAAAGAGTTTCCAGGAAATTGAGGAGACGTTGTGTGTTATAGGGCCCAATGATGGGAATGTGGCGGAGTACACCTTTCCCACATACTATGTCAGCACACATTGTAATGTTCCCTCAATGCTTGCCTGGCACATCAACAGCGGCTCGGTGACCAATAATATTTCAGCCACATCTCCTGACTTTGGTCAAGTTGAATCCTGCCTCATCAACATGCACAAAAATGAGTGGGGATTCATCAGCCTCCAGCTCCATCACTCTCTATAAAAGATAGTAAAAGCAATTTAGCAACTTAGGAAATACATTTACAATAGATATTGTAATTCATACAGTTACACATATACCACATTGTGTAGCATTCTGCATATAGCGTTTGTACTTGTCAATACTGAAAGACAAAGTGATTACAGCACTGTGAGTGTACAATGATGTAGTCTTACCTGTACATACTCAGCCCTCTCACCATTCCTCTCAAAAGCAGTGGTAGGCCGTGCATTAAAAGTCTAGGCCTTCAGTGTGATTCATGCCATTAATAAAACACAGTTTCACAATGAATAAGACACCTTATGCCTTTGGGCATCACACGTTATGTCGCAGCTAACTAATAATTTGACATTTATAAATCATCTGGAAAGCCAGAACTTGAAACTACACTTATAGTTTTTCTCGATCGATTTTACGCATATCTCCAAACTCAGGACACTGCTTTCAAAACAATTAACTCAGCCATCTGAACACTTTGTAATTGTCCTTTTTTCTTGATTTTCCTCATTTTCTCGAAACACAAACACATTTCTCTGATCCAAAACACATGCTTTCAAAACAGTCAACACAGACAACTATATTAAAGTCATATTCTCAAATGCACATGTCAGGTTGTCAAATGCCTTCATATTAATATTGGCTGTGTTAATGCACACAGCAAAGAAAATGCAATTTACAAAACTTTTCACACTACTATCATGACTCTTCTTCCTCATTGTTTGTTTGCCTTTTATAGATGGTAGAGTGGGTAAAGACAGAGAAGACAGAAGAGATTAGAAAAGGGGAAGGTTTATGAGACATATCCTGCATATATATATATATATATATATATATATATATATATATATATATATATATATATATATATATATATATATATATATATAGGCCTATGTGTGACAGGTTATTGTGATTGTTGGTTGTTCTATTTAGCATGTAGGGATTTACACAATGAACATGTGTATAATTGCTTTTGAGAGTAAAATCATTAAATTGCTAATGCATGCAAAATATTTTGATCTGCAAGGCTTACTCAATGCATTTTGTGCCAAAGCAATTATAAATGACTATAGCCATGTGAACAAATGACCTAATGTTCATATAGTTAGTCAACCCTGTCACATCTTCTACTTTCTACTGCAGCACTATTTTTATTTAGTGTGTACTATTACTTGTACGTTTAATTGTGATGCAGCATTCCTAATTTGTAAGTCATTTGGAGAAAAGTTGTAATGTGAAGTAAATGTAAGCATGGCACTTGTATAAAAAGAGACAAACATGTGTATGTATGGAATGTGGTTGGAAAAACATTACCCTATGATGGGACAAAAAAGAAGAATATGCTTATGGTAAAGTAAAGAGGATGTTTGTGGTCAGTCAAGAGGATGCTTGTTTGAGCAATAAGACACCACTATACTCCAAACGTTTCTTTGAATAGGATTCATGTTTAGGCCATATTTATTTATGTTTATTCCTTCAAGAACTGCAATTTTTCTAAAGCAGGATATACTGTATCTGTGCCAATTTATAAATATTGGGCTACTTTAAAAAAATAAATAAAAATAAGACCCACTCAGATAAAAAAAAAAAAAAAAAAAACTTGTATTAACAGATCTCAATTAAAATACAAATTATTTTAGAGATTAATTTCTGTTGGTTTTCATACAATAAGAATAAAACACAATCTAACATTGTTATGTTGTATAGGCTACTGTATACTGTTGGGAAACAACGACAGCATTTTGAAACTGCAATAGATCACCACAGCAGACCAAGAAATTGGTTTACATTTTAAATTTAGTATATCTTTGGTTTACTGTTAACCAGATTTAAGTCATGTGATCAGCTTTTCCTTCTCCAGAAGAGGATGTGGAATTATTTCAAAAGAAGAGGACTTTGCACATACCTACAATGTATGAGAAATTACATAGCTCTATATCAGGGTTTGGCAACACGGAAGGATAATCATTGGCACACAAGCATACGATAGAGAGAAAAAGAGAGCAATATTATGTTTTTTTATTTGATCTATACTGTACCTATAAGAATATATAAGATGCTCTAATGATCATAACAAAAGTTTATATTTAGCTCAGAGTAACAAAATATATAATATATTCAATTTTTTTAATGATGTATACATAATCAGACGTCCAATATTTAACATATTAGACAGCAGTGAGCAGCATTTGTTTATTTAGTATTCCCTCTTAAACTCAACCTCCACTTCTCTCGCATATGTGCATTAAAGCGCACCACTTGAATCATCAGCAGTGCTTGTAAGAGGAGTGCTGTGAACTTGACAATGACAAAACAACCAAGAAAGCATTTGTACAGCATATTTCACCAAATACTCTCCCTTGTAACCTAAATATATTTTCCCCAGATAAACTGAAAGCACTGTAAAGGCTCACTGTAACTATAAATATGAAATCAGATGTCAGATGAATTAGTCTTTCATAAACAAACAGGCCTGGTTTCATTTAGAAAAAAATATAGAATTAGTTTTTCCGACTTTTTGTTTCCCATTTTTCCAAGATGGCTTCCATGCATGGAAGGTTTATAGATAGCTGTTTTATCATAATTTATTATAACAAAATTTGTAATCATAAAAAAGTTGTCACGCACTCATGATAACGGCATAGTCAGCTGGCACTATGGGAATCATATACATCACGTCGTGCTACTGATTCACAAGCACAAAGCAATTACGACTACTGATTTCTAGCTTTTAAGGGACCGAGAGATGCACTCTCTTCCCTTCAGTCGAAAACCTTGATGAAATGGCACAGTGCTCCACTTTATCTGCTCACGATGGCAGATAACGGGGTGAAGGGGGCTGTGTGTCGAGCGGCATCTGCTAATAAATTGCCATGATATTAAAGGGCTTCAGAGATTGTCACTCTTGAGGGGAGTTTCCCATAGCATCAGCTACTGATGTAGCATCTCATTCCCACCTTTCAGGGAACCAAGGTTCAGTTGTAACTGTCGTGGAATATCATGATGAATCTCTCTAAGTTGTAAGAAAACTCTCAGAGTCTTGAGTTCCAGATGCCAAAATTGTAGTTTATTGAACACCAACAAACATGAGACCGGCCAGCTGTCCGTTCTGACTGTCTTAGTCCAAAACCTCCTCTTCTATACAGTTTGTTATCTGGCATTACCTCATTTCTGTGCCCCTTTGTTATTTTTGTAACCAATGGATACTATTTGCCACCATTATCTCACAGAGCCTTTTGATATCTTTTTACTGGTAGAAACTTGGCTTTAGTCTATCTTCAAGGTCCTTAGTCTCATTATTTTGTTACAGCTGGGTGCTCTTTGTGGCCTCTGCAGCATCAACACTTTTAGTAACCTCATATGCCCTCTCCTGGGTCACACAAAGGCCAGGAAACTCATATAAGTATTTTGATATATAAGAAACATACTAGAATATTGAAAAATATACTATATATTCCCACCTCTGAGACTTAAAAAGTCTCACACTCTATTTCCCTCAAACCAGAGTGCAGTCACACAAGCTAGCCTGTCCCATTTCATCATGTAGCCAAAGTAGGCCACTCAGTCCACTATCCAATGCCATTTTTATGGGGCTGCACTCTGCAGAACTTGGGACCAAACCTCTCCATCCACACTTAACTAGGAAGGAGTAAAAGATCCCAGTCCTCTAGCTAGCGCTGTGCCTGGGGGTGGGTGACAAAAATCAACTCATTTGTAATAAGCATGTGCATGCAACTGTAAAGCCTTGCGTGATGTAGAGTACAATTGATTATCCATTGAGTAGAAGATATATATATATATATATATATGCTTTAACAAAACACTATTAAAAGTAACATAGTAATATTTATCCTTCGTTGCCAGAGGAACTCACAGACAATTCCGGTAGCCTAGAGCTATCTGGTGGTGTGGTGGAGCAGACAGCTGGTTTTTAAACCACCAGTTGAGTCTATTTGCTCTTGCAGCCAAGCACTGAGGTGCTCGTCGCTCCTGTCTTCAAATATAGCTCTTATATGTCTTCTCTTGGCAATAACTTCACATATACATTATATGGAACCATAATCATCAAAAATGCTACTTCTATTTGGTTAGATACAGTGTACTAAAGATATACTTCACCAATAAGTAATAAGTAATTGGTTACATTGATAATAGGGGAATATGTCAAAAATAACAAACAAAACACCCTCTAACTCCTTTCTTGAGATGCTACCTATTTTGTTATGTAAAATGAAAGTACAATAGTCTTGCTGTCTCCTTACTATCAAAAACATGAGAAAAGTGTTCAAAAATAAAATTCCCCTTACATTGTTATTTTCTTGATTGCTTCTCAGTAAATCTCATCAAGTTCATCCAATCCTGGCCCAATGGTATATTGTCTGGTTGCTACACTTGTTTGCGTTGGCATCATTGATACGGCTACCATTTGCTTAGCCTCCATTCTAGTCATAATTGATCTCTGAATGGGTATAATACAACATAACAAGAATGCAAATAGGGTCAATCCTACTACTAACATTATACCTATTTTCATTAGCCAAATCTTCCATGACCCAAAAAGATCATCAAACCATTGCCCAAACAGCTGATCTCTCCCTGCATTAGATTTAACTTCCTTTCGCAGGTCATGCAGTTTCTTCATGGCCTGGGTAAAAGCTCCTTCTGGGGATGTATTATTTGGTATGTATGTATATACAGCAATCTAAATCTAAACCTAATCACATTATTATTAAAAAAAACATTTCATCATCTAAATGCCATATTACTGCACAATTGCCCTTAAATTGTCCTACATTAGTTTTTCCTTTAGTTTTGTTAAAGCATTCATACTCCAGTTGACGATTTATTTTATATGATAATGTGCTTTCTTTTTTCTCATTATCCACACGTACGTCTAATTTTCTGCCTTGATCTCCCCCACCCTATCATCTTATAATATTTATCATATTCCAGATGACCCAAGAATGCCAAACATTCTGCTGGGCAGTACACTGTTCTCCCTGTTTTACCACAATTTTTTGGCATAATACTCAGCGCAATGCTTATAATCATACTGATTTGGGACTACTACAAATTTTTTCAATGGAGTGGGTGAGCACATTACACAGTTTGTCATTTTTGCTTGCTTAGCTGTATATCTGGCCCATTTATACCAGTCATTTTGATTTGCATATTGTAATAGTTCCTCTGTTCCTGCTGACTCTATGGGTTCCATATCATTTTCTAAATTTATTGGCTTTTTCAGTCTTTGGGTGATTATTTTGACAGGTGTCTTTTGAGGCGGATTCTTCGGTTTGTTCTGCTTAGCCAAATTGCTTATCCAGATTCTTTGCTTTTCGGGTTCACCTTTGTTTAGTGATCCAGGCGTTCAGCTTCTTTCTGATTTCTCGTGCTATGTTATCTAGTCTCTGCTTATTAGGGAGAATAATATTGAAGGTCTGAGATGTCAATTGTAGGAAATTCATCATACCATGGTCGTTGTGATGGTCCCTCGCCTGGGGAGTCTGGGCCTTCCTGGATTTCCTCTCCGGTAGGCCCTGTATGGGTGGCAATACCTGTCCCAAATATGTTAGTAAGATCATTATCCACACTAGTACCTCCTTGAGCTTCCATTCTTTTCTCCATGTCCCACAACGCTTCATTGAATGACTGCGCTTGTTGGCCTGCTTCATGTCCTTCAGTTGCTTCTGAATCTGTTTCAGCAGGATGATCACTTTCTTCTTGTCTTTCTCCTTCACCTTCTTGGTCCTGTTCCTCTGTGACATGTACTTCCGTCTCACTTTCTATGCTTTCCTGCTCTACTGCGGCACTTCAATCTCTTTTTCTGCCGCAGCGTGCTCTTCCCCTACTTTCGCTTGTCCTTCTACTTCCTCTTCTCTTTCCTCAGATTCTGTAGCCGGTTCCTGCTGATCTTCTTCTTCCTCGGGTTCTTAGTTTTGTGCTTGCTGCTCTTCTTTGTCTGAATCTTGCCTCGTATTCATCGTTGGGAAGTCCATATTCATAGTTTCTTCAATACAGTCCGTCAAGTGCTCTGTACTTTCTTAATTCACATTCTGGAGTATTTCGTTTTAGGTCAGCTTCATTGGAAAGGCCATCCAAGATCCCCAAGGCTGATTGTAGGGAACCCACTCTGCAGTATGCTTTCTTAGAATTGTTCATCTGGTGATCCTGGTCCTTCTTGGGACGTTTCTGTGGTAGGCCCCATCATTGGGGGCAACACTTGTCCCAAGTATATCAGTAATAACATCCATATTAATATGTCTTTCTTATTCATTGGTATTGTAGGCCGCAATTGTTTTCCACCTTCTCTCCTTCAGCGGGTCATCCTGTCCTAACTTGCTTCAGTGATGGCAACAGTATGAGTATTTCATTTTATATGCATAAAGAACACTGTAATCACCTCATATGGTTACATGTTTTATATTAACTAACAATCATTACTTTCTGCATTCATTTGATTAATATATTAAATGATTTCCCTTATTAGAGTCATTTGCTACACACACATTTGTTGCATCTCATTTCTAGCACTAAATAACACATGGGTCCTCTGCCTCCTCCAGGCAGGAGCCAGGCATAGCCTGACTTTGTTCCAATTAAAAACATTAGATCATCCCTTTAGTATCTATATATAACATTTTTCATGGTCATTCACAGAAAGGGTCATTCACAAAAAGGCTATAATTCTCCACAGAGGAGGTAAACTACCACAGGTGTTCCTTATCTTAAAACTCCCTACTCATTCACTTATCACATACATTTCATTTCCTCCTGTTTCCCAAGGACTCTCAATGTCTGTATCACATTAATTAATTTTCCCTGAAAGCTAAGCTTTTTTCATAGTTTCAGACTATATCAGAGTAATTCAGAGTATTAAATCAATAAAAGAATTATCAAATATATAACATATCATTGGAGGAATCAATTTCCTCCCAGTTTCGATCTTTCTGCTGCATTGGGCCATTTACATTGATCAGTACTTCATCTGGTTTTTTATTTAATCAATGGTAACACATAATATTATATTATTCCCTCTCACAAATTGTTGTTTCAATTATTATACCAATTGTAGCCAACCCTGCACCCTATTTCTTAATTAATTCCATTTATATTGTTACAAACAAACAAGACAAGCAATCGTAATCTTTAGTCACCACCATGTATCTTTTCCATTCTTCATTACTTTTACAATGTACATGAGTTCAATTAAAGCATAAGTAAAAGTAATAAATCATCTTCCAGTCTAAATTCATTATCATACAAACATTCCCCATGTTTGTTTAATACTTCTATAAAATGTCAAGCACTCCTTTGTCTGCAACGGTTCTCAAAACTTTACCCCCAAAACCAATCTATAAATAATCCTCTACACAGGGTATGATCCCCTGATAACACAGTGACAGAATGCTTAAAATGCAGTCGGGTTCAGTGGAACTTTCAATTTTTTTTTTTTTTTTTGGGCAGGTCTCTTCTAGACCTCCCCTTTTGATGCTTCTAATCTAAGAGCATTCATCCACTTCCTTAAAACCCTTTCAAACCTTCTTGGGCGGTGACGCCATTGTCAAGTCTTACCCGTCATTGGGTCGTCACCTCTTGCCACTGGTCTTGATGCTGCTCAGTCCTCAATCCTTAATAATTTGGTATCAGTAAACAGATATTTTCTTTTTCAGGGAGTATCACCAGAGAACCGACACAGCCAATGGAATCTACAAATGCTTAAATATGGAGACAATTCAAAACATGGTTAAATTCAAAAAGCATTATTAAAAATTCTTCAATCTATTAAAATTGTCCAAAGTAAAAGTAAAATATGCTAAAATTGAACTCATTTATAGATAATTAATTTCCATTCAGGTTTTATTTCTGCTACTTCAGCAAATGTTACACAAAACTATGTGGGGACTAACATCAGAACAAAGCCTCTCAAGCTTCTAGGAAGCTTAATTAAAAACTTCACCTCAATTCAATAATAGTCTCTAGATAGTTTTTGAACCTACATTTATTCTTTCAGATGAATTTTCAACTTAATCTGTTGTTTTCAGTATAAACCCTTAACTTTAGATTGCCCTCAGAATATATAAAAACCTTTAATCATTGATGAGGAGAGCTGTTTGAACTCCTTCATATCACTCTATCTAACATTATTGTCAAAACGCATCATTTTACATATAAAAAATAAAATAAAATCAAAATAAAATGAAATAAAACACTTATGAATATTTCTTCAAATTCTGCTCTTGTGTTTCTGTTTCAAGCAGACACTTATCAATTTTAGACTGAGAGTAAGAAGGGGGCATTACACTGTTTCACAATAATACATTTAATTTATTCTTCAACAGTAAAAATAGTGATATTTATAATAACTGATTATATTAACTGCTTTCAAACTTTCTCATCTCACACCATTTAAAAACAAAAACTACTCTCATCAAAAACTACTCTCATCTTACTTTCTTCTGTCCATTCAAACAACATACAAATAACCTTCTAATCTTTAATAAAACAGAACACAATGTATTTTTCGACATTCTCTATATAATCAATGCAACTTATTTTTAGCCTTCTGTTCATGCAGAGCTTTACATTTACAACACCTATCTTATTATTAATATATTATAATCCCTTTTTATTGTTAAGTAATAATTTGTTATTACTACTTTCTCCATTTCTTACACTTTCTCAGGTGAAGGAACTTCCATTCTGTCTAATAAAACAATATAAATCAAGTTTATAAACTAACAGAAAAGTAAAAGTTTAAACATAATAAAGTCTTAAAGACAAACATATCTAAAAACATCTCTTTTCTTGTGTTTTGAAATAATTGCTCAGTAAGATACACTACGTACTTTTAATTTCTCATGACTCTTACATTATTTTTTTATTTATTTATTTTTTATTTTTTATCCAAATGTTTCATCATCTTTTAACAGTTATCACTATTATACCTCTAAAATTACACTTTCATGTATTAACTATGGCAAACTAAAATAGTAGTAATAGAAATAGACACTCAATCAGCACTTTGTAGCACACACTAAGCTCCTTTTTTTTTTTTTCTTTATTATGAGGGTACTCTCTGGAAAATTTGGGGGAGTAACCAATCCAATAGGTAACTCTATAACTTTGCCACATGTTTGTAATATTTACTCTTCAAATCAATAAATCAGTGGTTAGCTGCTGGATTTAAATTTAGACCCTCAGAACAATTTAGACACGGGCATTAAACCCCATTGATGGCATTCTGGAAAATCATAAAGTGATCGTGATAGGACTGAAATAAACTTTTCCAGAGAAATTTTAATCCACATTATAAATGGCAAATCAATAATGATTACCAGCAGCAATGAGCGCAGGAGGATATATCAGATCAATCACATCATTTTCAGTCTTCTTTGTGTCCTGATTTCCTCCTGCAGCATTAGTAACTTCTATAAAATCATCTTTCTCAGCCGTCTGCAATGGTGAGAAACTAGTTCCAGAATGAGTTAGTGAAACAACACACATAATAATAACATATGAAACACAGAATAGACACATGAATACGAACTTATTAACATTCATATATGAGGAAGTTATGATGTTCAATTTAATCTTAACCTTTCTCCATGGGCTTCACCCGACCCAAAGACTAATTTTTAAATGATCCAAATCATTCTTAAATTTATGTTCCTTTAATTTTAGTCTCAAATGCAGCTTCTCAGTGTATCCACGATCAACCAAGACCTATTCTGTGTATACCAAACAAAAAATAAATAAAATAAAAATAAAATATCTATCTATCTGCTTTCTATCTTTTTCTAAAGTCGGGCCCCTTTCTGTCTGTCTGAAGACATCAAGAGAGGCCTGTTTCCCCTCAAAGTCATCCTCAATGCCCTCATCAGACAGTCCCTAACAAAAATAAAAAATCTCTGCCTATCTTTTGTTGGTTGATCAAG
This sequence comes from Xyrauchen texanus, assembly GCF_025860055.1. Classification (NCBI taxonomy): domain Eukaryota; kingdom Metazoa; phylum Chordata; class Actinopteri; order Cypriniformes; family Catostomidae; genus Xyrauchen; species Xyrauchen texanus. The sequence continues at coordinate 37,460,131 of NC_068277.1, forward strand.
TTTACACCGATAACGCTGCACTCACATTTAAATTGTTCTCCAGACATTTTTAAAATCATATAAAATTCAAAAACAACTTTCTTGTGTTTAATTTAATAATGTTAAAATAGAATTCTCTCAAAAACTGGACCAGACAGAACATAAAATGGACACATGAATGTGAAGTTTTCACATTTAAGGTTTAACTGCATAAGATACAAAATATAATTTTCTTATTTTATCATATCTTTGGTCCTCTTTTTGCCATTTGCTTTAATATAACAACACTTATCTTAAATACAACCTTGGTTTAAAATCCAATTACTTATTTGACTTTAGTTTAGCGCAATACACTAGATTCAAAGCTTTATTGTTTGTCCAGATAATGTGATTTCCCAAATGCAATTCAATCACTTTAAAGTTATCACTTTTTATAATCTAAATATTCTTACTCATCACTTTGATATAAAAGGAGTTATGATCTGACACATGTCCATTCAACAGCTGCTCCTGCTCAGTTTTACATCAGGCTTCCTTCATGGCATGAAAAGAACAGCCCAAGAATAAACATTGTCCAGTCCGCTAAGGGTTAACTTTTTGATTTCATGCACATTTTTGTTTTAAAGCTATTTGTTTGTTTATACTGTATTATATTTATCCTTACACACACACACACACACACACACACACTTACACAGACATACACATATATTTTTTATCATTGGTTTTCATTCAAGTGCCCTCTTTGTTTTTAATCATCAGATCTCTTCTGCCTCTTATATTGATGAAAATAGTCTAAATAGATTTTCTTTTATGTAAATTTCATACATACTCCTCATTAGTTATGCAGCAAAGGATCAACCTCTCTATCTTGATTGATATTTATTGGGCTCATATAACATACACTTCCATACGCAATCACACTTCAGTCATACTTCCCATACTTTCAAACACAGATTCTCTCACAAACACAGAACCTTTCACACTTTTTACAAACACAAGGCCTTTATAAACACAGAGCTCTCAAAAAATATTATACTAAAACAAACCTATTACTTCTGCCCCTCCTTTTGCTCTCCTCTTTTTATCCCTCTCTCTCCTTTATTTCCATAAAAAAAACACTCATTATTTACAGTGGTTGATCGCTATATCTGTTAATTATTTTTATATTAAAACTCATGTACTTCCACCCACAGCTGTCACATCCATTTTGGGTCTCTGTTCAAGACAATTTCTACATTGGTGCTAATTCTCCTTTACTCTCCCTTTTAAATATCACCTTAACATTTTTGACTGTATTTAATTTGTTCATAACTCCAGAAATGATCACTCATTCCCTGTGTTTCTATTATTCATCTTTTTAATTCTATATCTTTTCTTCTCTCAGTTAGTCTCCTCTCAAATTCAGTAACAGCTTATTTCCACATTATGATTTCTGTTTCATGAGGAAAACTGAGACAAGGAAAAAAAAGTCTCTTTGTTTCTGTGCATGCTCACAGCCCTCCCTTTACAGCTCCCTATTCTCGCTCTAGCAGCCCCTCCCCTACAGCTCTTCACAGCACTCAGTCTCTAGCGTACTGTATGAGAGAGAAATGTTACCTGCTGCAATTTCTTTCCAGTCAACAAAGGGCCATTCTTGTTCTATTTCTCCTAAATTCACCACTTCAGTTAATGTTCTCATTAACTCCTTTTTTACAGTTAATTTTCTCTTCTGCCCTGCATAATCTATGTACTCTGATTCTTTCCAAAAATGATCGCTTCCCTTTGACACTATCAGTTTATTCTCCAATTATCTCTCCCACTCTTCAGATCCGCATTGATCTCCAACTTTACAAAACTTGCTTGTCTCTGCATTTTTCTCTAGTCTTGTTCACTGTAATGGAAAACATTTTGCCTTTTCTTTATCTTTTTCCCAATTATTCTATTTTTTTTTTTTCTCTTCTGAATCTCCCCTTCCCCTCACTCACAGAGCTGTCCGTTCCGCTGACCAGTGAGTGAGAGCAAGGCAGGGAGTTATCAGAGAAGCAGGTGCCATTTTGCGTCTTTATACTTTTTCAACAATTGTTTTATTCAATTCACTGTTTCAATTAGTTTTCCACTTTTACTCTCATTTAGCATTTCCTGCTTAGTGCACCTGATTCTCTGTATTATTCTGCCTCTGCACACAATACATCATCAACATTGCAATCATGCATTTGAATAAACACAACAACAGCGCATTTAGTACGCAAGCACACATGCACCAACAACATAGTTAGTCATGCACATTATTCATTATCTCAAACATGCACACATAGTTCAACAATTCCCAGTTTTCTGCACAGTCCGGGTTCCGTCAAACACTGCAATAAATAACTTAATCTAACACCTGGAGGAATTTTGCGCGAATTTTCACTTCTCCACCCGTGTTAGGATTTTCACCTGTACAGGATTTTCAGCCACTCTTCTGGCAAAACCTTGAATAAATGCACCTAACCGGGAATTTTCACGCGCGTCGCTTCTCGACTCACCCCCAGGCTTTTTCTACCTTCTTCAAATAAACTTTCTTAAACTCTCTTTAAACAATCCCACCCCCCTATTTTTGAAATCTGGAACTCTCCTCTATTTTAGCCAATTAGTTCAAATTATTCTATGTCCGGACTGGCAAAAGTCTTAGGGAAGCCACTTACTGGGACTCGCCACCACAGATCACACAAAAACACCTTAAGCAAAGATGCTTACCTCAGTTTCTGGCGCCGGTGTTTCTGTGCGATTCGTGCAAGCCGTCCCACCAGCGACCTTTGCCCCCTTGACCTCAATGCCAGCCCCACGAGTTGGGCGCCAAAGATATGTCGTGGAATATCATGATGAATCTCTCTAAGTTGTAAGAAAACTCTCAGAGTCTTGAGTTCCAGATGCCAAAATTGTAGTTTATTGAACACCAACAAACATGAGACCGGCCAGCTGTCCGTTCTGACTGTCTTAGTCCAAAACCTCCTCTTCTATACAGTTTGTTATCTGGCATTACCTCATTTCTGTGCCCCTTTGTTATTTTTGTAACCAATGGATACTATTTGCCACCATTATCTCACAGAGCATTTTGATATCTTTTTACTGGTAGAAACTTGGCTTTAGTCTATCTTCAAGGTCCTTAGTCTCATTATTTTGTTACAGCTGGGTGCTCTTTGTGGCCTCTGCAGCATCAACACTTTTAGTAACCTCATATGCCCTCTCCTGGGTCACACAAAGGCCAGGAAACTCATATAAGTATTTTGATATATAAGAAACATACTAGAATATTGAAAAATATACTATATAACCAGACTGTTTTACAGCCACTATTCTCCCACAACAGAACTGAGCTAGACCGAGACATAACCTTATTTCTGACACAAACTTCAGTTCTATGAGTAAAGGTCAAATTATGTTTTATTTCACAACAATATTTTGAACACAAACTCACATTGTGCTCAATACAATGTTTTTTTTTTAATAATAATTTAATCTGATATGAGTTCTGTAAGAAAAACTAATGAATGAAAAATAGCAGATGAACTGTGCTGAAGCAACATTCTTTATGCATCATGTATATATACTGTAGATACATATCTATATTAGCTTATCACTGCTATTCATTGAAGAGGGCATCGTTTTTGTGTATTTAAAAAATAATTGTTTAATGGATTATTAATAGAAGAAAGAGCTTAAAACAAACTGCAATAGAGTCTGTTAATACGCACCATGTCATTTGGGCTCATCTTCTCATCTCTGCCAATTGAGACACTACTATCAGGAATTGGTATAGTGTATATTTTGGTTCCTTGTTCTTTAAACACACACACACACACACACACACACACACACACACACACACACACACACACACACACACACACACACACACACACACACACAGTTTTAGGGATATCCAGACCAGAGAAAATATATTTTTTTGATTAAACTGTGGGAAACTTGCCTTCCGTAGTTAAATCTATATATTCAGAAGCAATATGATAGGTGTGTGTGAGAAACAGATCAATATTTAAATCCTTAAATCTCCACTTTCACTTTCACATCTGAAAGACAAAGTGGAGATTTAGAGTAAAAATTTAATTTTATATTGATCTGTTTTCACCCACACCTATCACACCTTCTGAAGACAGAGATTAAACTATCACAGTCATATGAATTACTTTTATGTTTCCTTTATGGCGCTACAAAGTTCTGGTCACCATTCACTTCAATTGTATGGAGATACAGAACTGAAATATTCTTCTAAAAATCTTAATTTGTTCTGCTGAAGATTGAAAGTCATACACATTTGGGATGTCATGAGGGTGAGTAAACGATGAGATCATTTTTATTTTGGGTGAACTATCCATACATGTGCCGTAAGAGTGCTCCATCTGCCGGAAATGAAGAAAATGACGTCTATCAGGTGATCAGAGTGGAAGAGAAACACTGGTCACGTGATACGCGAATCACCAACAGCTCTTCTCTGTCAAGGAGTGGGACGTTTCGGATCGTCTTAGTAATGGCGGACACATGTGGCCAAGTACTCCTTGGGTCTGGGCTAACTGTCCTTTCCCACCCCCTTATGTACATCAAGGTTTTAGTTCAGGTAAGATTTACACGATACACACAAACATTACAGAAGTTCTGAGTTCACACTTGCACCGGCGCTGATCCCGAGTCCTTCACTTGCACTTTCGATAGCATGCTGAAAAACGTTAGCCAGTGCATTTATTAAAGAAAGATATAGCGAGTTTCTAAAGCATTTGACAACATTTCCTTGTTGTATATGATCATCTTAATGTGCAAGACACGTGTTTAAGGAGATAAATGCGTTGCTCTACAGTATTTTATCCTGTTCATCATTGAGTGGTAGTTGGTTAGCTCTAGCATGTTTATTGGCCGCTCTGGATCTGCTGTATTTGTGTGAGTTTATGTCCTTTAAGGTCAAGGTGCAAGGTCTCAAAGGACTGATTTTTTTCTGCGAATGTGCGAACAGCTCATATTATTGTAATGCATCCTCATATAAACCCCTGCTAAAAACAATAGAGCAGCATATTCACACCCGTGTCTGTTGTCATTTATTGTTTTTGGTAAAGCACGCCTGTACTTCGGTCCATTGATTAAGGTTACTGCGGCTAATTTAGATTTTTATTCATTCTAAGGTTCGTGTGCTTTACATTTTTTACTGTGTATCTATAGTGTTGGCGATCACAGGTGCCAGTAAGATTGATTTGTATTAAAGTAATTTTATTTAGGTAAACGCAATGAGATTAGAGTAGACTAGGGCTGTCACGATTATGAAATTTGGCTGACGATTAATTGTCAAACAAATAATTGCGATTATGACGATTAATTGTCTGTTTTAAGGCTGTGGCGATTAATTGTCTCGTTAAGGACTTACACGATTAATTGTAGTATAAATTGTCATTTTTTAAGGTGTGCTTTTTTCCTGCATGTGTGCTCCTACACCTTAAGTCATTTTTACAACTTCAAATATATAAATCAAATAATAAAATATGACTTCCTTTTAAGGCTTTAGAAGCTTATGAATGACATGAGAAATTATGTTTTTAAATGCCCAATTCCCAATACCTACTAGGTCCTCGTGGTGGCGCGATGACTCAATCCGGGTGGCGGAGGACAAGTCTCGGTTGCGTCTGCTTCTGAGACCGTCAGACCGTTGAGACCGTTGTGCATGACACCGCGGTGACTCGCAACATGTGGAGAATCATACTACTCTCCGTGATCCACACACATCTAACCATGTGCCCCACTGAGAATGAGAACCACTAATCACGACCTTGAGGAGGTTACCCCATGTGACTTTATCCTCCCTAGCATCCGGGCCAATTTGATTGCTTAGGATACGAGTCACTCAGCACACCCTGGATTTGAACTCGCGACTCCAGGGGTTGAAATATCACAATATTTATAAAAATGTCTCTTTTTGGTCAACTTTAGTGTTGGTCTATTTTACATTTACACTTGTTTTCATATACTCGTTTATTATTATTTTTTATCAAAAAAGAAAATATTAATATAATAATATATAAATTCTATAACATTTTTATTATACTATGCAATATTAAAATATTTCTTTAATAATTTCTTCACTTTCACATGTTATTTTAATTCTCTGGTTAAACACAAAAGCCTTTATTTCACCTGAAGCCAAAAACTTTGAGATTTCGTTTGATCATTGAATCACTTCACAGAAATAAATTGTGCGTCATCTCCTCTTTGTCACTGCATGTCATTAACACAGCGTGTATGAACCAGGAACATTTGCCGTTGTACAATCGCTTAAAGTGAAACCGGAGCTCTTGCCGTTCACTATCACAGTTTGTACTTGTTAGTTTATATTTTTGCGGGAGTTTGGCACCAGCCTCTGCTGACAGTGCGTGTATCAGAGCACTTTACGCACTCTTCCGGACAGGAGCTGGTTTACGTCTGTGGTGCGACTCGGAGTTCAACTGAATGACTCACAAACGTGCCATTCATGGCATTAATACAGTATATTTACTTAAAATTTGCAGTTAATCACTGTTGTCTCAACCACAGTTAGATCAAATCAGACATAATAATTTATATTCAAATCAATTTAATAATTGCGACAGGCCTAGATTAGACTCAAGATTTGACATTGCTCAAAATGCAATCATTAATTTTAAGAAAACAACTAGCAGCATTCTACAAAGAGATTGGACTTATGAAAACCTGCCTACTCTCAGGAAATCAGTTATTTCAATTAGTTTCATTAACTCCATTTAAATGGTGCACTAACTTATTCTCATCTTTTTAAATATAGGTTGGACATGAACCTCTCCCTCCTTCTTTAGGCAGGAATCTATTTGGCCGACAAGTGTACCAGCTTCCAGGGCTCTTTGCATATGGTAAGATTGTCAAGCAGCCATATTATCCTTGTAGCTCAAGACTGGGTTGATGCCTGGTCAGTACCTGGATGGGAGACCTCCTGGTGAACACTAAGGTTGCTGCTGGAAGAGGTATTAGGGAGGTCAACAGGGGTGATCATCCTGCGCTCTGTGTGGGTCCTAATGCCCCAGTATAGTGATGGGGACACTATACTGTAAAAAGGCACTATCATATAGATGAGCCATTAAACCGAGGACCTGGCTCTCTGTGGTCATTATAAATCCCAGGGCACGTCTCATAAAGAGTAGGGGTGTAACCAGTCCTGGCCAAATTCCCCCCATTGCCCCTTCTCAATCATGGCCTACTAATAATCCCCATCCATTAATTGGCTGTATAACTCTCTCCTCTCCACCAATAGCTGGTGTGTGGTGAGTGTACTGGCACACTGTGGCTGCCGTTGCATCATCCTGGTAGATGCTGCACACTGGTGGTGGTTGAGGAGAGTCCCCTGTTCACTGTGTAAAGCGCTTTGAGTGTAGTGTCAGAAAAAGCACTATATAAATGTAAAGTTAATTCATTTAAGTGATTTGTTGTTTCTGCATTCTGTTGCATGCATCCTTGAAGTGTGCACAGTAGTATCACAGTGGCTTGGCCATTCATTTATTTGGTATCCATTTGATTCTGAGAAGAGGTCGACCGATATGGTTTTTTTCAGGCCGATTCCGATCTTTTGAAATCTGGGATGGCCGATAAATGCTGCCGATTTATTTTGGCCGATATGTGCTTGTTTTTAACCTCTTATTTGAACCTTTTATTTGAAAGATAAAATGTAACACAAATAATTACTTAATTTCTCAACAAAAACATTTATTGAACACTTGACCAATCTGCACTTGTACACTTAAATTAAAAATGTATAATGTAAAAACATATTGTATAAATAATGTATAACAAATATATTAAATAAACGAAGCAGGTGTTACGAACTGCTCCGAGACATGAAGGTTGAGATCCAAATGCAGCTTAATTAAGGGGCAATCCAGACAAGTAATCCAATATTCAGGCAATAGGTCAAAACACAGGTAGGCCGTCCAAACAAACAAACAAAACAGTCAGGGGTCAGAGGCAAAAGATATTAAACAAAGATAAACGATAGATAAACAAAAGATAAACAATTACACAAAGATAAACGTTATATAGGCACAGTGATTTAATTTCAGGAAGGTCTACTAACATTACTGTTCAGGTGTGGTCTAAAAAGAAATCTAATAAAGTAATCAATTGTAAAATAACACTGCATAGTTTATCATAGGTAGATTAATGCTTATTAATGCAGAAGTTATTCATTCAAGAGCTGTAGGCCTAAGTGATAACGTCCGAGCTTACCAAAGCCAGTCCTTCAATAGCAGCGCGTAGTTATTACTTATTTTTCTGCATTGAGTGACAACCCTCTCAAATATAAGACACACAAACAGAACAAATAAAAGTCTCAGATTCACTGTCTGTAATTGCAAAATTCTTGCTTACTTATTGTGACATGATAGCAACCCTTCTGCTGTGAAAATGCAACTTCAACTACGCCATCAATATCCAAAGTAGCCGAACGTCATGTCGCCTATCGCGTTTGTCACGTTTTGTCTTGAAGTTGGCAGAAACATATCAAAAGTTTTTAATTAAATATAAAGAAGTTATACAAATTTAATCCTTACTGTTTACCGATTATGTAACAAAATACAAAAAATCGGCCTATTAATCGGTCGACCTCTAGTTTCTTTGCAATTCTTCCCATAAGACCTGCACCCCTGAGTCTTTACTGTTGTACATGAAACTGGTGTTGAGTGGGTAGAATTCAATGAAGCTGTCAGCTGAGGACATGAGGCGTCTATTTCTCAAACTAGAGACTCTGATGTATCCTCTTGCATGTATCTAGCAATAATAAATGTATTTTCTTAATTTCTCCAGTTCCGACAGCAGAACCGATAACGTCCGAGCTTACCAAAGCCAGTCCTTCAATAGCCTATACTGCGTTGGTATCTTTTTTATTACTTATTTCTCTGCATTGAGTGACAACCCTCTCAAATATAAGACACACAAACAGAACAAATGAAAGTCTCAGATTCACTGTCTGTAATTGCAAAATTCTTGCTTATTGTGACATGATAGCAACCCTTCTGCTGTGATAATGCAAATTCATCTACGCTATCAATATCCAAAGTAGCCGAACGTCATGTCGCCTATCGCGTTTGTCACGTTTTTTTTCTTGAAGTTGGCAGTAACATATCAGAAGTTTTTAATTAAATATAAAGAAGTTATACAAATTTAACCCTTACTGTTTTCTCCAAGGAACTTAGCTCCTTCCTTAGGCACTGGATGAGGTCTGCTGACTCTGCTTGAAATTGACTTTAGGGGCAGCGTGCGTCGAACACATGTTCCACAACAACACTAGGCTGCCCACAGATGCGCCTGCCTAATAATCGGCTTGATATACTTGGATATTGGCCAATGCCGATTATGCTAAAAAATCGGCTGATTAATTGTCCGACCGATTAATCGGTCGACCTCTAATTCTGAGTGTTGTTTTAAGAAATCTGGAAAACATTTGCATTTCTTAATGCATACATTTTTCTCTTGTAGCCAAACACATCATACAGATTGATGGGAAATCAGGCCTATTTAAGGGTCTCGCCCCGAGGCTTTGTGCTGGGACCATTGGAACTGTCGTCCATAGTAAAGTGTTGCAGGTACAATTTGCACATCAGTTTCATTTAGATATTTATTTCTAAAGGTTTCTTTTGATGAGAAAATTTCTGCTTAGTACAGAAATGGAAATCCAAAGTGTTTCCATGTAAGCCATGCAGTGTCAAGTGTAATGTACATTAGCTAGGTTTCTTTTAACAGAACGTTTACATGCGCAGTTATAATCGAACTACAGTCTTGACATGACACAATGCGTTATCGAATATTTGAAGGAAAAACGTCAAATACGGCAGGTTACATACTTGTCACGTATCACATTCATCTTTTGGAACATGCGCATAACGCTGTGGCCAGTGTTGGGCCAATTAATGTGTATACATGCTAGATGATGCTGAGCTACAAACACATTATCTAGGTCTGTTAGTCTGAATTCACAAAAATTGGGCTGGTACATCTGAATCAGACAAAAGTGGTTACCTGGCATTTTAAAAATAATTAATTTTTTATGTTTAGTGTTTATGTGAGTGTCTGTGCAGGGTGCTGGTGGCTGTATGTTTTAGTGATCTGACTGTTGCTATTTGAATTTTGCGTTCATCTGTCTGTGCTCCAGCTCATGACAGTTGAGCAGGGGTTATTTATACTCTCATTTTTTTTTTTTTTTTTAATCTGGCTCTAACCTTTATTTTAACCCATAGAAATGCCAGGAGGAAAAAACTGAGGTAAGAGCACAAGTTTACAGAAATATCCATTCATTGCTTGAATCCAACACATGCATGCCATAATTTAATATTTTATTTACATTTGGCTGTCATTGTTCTGGGCAGAAATCTGTTCAGCCTAACATTTGTTTGAATTGTATGATATGACATGTGATCTCTCATCTTTTCACCCTCTCAGATGGTGGGAAGTAGTCAGAAAGCAGAGGAAGGTTCCTTGCAACATGTAGTAAATGAGGTGAGACCTGTAAACCAGAATTATACACAGGATTTTATACTCCTTAAGTATAAAGGTTGCAAGAAACCTAGCAGGTTGCAAGAAACCCCTAAAGTTAAGAAAACCGTAGTGACAAGATCCAGAAAATTATAAATAAGTGTTTTCTTAACTTAAGCGGTTTCTTGCAACTGGACTCTGTTTACTCAAAGACTGAGGTGACTGAACAATGCAGAGTAGCCTATATTAGCTTGTGTAAATTAGGGATGTGCTAAACTTGCAATTTTCAAAATCAGTTAGTTAATAAAAGGAAATGCAACCCAGGATACATTAAATACAGGTTATGTTTAATCTATGGCAGGTCGACACTTGATTTCCAATGTAAAATCTGTCCTGCTGATGTTATTTTTCATTTAGTTAATTTAACATTATATGCTAACATGCGTTCGTTATATAACATGTTATAGTTACATGCTATTTTGCTCTTGTTCATAATTCGATTTGATATTAAAATTCGTATTTATTCGATTTATTTTATTTTCAGAAGGGAGACTTTTTTTACACATGCTTCAATAAAATAAATGGTTTCAAGTTTCAATTATAATAAAGTGTTTGCTCAAAAATAAATAGATAAATAAAATAACCCTTCTGTTTCTCTGATAATACTAATTGTGTAAAACGATATACCATGAAAACTGTGATATTTTCTGAGACTGTTATCATACTGAGAAAATATCATACCATTGCAACCCTAGTCAGTGTTAAGGATAATGTATAATTAGGCTCCGTTATATTCATGTGACAGGGATAAACGGACGCTGAGCACAGCATTTCAACATGGTAAGGAACGGATATTCAACATATAAAAAGGCTAAATAATGATAAAATCATATTGCACAAAACAAAAAAAAGAAATGAGAAAAGCTCTAGTACAGGGTGGCATAAAGGCGCTTATGCACATCCTGAGTGTAGAATGACAGGCTTCAATGTAACCAGAGTGCTTAAGGGTGATCCTCATTGCGTATTTTATGGCACAGAACTGTTAAAAAATGTTATGTTTCAATGGTCTTCAATATTCCTCTTCATTTTATTTGTCCTCCTAGACCACTAAAGAAATGATTGCACGTTCCTGTGCCACAATTGTCACACACCCTTTTCATGGTAAATACAGTTAATTCAATAAAAATAATTAATGATTTGAATCTTTTCAAACTGTAAACTCAAACTTTTGTCTGTCAATCTATAAATGTTGTTTATTTTATTTTTTTATATATCCCAGTGATCACTCTTAGATGCATGGTACAGTTTATCGGTAGAGAAGCCAAATACAGGTCTGTCCTTTTCTTTTCTTTTTCTTTCCTTGTGTTCTCTATCTCTCACAAATTTTATTGACTTCTCCATTTATTCACTTTTGTTTCTTCCAGTGGCGTCTTTGACTCCATTATTACAATCTACAGAGAAGAAGGAATCCTGGGGTTTTTTGCGTAAGTGCTAGAAAAAAATAATTCAGGAAGATTAAAAATGAGTGTGACATGAACTTGATCCTTTCATTCCTCCAAAATAAGTTGATTTATCCACCTTATTTTGCAATGAGAAAGTAAGTAATGGGTCATACTTTCTCTTAGTGTGGAAGAATTGCTATTAATTAGACAATAGGTAAATAACTAGAAGAATACTAGAATTTAGCGGGTTGGGGTTATAATCTGACACACAACAACAGGATGTACAGCAGCATAATATGCCATCAACAAATTAAACTAAATCTTGGATGATTGGCCATTTTTAATAAGCCAAAATCCATCTATATGTCTAAACACCAGTAAGGAGAGTAGAGAATAATGTGTATATTATTTTGCCAAGATGAACCTGTGATTTGGTTCTGATGCTGATTGTATTCATTCCAACTGCTCTCTGCTTTCTCTCTACTGGTTATGCAAAGCACATGGATGCCGTGAGAAGGAGAGGCTGAGAGTGGTGTCATATACTGGTGTCTGCCTCAGACAGTCCTTAAAAACCTGTCTTAAGTGCATTGCTCTCATTCACGGTCTCATTTAAGAGCAGTTGTTTGCCGGGGCACCAGTGTGCGATGAATATGTTGCAATTCACGCAGCTGAAAAGTATAGTAGACCGTAAAGCTATGTAGAGTCTACTGCAAAGTTTCCTAACCAATGTGTTTAGAATAAATAATATAAAAATATGCCAACAATTATAGCCAACTTGCAACATCAAGCAGCATATTCAGAATTCCATTCTTATGTTGAACACTATCAGTTTTATACTGTAGTTTCAGCTTGTTAACAGTAGATGTCTGAGGCATCGATGAGTGTCAATTGATTCTACTTGTATTTAACACAATATGTTTGTGTTTGACAAACCACAGCGGCCTCATTCCTCGTCTACTTGGTGATGTTCTTTCCTTGTGGATCTGCAACATGCTCGCTCACTTTATCAACACATATGCTATAGATGACTCGGTACGTAAGCACACATACCCACACATAACCATCCTAGTTCACTCCGTTTATGCACAATGGAGAAGGAAAAGGCAATTTTACACTAGACTTGTGAAAAAAATATCACTTGAGTATGAGAGATCATTTATAGTCTTGGCACTTGCTGTTTGATTATTCTTAAGATTTTTTGCTAGTAACAACAGTTCTGTTTATATACACCACCAGTTAAAACTTTGACAAATGTTTGGATCGGTACTCATGCTTTAAATTTTTCCACATTTGAGAATAATAGTAGTCATAAAAGCCATTTAATTTTTTTTTTTCAAGTATTGGAGTTATGCAGTAACAAGAAGGCAAATAAATTATCAAAATGATATTCTATGTTAGCTTCACAGTAGCTCTTTGCTTAGATAACAGCAACAGCACACTTAAGATTTTCTCAACCAAATATGAGATGCCACCAGGCATTCTTTGCGTTCCTATGTGCTTGGCACTTTCTGGCTGCTTTTCTTTTACAATTTGGTCCAAATTCAAAGAAACGTTTTAGTTTTATATAGAAATGTATAAGTAGACACAATTAATATTTGTCTACAAAACTCATTTCAAGCATTTGAGCATGTGCCATTTTTAAATATCATGGAAAACAAAGACTAATAATTTACTGTTAGTGTATCTATCATAACAGTTGTGTTATGCACACGAGTTGATTATCCTGTTTTGCCTGTCTCTTAGATGAGTCATACAGGAGAGATAAAGAACTGTTCTCAGGCTGTGACTGGGGTAAGTGATGTGACTGGCCATTCATAGATGATTGCTCACTGGGTGGCATTATCTGATCTTCAGTCAAAGTGTGTTCATTGATTTATGTTGTGCTCTTGCACTCATTACAAGACTTATTTTCTATATACACCTTACTCTCTGTTTTTTTACTTTTAGTTTTTTGCCAGTATGCTGACGTATCCATTTGTATTGGTGTCTAACCTGATGGCTGTAAATAACTGTGGGTAAGGGATGCTATATAATTCTAGTGGAAATTACATTCAATTAGATTTTACAAGAATAATCATTCCATAGTCAAACTGATACATAGTTCCTTACCTTTAAAAGAAGCTTGAAATCTCATACTGGTTCTCTAATCCATGCTTGTAACAATTTTTTTTTTTTTTTAATAGTCAAGTTTGATAACTATATTTTTCATTTATACACCTTTTAGCCATAGATAAAAGTGACTTGTATTGACATGTGCCTGTATTTGTTAAATTCAGTATTTTACCTTTTAGTAAATGAGAACACAAACATACAATTTGCTATAGCCTCCCCAGGGTTCCCACACGTCCTGGAAAACCTGGAATGCTGCAATGCAGTTTTCCAGTTATAGAAAAGTCATGGAAAAATACCTTAATATCCTGGAAAATAATTATTTTCTTTACGCCTCTGTGTTCCAAACACTAATATGTAAAAAGGGTCATTTACACACTTCAACTTTTAAGACTGCTGGTGCTGCTGTAACCACATTATGGTCAAATCAGTTATGTAATGTTTTCTCCTAATCTGATTCAGGCTGGCTGGAGGTCTTCCACCCTATGCTGCTGTTTATCCCAATTGGCTCCACTGCTGGAGTCACCTGAGCCGAGAGGTAAGCAATTTTTCAATATGAGCAAGACAAACAAAGAATGTGTAGTACATTTTTCTTGTCAAGTGGACATGACTTCTCAGATGTTTCACCTATCATCCAAGTGACTTAGTCAGTTGATAATGAATACCCTTGGTTACAAAACGTATCGAGCAGTAGAGAAAGCATGTCCAGCTGACTACAATGTCTAGTAGGGTCAACAATGACCTACTCACTGAGAATCATTATAGAGCATTATTAAGAATGATTTCTGTAGGAACATTAACATTTGAAGAAATGCAAAAACTAATCTTGATTCCCTTCACTCTCCTTGTGTACCTCAGGGCAACATGAGCAGAGGCAACAGTCTGTTCTTCAGAAAGTTGCCTGTGGGGAAGATGTATGCCATCGAGCAGAAGAGATTTTTCTGAATAGAACGCTATAAACATTGTCTTTTATCATGATAATATAATTGAACTGGCCCAAGAAGTTCCTAATCCTTTGTGTGCACTTGTTTATGACAACAGACTTTTGTTCTTTTTGATAATCAGTCTGCATCTACATCCAGAATCATTGTTGTTAATTTTATCCATAAATTATTTTCACTACATGGTGAGTTGCTTTGATTTGAAAACATAAAGAGCTTTATTTTAATACCCAGGGCTTTGTATACATACCCCAACTAAATAAACCCTAAAATAATTATTTCAGAGAAGCACTTGAGGGTGTAAGTCAACTGTAAGTCCACACCAGCCCCTAAACCATCTGTGCCTGAGTACAGTGCAGGCCCTTTACGCACTTATGCATTTTGTTCCCATTTGCTCCCAAACATGATGATCATCAGTAAAACAGTCCTTATACATCTGCTGTTGTCTCTACTGTCTAATGTACTGACTTTCAAGAAATGTTCCACCCTGTTGATGGTATACTGAAAGTAAAGTTAATCCAGCAGGCCCATTTTGACCTATGCGGTGTCTATGTATTCATGTGTTAATGTGAGAGAAATGTTATGCAGCACTTTGACTATATTTGCATACCAGATGTGGCCCTAGTTCTTGCATAGCATTGCTAAGCTTGACCACACCCTGGTAATATACACTGATCAGCCACAACGTTAAAACCACTGACAGGAGAAGTGAATAACATTTATCTCGATTCAATTGCACCGGTCAAGGCATGGAATATATTAGGCAGCAAGTGAAGTCATTTCTTGAATTTCATGTGTTGGAAGCAGGAAAAATGGGGAAGTGTAAGGATCCAAGTGACTTTGACAAGGCCCAAATTGTGATAGCTAGATGGCTGGGTCAGAGCATCTCCAAAATGCCAGGTCTTGTGGGGTGTTCCCGGTATGTAGTGGTTAGTACCTAACAAAAGTGGTCCAAGGAAGGACAACAGGTGACAGGGTCATGGGCACTCAAGGCTCATTGATGCGTGTGGGGAGCGAAGGCTAGCCCATCTGTTTCTATCCCACAGAAGAGCTACTGTAGCACAAATTGCTGAAAAACCATGATAAAAAGGTGTCGGAACACACCGCGCATTGCCCATGACCTCTGTCCACTGTCGAAAGCGCCTACAAATGGGCAAGTGAGTCAGAACTGGACCATGGAGCAATGGAAGAAAGTGGCCTGGTCTGATGAATCATGTTTTCTATTAGAAATGTGGACGGCTGTGTGCATCGTTTACCTGGGGAAGAGATGGCAGCAGGATACTCCATGGGAATAAGGCAGGCCGCCGGAGGCAATGTGATGCTCTGGGCAATGTCTTGCTGGGAAACCTTGAGTCCTGGCATTCATGTGGATGTTACATTGACGTATACCACCTACCAAAGATTGTTGTAGAACACGTACACCCCTTCATGGCAGTGGTATTCCCTGATGGCAGTGGCCTCTATCAGCAGGATAAATGCACCATTACCACATTGCAAAAATGGTTTGAGGAACATGACAAAGAGTTCAAAGTGTTGCACTGGCCTCCAAATTCCCCAGATCTCAATCCGATTGAGCATCTATGGGATGTGCTGGACCAACAATCCGATCCATTGAGGCCCCACCTCACAACTTGCAGGACTTAAATTATCTGCTGCTAACGACTTGGAGCCAGATACCACAGGACACCTTCAGAGGTCTTGAGGAGTCCATGCCTCGACGGGTCAGAGCAGTTTTGGCAGCACAAGGGGAACTACATTATATTAGGCAGTGGTTTTAATGTTGTGGCTTTAGAGCAGTGGTAAGTGTGGAGGCCACATCTCCGTCAGAGCAATTGTTCCCATTCCTAAAAGGTTGAGATTTTTATTTCTATTGACATTCAAACTAACTTAAATAAATCTTATGCCAACAGAATCGTCTTTGTGTCTTCCCTGTTAATCATAATATACATTTTTGCATGTAAAGTTTTAAGTTTGATTATACATTAAAGGCCTTGTTTGGGTTTGTGTACATATCAATTCAAACTTCATCTGTCAAAAATTCACAAGCATTCCTTTGGCCAATTTGAACCTTCAGTCTATGGGATGTTTTGATTGTCTTCACACTATAAACCCTATTGCAAATAATTACATTGAGTAGGAAACAATTTAATTATACAAATATTCCAAATAAATTAACCTTGAGTATTTAGAGCTTTTTCTTTTGCGTTCATGAAACAATCTTTTAATTAACCTGAATACATTTTTTGTTTTGAGTTTAATGAACTTGTCTCTTTAAATTTACAGGAACTTAAATTTAATTGAAACTGGGCAGAGGATTTCTATTTCCCAGCATGCACTTGACAGGGATGTAATTGTTAAAATTAAGTGTTATATACTGTGCCTTTGTGCAAGATAAATGTAAACGGTAGACTTATTAGTGTGTAATGTTTTGTGTTCTTTAAAAGATTTTTATAGTGAATAGTGAAGCTTGAGGTTTGGTTGAGGACAGGTACAAATGTGAGATTTGTATGTAGTGTATTGCTTTACTCGTTGCGCAATTGCTATGCAAATCAAACCATATATTTCCAATTAGCATTACTAGCAATTTAGGTTTCATCTTCTGGAAGTATTGAAGTTGAGCTAACTGTACATTTAAAATAATAGTTTGTGGACATTTTCTTGCCTAAATGAATAGGGGGGAAATGTGTATGTTGTGATATTCTGTAGTCCAAATTGATTCCAAAAAAAAACAAAAAAAAAAACTAGGTAGGTAAAGTTTGTCAAGGACAAACTTTGATATTGGCTTGACAAAGCCTTGTCTGAAAGTTTCAAAAGTTTTAAGTTTGATGATTATACATTAAAGGCTCAAGAGAGTGCTATGTGGTCATTTTAAGTTCAGCCAAAGAGTTAAATTTAAAGTGCATTTAAAATGTATTAGTTGGCTTACTCTGTATTTCAAGTTAAAGGCAATTAACATGCATGGATTGAACAAAATCAAAAAATTGTTCTATTAACTTAAGCATGGGAGTTGATTAACTTGAAGGTGCACTCAGTAATTGTTTTCCTCATTAAAAAAAGGTTAACTCCTAAAGACATGAATTGAGTCATTCTACCAAATGGGTGCCATTAACACTTTGCAATTTTCTAATTTTTCATTAAGAACAAACTTTTTTTAAACTCGAAATATATGTTAATCCTCCAAAAAAACATATTTTCCCACATCAGGCCCAAAATCCTTATTAATATTATCCTTTTTATTCAGGCAAGGGAGCATTTCTTGTACCACCCCGTTGCGGACCATGTGTATGCCATTAGAGTAGTAAAACAAGAAATAGATTTTTAAAATCTAATGTTTTCCTAATAGTAAAATGTCCCTTTTGGAAACCATCAATAGAAAGTCTAATTTAATATTAGATTTTTAATCTTGAAATATGAATTCGACATTTCAATGGCCTCATTGTTTGTACTGAAAAAACGAATTCACTTAAAAAATACAAATAAAGTTACATTTATCTGATTAGTCCACACAACAAGAACATCATTCAACATTTATTTATGTAACATTTCCTTTCAATAAAATTTTAACAAAATGACCCTGTGACGGGGTGGTAACTAATGTGGCAGGATGGTTCAATGTGACAGGGTGGTATGAACAAAGAGTTTCTCTATATGATCTGCTGGCTTTAACCTTTATAAAACTGGGGGAGGGAAAGCTTTGGTCATGCTCTGAATACCTGAAAATACCTAAATGAATACCTCTGAATACCTAAAAAAGCTGCTCAAAGAGGTTGGATGAACAGTTAATGGAAAAAGATACAAAGATATTATTAGAGAACATTGCTATTACGTTCAGAAATGGGGATGCAAACTTTAGAACAACAATATTTTGAACATTTTCTTCCTTGTAATAATTAAGGAACATTTTCTAGACATTGATCACATACATCACAATACTTTTTGCATTCAATTGTATAAAGGAAGTTGTACAGTAAATAAAAAAGATAAATTAAGATATAGTGAGTGATGAGTGAGTGAGTGAGTGAGTGATGAGTGAGTGAGTGACTGAAAGATATAGTGAGTGAGTGAAAGAGAGAGTGAGTGAGTGGAAGATATAGTTGAGTGATGAGTGAGTGACTGAAATATATATTGAGTGAGTGAGTGAAAGATATAGTGAGGGATGAGTGAGTGACTGAAATATATATTGAGTGAGTGAGTGAGTGAGTGAGTGAAAGATATGAGTGAGTGAGTGAGTGAGTGAGTGAAATATATAGTGAGTGATGAGTAAGTGAGTGAGTGAGTGAGTGAGTGAAAGATATAGTGAGGGATGAGTGAGTGAGTGAGTGAAAGATATGAGTGAGTGAGTGAGTGAAAGATATAGTGAGGGATGAGTGAGTGAGTGAGTGAGTGAGTGAGTGAGTGAAAGATATGAGTGAGTGAGTGAGTGAGTGAGTGAGTGAAATATATAGTGAGTGATGAGTGAGTGAGTGAGTGAGTGAGTGAGTGAGTGAGTGAAAGATATAGTGAGGGATGAGTGAGTGAGTGAGTGAGTGAGTGAGTGAAAGATATGAGTGAGTGAGTGAGTGAGTGAGTGAAAGATATAGTGAGTGAGTGAGTGAGTGAGTGAGTGAGTGAGTGAGTGAAAGATATAGTGAGTGATGAGTGAGTGAGTGAGTGAGTGAAAGATATAGTGAGTGAGTGAGTGAAAGATATGAGTGAGTGAGTGAGTGAAAGATATGAGTGAGTGAGTGAGTGAGTGAATGAGTGATGATGAGTGAGTGAGTGAGTGAGTGAGTGAATGATATAGTGAGTGAGTGAGTGAGTGAGTGAGTGACTGAAAGATATAGTGAGTGATGAGTGAGTGAGTGAGTGAGTGAGTGAAAGATATAGTGAGTGAGTGAGTGAGTGAGTGAGTGAGTGAAATATATAGTGAGTGATGAGTGAGTGAGTGAGTGAGTGAGTGAAAGATATAGTGAGGGATGAGTGAGTGAGTGAGTGAGTGAAAGATATGAGTGAGTGAGTGAGTGAGTGAAAGATATAGTGAGTGAGTGAGTGAGTGAGTGAAAGATATAGTGAGTGAGTGAGTGAGTGAGTGAGTGAGTGAGTGAGTGAAAGATATAGTGAGTGAGTGAGTGAGTGAAAGATATGAGTGAGTGAGTGAGTGAGTGAGTGAGTGAGTGAGTGAAAGATATGAGTGAGTGAGTGAGTGAGTGAGTGAGTGAAAGATATAGTGAGGGATGAGTGAGTGACTGAAAGATATAGTGAGTGATGAGTGAGTGAGTGAGTGAAAGATATAGTGAGTGATGAGTGAGTGAGTGAGTGAGTGAGTGAGTGAGTGAGTGAAAGATATAGTGAGTGAGTGAGTGAGTGAAAGATATGAGTGAGTGAGTGAGTGAGTGACTGAAATATATATTGAGTGAGTGAGTGACTGAAATATATATTGAGTGAGTGAGTGAGTGACTGAAAGATATAGTGAGTGATGAGTGAGTGAGTGAGTGAGTGAGTGAAAGATATAGTGAGTGAGTGAGTGAGTGAGTGAGTGAAAGATATAGTGAGTGATGAGTGAGTGAGTGAAAGATATAGTGAGTGAGTGAGTGAAACATGGAGAAGTCCAAAGTCATGATCTTTCAGAAAAAAAATCGCATTTTGAGCAATAAATATATATTCACAATCGGGGGAAGAATCCTTCATCATGTCAACCACTATAATTATTTGGGTCTTACAATCTCTGCTTCAGGACAGTTTGATTTGGCAATAAAAGATCTGACAGACAAAGCCCGTAGGACATATTATAGTATAAGAAAATCATTATTTAAATTCAACCCCCCCATTAAACTGTGGCTGAAAGTCTTCGACAGCATCATCAAACCTATACTTCTATATGGCTGTGAAATCTGGGGCCTCAAATATAAATTAAATTATGAATCTTGGGACAAAAGCCCTGTTGAAATTTTCCACCTAGAATTCTGTAAAAACATCCTGGGAGTTCACAGAAGTGCCCCGAATCTGGGCTGTAGAGCAGAACTGGGCCGGTTCCCTCTCCTCACTGAAATCCAGAAGAGAGCAGCTAAATTCTGGTTCCATTTGTCCGACATACCTCCAGATAATTACCATCACTGTGCCTTTTCACACAGGACAGGACACCCAGAGAGTGACCCTATGCACTATTTAGTAGAAAAATATCAGCTAAATTCATCCATCCAGTTCAGATTGGCCAAACTGAAACAGACAGACAGAATAACGCAGGAAGAATACATTCACGATTGGCAGCACAAAGTCACACAAGTACATAAATTAAACTACTTCCACAGAATTAAGACGGATTATAAATTGGCACCATATTTGATCCATATTAAAGATTATGGACAAAGAAAGCTACTGTCAAAGTATCGTCTGAGTGAGCACAGTCTGTCTGTAGAGACGGGTCGACACAGACAGAACCGGAGACCCAGAGAGGACAGACTGTGTTCACACTGCACTGAAGGAGTTGTGGAGGATGAACTTCACTTCCTCACTCACTGCAGTAAATATGAGACCATTAGAAACACTCACTTTACAAAAATAGCTCATATTCTACCTGAATTCCAGGACATAAATAACTTAGACAAACTCTCGTATCTAATGGGAGAGAATGTCGAGTGTGTTCAGCTGGCAGCGCATTATGTGTCGTCCTGTCATCACATGAGGGCGAGAGACTGACCCCTCATCATATTACAGCTCTATTCAAACTCATATTTTAATTGACTTCTTTTTTTTTTTCTTTTTTTTTTCTCCTCCCTTCCTCATTGCTCTCTGTTTTTTTCCTTTTCGTTTGTATTTATTTTTATTTGTTTATTATTATCATTATTATTCATTTATTGTATATACATGTTGTTGTTTTTATGTTTGTAATGTGTTTATTACTGCTTTGGCAACATTGTACACTGTATACAGTCATGCCAATAAAGCTCATTTGAATTTGAATTTGAATTTGAGTGAGTGAGTGAGTGAAAGATATAGTGAGGGATGAGTGAGTGACTGAAAGATATAGTGAGTGAGTGAGTGAGTGAGTGAGTGAGTGAGTGAGTGAGTGAAAGATATAGTGAGTGAGTGAGTGAGTGAGTGAGTGAAAGATATAGTGAGTGAGTGAGTGAGTGAAAGATATAGTGAGGGATGAGTGAGTGAGTGATGAGTGACTGAAAGATATAGTGAATGAGTGAAAGATATAGTGAGTGAAGAATGATTGAGTGAGTGAAAGATATAGTGAGTGAGTGATGAGTGACTGAAAGATATAGTGAATAAGTGAGAGGGTGAATGAGTGAGTGAAAGAAATATTGAGGGATGAGTGAGTGAAAGATATAGTGAGGGATGAGTGAGTGACTGAAAGATATAGTGAGGGATGAGTGAGTGACTGAAAGATATAGTGAGGGATGAGTGAGTGAGTGAGTGAGTGAGTGAAAGATATGAGTGAGTGAGTGAGTGAGTGAAATATATAGTGAGTGAGTGAGTGAGTGAGTGAGTGAGTGAAAGATATAGTGAGTGATGAGTGAGTGAAAGATATAGTGAGGGATGAGTGAGTGAAAGATATAGTGAGTGAGTGAGTGAGTGAGTGGAAGATATAGTGAGTGAGTGAGTGAAAGATATAGTGAGGGATGAGTGAGTGAGTGAGTGAAATATATAGTGAGGGATGAGTGAGTGAGTGATTGAAAGATATATTGAGTGAGTGACTGAAAGATATAGTGAGGGATGAGTGAGTGAGTGAGTGAAATATATAGTGAGTGAGTGATTGAAAGATATATTGAGTGAGTGAGTGAAAGATATAGTGAGTGATGAGTGAGTGAGTGAGTGAAATATATAGTAAGTGAGTGATTGAAAGATATAGTGAGTGATGAGTGAGTGACTGAAAGATATAGTGAGTGAGTGAGTGGAAGATATAGTGAGTGAGTGAGTGAGTGAGTGAGTGAGTGAGTGAGTGAGTGAAAGATATAATGAGTGATGAGTGAGTGAAAGATATAGTGAGGGATGAGTGAGTGAGTGAGTGAAATATATAGTGAGTGAGTGATTGAAAGATATATTGAGTGAGTGAGTGAAAGATATAGTGAGTGATGAGTGAGTGACTGAAAGATATAGTGAGTGAGTGAGTGGAAGATATAGTGAGTGAGTGAGTGAGTGAGTGATGAGTGAGTGAAAGATATAGTGAGGGATGAGTGAGTGAGTGAGTGAGTGAGTGAGTGAAAGATATAGTGAGTGAGTGAGTGAAAGATATAGTGAGTGAGTGAGTGAGTGAGTGAAAGAAATAGTGAGTGAGTGAGTGAAAGATATAGTGAGTGAGTGAGTGAGTGAGTGAGTGAGTGAGTGAGTGAGTGAGTGAGTGAGTGAAAGATATATTGAGTGAGTGAGTGAGTGAAAGATATAGTGAGGGATGAGTGAGTGAGTGAGTGAAATATATAGTGAGAGAGTGATTGAAAGATATATTGAGTGAGTGAGTGAAAGATATAGTGAGTGATGAGTGAGTGACTGAAAGATATAGTGAGTGAGTGAGTGAGTGGAAGATATAGTGAGTGAGTGAGTGAGTGAGTGAGTGAGTGAGTGAAAGATATAATGAGTGAGTGAAAGATATAGTGAGGGATGAGTGAGTGAGTGAGTGAGTGAGTGAGTGAGTGAGTGAGTGAGTGAGTGAAAGATATAGTGAGTGAGTGAGTGAAAGATATAGTGAGGGATGAGTGAGTGAAAGATTGAGTGAGTGAGTGAGTGAGTGAGTGACTGAAAGATATAGTGAATGAGTGAAATATATAGTGAGTGATGAGTGATTGAGTGAGTTAAAGATATAGTGATGGATGAGTGACTGAAAGATATAGTGAATAAGTGAGAGGGTGAATGAGTGAGTGAAAGAAATATTGAGGGATGAGTGACTGAAATATATAGTGAATAAGTGAGAGGGTGAATGAGTGAGTGAAAGAAATATTGAGGGATGAGTGACTGAAAGATATAGTGAGTGATGAGTGAGTGAGTGAGTGAGTTAAAGATATAGTGAGTGATGAGTGAGAGTGAGTGAGTGAAAGATATAGTGAGTGATGAGTGAGAGTGAGTGAAAGATATAGTGAGTGATGAGTGAGTGAGTGAGTGAGTGAGTGAGTGAGTGAGTGAAAGATATAGTGAGGGATGAGTGAGAGTGAGTGAGTTAAAGATATAGTGAGTGATGAGTGAGAGTGAGTGAGTGAAAGATATAGTGAGTGATGAGTGAGTGAGTGAGTGAGTGAGTGAGTGAGTGAGTGAAAGATATAGTGAGGGATGAGTGAGAGTGAGTGAGTGAAAGATATAGTGAGTGATGAGTGAGTGAGTGAGTGAGTGAGTGAGTGAGTGAGTGAGTGAGGAGTGAGTGAAAGATATAGTGAGTGAGTGAGTGAGTGAGTGAGTGAGTGAAAGATATAGTGAGTGAGTGAGTGAGTGAGTGAGTGAGTGAAAGATATAGTGAGTGATGAGTAAGTGAAAAATATAGTGAGTGAGAGTGATGAGTGACTGAAAGATATAGTGAGTGATGAGTAAGTGAAAGATATAGTGAGTGAGTGAGTGAGTGAGTGAGTGAGTGAGTGAGTGAGTGAGTGGAAGATATAGTGAGTGAGTAAGTGAGGGAGTGAAAGATATAGTGAGGGATGAGTGAGTGAAAGGTAAAGTGAGTGAGTGAGTGATGAGTGACTGAAAGATATAGGGAGTGAGTGAAAGATATAGTGAGTGAGTTAGTGAGTGATGAGTGACTGAAAGATATAGTGAGTGAGTGAGTGAAATATATAGTGAGGGATGAGTGAGTGAGTGAGTGAGTGAGTGAGTGAGTGAGTGATGAGTGACTGAAAGATATAGTGAGTGAGTGAAAGAGATAGTGAGTGATGAGTGAGTGAGTGAGTGAGTGACTGAAAGATATAGTGAGTGAGTGAGTGAGTGAGTGAGTGAGTGAAATATATAGTGAGTGATGAGTGAGTGAGTGAGTGAGTGATGATTGACTGAAAGATATAGTGAGTGATGAGTGAGTGAGTGATGAGTGACTGAAAGATATAGTGAGTGATGAGTGAGTGAGTGAGTGAGTGAGTGAGTGAAATATATAGTGAGTGATGAGTGAGTGAGTGAGTGAGTGAGTGAGTGAAATATATAGTGAGTGATGAGTGAGTGAGTGAGTGAGTGAGTGAGTGAAATATATAGTGAGTGATGAGTGAGTGAGTGAGTGAGTGAGTGAAATATATAGTGAGTGATGAGTGAGTGAGTGAGTGAGTGAAATATATAGTGAGTGATGAGTGAGTGAGTGAGTGAGTGAGTGAAATATATAGTGAGTGATGAGTGAGTGAGTGAGTGAGTGAGTGAGTGATGAGTGACTGAAAGATATAGTGAGTGAGTGAAAAGAATGTCAGTATTTGCCTGCTTTTGTTCTTGGTGGCTACAAGGCTCAAATGATGTAATTTCCACTTTGTGACGTCATTTAAAGCAACAGTACATTATTTATAGATAAAAAAAGTTAGTGTGACGGGGTGGTAAGTCAAACAGAGGGACGAACACAAATCATAAAATATTTACAAAAAATAAGGTTTATTTTTAATAAATATATCTTATATATACAGGGACACACATCAAATCCTGAAAATAATAAATGTTTGAAAAACATATTTAACTTATTTGATGATATTTTAGATGCAAATGTCCTGTTGGTCAACACAGACATGTGAAATTGGCTATGTACTAATGAAAAATTATTAAAAATGTAATATTACTCTTTAAGAATTGTATTTTTATCATATATCATGTTAACAAGAACACTTGATTTAATAACTTTAAGCTTTGGAAACACACGTTGGGATATTATTTGTGCCTTATTCATCTCATCAAACGTTGTGGACCCAAATGGCACCCATTTCAAAGAATGACTCAATTGTAATTTTGCAATATATGTAGGAAATCATGAGTACTCACATTAAAATTAAGACTCCAGTCATATCAGTAACGTTATAAAATATGCTTCATTCTACATGGAGAGGGTCCGCACATGGGAGCTGCCATGTTAGAATCACACGACCAGCCGAATACTACTTACTTAATCTCAAGTGTGCCGCACAAGCCCTCAAAAGTGAAAACGTCTCGATCGCCCCGCGGTGACTGGTTCTAGTATAGGTCATAAACCCCGCCGCCCCATGTTATTCAACGGGACGTGAGACCAACTAAACAATAAAATTACACTTCACATATCTTTTTTTCCAAAGATAGTTTCTGTCATTTACTGTAGTTTCTATCATGTCATTTCAAGTGTTTGTTTTCAAAATAAGTTTGTTTTTAGTTAGTTATTTGATGCTATAAAAACGGTGCTGTGACATCATGATTGACAGCTGAGATTGAAAGGTTTTCTGAGCGAATTAGTCACTGAAGCACCAATGGACTTTTTTTCGGGATCTTCAGAGGACTGAGGAGATTGGAGCTTTAAATGTAATATCTAAATTTCTATAATTAATTATTTCACACCGTCATAAGTCAAAAGTCAAAAGTGCAGGGGCGTGTGCTTGCAATTGATTCAGCGAGAGTGAGGGCGGGGCCTTGATTTCGGGGCCTTACTTCCTGATCACTACTGCACAGGTCTGGCCCCGAAATCTCAACTGCGCAGACTCAAGTCCCAAGATGTCAGCGCCATATCGGGACACTGACTTCAGTTCTCACCAATGGAAAAGAGCGAAGGGGCGTCGTCCATCTTTTTTTACAGTCTATGCTTAATCTCAGTAACCATCCTGTTATTTGACACTAATTCATTGATTAAAGTAATCATGTCTGACTGTGAATACTACATTTCTACAATGTCATCTGAAACCAAAAACTATTGACTCTATTCCAGTCTGAAGGTGCCGAGTTTGGTGGCTAAACCTTGAAAGCAGGAGTTACAGTCAGACATTTTGATCTTTGTTTAGGTATTTTGAAAAATCCCTAAAGAAAGTATTTGTGGAATAACAGTAGGTTGGCTTTGTCAAACTACTATAACAGAACAATGTTTTTTATTTTTTATTTTTATTTTTTTATTATTATTAAGTACGAATTAACAAATGTGACATAAAGCAGTTTAAGAGTCATTGACTTCATCCGCGCCTGATGGGGACAGTGGCGTTTACTCTGATCCACAAAAACCATAAACACGTTCCTGGGAAGAAACAGCATTTCAACATGTCGTCGTTGAATGACAGATCAGTTTGGGATGAGGTGGAGGTCTGTTTTCTATTTTCTTAGGTTGTAACCCATTTTCTAAAACTATTAAATATTGTAGTTGTTTATAAATATTATAAACCTATTTTAATTATATGTGAGCGCTGTTTAGGTCACATTTTGCATGACGCAGTGAATTTCACTCTGGTTCATTTATTGAGTAATAAACTGGGCTAGGACAGCTCTGATTTTAATCCAGTCGAGAATTGCATCAATATATCTATGCATATGTCGTGGAAATTAGATGACTTGCTCGGATAACTTTAGCCAGATAGTAGCACAGATGAGCTAACTGTGATCCCGGTATGATCATGTTCATTGTTTCTTCCTTCTCACATCAAGTTTGACATTGTCTCTAAGTATTACACATGATTATGAAAGATCTGCTATTTATGCTTCTAATGAAGGCGGATTTGTTTGCTACTGCAAACAACCTATATTCAGGAATAACTGTTCTCATTGAATGTATTTTACAGGATGGTATCGGCGAGGAAGTCCTTAAGATGTCCACAGAAGAGATCGTCCAAAGGACTCGTCTTTTGGACAGTGAGATTAAGGTACTAAGCAAGATATTTTCATTAAGTCTAGTGTGCAGAGTTTTCAGTGGCTGCGTGCAATTCTGTAATCTCTTTGAATGCATGTAATGTCAGATCATGAAGAGTGAGGTTCTGCGTGTCACTCATGAGCTGCAAGCCATGAAAGACAAGATCAAAGAGAACACAGAGAAAATCAAAGTGAACAAGACTCTGCCCTACCTCGTCTCTAACGTCATAGAGGTAAGGAACTGTTTAAAGCTTTCATTTAGAAATCTCTTTTGGCTTGTTAGAATCAGGCATAGGGCTGTAAGGAACCTTTTGAATGTTCATCTTCGTAAGTTCAGTTTGTCCATTGACTGTTGTAATGGATTTAAAGCACTTCATGCGTTAACACCTGGCTCTGTTGTGTGTTTGAACGGAAGCTGCTGGATGTTGATCCTAATGATCAAGAAGAAGATGGAGCAAACATTGATCTGGACTCTCAGAGGAAGGGCAAATGTGCCGTCATCAAAACATCCACGCGGCAGGTGGGACAATCATACTTTTTGAATAGACGATATGATGGCTATCTTGTTTTTGTGTGGCCATATATTTCCGTCATGTTTTTCTTTCCTACTCTGTTGATGTTTGACAATTTCAGTCTAAATCCTGGTTCCTGTTTGAATAGGTTTTAATGAAGTTACTTTGTTTTATTTAAGCCAAGTGTGCATTACACAACTTGCAGTTGGCGCCCTGGGACTTGCAGTCCTGTTTTTGGTCGTGCTGGTTTGAACACCACAGGACTGCAGTGTATCAACTACATGGCCATTCGTCCCTGACTAAGGCCATGTTTACACTGGTATTAAGATGCATTTTAAGTGATCCGATCACAAATAAGAGGACATATAACAATCATTATGTCTGTGTATTAGTGAATGATAATAAATAAAGCGCAAAAAATAAACAAAAAAAGCTGTTCTTAGTTTCTCTTAATTATTCAAAAACATGGTGTTTAGAGCAGTTATTTTAGTGCATTACCAGTAATTGAGCTTCTGATGTGCATGCTCCTCATATCTGTGTTTTTATTGTGCATGTTCATGCATTCACTTTTTTAAATTTTCACATTGTACGTTTATTTCCCTTTAAATCTGCACATAACTGACAAACTAAAAACGACCGTTACAGCTGCCTTTAGCGTCTTCCCATTTAAAAATCATCACCCCAAAATGCATCAACTTAAGATGGCAAAATTCATACACAGTCTCACGCAGTTTATGCTTGAAAGAACGGCTCTCGTCCCATTTCACACTTATTGACACCATTTGCAAAGGAAAAAAAATTATAAAAATAGCAGATAATAAAAACAGCAATTAGGGAGATGTGGGGGAGATTTTATTTTCTAATTATTTTTGTATCCTGTTTCACAATACCTTGCTCTCCTCTTTCAAAAAACATGAAAGAACAGCTTGCGCCTGTTTTTATGGGTATTTGCGCTAATTTGCAATGGGGGAAAAAACTGCTGAAAATAATAAAGACAGCAGGTAGGGAGGAGTGGGGAATGTTTCATTTTATTTTCAGATAATTTTTCGTCTTCTGCTTCCTAATACCTATAATTGCCCTCCTTGTGCTCTCTCAATATTTAATTGGTTGTGTGTCTGAGCCACTTTCGCTCTTTGGGATAGTTCGCACACCCGACAACAAGACGTCTAGATATCAAGCTGTCGTAGCATCTTGGACTTTTCTCGGCCTGTCGCAGGAGTGCGCACACAACAAGACCGTTCGTCGTGAGACTTCTCGTCACATACCAGTCTCCATCTCAAAACATCAAATGAGATGTGCTTGAGTTATGCAGGATTTACAGTTTACTTACTGGTTTTATGGCATATAAAGTCTATTGCTGTAATTGCAGACCTATTTCCTACCTGTGATTGGTTTGGTGGATGCTGAGAAACTGAAACCTGGTGATCTTGTGGTAAGTGAACATATGTTGTAGCCTGTAACATTGAATAATTAGCTAATTGAACATTGGATAAAGTCAAATTGACTTTCCTAGTCGACTGTGTTTTCAGGATAAGCATAAGAACCTGTTTTATCATTATTATTGCTCTCAAATTAAATGTTAAAATGTTGTTAAAAAAAATGTTGTCTAGAAATGTGTTAAATGAATGTCTGCACCTGTTCACAGGGTGTGAATAAGGATTCTTATCTGATTCTTGAGACTCTACCTACTGAGTATGACTCAAGAGTTAAAGCCATGGAGGTGGATGAGAGGCCCACAGAGCAGTACAGCGACATAGGTGGCCTTGACAAACAGATCCAAGAGGTACTGGCTGATAAAACAGGCCATGTCTTACTAAGCTATAAGACCACTGATGCACAGTCTTGGCTTGATTTCTGTCCAGTAACTCACAACTACAATCTGGTAGATAAAGTTGCTGTTGACTGATTTCTGAGCTCACTGTTTTGCCATTTGCAGCTGGTGGAGGCAATTGTTCTGCCCATGAACCACAAAGAGAAGTTTGAGAATCTGGGCATCCAACCACCAAAGGGAGTTCTGATGTACGGACCACCAGGCACAGGAAAGACCCTCCTGGCCAGAGCCTGTGCAGCCCAAACCAAGGTACAGTGACCCAAAGTGAGAAAGAACTAACAACTACTCTTCATCAGTGTAGTACTTATTAGCATTCCCTACAGTTTGTGATGATGTATCACACTTTACCTCGTTTAGTCTCTATCTTTTCTCAGGCAACCTTTTTGAAGTTGGCTGGCCCTCAGCTGGTGCAGATGTTTATTGGTGATGGTGCCAAACTGGTACGTGATGCATTTGCTCTTGCCAAGGAGAAGGCTCCCTCTATCATCTTCATTGATGAGTTGGATGCTATCGGCACAAAGCGCTTTGACAGTGAGAAGGCTGGAGACAGAGAGGTGCAGAGGACCATGCTGGAGCTGCTAAACCAGCTAGACGGCTTTCAACCCAACATGCAAGTGAAGGTACAAACTCGCGCTCATAACGCTGTTGTAAACACATGCCTGTGGTCTTTTAAACACATGCCTGTGGTCTTTTAAATGTATTTCTTATGTTTTGACTGTTTTTCCCAGGTTATTGCGGCAACGAATAGGGTGGATATCCTGGACCCGGCTCTCCTGCGTTCAGGTCGTCTGGATCGTAAGATTGAGTTCCCCATGCCCAATGAGGAGGCTCGTGCTCGCATTATGCAGATTCACTCACGCAAGATGAACGTCTGGTATTAAACATTTATTTTGAGTCTATATTTTGTCACATCCATTAGTGAGGGGGGTCAGAGCACATATTAACCTTTACTATAAAGACCCCATTACTATAAGATGAGGTTGATGCAGCAAAACATGGCCATGATGAGTAATATATCTTGTGGATTGAGCACCTATTTCAATTGAAAGACTTGGTATCAACAGTGTCTTGGGATCAGGGCCGTTTCTAGGCATAGTCGAACTAGGCGGTTGCTAGGACATCACTTGCTGGGCAAAGAGGAGACTGCCCCAAACGCACCCCAAACATCTGAGCATTTTTTATGTCAATGCTGCACTCTACACTTTAAGAGCTAATTTGCTTTTTTATGTGGGTTGCAGGACTGTGAAAAGTCTGTAAAACTTAAGTACACCTGTTATGCTTAATGTTATTAGATTATAATGCAGTAAAAAGCATCATTGAACATTTTGTTGACCTATTTTGTCTTTATTTCTGTGTGCTGTAGTCCTGATGTGAACTATGAAGAATTGGCACGCTGTACTGATGACTTCAATGGAGCTCAGTGTAAAGCTGTGTGTGTTGAGGCTGTAAGTACGATTTTTACAATTATTTTTGCCCTCACATGAGCTTGTGTACCTAACATTGTGTTTAAGGCCCTGGTGAAAGGTTACCTGTTTTTGGAATCATTTTATGCTACATAGTCACTGTTCCTTACTTTTTATTGTTGTCTTTTGTGTTTTAGGGCATGATTGCTCTGCGGCGTGGGGCCACTGAACTCAACCATGAGGACTACATGGAGGGCATACTGGAAGTGCAGGCAAAGAAGAAGGCCAACCTGCAGTACTATGCTTAATGCAGTGGCAGACTGTATGTGTGAGTGTGTGTTAGAGAGTGTGTAAGTGGTCAAGTGTCAGGATGAAGCACATCTATTCACCTGTGCTGTTGGGATCCAGTTCTATTCTGAAAGATCTTCAGGTTCTGATGAAATAGGTTAGCCAAAATAAGAATAGGCTGCCTCAGTGTAATAATGTATGGAGTATTTTTCAGTTAACCCTTTTGTTCATCTCATAATTCATTAAAAACACAAACCTTTTTTCATTAATGTGTTTTGTGCTTTATTTGATGTGTTGAGCGCTATGATTCTGCATTGCAGCGGTGACATGTTTCATGTGTTATTTAATAGAGTTCGGAAAATCAGAAGTAAGTCAAGAACATTGTTCAAACATGTAATGATAGATGATCTGGACTGGATTCTAGATGATTTTAGTACAGCTTACTCCCTATAGATTAACCCTCAGTGGAAAAAAGGCAACTGACCTAAATGTCAATGATTTGACTAGGCTTATCGCGATTATTAAATAATCGTCTGATCGCAGTTATTTGAGATGACCGATTATTGTGCACTTCAAATCTTAAAGCCCAAATAAAATTTTAAGAGAATATATAAATGCCATGATTTGTGTGTCATTCAGTTGAACTCTGAGCATCACTGAGCTACACCGCTAAGGTCAACCAGACCAGCTCCTGTCCGTAAGAGCATCTCTCAAGGGCTCTGCATGCACCCAGCAGAAGCCTGCGCCAGTCTCCCGTGAAAATATAACTGAACAAATGTAACTTTGATAGTGACCGTGTTCATGACATGTACAGTCAGGTCCATAAATATTGGGACATCGACACAATTCTAATCTTTTTGGCTCTATACACCACCATAATGGATTTGAAATGAAATGAACAAGATGTGCTTTAGCTGTAGACTTGCAGCTTTAATTTGAGGGTATTTACATCCAAATCAGGTGAACGGTGTAGGAATTACAACAGTTTGTATATGTGCCTCCCACTTTTTAAGGGACCAAAAGTAATGGGACAATTGGCTGCTCAGCTGTTCCATGGCCAGGTGTGTGTTATTCCCTCATTATCCCATTTACTTTGGAGCAGATAAAAGGTCCAGAGTTCATTTCAAGTGTGCTATTTGCATTTGGAATCTGTTGCTGTCAACTCTCAATATGAGATCCAAAGAGCTGTCACTATCAGTGAAGCAAGCCATCATTAGGATGAAAAATCAAAACAAACCCATCAGAGAGATAGCAAAAACATTAGGTGTGGCCAAATCAACTGTTTGGAACATTCTTAAAAAGAAAGAACGCACCGGTGAGCTCAGCAACACTGGAAGACCACGGAAAACAACTGTGGTGGATGACCGAAGAATTCTTTCCCTGGTGAAGAAAACACCCTTCACAACAGTTGGCCAGATCAAGAACACTCTCCAGGAGGTAGGTGTATGTGTGTCAAAGTCAACAATCAAGAGAAGCCTTCACCAGAGTGAATACAGAGGGTTCACCACAAGATGTAAACCATTGGTGAGCCTCAAAAACAGAAAGGCCAGATTAGAGTTTGCCAAACAACATCTATAAAAGCCTTCACAGTTCTGGACAGAGGAGACAAAGATCAACTTGTACCAGAGTGATGGGAAGAGAAGAGTTTGGAGAAGGAAAGGAACTGCTCATGATCCAAAGCATACCACCTCATCAGTGAAGCATGGTGGTGGTAGTGTCATGGCGTGGGCATGTATGGCTGCCAATGGAACTGGTTCTTTTGTATTTATTGATGATGTGACTGCTGACAAAAGCAGCAGGATTAGACCCCGAAGCCGCCGCCAGGCGCCGCCATTTAGAATTTCAGCCGCCGCCAGCCAATAATTTCGTAAGCCAAATTGAGCCGCCATCTGATAAAGTTTGGCTGAGCCGGCTAGAATTATTTGCATCAAATAATAATTCTATCACATAGAGACATACACACACGAAATATATAAACAATACACGAGATCTATTTTCCCACTGGATTCATAACAGCGCAGTCTTGTGCCCGTTGCTACGATACTCAGACTCACAGTGAATTGACGACCAATTAAAATTGCTCGTTTTCCGTACAGAAGAAGCGATGCATTTTTTTTCTCGCACTGAGGTGAAATGGCGGAAAGAAGCAAGCGAGGTAATTTTGATCTCACTTCTCACGTACATACCTACTTACTTTTTTTTTTTTAACTTAGGCCTACCCAGACTTTTGTTAAATCTTCAGGACACGGTTGCACAAACACCTGAATCAAAGATTGATGTTATGAACCAAATATTCTGGAACGGAGAGATTTATAGCACTGAACGTGATATTACTGCAGTAACAAACCACCGTTTCCACATTGCCAATTCACGACGCATGCTTCAGTGTACATTGAAGTGAAATGTGCAAAACTTTGTCCAAAATAATTCTGATAACAGTGTGTGTTTATATTAAGGCGAGACACGGCAGGCAAAAACATCGTTTTTTTTTTACTGGTCAATTTTGAGATTTTTGGATATTTGTCTTCAATAACATGTCTTCTTTCAGACTTGTGCTGAAAAAAAGTCCGAAATACACATTTACTACACTTCGTCTGTTTGCGTCTGTAGATTTCTCATAAATTCAACAAAAGTTTGCATTCTTAATCAACATACTTCTCCGCGATCTCTGCCGTCACTCACCCTCTCATCACATGCACCGTTAGGAAGCTCTCTCTCTTCTGTACAATCCCGTTGGATCCAAATATGGTCATTTCCTTTTTATCAGCAACCAATCGTGAAAGTAAAAAGACTGAATGCGCGATCTCTTGGCTGATGATAAATCTTTAAAGCCCGTTTTCTCAAAATTACCTTTCTCTCATACTCCAAGTCCGAAATCTCCACTTGAGTAGTACTAGTTATATTATGAAGACATTTACAGAGGGATTTGTAAATATATTATTCCTAGCCTGATATATATAACATTTTATTCCAAAAAACATGGCGAAAATCATTATATTCTGATTTACAGGATAACAAAAGTAGATATCCATAAATCCCTCTGTAATTTTTTTCCCATCTAATATGTGAACACAATGAAAAAAATATTTTTAACCTGGCTTTATCCAATACTCAGATTTCGTTTTTTAAAATATATGCAAATTAGCACATATTTAATTAGATATTGCCTAATTTGCATATTTAAACATTAAATTAAAGAAAACTTGTAATACAGTTTTTTCTCATCTTAATGTAAGTAATCAACTGGGAAAGTTTCATGGTGATATCTGCTAGTTACAATTTTTACCCTATTCACCCGTAGTGTCTCGCCTTAACTATAAAGTTGAACAGCGAATTACTGTACATGTCATAAATATATGCATAACCTTACTCCGTGAAGTTTGACAAGTGTGCATTCTTACACAGCATCAGGGACATTATTCACTAACGTTACAGTGGCTATTGAATGCGCCTAGCACTATAGCAAATATGTACATACGTTGTGAAAGTAAAATCTGGTGTTTTCTTTATTACATTGTATTGCATTTTGTAGAAATATAGTGTAAGCCATGCATTGCTTGGAAATATTGAGATCTAGTAAATCAGTATAACATAGACATCTGTAGACATGAAGTGGCAGCTTCAGCCATTTGCAGCTATGAAAAGTTTGGCGGCTGCAGCAGCCATTTAGGTTTTGGCTGAGCCGGCTAGCCAGCCAATAACTTCATCAGCCAGCCATTATTCTCAAAACAAATGGCTTCGGGCTCTAAGCAGGATGAATTCTGAAGTGTTTCGGGCAATATTATCTGCTCATATTCAGCCAAATGCTTCAGAACTCATTGGACGGCGCTTCACAGTACAGATGGACAATGACCCGAAGCATACTGCGAAAGCAACCAAAGAGATTTTTAAGGGAAAGTAGTGGAATGTTATGCAATGGCCAAGTCAATCACCTGACCTGATCCGATTGAGCATGCATTTCACTTGCTGAAGACAAAACTGAAGGGAAAATGCCCCAAGAACAAGCAGGAACTGAAGACAGTTGCAGTAGAGGCCTGGCAGAGCATCACCAGGGATGAAACCCAGTGTCTGGTGATGTCTATGCGTTCCAGACTTCAGGCTGTAATTGACTGCAAAGGATTTGCAACCAAGTATTTAAAAGTGAAAGTTTGATTTATGATTGTTAATCTGTCCCATTACTTTTGGTCCCTTAAATAGTGGGAGGCACATATACAAACTGTTGTATTTCCTACACCGTTCACCTGATTTGGATGTAAATACCCTCAAATTAAAGCTGCAAGTCTGCAGTCAAAGCACATCTTGTTTGTTTCATTTCAACAGCCAAAAAGATTAGAATTGTGTCGATGTCCCAATATTTATGGACCTGACTGTAGTGACAGAGGAGACACCCTTGATGAGAATAAGGGTTTAATGAGAGCAGGTGAAAGTGAAGAAATTAGGACAGAAATATTTTACTATTGCATAATATTATTAGAATAAAAAATAATAGTATTATATAATATATAAATATAATCAAATATCTATTTTATATTATTTTTATAAAACAAATATAATTTATTTTTATGAGTCCTGAAATTTACATATTGAATTTGACTAAAAACATATTTTCTATAGGTAGAAATATTTTGAAATTGAAAACATAATTTTTTCATGCCATAGGTTTTTAAAGCCTTAAAAGGAAATCATATATCCCTATTTATTATTTGATTTATGTTTTTAAATTCAAGATGTAAAAATGACTTCTTAAGGTGTATGAAGCACACATTCACTTTAAGAAATATTCAAATTTAAATGAGAATCATGAAAGCCCTAAAAGACAATCGTCATTGCCCTAAAACAGACAATCTCAATTATTTGTTTGACAATTCTCAATTTGTTTTTGTATTTGTTTTGACAATTCAATCAACTCTGAATATGACTAAACCAAATACAAATGTAAATTTTTTTAATTTCACATTCAATAAAATCTGTTATATATCATAAAAGAAATTACATTTTCTTCTCAGTTTCCCACACAAAATTGACATCTTGTTTTGATGAGGGTGTTAAGTTCATGCTATCTAAAACTGACAGATGAGTTCAAACATCAGTAAACTGATTTTCACAGTACTCTTAAGGATTTTCCACAGAAAACATCCAGCTCTGTCCCTGAGTCAGTTTGCCACTTTTTCTCTTCATTACTCATCTTTAATTAGTGTCACTTCATGCGTCCCTGATGGTATTGGGGAACTTGTGTTGTGTTGTTTTTTCTCCTCTGCTCCCTTTGCTCCTCTGCATTTGCCCAATGTGCACATGAGTAGACCCCTGCAGTGCTTAAGGAATGGTGGATCACAGCAGGCGTACAGCAGAGGGTTCAAACAGCTGTTTAAATAGCCCAAACAGATGGCATATGGATGGACTGCTACCAACCACTGGTCAAAACTGCAAGAAAAGGGAAGAATGCCCAGTTCCACCATAGCCGATAGTGTCTTGTTGGTGTGAAAAGGCAGCCAGCAGAGGAAGAAGGCCAGTACAAGAGTGATGATGATGCGGAGGAGCCTGCGTTGACGAGTGTGATCAGGCCGTGGGCCAAAGCTGAAGTGTCGTGAGAGGAGTCGTCCCAGCAAGCCGTAACAGAGCAGGAGCACCAGGAGAGGCAGCAGGAATCCAAGAAGAGTTGATTTTAACCCCAAAGCTGCTGACCACATCAGCTCTACCTGCTCTGAAGCTTCAGGGTCCAGCTTGCTTGAGATCAAACTAGAGTAGTCCATGTCACACAAGCAGGTGGATATGTGCCCATCTCTATCTTTGCCCTCCTGCCAGTCACCTTCAGGTTCAACTTCCAAATCCACCTCCCTCACAGTCCGTAGAAGCAAAGCAGGAAGTGCCAGGATTCCAGCTGCCACCCATGCACTACCAACAATCCACCTTGCACGCATGGTTGACCCACCTCGCTTTGAGCTGTTACCACAACGCCGTGTGATGACACAGTAACGTTCCACACTGAGCGCAGTCAGAGAGAACACGCTGGCATACATATTAAGTGCCACAATGTAACTACTCACCTGGCACAGAATGTGGCCAAATGGCCAGTGGTAGCCCAGCGCTGTGTACGCTGCCCACAATGGCAGGGTCATGACGAAGGCCAGGTCAGCCAGTGCTAGACTGGCTATTAATGACTCTGTCACAGAACGAGATGTAGTGGAAGGGCAAGGAGATGGATCAGGGGTCTGGGAAGATTTGGAACAGCTCCCAATCCTCCCGCGGCCTCTTGCTCGGCGGTCCAGGTGTACCCACAGCACCAAGCCATTGCCTAGTGAGCCCAACACAAACACCAGGATATACACGCTTGGAATCAGCACCCAGGTTGGAGACCATTCACTATAGTCACACGAAGGATATGGGGAGGGGGAAGGCAAGGGAGGAGACCACTCGGACATCGTGGAGAGCACCTAACACTCATCTAGTATTGCATAGTGCAAGTGGATGATATGAGCAGTGATGTTTCCTCTGGATTTCAGTGTTGTTATTGCTCAAGAAAAGCTGGTTTTACCTATCTGAACTGGTGATGGGAGCTCTTTACTTCATGTGCCTGGTTTCAGAATTTTTCTTCTATATCAGGGAGTTTCCCACAGTGAGTTGTGACTCTTCCTTCCTCCTCAGTCCGCTTCGTTTTCCATGAGATATAACTTATAGACAAAACAAAAAAGCAGTTATTGCAAGATGTGCAGTAACTGAAAAAGTCACTTCTCACATATATATAACATTTATGGTCATGTACTCACGCAGTAACTGACAATAATAAAACATATTACAGAACAGAACGTTTGTTAAACTGATCACAACAGATAGCAAACCTGCCAATATAAAACCCAGAGGATAATTTCCAGATGATGGCTATATGAGGGAATCATGAGTATAATGAGATGATGAGCATAGAGGGAAAAGCTGTAATGATGTTTATCCCTCAAAACTCATGCTACTCTGTCAAACCTCAGGAGGAAACGCAACATAAACCAATGCATTACATACCTGCGTTTCTAAAGGATTTGTCTCTGCTTCTGTTTGCAAAGTGTCCAAATGTCGCATTTAGATTAGCCTTTTGTGCCCAGGAAAGTAATAATTAAGTCAGTCTGTATCCATGTTTTTGTCTTAATGTCTGTCTATCTTCTCTCAGTCTTTCACTCAGTGCCGGAAGCTTCCTTCTGTGTCACCTACAAGGAAAGTTTCTCCTTTTTAAAGATCCCCTTCTCCCACCCTCTTTGTGTCCTTTCCCTTTTCTTTTCTGTCCTCCTCTCATGTAAGACCACCCCTGTAGCAGTTTTGTGAGATCTATAAAGAGTGTCCCTACACTTAAACATGCTGAGTAAACTCAGAACATTGATACTCACACTGCCCTGAACACCTTAGGTTTGAAAGGAGCATTGTACACATGACAATGTCTTTCACAGTAGCAAACAGCAACCCTTTGGCCAACACTGCCAGCTCCACACAAACACATGAGGCTGAATTGGCAAATATTACATACATTCTTACTAACCTAAGGACACTGAGAGATCAGGAAATCAGAGACACCCATTGTAGTGCAGACTACAACAAACTGGACATAACTGGATTTTTATACCAAGCAATCATGTTGACATTTGCATTCAGTATATCAGCATGTCTAGAGTTAGTCTGTTTTTGAAAAACGTTAATAGTAACAAAAATGGCTAAACAGTTAATTAGTTCGATATTTCTACAAACAATGTCAAATACAACGTTAAGCTGTTTTGAAACATACATTAGAATGTAACAGTGTTAGAAAAGCCCAAAAAACATTATGTACATTTGCGTGAACCCTTCATCTGCGCCTATTTAAGTAATAAACTGGTCCTATTTGAGCTTAGCTGCATGTCTTAGATCCTGTTTGAACTGTTTTGAGCAGCCTGGGTGTTACGTTCTTTAAACACGTCCGGGACTCAGGGATTCCTCTGGGCTTTGTTTGTTTATGCTTGTGTGTGTGTGAAGACTCTCAATAAGAATGAAAAGGGAAAGTCTTTTGTATTGAAGAATATTTAGACAGAGCCAACAGGACAACATTTTATGAGACAACACAACAAATATTTAAAAAGCACTTGCTAGTTCTAGTTTTCTCCATAACCTATAGTATAAATGGAAATGTGCAGAAGACAAAAGTAATGAGAGGAGATAGTTGCTGTTTACAGAGACTTACTAGCAGTGGCACAGACAGATGAAAATAACCTGTTTGCATCCCCATTTAAACTGGTCAATCACCTGACAATTTTAATAAACAGACTTCCCAGCATTTTTGCTTACCTCAGCCTGTTTAGTGGAAAATTAACAGGAACAAAAATCAGGTAAAGAAAAGTAGCCTAAACATGTATGGTCACATAAAAAACAACCCCTCAGACCCAACACATAAGATCAGTTTTGATTGGATATTTGCTTTTGTTGATCTGATCTCAGTCTCCCTGGTTCTACATACAATATACTGTATGTGTACATATATGCAAGCCCCTCAATGCCAGAGAGACTTTTATAGATTTCCTTCTCTCTACCCTTATTGATCTCAGCTGTCCAAACAGTAAGGGTCTATGAAGAGGTCACAGGGTTGAAATGGGGCATGAGTTAAACACTATCCCAAAAGTATTGGGTTAGACTATAAATTGTACCTGTCTTTAAACAGAAGCATCTGTTTACCAACAAAGCAGACCCAATGTAGAAGTTTCTGTTTTTACATATTTTCCACCCTTGTTTATTTCTCACATCAATGTCTAATAACATTGAATTCTATCAGCAGACCTTAACAAAACTGTATTTTAGAAGCTATTCATTATGGGATCAGTATATGCTTATAAGTGGTACATGATTAAATCTTTTTATAAGTGGGGTGGCTGTGGCTCAGATGGTAGAGCAGGTCAGCTACCTATCGCAGGGTTGGTGGTTCGAATCCAATGGCAGGCTAGTGCCTTGTGGTGTGTGGATGGTAACCGCTAAGGTTAATAAAAAAAAGCGCAATGTAAGTGCAGGCCATAAATTTATGTATAAAATGCAATATATTAAATGCTATAATTAACTATGCTAAGTTAATTTTCAATGCCATGAATTATGACCCCTTAATGTGAAAATACAGCTCAGGAAATGAAAAATACCCACAACAAGGTTGTTTTTTTAAAGACTTTTATACAAACTGATTCAAAAAATAAATCTGCAAATTGCAGTTGATTATGAGGAATGCTGCCCATCCGACCTCACAAAGTTTGAGAGAATATTCAGGTAGGCTACGCAAAGGTTGCCGGTTCAATCCCCACAGCCACCACCATTGTGTCCTTGAGCAAGGCACTTTACTCCAGGTGGCTTGTCCCTGTAATAAGTGCACTGTAAGTCGCTTTGGATAAAAGCCTCTGCCAAATGCGTAACTGTAAAGATACCTGCAGCTGGAATCACAACCAAAGTCCAAAAACATGAACACATGTTATGAAAGTTGAGTCATGACAAATTAATGATTCATGACTGTTTTGAAACATTCATGACAAGAAATTTTTTTGATTCCCATCCTTTATTTATTATGGCAGTTCTACACACAATGCTTTGGCAATATTGTATTTCATATTAAAGCCACTTCTAATTGCTCTCATCATTTACAGTATCTTAAACCCAAAAAGTACTGAAAAAGTTGTCCACAAGTGTGTTCTACATCCAAAATAACACATTCATTTCAGTAGATAAGTACATAACATTCCATCTATGCTTCAATAATTCCAGTACATTAGACTAGAGCAAACACTTGATATAAGATGCTGTGATAATACAAGGTGCATATACACATACACTTCTTCTGGAATAGTA
This sequence comes from Xyrauchen texanus, assembly GCF_025860055.1. Classification (NCBI taxonomy): domain Eukaryota; kingdom Metazoa; phylum Chordata; class Actinopteri; order Cypriniformes; family Catostomidae; genus Xyrauchen; species Xyrauchen texanus. Next base: position 37,501,684 of record NC_068277.1, read on the forward strand.
AAAACTGTAATTACATTTGTGATAGTATTATACTGTGAAGTGTTTTAGAAAAAAGAAATCCTAAAAAAAGTGATAAAATGTCAAATTGTAAATGAGAATGGAAAACATTTTTACTTTTATATGAATGTTTTCTAAAGAAACTGTGATCAAGTTTATTGGTGGCCAACAAATAGTGCACATCAGATTCAGTAAGTCCCCCCCTCCTCCCCCCACTCTTTTGTACTTGTTAATTTGTCTGAACAATGTGCATATGAACATTTGAGATGCCCTTGAAAGGAGGAACAGTGCCAATTATGGGGTTTTATTTGTGAACAATTTAGATAACCAACCATAAGAAGAGTGAAAGTGAGAGCAGTATTCCCAGCACAGAGTGGCTGGCAACTGACACGGAGGCTGCGTTACACAGGTTAGAGTTACAGCAACTGAATTTAATGCTGGAAACACCAGGGAAACTCTGGCCGAGTTTCAATATATCGCAATCTGTATACGCAATGCAACGCTTGGCTTTGAAACCTGAAAAAGAAAATGTTGAAAGGAAGAAGTGAAAAGATTACAATTTTAAGATGATTTTACAAAATACAGTTACAAAACAACATGTATGCTTTATACTAGTGCCCAACCAATATATCGATATATACAATTTATTATTTATTTAAATGGTCAGCAACTGACAGATACTGAACAGAGTACTGATGTTTAAGCTATTTATTGTATTTTTATTTATTCTTTGTGTTCATTTCAAGAATTTGTTGACTATGTATAATAATAATGTCAAATATTCTTTGATAAAAATATTAGCTTGGGAGAGAAGCCTTCTAAGTGCCTTTGCATAGTCATATCGGTGCACAATCCACATAGAAAAGGTCTGTTTTCATTCCAGCTCAAAAATTAACTATATCGGTAATTAGTACATTTTCCCCCTCTAAAATTGGTATTGGTCTCAAAAATATCAGTCGGGTTCTACTTTAAACAAAAAGTACATTATGCAGACTTTTAATTAAAAACATATGCCTGTAAGAAAGTAAAATGTACCTCCTGAGCCAGTGAGTGACAGACATGAATCTTCAGTTTTGCAAGACTGAATACTATCACAGGCAGAGTTGTCACATGAGTAACACTGAAGTGCAGAGCCTAGAGTGAGAAGGATGGATTACTATACAGAATTAAATAAAACTCAATAAATATCCATCTGTTTTAATTATGGTGTGTGTGTGAGACATTCTAGACTAGTATCTCCCACACATCACAAACTGAATCAGCCAAGTGTAGAAATAACTGTAATAAAAGTGAGAAATGGAACTTTAACAAAGTAGGCCTACATACCAAGCCCCAGGAGAGCCAGACCAAACACCAACACAAAAGTATTCATGATGTATTTCATTCACTCTGTGAGAGAGAGAGAGAGAGAGAGAGAGAGAGAGAGACCACAGTGACCAAACATTGATAATCGAAACAGGAAGACACAAAAACTCACGGCAACCACAAGTCAAGTCAATTTTATTTGTATAACGCCTTTCAAAGCAGCTTTACAGAAGATCAGGCATTAACAGATGATAAAACTAATGTCTATAATGTCGATGAATCATCATTGTGTAATTACATAAAATACGATTGTTTATATTGTTTAAATATAAGTAATTAAATAATAATTGTATTAATAACCCCAGTGAGCAAGCTGAAGTTGACTGTGGCAAAGAACACAAAACTCCATAAGATGTTGATTAATGGAGAAATATAACCTTGGGAGAAACCAGACTCACTGTGGGGGCCAGTTCTGGCTAACATCATGAATATAATGTAAAATTTACTTAAATATAGTGCAAGTCATGGTTTAAAATTATTAAACTAAGTAAGTGTTAAAGGTCAGTGTTTAAACATCAATTTTGTTTGAACTGTAAGATTAATGACCAATGACTTTGAAGTCCATCTTGGATTAAAGGGGTCATGACATGAGAAACCAAATTTGCCTTGATCTTTTGGCATATAAGAGGTCTTTGTATCATTAAAACGTCCTGCAAGTTTAATATTTTAAGACGTCCTCCCCATTCTAAACGAATCATTTAATCAAGCTCAAAATACAGCTCGTTCTGGATTCATGGTAGAAGTGACGTGTCGGTTAGAAGTGACGTAACAGCGTTTGCATATGACCGCCTCCAGCACAAGATAACTACGCTCTAAGCGCAAGACAACTACGCTCATTTCGTATCGCCGTGCGCCTCACAAGTGTTCAGTCGATGGACAGCGAGCTCTGACAGAGACTACTTGTGCACAGGAAAATTACGATGCCACACAGATGTGCTGTTCCTGGCTGTGGTCAAACAAAACCTCTGAATAAGCTGCCGAAAGATCCAGACGTCAGGGAAAAATGGATGCAGTTTATTTTTTGCGGACGTCCCAGTCACGGCAGTGTTTACTTAAGCGTTTGTTCTGTACATTTTAAGGATGACTGTTTTGAGAACAAATCTCAATATGATGCTGGCTTTGCCAGAAAACTGTTGCTCAAAGATAAGTCCGTGCCGACTATTCTGGGAACAACGACGACGCAAAACTGTAAGTAATCTATTTTAAACTTTAAACTACTTTTTAAAGCGCAATTTCATTCATTATGAATAATCACAGTGTTTTTACTTCGTTTACTTGCATATTGTTCTGGCTGGAGGCGTCAATAATTGATACATAGGCACTGACGTTAGCCAATCATAACAGTGGGCGTTAACACTGAAGTCTTAAATGGAAAACGCCCCCAAAACAGACTGTTTGAATCAGAGGATGAGAAACAGGGTGGGAAAAGGTCATAAATCACTAGATTTTAAAAGTTTTTCTTAAAAAAAAAATATATTAATACTATAATTGCACCTAAGGGAACATAATAATACAATAAAAAAACCCATGTCATGACCCCTTTAAAAGAAAACAGAAATGTGGTCACTGTTGGACAGGTGAGGTTGAAACAGAAATGCACTTCCTCCTAAAATGTGAAACATTCAGAGAAATAAGGAATGTTTACTTAAACAAGTTTAACTCTGAAACTTCAGAATTTAAAGACCTAAATGACCTCTCAAAATTACAAATACTCCTAGGAGACAGGGCACATCTTGCTGCCCAATATTTATCAACATGCCACAACCTGAGGGACAGTGAAAGATCTAGACAAACACATGTGATGTGATATGGTCAAATAAATAATATATATATTGCTGTTTTTTATACATTACTAATAATTATATACTACAAAATGCATTTTGCTTTTATTTTATTTATTCTATATGATGCTTTGTCAACATTGTTTTTGAAACTTTCATGCCAATAAAGCCCATTGAATTGAAATTGAAGAGAGAGAATTCATTTATGCATTTGAAAACAGGTTAATTTAATGGTCATAATTGTTTTTTTCATTTCCACTGCAGTTCAAAAGTTTGGGGTCACTTGACTGACATGTTTCTCATGATCTTAAAAATCTTTTGATCTGAAGGCGTATGCTTAAATGTTTGAAATTAGTTTTGATGACTAAACTATAATTGTGCCAACATGTTAATTTATTTCATTACAAAACTAACATTTAATTTAAAAAAACGTTTTTGAAATTGATGACTTGGACCAAATAATAAAGAAAAGCAGCCAATAAGTGCCCAACATAGATGGGAACTCATTCAATACTGTTTAAAAATCATCCCAGGGTGATTCCTCAAGTAGTTGGTGGAGAAAATGTCAAGAGTTCATGTCTGCAAATTCTAGGCAAACTTTGAAGATGCTAAAATATAACACAGTTTTTATTTATTTTCGATTTTTTTTTTTTTAGTCACAACAGAATTCCCATAGTTTAATGAATGTTATTCCATAGTTTTTATGACTTTACTATTATTCTAAAATGTTAATAATAATAATAATGACCTAAACATGTTCAGAATAACATAGTTCTAGTCACTTTAAGTTCCTAAGGTAGTATTGATGATAACGTATTTGTCGAAAAAAAAACTTCGAATAAACAATTAAACAAACTGCGTCAGTGTTGGTTTCGGGGCCTGGTAGACGACCAACGCCCTGTGCGAGAAACGCAGTGATTTTAACCAGCTCTTGGGAGATCTTGGGAAAATGGCGTTAGGAAAATGTTCCTTATCACCTTCTAGAGTATCGAAGTTATATATACACATAACTGAAAACACTGATTTCACTGTTTCACTTGATTCATAACGTTAGTCAATCGGTCGAAACTAGAACGGCGACTTAAACCACACACTAGTCGTACTAAATGCGACTTACCTATGTCACTTGCTACAGTCTTTGTGGTCTCCGTGCACGTATGTTCCTCGGCTTGCGACGGTTATCACGTGATCTGGATAAAAATAATACCAACGGTGTTGCCAGATTCGTTTGTCATTGCCCAGCCCAATGATTGCTCTAAACCCGCCCCAATGCATAAAAAAAACACCCGAATACGGTATATAATATGCACATTAACCATAATACTACAGCATTGCCGTTACAACCATGGCAACACGTCTTATCTTTCAAAGCGACGAAAGATAAGTCTCCAAAAACCTTTCCGTTTCCCCTTTTTCTTTATTCACACTCAAACAGTCCGGTAAAGCTGTAAATATATTCACAGATTCGAACTTCCCGGATCAATAACTAATTACAGAAACGTTGTTAAAATACAAACGACACCTCTTTCAACCGTAGTAATGTAGACAACGAGCTACAACCTCATTTTCAACAAAACGAGACTTCCTCCGAGCTGGACCAATAACATTGATCTCTACGTGCTGCCGGATGAGATACCAGTCCACAGGGACCGTCTGCAAAGTGCAAACCGAAAAGAGATAATACAAAAATATTCAATAAATTCACTGTTACAAAATAGTGTCACTAAATCAACTCACACATCAGTGGTCTCCTGCTATCGCATTGTCTCATTTCCATCACAAGAATTAATGAGCAACAGCTGCAGATTAAGAACTCACTGGTGGGTGTGCACATTCGTAGCTCATCTGTACAGGATTAAACACATCATTGTTCTGGTATTTGATTGAATAATTGTGTGTGGAGACATTTTCTTTATTTTAATTGCATGGGCAATGGAAATTCTTAATTTTATCAAATTAAAAACCCGCCAAAATAATTCCAAAGCAACCCAAATTTTGACCACACACAACAAGTCTTTCCCTGCATAAATCTATTGAAAGTAGCCCGGGAACCCGCCCAATCTGGATCGATATTAATTCAACACAACGCTGACACGATCAGACTTGTGCCATCTGCGATGGGAAGATGACATTGAGGCAATGATATGCATCTAAAGACATTTTGTATGCCAGGAAACACGTAACATTCATAGAAATTATGCAGCTTTTGGGCAAATACAAAGATATATAAATGTGCAACACTTGTAAACTTTGATGAAAAAAAAAAGTTTGTGGTAGTAATAGCAATATATGTAACGGTGCTATTTTTTTTAAATAACCCGACTTTTGCGGCACATGGACATCGGAGCAACCGGTGTTCGTGTTTACCATCGCCAGACACTTAGACGGTGGGCCGAGGGCCCGTATCTGCTTTACTTTTCGAAATGGATGATCCCCATGGAGGGAGAACCTGAATTTGTAAAGTTGGCAGAGGCGGTCTTAACATAGAGGCATAGGTAGGTGGCTGCTTGGGGCCCCCTACCAGCGGTCGAAGTAGGGGGGCCCCCAACCAACCTAAAACAAATAATAAGAAATAATCAAATAAAAGGCCCCTTATCATCATGAACGCTTCAAAAGCATAGTACATTTTATTAACATTCTTAAGAAATACGTTGAAACGTTGAAGTACTGGTTAAAATGTCCAGTTCATGGTTATCTGTCCCTACACATACACCCCCTATTTTCACAATGAAATGGACTAGTCCGTAACGGTGCGCGCCGCGAAAGATAAACACACAGTGACAGGAGGACAGGGATGTAGTTTTTGTTTTGAGTTCACGAAAGACGCTTGGATGTAGTGAGTGTATCACTGAGGTGAAATCTAGGTCAAGGGCGAATTGGGACTGGAACACCGCAGGCCGGAACTCGCTGAGACATTGAGTCACACTCTCGGTTTTGGGCGCGGGAGGAAGAACAAGAGGTGGGAGAAGACAACCGAAGGGAAAACCGTTTTGGAGGAAGAATTCGATCACGCCGCTGCCATTTTAGCGCCGCGCAGAGACGCAGCTGGGTGGAGGATAGACTAAGTGGAGAGAGTATTCTGCGAGAATATTGGCCGACGGCCTGTATAGGTCCGGTATACGATATAATTGCACGTATTCTCTATCATGGCAGACAATCAGGAAGATAGTTGTTGTAGTATGGATGAATTGAATCAAGAAAATGGGAACTGGCAGATGAGGAGGATTAATAAAGCAAAGCGGATTAGAGGAATGAAAGAGAGTGAGGAGAAACGGACTGTTGTTGTGAGGTTTGAAGAACCAGGAGTGAAGAGTTTGGATCCATTAAAATTGACGAAAATAATTAAGAGAAGAGGATTTTAAAAGATGGCAATTTATTGATTGGGTGTAACTCTGAAGAACAGATTGGAAAAGCTTTAAAACTACAAGTTGTTGGGAAAACAGTGGTGGTAAGGATCGCGAAAGTGGGTGAACAAGGAAGTAAAGGAGTGATTTATGGGATTCCTTTAGTAACTGAGATGAAGGAGCTGGTGAAAAATTTAAAAGAAAAATGTGATTCTGTTCAGAGTGTGAAGCGTTTAACTAAGGGGGTAGAGAAAAAAGAAACCGAGTCAGTCTTGGTTCAGTTTAGCACAAAAGAGTTGCCTACAGAGTTATACTTTGGATATGTGAGATATAGGGTAAGAGAGTTCACTCATAAGCCAATAAGATGTTACAAGCGTCAGAAGTTTGGGCATGTAGCTAAGTTGTGCAAAGGGACTAAAAGGTGTGCTAAATGTGGTGGGGAGCATGACTATGGGGACTGTGGAGAGGGAGTAAGACCTAAATGCTGTAATTGTGGAGGGGAGCACAGTGCGGCCTACTGGGGTTGTGAAGTAATGAGAAGGGAGACTGAGATTCAGAGTGTGAAAAGGAAGGATAGATTTACTTATGGAGAAGCAGTTAAAAGAATGGAGCAAACAAAGAGGGTTAATGAAGAAAATGTTAGACAGGAAATAGCAACAGGGAATGCATGGACACAGCGACAAGATCATGTCAGAGAGAAGGAAAAGGAGAAAAAGGAGTGGGGTGAAAAGAGGAACTTGGTTATCTTTATTGCAGGGGTAATTAATGCAACAGCTGAGGTTAAATCCAAAACTGAAAGGATTCAAATCATAGCAAAGGCAGCAATTCAGCATTTGAGCGTGCTAGACTTAAAATGGGAAGAAATAAGGGAATGTCTTGCTGTACACTCCAGTCAGGAAGGAGGTAAAGGATGATATTATTTATTATGATCATTATCCAGTGGAATGCAAGGAGTCTGTTGGCAAATGGTCAAGATTTTAAACAGTTTATAGATAGTAGAAGTGTAAAACCTGATGTAATGTGTATTCAGGAAACATGGTTAAAACCTAGATTTGATTTTGTTTTATCTAATTATATCGGCATCAGACGAGACAGAGAGCAAGGAAGTGGTGGTGGGTTTTTTTTTTTTACAATTAAACAACTTAAACGAGTGATATAAATGAATGAATGAATATGAATGAATAATTCAAGACAAGAAAATTCTGATTTGTTGTCGACAACTGCTGCTGTTGCCAGCGTTTGAGTCATGCGCATACACACTAGACACCTCGCGACGGCTGTCACGGCTCGCGTGCGTGCATTGACAATTCGCGCGGCGCGGGCGCGCACGTCACGGTAATAAATAAGCAAGCCGCCTAGCCATGTCAGAAAAAAGGACGTATCCCTCTGGTGCCGAAAAAAGAAAAAAGAAAAGGACCGAGGAGGAGAAAAAAGAGCGAGATAAAGGTATGTTTGCATGATTGTTTACAGTATGTTTTGTGCAGCAGCAGCACAAATTGTGCTCACGTCACTTGAGGTAAAAGCTAGCTAGTCATCATGACTCATGTCATGATGTCATGATATTTATCAGCCACCCATCACCAGAGCTAAATCCCCGCCATCAACAGTGAAATATCTCCCATTATTAATATACATTTGTAGGTGTGTATTTCACGTATATTGATAGTTAAAGACAACTTTGGAGTGCTGCTCAATTTTAGGGAGCTAGATCGAAAGGTCCGGAGGGAACAATGTGAGCTTCTTGGGGAAAAACTCTCTTGTGGAGAGGAGGCTGATATTGATGGTAGCGCACTGGCATTAGAGATGGAGAGTCTTCCTGAACTTCCCCAAACTATGATGACTGCCTTTGAGCTTCTCACATACCTCTCACAAAATGAGATGTGTGAGCTTTACCCAAATCTTTGGGTAGCTCTCAGGATTGCCTGCACTCTGCCTGTGACAGTTGCCTCAGCAGAGAGGAGCTTTTCCAAGCTCAAATTGATAAAAACATACTTGAGATCATCAATGGCCCAGGAAAGACTAAGTGGACTTGCAGTCATTAGTATTAATAACAAAGTTGGCCAAGCAATACCATACAATGATGTCATCAGTGACTTTGCCTCCAGAAAAGCTAGGAAGGAACGATTTTGAGGTCATTGTTGTACAATTGTCATTGTTGAACCCTTGCTGTTCTTATGTTTGCTTTCATTATTTAAGTATCTTTATTTTTGATTATATTAATGTTTGTCTATTTTGGTTTTATTTAAAAGATTGCACATTTAATGCACATTTGCAAATAATTTATTTTATATGTTTTGTGACAGTTTGTATTTAGAAGTTTTAATAAAAGAGTGAAGTATTGTAAGTATCGTTTATTTATTTATTTTGTATTAATACATAACCTCACTGTATTCGTTTATAATATTCTCTATAACATTATAGCGTGACATTTGTGTCAATAATCTTCTAGCATAGGTGATTCTGCGTGGTGGGAGGGGGGCCCCCAAATCAAATTCTGCTTAGGGCCCCCAAGAGGCTCGGGCCGGCACTGTATATGGCTGCAATGGCTACAATACCAAAAAGTTCAGGAAAACTAGTAAAAAAAGCGGTTCCATGGTGGAGTGTTGAATGTGAAAAGGTAGTTAGGGAAAGGAACCGAGCTTTTAGAAAATTAAAAAGAACTCATAACTTTCAACATTTGATTGAATACAAGAAAGCACAGGCAGTAGTGAGAAGGAGTATAAGGCAAAGGAAAAGAACATACTGGAGGGATTATTGTAGCTCAATTGGAAGTACTATTAATATAAATGATGTATGGGGAATGATTAAGAAAATGGAAGGTAACAGAAGAGAGTGGAATTATCCGATCCTTTCAGATGGAGAGCAGTTGTCTATATCAAGCCTAGAGAAAGCAGAAATGATGGTGAACACACTGAGTAAGGTACATAGCTCCAGTAATCTTTCAGAAGAAGAAAGGAGGGCTAGGGAAGAAACAAGGAGTCAATATGTTGAGGTTATTCAAAAGAAAGAAAAATTAGAGGATAAATATAATGTTCCTCTCACACTGAGAGAATTAAGAAATGCATTGGATAAGTGTAAGAATTCAGCTCCTGGTAAAGATGAAATTTGTTATATTATGTTAAGACATTTAAGTGATAAGGGAATGAATAAGGTTTTAAATGTATTTAATAAAGTCTGGGAGGAAGGAAAGATTCCTGTAGGATGGAAGGAGGCAGTTATTGTCCCAATAAGAAAACCGGGAAATATGCTAGTAATCCAGCAAATTATAGGCCAATAGCTTTAACTTCTCATTTAGGTAAGTTAATGGAAAGGGTGGTGAATGGAAGGCTAATGCACTTTATTGAAGAAAGGGGTTGATGGCTAGTCATCAGAATGGCTTTAGAAAGGGAGAAGTACTATTGATTCACTCATATGCCTTGAGGTTGAAATAAGAAAAGCACAGATAAATAAAGAGACTGTTGTGGCAGTATTCTTAGATGTAGAAAAAGCATATGACATGCTATGGGTAGAGGGTCTTTTAATCAAGATGCACATGTTGGGAATTAGGGGAAATATGTTTAATTGGGTAATGGAATTTTTAAATAATAGAAGTATTCAGGTGAAAATAGGGTCAGAAAAATCTAGAAGCTGCTTTGTAGAAAATGGTACACCTCAAGGTAGTGTTATTAGTCCATTGCTGTTTAATATAATGATTAATGATGTTTTTTCTAATGTTCAGCCGGGAATTGGAAAGTCATTATTTGCAGACGATGGTAGCCTATGGAAAAGGGGGAAAAATGTAAAGTATACACTGAAGAAGGTGCAGGAAGCTCTAACCCTAGTGGAGGATTGGGGAAGGAAATGGGGGTTTAGATTCTCTATTGAGAAGACAAAGGCTATGTTTTTTACTAGGAGGAGAATAGATGAAAGTATAAAATTGAAGTTATATGGTAGGAATTTGGAAAGAGTGAAAAGTTTTAAATTTCTTGGTGTGTTTTTTGACACAAGACTTACATGGAGGGAGCATGTTTCAAAAGTAGTAGACAAATGTAAAAGGGTAATGAATTTAATGAGATGTCTTGCTGGAACAGAATGGGGAGCAGATGTTGCTTCTTTGAAGCAAATTTATGTATATTTAATTAGAGCAAGAATTGAATATGGGTGTTTGGTTTATGGATCTGCAGCCAAGTCAGTTTTAGCTGGATTAGATATAGTTCAAGCTAAGGCACTAAGAATATGTACAGGAGCTGTGCGATCTTCCCCAGTGTGTTCCTTGCAGGTAGAAACAAGAGAAATGCCACTCTGTTTGAGAAGACAGCAGCTTCAGGCTAACTATTGGGTTAACTTGATGGGTCAAAAGTGTGATCACCCAGTTAAAGCGACAATTCAGGTAAGCTGGGAGAGAGAGATGGCAAGTCCTCAAAGTTTTGGATGGACAGGGGAGGCATTGGCCCAGGAAATGTCTATACATGATAAGAACTTTTGTCCAGGAGTACTGTGGCCATCAGTTCCTGTATGGAAATTGGAGGTTCCAAAGATTGATTTAGACATACTTAGGATTAAGTCAGAGAATCCTGAATCAGATTTGGTGCATGAATTTCACTGTCATAATAGAGAGATATCAGGAGCACATATTAATTTTTACTGATGGTTCAAAAGATCAGGAAACAGGTGCTACAGGAGCAGCTTTTGTTGTTCAGAAGTGGAATACCCAAGTTTGTAAGAGAACCTCAAATTTCCTAAGTGTGTTTTCAGTGGAATTATATGCAATCCTGATGGCAGTGCAATGGACTGAGCAGATTCAGAACCATAAAGTGTTGATATGTAGTGACTCTGTGTCAGCTATTAATAGTATGGGGAAAGGGACCTCAAAGAGTCGACAAGACCTTGTATATGATATTCTTCTGGCAATTAGAGATGTGAAAAGGAGAGAAGTAGAAATATCATTTGTATGGGTCCCAGCTCATGTAGGTATTGCAACAAATGAAAAGGTTGATAAGTTGGCCAAGGAAGCTGCTCAAAAGGAAACAATAGATATAAACTTAAATCTGTCCAAAGCGGAGGGTAAAAGTATTGTGTGGCAGGGAACAATTTTGAAATGGCAACAGTTCTGGGAGCAAGAAAATAAAGGGAGGCACCTATTCTCTATTTCTAGTAGGGTAACTGATTCAGTTAAGGTTTGTAAAGGAGGAGAGGTTAGACGTAAGGAAGAGGTTATTATTTCTAGAATGAGGATTGGGCATACGTTTCTGAACAGCACTTTATTTATTTTAGGAAAACACCAGAGTGGCTTATGTTCATGTCAAGAACCTGAGACAGTGAATCATGTTTTGTTTTTTTGTAGAAAATATGACCACCAAAGACAAGATCTGCTCAGAGAAATGCGAGTAATTGGCTTGGAAGAAGTATCTCTAAAAAATATTTTAGAAGTAGGGTCAAGCACAAGGGGAAAGCAGTGTCTTTTTAAATTTCTAAAAGATACTGGATTGTATAATAGGATATAGTGCACTTAGGTGCTAATACCATAGATGGCAGCAATGCAACTTATTGGATGCCGGCTGCCGTAAAACCCCAAAGAAGAAGAAGAAGAAGAAGACAGGGATGTACACAAACAGAGACGAAACAAGACGAGTCTAAACGCGAAAATGAAAAGAAGTTACCCAAGCGGCTCAATTAAAAGAAAAAAGCAAAAAGACGCTGATAAGTATTTGGCAACGCTGCCAAAGATGACACACTTTTTTACGGCTAACGTTACTGATACAGACAGGAATAAAAACGTCCAACGAGTTGAACATGCCGCTACAGCAGCAGCTAGCTGTGATGGTGCTAGGTGAGGATAACGTCAACCAAGAAATTGAAGAGGACATCGCGTTGTTGCCGCCCGCCGTCACCGACAGTGTTATCGAGGTTGACACTGAGGAAGAGTTGTCCAGTGATGGCCATTTTGACAGCGATGAGGAGGCTTTGGTGAGTCAACCTGTGAAATTTACGGTAAAACATTTTTTTACTAACGTAATTGTAGTAGCCCTATGATTCTACAGCATGTGATCCATCATATGTTGTGATAACGTTAACCTGAAGAATTTGTAAAACATTGTACACAATGAAGGTTTGAACTTTCAGACACACACACAGACATCAAGATTCAGCATAATGAATCATTATCAACAACTGATGATATAAGTGCAGTGCATGATGGGAGCCATCAATCAAAACTCATCAATATCTCCCAGCATACATTGCAGCATGAATAAATTATGCTGAATTGCCTAAAGGTGATGATACACAGGGCAACTTTTTGAGCAATGTTGCTTGGGCACTTTCCCATTGAAAATGGGCAATACATTTCTATCTGGATATTTTAGATCGGTCGTAGGGCCTGTGTCTCATCTGGTTGCCTGTTGACGGCAACATTGCTCAAAAAGTTGCCCTGTGTATCATCACCTTTAGTATTTTCTTTTATTATTATTATTATCTGCTTTTATTTTTGCTGTTGTTATTGTTGCAACTTTTTAGTAGCTTGTTTTGTGATGTTCAGAGTTTTATCTGATTATTTTGTTGATTGTCACCGTTGTTGAGATTCATATGCTGATTCTTGATGTCTGTGTTGGTCTACATCATACTGTAGTTCAAAACCGTTATTGTACACCATGTGTTTTTAAAGTTCTTCAGATTACCTGTTTGTCACTGCTAGCTCGCATGCGGTAGGTTCACAGAGCTTTAATACTCAAAAACGTGAAATATTAAGCATTCCTCTCTGTAGATCAGTGAATCAGGCCACTACATAATGATTATGTCATCATCAATAAATAGCCAACAACACCTGATCACATTTTCTCTCGGATTTTCATGCCATAACGAATGTGTTTTATAATCAGCCAGAGAAAATCTAAAAGTTATTTTTTACATTTTTTTTTATTTTTATTTTTTTACGGTGTAGTAATAGCCCAAGCCCTAGCTGTGCTAATCCTGCTGCGACCGACCAAAGCACTGTAGGCTTGCTACGGGCCGTAGATTAGCTTTACCTGCCTATCCACCATTCAGTCTGTAAATTTTTTTGGCGGGGGGGCCCATACATACCTTCGCCTTGGGCCCCCAATTTGCTAAATCCGCCACTGAAAGTTGGGACGGTTGTTTTATTCTCAACGATATGAAAAGTGTTGCCACTCCCATTTATTGCACATTTCCCCCCGAAATCATAATGCACGACCGTAAATATGCAGGCAAACGCGGTTGCCTACTATATCAGTCGAGCCAATAGCGTGGCAAGATACTGACATAGGATTATTATCAACCAATCAGATGTAGCTTATTTAGAACAGCTGTTACACGGATGATTCAGCTGTCAGACACGAGCAGCATCTGCGGCGGCAGCAGCACAGTGACTAACGCCAAGGACATTGTTTTTGTGATTGTAAGTATTCATTTAATTAGAATATGATATCTATAAAAAAATGTTTGTTTTGTACACTGTGTTGTTCAAACGTATGTAAGCGTCTCGTTAGTGTCGTTTTAAGTAGGGTAGTTTCAGCTGGCTAACTAGCAGTAGCTAGCATCATGCGATTACATATTTGATTTGGTGTAAAGTTTAAATACTTAATTCTAACGGTAACACTTCGTCCAACTCACATAGGCTACAGCTCCACTGTATGTCCGCGGATAATTACCTCCGACTGTTTTGCAAACGTTAGCAAAAACTCAAGGTAAACATGAACCTCTTGATGGTTAAGACATATTTAATTATCAGTTACATCTGACGTAACATTAAAGGGTCAGCAAGCAGCCAATATTATAACCGGAGAGCTAAGAGCTCAAGAAGAACGCATGTAATAGAAATAAGATTATACTATCAAAGAACATAGGCTATCAAACAGAGCAGAGTTATAATTGTAACCGTTTACACAATTTACTGCAAACACAAACGGTCTGAATATGGACCAGATCTATCAGAAGATTAGATTCGCCTACTGAAAATAAGGAGCACACAACAATAATGACTCACCCAGACATTGTATTAAGTTCAGCTGAATATATATATTTTAACCTTATTTATACCACATTACTGGAATGCATAACATGGAAGTAGGAAATAAATGAACAAAAAAAAACACAAGTTTGTGTAGAAAAATTAAATAAACATATAGAATAATTTTTCTTATGCCAATTGTATTACCCTTTGAATTTGATTTCTTCTAGGTATTATTCTCTTATTAGTTTCAGTTTAATATATAGATAGATACCTGTGAACCCACTCCAATGATACTCTTGAGTTTAACTTTTGAATAACAATTTTACGGGGAAAAAAAAAAAAATATTATCTTAGTAGGTAAATTCACTTGTTTGGTATTTCTTTCAATTTATCCAATACATTTCCCCATTTCAATTTGTGGAAATAAAAATAAAATAAAATGACAAGAACAACAATACAAATAAAAGAAACACAAATTAAATCTGAATAATTTCACATATGATTTCCTTTTTTTTTACATAAACTTAGATCCCAGTTTCAAAATGGGTTCTGTGAATCAGTCTTTTAATTCTTAATTCACAACTTTGTGAATATGGCTGAAACCACTCAGTCTTTCTTCTGAAATCCTCCAAAAGAACCAGAGAAATACAGGTGTATGTGTTGTTGGTTCAATTTCCTACCGTCCAACTCGGCAACATCAATGTCACTCAATTAAAGCTTGATTTTAGATCCTAGTGGCTCGCCAGTCCCAACTCCCTCCACGACACGGGAATTTGGACAATTCTGGAAGTCCAAGAACTTCACTTCGGTGAACGTCACTTCAATGCAACCTTGGCTCATCAGCACACAGTATTCATCAGGCAGGAGATGATGAAACCAAAAAAACAATAAACAGAAAGAAACAAACACACACACAAAAAAAAACCTGACCTTGAATACAAGGTCACAGAGCCATGGTTAGTAATGTGTTTTTTTTTTAATAATATACAAACATCTATTACCGCAGTTCACAGCGATATCAAAAATGGCCGTTGTATTTTACATACGAACATTGAAGCATGCGTTCATCACCTGTGGCCTCATATCGTATATTCACCATTAATTAAATGCAACTCTTTCATTTTACATTTCAGTTATATGAACATTTATACAACAGATTAGTACATGAAATAACAGTTTTTAACTCACCAAGACCACTGATGAACTTGAATATTTTAACTCCAAAAGAACTCAGATTTCCATTGATCTTTTGCTCAAACATCTCCTCAAAGTTACACTCTCATTACAAACTCTTTCGCTCTTCATAAAACAACTGGTTAATGCGTTTAGTAACACGCTATGCGTTAACGAGGCTTCTTCTCAGCAGTCGCGTCAGTCTCAGCTAAATAAAATCCTTTTTTCTTTTTTTTACACGAAATCTTCCATTTCACATGTTAAATCTTGTCTAAATCACTTCAATATTAAATCAAATATTGCTATTTGACTAATAACATTTCTAATATCTTCAGAGTGCAATGAAACACATCTACTCTCTTCTGTTCCACCGAGTGAAGAAAAAAAGAAGGAAAAACTCAATCGCGTACTACTTAAGGAAATGAAAAATGCGCTAACCACCATTCTCAAATATCATTGGTCAGTTCTCCAAAGTACAACATATTTTCATTTGCTGTCTTACTGCTCATAAAAAATTATTACCTTCTGCTCATTTACATTTTTCAATCACATCTTAATACTGTTTGTAACCAGGGTTACACCCTCCCCTTTGATCTTATGCACGTCCTCGGGCATGCAAATGGCTGTGTTGTCATCACTGACAAGGGGTCGCCCGGTACCATAGCACTCTGATTCAAAATAAAATCGGAATTTTCCTCTGACTGAGCAAAAGCAGCACTTAATCCTTGTAATAAGGACTGAACCACTGAAATTAAAGGATTCCCTAAATGGGGATAATGAAATTTCTTTGGGGGTTTGATCTGCCTTGCAGAACGTCTAACACCCTCATTCGGTGAGTTCTCTTTTCCTGGCATCCCATCACCTGAAAGATGATCCTCAGGAACCGTCTCAAGCTTGGGGTCATCCTTCTCAATCTGAACAACCTTCAATTTCTCAACTGGATACAGCACTTCTGTTTCAGAATACTCATCCAATGCCTCAGAGTTATTACTTTCCTCCTCCCAGGACACTCTTACATCATTGTTTGTTCTACATCCCCCAGGCTCAATTTCCACAATTTCAGATCCCATTCCATCACTCACAGGTAAGTTCTTATTCACTCCATCACATGATTTCCTGATTACCTCACTAGCTTTAAGCCGCTTTTCTTTCAGAGAATTTACGTTTGTCTGGCTGGTACCTGCTACCTCAACTGTGTCTGTGATTGGGGGACTCCCCAAATGATGGGAAGAACTCTCATGTGGTATGTACCGAGTGACCACTTCTAAATTTTCTCTGGGTACAAAACAATAAGAATCACTTTCAGAATTTTCCTCATCATTTGAATTTCCTGCCTCATCAGCATGTTCCATACAAGACTGAGGCCCAGTTTGACATTTCTGATGCACCTTAGGTAAAGTAGTTTTGTCTGCCTCAACACCGGGTAAAAACCCACAAGGTAGGAGCAGGTCACGGTGCAGAGTACGGACAGGACTGTCTGTCCCTTCAGGACAAATTGTATACACAGGAACATCTTGTACTTTCTTTAACACAATGTACACATCTGATTCCCATTTGTCCGCCAATTTTTGTTTTCCCCTCAACCGGACATTCCGGACTAAAACTCTATCGCCTACTTCCAAAACAGAAACCACCACATTACTGTCAAACCTCTTTTTATTCCTCTCGGCTACTTTCATGCTATTTTCCAAAGCCAATTTGTAGCTTTCTTCTAACCTATTCTTTAGAGAGGTTACATATTTTGAATGAGATTGATACGGTTCGTCGTTTAAGATCCCAAAAGCAATATCTAGGGGCAACCGAGGCTGCCTTCCAAACATTAGCTCATAAGGAGAGTAGCCCGTAACGTCATTTCTGGTGCAATTATACGCATGTACCAGCGGCTTGACATACTCTTTCCAATGAGCTTTCTGTTTGTTCTCCAAGGTACCCAGCATTTGCAGTAGTGTCCTATTAAATCGCTCTACAGGGTTTCCCCTAGGATGGTATGGCGTTGTTCTTACTTTACGAATGCCAGCTATCTTACACAATTCCCGGATGGTGTGAGACTCAAAATCTGGCCCTTGGTCACTGTGTAACTTCTCTGGGAAACCGTAATGTACTAAAAACTGGTCCCAAAGGCACTTGGCAACCGTCTGAGCTTTTTGATTTCGAGTGGGAATTGCGACGGCATACTTCGTGAAGTGGTCAGTAATTACCAAGATGTCTTTAGTGTTGCTACTGTCGGGTTCTACTGACAGGAAATCCATACAGACTAACTCTAATGGTCTGCTGGTCTGTATGTTTACCAATGGAGCAGCCTTCTGTACTGGGGACTTTCTTCTGACACACCGCTCACAAGTCTTGATCTTCCTTTCCACGGCATTGGCCATTCGGTGGCCAATAAAACCGAGAACGAAGAAGGTCAAGAGTCCTCTCCACTCCTAGGTGACCCATATCATTGTGCAAACAAGTAAGTACCATCTCTCTGAGATCTCTAGGTAACGCTAGCTGTCTTTGTACTTTTCCATGATCAAGACGTTTCCGATACAATAACCCATTTCTCATTTCAAACCTACTCCATTCCTTAAACCACAAAACCATGTCCAGTGTCTTCCCTTTCAAACTGAGTGGTTTATTATTTGACTCTAGGTATTCAATGATCTCCCTTATTTCAGGGTCCTCCCTCTGTCTACGCACTAAATCATTCTCAGACAATCTAGGAATCATAGGTAGGCCATGGACACACTCATCCATAAATGCTTGAGGTAATGCATCTGTAGTCACAGCTAAGGACTCAACCAAGGCTACAGGAGAAGGTTGGTAAATCTGATGCCGCTCACAGATGGCTTTCACTACCTCAGAAAGCATAACCTGCTGTCCCTGTTCAGCCTCACCCAGATGATTTAACGTGAATTGCTTTATGCGTTCCCGTTCCTTCTGGGACTCCCAATCATCCATGAGATGACCATTTGGACGTCGAGACAATCCATCTGCATCCTGGTTCTGAGCACCTGCTCGATACTGGATTTTGAAATTGAAAGTGGACAGACTAGACAACCACCTGTAGCTAGTGGCGTCAAGTTTTGCTGAAGTCAGGACGTATGTTAGGGGGTTACTATCAGTCACCACAGTGAATTCGCTCCCATACAAATAGTCACTAAATTTAACGGTGACTGCCCACTTCAGCGCCAAAAACTCCAGCTTATGAGCTGGATACTTCGCTTCACTCCTAGTCAAACCACGACTGGCATATGCAATGGCTCTCAACCGTCCCTCCTGCTCTTGATACAACGCAGCACCGAGCCCGGTGGTGCTGGCATCAGTATGCAAGAGGTATGGTAGCTTGGGATCAGCATAGCCCAAAATTGGAGCAGTTGTCAGTTTATCCACTATGGTTTCAAACGCTTGTTGGCATTCAGCGGTCCATCTATCCCCTATTGGCTCTTTTGGGTTGAAGTAGGGCCGATTTACTTCCTTACACTTGGTTCTCCTCCTAACTGGGGGATACCCTGCCGTGAGGTAATTTAGGGGTCTAACAATTTTTGAAAAGTCCTGTACAAATCTTCGATAATATCCGACAAATCCTAAAAATGACTTTAACTCTTTTAGATTCTGTGGTTTCGGCCAGGTTTTTACAGCTTCTATTTTACTTGGATCAGTACTCACACCATGTTGGGACACAACATGGCCCAGATACCGTACAGACGTCTGAAAAAATTTACATTTCTCAGGAGAGAGTTTTAAGCCATAATCTTTCAACCGATTAAGGACTTGTAATAGACGGTGTTCATGCTCCTCAAGGGTTTCTGAAAATACAATTAGGTCATCGATGAAGACCAGAACCTCACTCGGTTCAAGCTCCCCATACAACGCTCCATTAGCAGCTGAAAAGTACTGGGAGCATTTGTTATCCCTTGCGGCATCCGATTAAACTCCCAGAAACCCATGGGACACACAAAAGCCGTCTTTGCCTTATCCTGTTCATCCATTTCGATTTGATAGTATCCTGATTTCAGGTCGAGAACAGAGAACCATTTGGAGCCCGTAAGCACCGAAAACGCCTCTTCAAGATTTGGAAGAGCATAGGCATCCTTAATAGTCTCGCGCGTTCAGCTTCCTGAAATCGATACAAAGTCAAGCACAGAGTTATCTTTCTTCCTCACCACAACAATGGGAGAGGCGAAAGGAGATTCAGACTCCCTTATTACTCCAGCATTCAACAACTCCTGCAAGTGACTCCTGACTGCACTAACATCTTGAGGATGTATCGGTCTGGGTCTATGTTTAAAAGGAGTCTCATCGCTGAGCTTAATGCGATGTTTCACCTTGTCGGTATGGCCATAGTCCATATCATGTAAGGCTGAAAACTTCAGGCATCGCATTCAGCAAGGCAGATATCCGACTCTTCCATTTTGTCGGCAAAGGTGAGTCACCAAAATCAATGTCTATTTGTGTTTCTGTTGATTCCCCTCGGGCCTGTGAGGAGTCACTTCTTTGAGGAACCTCCATCACTTGCTGAACAGAATACATTTCAGCTAACACAGTCTTAGGAGAAATCACAATGTCAGCATGAGTTTCGTTTTTAACCAACAGCGGCACACAAAAGGAACGTTTGCTGGGCAGGGTGTGCAAACCACTGGCGATGACTAAACCGCCTGGTAAATTAGACAATTTGGAAGGCCCAATGACTGCCATGTTCTCTGTGATGCAGCTGTTTAAATAAACAGCACCATCAAACACTGCAATACCACCTGCAGGCACTGTTTCAGCTTCGTCCCCTCCCAAAATCACACGCCCCAAGGTCTCCGCACCTCTCTGCTTATGTCTGGCACTCAAAATCTTAAGCACAGCTCGATACCCATTAAAAGCTGGTTTGAGCTCAACAACTTCTCCTTGAGCATGAATATCATACAAGGCATCCAAGGAGTTTGTTCCAACTAATATCTGTTGCACTCCTACCAAGTCAGGAACCACTAAGGCTAGAGTATCAATTTCCGCCTCTATTCCCAAAAATTCTTTAGGGAAGGTTAAAGTTATTTCCACGTACCCTAAATAGGGAACAGACTTCCCGTTGGCCCCTCTACCTCCAACAAGGCATCTACTGGCTTCAACGGATGATCTGCTAAATATGCCTTGTGGAATGATGACGGAATCGTGGTCACTTGGGACCCAGTGTCCAATAAACAATTCACCTGTATTCCATCAATGCACAACTGGGCAGTGCACTTTGTCCCAATTAACCCCCTTGGTAACCTTCTGCCTCTGGAACAAGTGTCAAAGGTTTTCACATTCTGTTCAGGGCATTGAAACTCAGTCCGTTCTCTGCATGCCCTACTGCAGAGACGGCCTGTAGTTTAACTGCTGTGAGTTCACTTGGTTCTGCAAGTCCCATTGGGCTTGTTTCTCCCTCAACCAACAGCGTTTTCTGGTCACTTTGGAAGGGTTTGGGTCATTTTCACAGTGGGTAACAATGTGCCCATCTTCGCCGCAGCTGAAAACAGTATCCAGGACGCGGTCGAGGCAAGCCTGTCCCACACATCGGAGACTGCTTGAACTCATTCAACTCGGTCGGTCTAGGCCGCAACTTGTCAGAATTTCCATTGGAACTAAATGGTTTTCGTGCTTGACTATTCTGTGCTTCCATTGTAACCATTTGAGCTTTTAACTCAACTAATTGCTTCCGTAGCTCTGCAAGTTCTGAAAAACTTGACTCAGCGTGCAGTTTTTTAGGCACGGCTGACTCCATAGCCTGGACTTGCGCTCTCAACTCATTTACTTCCGCTTTTAATGACGAGAACCCTATAGTTTCCTGGCAAGAAGCCTGCCCCTTCTTAGAAACTGACATCCTCAGAGGAGCCGACTGCGTATTAATGCCCGATAACGTTTTTTTCACCGCATCCATTTCAGCAGTTGTTTCACCTTCCACCTCATTTACATGTGTGAACAGCTGATGTGCAGTAGCTTTTGACTTAAAAGGATGTGAACTGAGTTTGTTTATTCCTAAATGGCTTCGCATGCGCTCCTCTTTGGAAGATTGCTTGTCCTCCTCAGCCCTAACGGATACTACTAACTCAGCAAATGAAGGGGGGTTGGTTTTTCTTTCTTCAAGGCGCAAATTTGCAAGCAAACAGTTATCCCAACACCCTCTACAAAACTGCTTTACTAAGCTGCGATCACGTTCGGCTTCTGAAATGCCTCCCCTCCGCACCGTCGCACTCAGCATGACTTGCAGCCGATGCAGGTAGCTAGAGGGTTTCTCCCCCTGGTTTTGCAACAGGGTCATATATCTTGCCAATAACTCATCACCATCTTCAACTGACCCATAAACAGAATGTAACAGCTCTAAATACACCCCTGGAGATGATTGAGGGCCGATATGCTTTACAACATCAGCCGCTGGTGGCAAAAGGCTGTCCAGTATTTTTCTGGTGCGGGACAAGTCAGAAATAGATGGGTCATCAAGCAAAAATCAACGTCGCCTCCAAGTATCAAAATCGGGCTCGTTAGCTGGTCGGGAACTTTCCCAAAACGACCTCAGGCGCATAGGAAAGTACTGATTTGATACAGCATCAGTAGCCCGCACTATATGTTCGACTACCACTCGCTGTACGCTAGGGGGGCTTATTACATCCATGGGCAGAGCAGTACTAGTGGGCACAGCATCTGCCTCATCGGTCTTGGTCAGGTTTTGATCTTTACTTAGTTGGACACTTGACAAGGATACCCTACCTGATAACGGAGGTGCAGTTGTCTCTTCGACTACTCTTTGTGACTGAGATGATAACTGACAGTTTTGAGAATCAGTCACAATAGGACTATCATTCTCATTCCTCGACGTGGGTGACAGCTCAATGAGAGAGCTAGCAGCATTAAGCTTCTTTAGCTCCTCTTGAATTACTGACTTGAAAGGGTTTTCCGCTAACCCTAGCAATTTCTTGTAGTTCCTCTAAATAATCTCTAGTGACATTACCCCCAGTCGTCTGTGAATAAACACTGCTCAAGGCACGGACATTAAAGATGTTGTCTGCATTAGAAGTACCAACAATTCGTAATGGTAACAAGGGTCGCAGCTCATCCATAGCTGAGCTATATTGGAACTCTATGATAACTTGCCGATGAAATTCAGATTCTGGGCTATCAATGAGTAAGTTTCGCTTTATGCTACCATAGCGCATCAGCCATGACTCAAGATCTTGATCAGATTCAGATAGCGTTATACCGCTCACTAGAACGGCATCAGGGACACTTACTTTCTCTTGTCTCACAATGTCCATAGTTCTAATTAACTGCACTGTATTCACTGCTTTCACACACTGAAAAGTCACTATTGTTGTATGACACCCCAAAATTCTCCTGGCTGGCTCGCCAACTATTGTAACCGTTTACACAATTTACTGCAAACACAAACGGTCTGAATATGGACCAGATCTATCAGAAGATTAGATTCGCCTACTGAAAATAAGGAGCACACAACAATAATGACTCACCCAGACATTGTATTAAGTTCAGCTGAATATATATATTTTAACCTTATTTATACCACATTACTGGAATGCATAACATGGAAGTAGGAAATAAATGAACAAAAAAAAACACAAGTTTGTGTAGAAAAATTAAATAAACATATAGAATAATTTTTCTTATGCCAATTGTATTACCCTTTGAATTTGATTTCTTCTAGGTATTATTCTCTTATTAGTTTCAGTTTAATATATAGATAGATACCTGTGAACCCACTCCAATGATACTCTTGAGTTTAACTTTTGAATAACAATTTTACGGGGAAAAAAAAAAAATATTATCTTAGTAGGTAAATTCACTTGTTTGGTATTTCTTTCAATTTATCCAATACATTTCCCCATTTCAATTTGTGGAAATAAAAATAAAATAAAATGACAAGAACAACAATACAAATAAAAGAAACACAAATTAAATCTGAATAATTTCACATATGATTTCCTTTTTTTTTTTACATAAACTTAGATCCCAGTTTCAAAATGGGTTCTGTGAATCAGTCTTTTAATTCTTAATTCACAACTTTGTGAATATGGCTGAAACCACTCAGTCTTTCTTCTGAAATCCTCCAAAAGAACCAGAGAAATACAGGTGTATGTGTTGTTGGTTCAATTTCCTACCGTCCAACTCGGCAACATCAATGTCACTCAATTAAAGCTTGATTTTAGATCCTAGTGGCTCGCCAGTCCCAACTCCCTCCACGACACGGGAATTTGGACAATTCTGGAAGTCCAAGAACTTCACTTCGGTGAACGTCACTTCAATGCAACCTTGGCTCATCAGCACACAGTATTCATCAGGCAGGAGATGATGAAACCAAAAAACAATAAACAGAAAGAAACAAACACACACACAAAAAAACCTGACCTTGAATACAAGGTCACAGAGCCATGGTTAGTAATGTGTTTTTTTTTTTAATAATATACAAACATCTATTACCGCAGTTCACAGCGATATCAAAAATGGCCGTTGTATTTTACATACTGAACATTGAAGCATGCGTTCATCACCTGTGGCCTCATATCGTATATTCACCATTAATTAAATGCAACTCTTTCATTTTACATTTCAGTTATATGAACATTTATACAACAGATTAGTACATGAAATAACAGTTTTAACTCACCAAGACCACTGATGAACTTGAATATTTTAACTCCAAAAGAACTCAGATTTCCATTGATCTTTTGCTCAAACATCTCCTCAAAGTTACACTCTCATTACAAACTCTTTCGCTCTTCATAAAACAACTGGTTAATGCGTTTAGTAACACGCTATGCGTTAACGAGGCTTCTTCTCAGCAGTCGCGTCAGTCTCAGCTAAATAAAATCCTTTTTTCTTTTTTTTTACACGAAATCTTCCATTTCACATGTTAAATCTTGTCTAAATCACTTCAATATTAAATCAAATATTGCTATTTGACTAATAACATTTCTAATATCTTCAGTGCAATGAAACACATCTACTCTCTTCTGTTCCACCGAGTGAAGAAAAAAAAGAAGGAAAAACTCAATCGCGTACTACTTAAGGAAATGAAAAATGCGCTAACCACCATTCTCAAATATCATTGGTCAGTTCTCCAAAGTACAACATATTTTCATTTGCTGTCTTACTGCTCATAAAAAATTATTACCTTCTGCTCATTTACATTTTTCAATCACATCTTAATACTGTTTGTAACCAGGGTTACATAATGTATATAAACATCGTACAGATTTACTTCTGCAGGAGTAGCCAACACACACACACACACACACACACACACACACACACCCCTCCCCACATGTGTATTTACAAAACCACATGTGCCCTAGTCATCTTCAAGTGACTTATTTTCACAGTTTACACACTGACAGAGGTTTGTACATGGCAGCTCATGTAGTTTACATGTGCATCTACCATTAACACAATTTGTTTTTTTACATGAGCAGTGCACAAGTTCCAGTATGGCCTCTGGAGCTGGTGGAAGTGTCATCCAGTCCACTCCGAAGGAATCTCCTACCATCTTCCAGCCATGATTTACAGGAGGAGGAATGTCTGGCATGCACTCAAGACTCCTCCTGTCTATTCAACATAATATCAACCTTCATTTGCAGTTTCTTCAACTAATACTGCCTTCTCTCTTCTCCTTTGTACTCGTTCTATCTTCGTGATATTTGTGAAATGGCTGTAGCACTCCCTGTGGTAGCCAATGTTAGCTGGTTTGACTAACTGGTTTGTAGGTTCCTGGCTTTGTAACTTGTATGCCTGTACTGCCTCTTCTGCTATAAGACTTTCTCTGCATTCAAGGTCTTTCCACAGAAACACAGATTTAATACATTTCTCCCAACTTATGTCTGTGAAGGGAATGGTGGGTCCATTTCCCTCACATAGATGCATGCAGCACTTCATGTTTTTGCCATTTCTTCCACAGTAAATATGTGCAGGAAAAAGAGTATTGTCTGGCTCATTTTTATCATAGACATAATAAATACATAGACGCCCAATTGCCCGCTGGAGCATACGTCAATGGTGCCGCCACATTGCGGAGGGCAACTTTCCCATAACTTTCATACCGGGAATTGAGAAAAATGTGTTTCGTGTGCTGCTTGGGGCTGTACAAATCGCCACACAATTGAAAACAGGTCTCGAGGAATTACCTTTCACAAGCAAGACTGAACATTTGTTTCTGGTTGTATTTGGCCATAATTAGTACATAATTAGACATTTTTATGTCTGAATCAAAGACAGAGCCTATTTAAAATTTTGATCTGACGTTTTCGGAGTGAGAGATCCAGGCGCTCAGCGCTGATGTACCCCACCTGGAACAGCCTTACCTCGGCTAGTGCTTCCGACGTTTGCCGCTGGCTCTGATGTCTAGTGATTAAACATGAGATATAATTCGTCTTGTGTATATCTAACGGGCGATCTTTGGTCTCATTAATCTATAATTTGTTCCTTGGCAAATCGTTTTGGCTGAGGGCAAAGTGAAGTTTCATAACTTTATATTTAGGCTGTTTTATCGTTGTATCCTGCTGTAGATGTCTATGGTTTTTATGATGTTGTGTTTCCAAGCAATACCATGGATCAAATGTGTGAAATCAGAACGGTATATTTATTAAGATTACAACGAAATGACAGGACATTGTATGACAAAAGATGGTTACATAAAATAAAAACAGTGAAAATGCATAACGTTACCTCTACATTCACATTTTGTGTCAAACTGAATATGTAGCATAAGTGGGCAAAATGAGTTAACAAGTTCAATCTTTCCTGGGCTAAAATCACTTCTCGAAAAAATGTGCACAGACAGCAACTTCATATCAGCGTGCCAGTGTGTTGACAAACGCGTCACCAACACCGATACTTTCCCACGCACGCTATTGGATGAAGGCAACAAATACGTCATGCATGTCGGACCCCACACGTAGCCGCCTGCTCTATTCGCCGGGAAAATAACCTGGAGAAAGTTACCGATATTATAGTAATGTGCAAAGTATGTGAGTGGCAACAATTTTTATTTGCTTTGTTGAGAAGTGTAGTGGTTATATATAAAAAACTGGGTTATCCATCCCCACAGATCGTCTGAAAACACGAAATCTCCCCTCGGCCCACCGTATCACTGGAACTGTGCTTGACTGGTTCAACTCTTATCTCTCAGAAAGATCCTTTGAGGTAGCATGGAGAGGGGAAGTATCCAAGCCACACCAGTTACTTACTGGGGTACCTCAGGGATCAGTGCTTGGGCCACTTCTCTTCTCCATATACACAACATCACTGGGACCCATCATCCAGTCACATGGTTTCTCTTACCACTGCTACGCTGATGACACGCAACTCTACTTGTCTTTCCAGCCCAACGACACCACAGTGACCGCTCGAATCGCTGCCTGTCTGGCAGACATCTCAGCCTGGATGAAGGAACACCACCTTCAACTCAACCCTGCCAAGACAGAACTCCTTGTCTTTCCAGCCAACCCGGCTGTTGAACACAACATCACTGTGCAGCTGGGTCCAACTACAGTTTCGCCTTCCAAAACGGTCAGAAATCTAGGGGTAACCATTGATGATGAGCTAAATTTCACAGACCACATTTCAAAAACTGCAAGATCTTGTAGATTTACACTCTACAATATCAGGAAGATAAGACCCTTCCTCTCTGTACATGCCACACAACTGCTCGTTCAGTCCCTTGTCATAACTAGACTGTTATTGCAGGCCTTCCTGCATGTGCTATTAGACCCCTGCAAATGATCCAGAATGCAGCAGCACGTCTGGTCTTTAATGAACCTAAGAGAGCACATGTTACACCACTCTTTGTCTCTCTCCACTGGCTGCCGGTTCATGCACGTATTAAATTCAAGGCCCTAATGCTGGCATATAAAACAGTCACTGGGTCTGCTCCAGCATACCTAAAAACATTTATGCAGAGCTACGTTCCCACCAGAAGCCTGCGGTCGGCTAAGGAACGTCGCCTTGTCGTCCCAAAACAAAGAGGCACCAAAACACTTTCCCGGACTTTCAGTTTCATCATACCACGGTGGTGGAATGACCTTCCCAACTCAATCCAGGAAGCTAACTCACTCTCTATCTTCAAAAAACGGCTAAAAACACATCTTTTCCAAAAGCACTTAAAAAAAAAAATTATAATATATATATATATATATTTACATTTCTTGTTGCACTTAAATCTGTTTTGTATACTATTATGATGATAGTGAAACTTTGTAATATGGCACTTTTTGTACCACTGTCTCCCTAAGATGATTCGCTGATGTTCCTCCTCTTTTGTAAGTCGCTTTGGATAAAAGCGTCTGCCAAATGAATAAATGTAAATGTAAATATCTAACTGTTCAAATATAGGATTCATGCAACAACCAAGCTGCTTGATGACCTGCAGGAGGCGCTACGTGAACTCTGCTTGCTGCGGAGACCAGGCCTCCAGTCCTCGGTGTCGCCTGATGCCGGTGGCCGGGGGAGAGGACGTCGTAAGCGGTGTGCGAGGAAGTGGAAGCGCGCCAAGAGGAAGGGGGTACATGCTAGGCTAAAAACAAACCCTAGCTGGCCGGCTCTCCCGTCTATCCTGCTCTCAAATGTTTGCTCCCTGGACAATAAACTGGACTACATCCGACTCCAGCAGGCTACGCAGCGTGAGCTTAGAGACTGCTGCGTCTTTGTTTTCACGAAGACGTGGCTCAGCGACAGAGTTCCGGACGCCGCCATTCAGCTAGACGGGCTCGCCTTGTTTCGTGCCGACAGAAATGCAGCTCTGTGCGGTAAGACTCGCGGTGGTGGCTTGTGTGTTTACATCAACACGAAATGGTGCAATATTTCTATGCTAGTCTCTAGTTACTGCTCATCGCTGGTGGAGCTTGTGACTGTTAGATGAAGACCTTTTTATTTACCACAGGAATTCACCACTGTCATTATAACTGGAGTTTACATTCCCCCCAGCGCTAACGCTAAGGAAGCACTCTGTGAACTGTATGGGGCTATGAGCGAACTGCAGAACGCTCACCCCGATGGACTATTTATTGTCGCCGGAGGTTTCAACCATGCGAATCTCAAGACAGTGCTCCCTAAATTCCATCAGTATGTGGACTTTGCAACGAGAGGGGCGAACCCGCTTGATCTTGTTCACACAAACATCCCAGGCGCATACCGGGCGGAGCCTTGCCCCCACCTCGGCTACTCGGACCACATCTCTGTTATGCTAATTCCAGCATACAGACCGCTCGTCAGATGCATAAAACCGCTTCAGAAGCAGGTGAAAACCTGGCCAGCAGGAGCCATCTCTGCTCTTCAGGACTGTTTTGAGTGTACTGACTGGCAAACGTTCAGGGAGGCTGCAACATATGGTGACTCTACCAACTTGGAGGAATACACAGCATCAGTGACCAGCTACATCAGCAAGTGCATTGATGATGTCACCTTCTACAAGACCATCAC